>NC_142130.1:63832249-64457249 GCF_024610735.1 Ursus americanus
ATACATAGCATACTTTTTAGAGCCATTTTCATATAACACTTTACATAATTGAATTGTATTCACTTCATTTGGGGGGCATGAGAATTAATGATACAGTCTAAACATTAAGCACTAAAATTAAAATCAAATGACTTCTAAATAGCAATATAATATTTATAAAATTTATTGGGGAAAGATAAATTTCCATTGCAGATTAAAAAATGAGAGCTTTACAAGAAAAAATACAGAGAATTAGGGTTTTCAAAACATTTAACTAAAAACAATTGGTATTTTTAATCTTTCATTTTAAAAATGTTTTATTTTGATGTAATTTTAGGTTTGCAAGAGAGGTGCAGTCATAGTATAGAGGGTTCCATATATTTTTATCCCAGTTTCTCCTGTTAGATCTTACATAATAATAGTACATTAATCAAAATTAAATTTCATGTTCTTGAGTCCAAGCCAATATACCATGTTGCATTTATTTGTCGTATCTCTTTAGTCTCTTACAATCTGCAATTCCTTGTCATTGACACTTTTGAAGAGTAATAGTCAGGTATTTTGTAGAATGTCCTTCAATTTGGGATCGCCTAATGTTTTCTTATGCTTAGATGGGGTTATGGATTTTAGGGTAGGATGCTACAAAGGAGAAATTCCTTTCCTAACATATTATCGGCTACAGATACCAATGTGACATTACTGGTTAATTTGGATGTCTTGGTTAAGGTAGCATCTGCCAGGTTTCTCCAGCATAAGATTATTATTCTTCTTTTTCTAGACTCCATTAGAAGTCAGTCACTAAATCCAGACCTCACTGAAGAGAAGGAGAATTAAGCTTCTCACCCTGAAGGAAGCAGTGTCAAAAAATTGTGGATATATATTAAAAGCACTACAATTAATAAGTACTTGGGGTGAGACACTTGAAGCTATGTGTGTGTGTGTGTGTATGTGTATATATATATATATATATCCTGTTTCTCCTTACAAATCTGCCATCAGTTTAGCCTTCAGTTTACCATTTTATTTCCCAGCAATATTGATATATTATTAATATATATAAGAATATATATTATGTACATATGATATATATATATCTAATTTTATTTATTATTTATATAATTGTTCAATTTTTTTCTCATCTCAATGAAAGGTAAGCTCCAGAAGATGGATGGATCTTACTCATCTTTCTTACCTCATTTGCCAAAATGGAGGAAGTACCTCCTATTTAGTTGATAGATTTTTATTGATTAATTGAATGTATGAATTAAAGAACCATGAAATGTGTTTTTCTGGAGAACTTCCTTTAAAAAACTCCAGTTGCATTTCAGTCTTATAAATATCAATTTATTTGACTTTTTAATGGATGTGGCATGCTCATTTGTATACATATTCTACTTTGCCTTCATAAAACTATCATCAGATTATTCCTATATTATCAATTTTTCTATCCAGAAATGCTGTATTCATTTAAGCTTTCAAGGAAATTTTTGCTCTATTTGTTCGGTTACTGTGCATCTTACGCACAAACTCCTCAGAGATGAATCATAGATCCTCTTTTTTGCCACTACATAATTCCATGAAATTTTTCTATCACATTCTCTGTTAGGGGCTAATCACTTACACCCTAGAAGTAATAGTATCACAAATTCCCTAAGGATTTGTCACTACTCAACTAAAATTTTCTTCTGGATTACATTTCGAGAAGTATTGTATAATAAATTAAAAGTTGATTAACATCAGAAAAAAATAGCACTATGTATTAGAAGCCTAAATTGTATTCTCATTCTTTATTCTTAGAATAGTGTACATGTATCAGTTCCTAAAATTTTTATACAGATATTGCCCGATGTTGGCCTTTTGACTCTTTCTGACTCAAGATCATGTTTGTCATGATCTCAATTGGTCAACCTTTCTCTCTGCGAGTCTCTCTCTGTCTCATAGCTTTTGTTCCAATCCAGTCTCTCTTCAAGCTCTGTCATATGAGGAGTGCTTTCTAATAGTACTTTAGAAATCCTGTAGAACTTTCCAAATCCTGTAGAACTTTGTGAATTATAAATAGCAATAGTGAAAATTAAACATTTAAATTAAGAGAAAAATAACATCTAACTGTTTAGAAGTGGACAAATAAGAAAAAGTAGGGTAGGCTTTTTCTCCTTTTTTCAGCCTGAAAAAAATCTCTTCTAACTCATGCTTCCTTCAGGTATCAAAAGTCATCTTCTCAATGAGGCACTTACAACATACTCTGTATTGTACTTACTTTTTCCCTGCTCAACAGGCTAGATAGAATGTAAGATAAAAAAGATATTTTACCACATATTATAATATCAATGAATCATTTCTTATGTACTTTTCTGTGTTTCCAGCCCTGTATTTTCTACACTTCGGTATCCCTAGTGCCCATAGTATGGCTTTGCATAGAGTAAGTGCTCAGTAAATATTTGTAGGATTATAAATGTGAATAAAGTACTAAAGTAATAATCCTCTCAGATGAATGAGGCTGAATTTGTTCAATTTGTCATTTTAACATCCTATTAAATGAAAAGATAATCTAAACATAATACGATGACTGGTTTAGTGTTATATAGTCAAAATATAAAACAAATTTTCTTTTGCACTTTAGGTTCTATTACATATATTTAATCATTTGGTGTTAATTTCATATATTTGACAATACATTGTCCATGTGTTGTCAATTTCTAGGCCTATGTGGAAGGAATCTATCCAAAAACCATCTTCTAAACATGTCAGTATATAGATTTGAAATCGATAGTATCTCATTCTAAATATTTTCTACTACTCATAATTTATTACAAAAAATACTATCCTAGTATGGCCCTAGATACTATATATTCAGAAAACTTAGAGAACAGAAATTATGTAGAAGAGCACACAAAAACCCTTCAAACAGACAGAATAGTTGTTATAAAAACCATGTACTAAATCTTATATGTTTTATAGGACACCATATTATTACATACTTTTTTCCTTAATTTCACTAAATTTGCACAAGTTTGAATATGTATGTTCCCTGCCCACTCATTAGAAGCAACTTCTAGAAAGGAAAGAATGCTGATGTAGAGCACATTGTTTGCTGCAGCTTATAGGGTCAATTGAAAGACAATCAGTAAACCATAAAAAGAAATTAAAAAGAAGGATGTATTTAAACATCTTTGCCATATATGGAGAGGTTATTCACGCACTTTCATAGGTAGACAATGCACCACTGCATTTTCAAAGAGTTCACTTACACAGCAGTAATAACTGAATAACCAGGAAAAATAGTGATTTCTTTTTCTCAGTCATGGAAATATGTTGTATATTTTAAATGACTTGTGTCAAAATTAGTAAAAAATGTTTTTAATCCACATGTATAATCTTAAGTTGATTTTAATTACTTTAATTTTAAATTACATTTTTATTCAAATGTAGCATTCCAAGTGTAAACGGTAAAATAGGCGCTATATTCCTTTCGTGAAAGTAGTTATCACAGCTTTTTTATTCTCAAGAGAAATTTCAGAAGTAAATTAGCTATCTGAGGTTTAAGTAGATTCAGATTTTTATAGTTTTTTGTTAACTTAAGAATGACTAAATATATACAAATAGGAACCATTTAAATGTTCAGAAACAAGGCTAAGCATTTTAAATTCATTTGTTTCAATAATAGTCTGTTGAAAAAGACCTGTATTACACTTAAAACTCTGGATTTAAACATTAGCAAAGTAAACTTATCTGCAAATTTCTACAAGCTTTATTCAAAAATTTCAGAATTAAGAAATTGTTAATACACAGGCCTCCACTGTCAGAATTTCTAAATTTGTCTAATTTCACATTTTATAAAAGGTATAACATAATGCATTGCAAATTATTAGGTAAAAATGTTCCCCAAAGATATAGTAAAGAACAGAATTCAGCAAATAATTTTTTAATACTCTAAAGCTTATTCCAAGATATTATTCCAAGTAATATCTATATGTGTTAAGATTCCTTATTGACTCATAAATTTCACATATAATGTTTAGCAACTATGGAAATTCAAGAAAAGTTAAAAAAATATTCTTTAGGTTATATTTTGTTACCTCTTAGGTAGTTTTAATTTAAGCCATTGAAATATACGTTACCTACATTAAATGTTCCCTTAGCATATATGGAAGGAAAAATAACTGTCCTCTATGTTTATTTATAATATCTCCTAGTGTTACATAAAATTGTTGTTATCATTTCCAGATGGTAGCTAACTATATATAGGGTTATAGACTTATTTTTTAACATGAGCACGGGCAAATTTTTTGCATTTCTAATATTAAATCTCAAGTCAAGATCACACTAAGACAAAATAGCTTAAAACTAGATGGGCACTCACTCATACACATAGAGGGGAACTTAGCTCCCCCTACACCAGGAGTGGCATATCTCTCCCCAAGTGTTTTTTGAGTATCATTTTGCACATGAAATAACTGAAAAAAAATATATATATAGAAGTGAGTCACAACAGATGAACAAATATTCCTGTTCGGTTAAAATTTTAGGCAGTGCTTATTTCCTAGGACTTGTTAGGCCTAAGCAGGATACATAGACTCCTGTCCAGGATGGAGAATGAGCTCACACCATCCTGTACATACACGTCCTCTCTCAGCCAGAGTTCAAGTGGCCACAGCTTTATGTCTGCAGAGCCTGATTAATGGACAGTAAGATTCTGGTTTTAGAAACGTACATATCACAATTATGCTTAACATCAAAGATAGCTGTTATGTTTTGCTTCTCTATGCGAGGTGGCATCTCATCACTTCATATTCATTTGGTCTCAGTAACTCAAATCCTGCCAACTCCAGTGTTATACGCGTATCTAAAGTAGAAAATAATTTTTCCAGCTTTATCTTTTGTGATAGTTTCATCAAACAGATATCAAAAGCCTACAGAGCATTAGTCAGGGACAGGGTGATTAGTTTCTCTCTTTATGGATGGGTAATTAATATAAAAAGGATGGAAAAAATCCTTAATCCCATTACACTTGATCCATCATTTAGCAATGCTTTTTGACTCTTCAAGGTAAAATCTGCATGTGAATTTCCCCAAAGCAATCAAGTCGTTAGTTTCATAAAATTATAAAACCCCACAGCAAACTGCACATCACTGATAGAAAAAAGTGAGGTTTCTGACATTCGTCTGAGTATCTCATTGAATAAAACTGTTTCAAAGATATCACTTTTAAAATTATTCCTAATACAATTGACCTAATTTTGCCTTAGCTTATACAATCTAAGGATAAAGGCAATACCTGCATAACAGAAAACATAGTATATCAAAAGAGGGCTAGATATAAATCTACAGATCATCTTTAGGAGTTGGCAAAGGGTTATGGCTCCTAGTGACTGCTGTATTACAAAGTGACAGAACAGCCTATTGCATGATAAAGACAAGGCTTTCTCAGAATGCTCAAGATGATTTTTCAAAACCCATTAAATGGAACTATCAAGATTGTACATTGGTCTAATCCACAGTTTTAAATATTATTCTTTACTTTTTTTAAGATTTATTTATTTATTTGAGAGAGACAGTCAGGGGGAGGGGTGGGGAGGGCAGAGGAAGAGAGAGAGAGAGAATCCCAAGCAGACTCCCGGCTGAATGAAGAGCCCAGCTCAGGACTCAATTCACGACCCGGAGATCGATTGTGACCTGAGCTGAAATCAAGAGTCAGACACTTAACCGACTGAGCCACACAGGCACCCTTGATTTGTTTTCATGACTATTTCCATTTTCTAATGCTCCATGTATTATAAGATTAGGCTATGACTCAGATCAACTATAGTATCGTTTATACAAACTGTTGGATGTGACACATACACACACACTCGCATGCACACACACACTTTTATCAGAATTTCCTTTCCTTTCATTACTCTCCTCTTTGTATTTCTTCAGTTTTCACCGGAAAAAATGATTCTCTCTCTTTTTTAATTGTGGTAATACATACAGACATAAAATATGCCATTTTCACAATTTTAAGTGCACAGTTCTGCAGCATTAAGCACACTCACATTATTGGGCAACTATCACCACTTTCCATCTCCAGAACTTCATGTTCCCCTACTGAACTCTGTACTCCTTAAACAGTAATTCCCCATTCCTTCTCCTCCCCAGCCCTTGGCAACTACCATTCTACTTTCTGTCCCTATCAATTTGACAACTCTAGAAACTTCATATAAGACGAATCATACAAATATTAGTCCTTTTGTGACTGGCTTATTTCTCTTAGCTTAATAACCTGAAGGTTCATCCATGTTGTAGTGTGTGTCAGAAATTCCTTCTTTCTTAAGAATGAGTAATATTTCACTTTATTTATATACCACATTACTTTATTTATATACCACATTTTGCTTAGAAATGGATAGACACTTGAGTTGTTTCCACCTTTTGGCTAATGTAAATAATGCTGCCATGAAAATGGGCATACTCATATCTTTTGAGTCTCTCTCTTTCACTTCTTTTGGGTATGCAACTTAAAGTGGAATTGCTGACTCATATGGCAATTCTATCTTGAATTCTTCGGGTAATGCCATATCTTTTTCTATAGTGGCAAACTTGGAAAATACTTCCCGTTTTCCAGCAGCAATGCACAAGGGATCTAATTTCTCTACATTCTCTCCAACACTTGCTGTTTTCTGGTTTTTTTGTTGTTGTTGGCTTGTTTGCTTGCTTTTTTGATAATACCAATTCCCATGGTATGAAGTGTTAACTCATTGTTTTGCATTTCGTGATGCTGAGCATATTCTCATGTCCTTACTGGCCATTTGTATATCTGCTTTCGAGAAAGGTCTATTTGAGTCCTTTGCTTATTTTTTAATCAGGTTGTTTGTTTTATTGTTCTTGTTCTCCCCGAGCTAGAACAACAATATCTTGAGTCCAGAATCACAAAGCAAACTAATACATGGGGCATAAATGATGTACGGTTATCCCTATCTCCTGATCCTGAGACATCACCATCTTAGTAGATGAAGTCAATCTTCTATCTTCCCTTTTCCTTTTCATCATATTTAAACAGAATCAATCATGACTGTGATAAGAAACTTCAACAGAAATTGTCTTATAGGGAAAATCAAACCCACAGTAATGTGGTGGGAAAAAATAAACGGTTCTCCAACAAACAGTGTATCTCATTTTTCTGAGGATTTCTAGCTAGAAAGCAAACAAACAAACAAACAAACAATAAATAAATAAATAAATAAATAAATAAATAAACAAACAAATAAACACAGAGCACATACAGTAAACCTGACCATTTGTCCCACTCATATGTACTTTTCACTTTCTTACAGGGCATGATAGCAGGCTCAAATACCTGAAAATCTATTATGTCAAAAAAGAATTAAACCCTGTGTTTCTTAAAAAGCAAAGAGCCAATGTTTAGGAGTTAAAATGAAGCAACTTCCAGCTCAGCTGAATAATGAACTTTCTAATCCAGAGGCCTGCATGACGATGAGATGGGCTACTTTGGAAAGGAGTGTGCTCATTGTCCAATTTCAAGTATAAATAAAAGAATAAGAAGCCAAAATCATCACAAAAGCTTTTTCTGACCAGGAGGTTGAAATATGTGACCATTTGAATTCCTTAAAATTCCTGCGTTCCTCTGATTCTAAGGCTGTCCTAAATATTACGTGGAAAATAAAAAGACAAAGTTTTTACCCTAAGGACCAAGCAGTCCAAGTCAGATGTAAACAAAATGATTGCTAACAGCAACACAACTGAGATATGTAGTTATATATGCTACAAACAAAAGAATCAGGCATTGTTTGGAAAGAAATTGTTTTAAGAACAGACTTTTGCCCATAGCTTCAGCCTTAAAGATTGAATTGTTCCTATTACTGCAGGGCTCAAATGCCTCAGTCGCTTATGCTTCAGTGAATTTTCTTTAAATAAAATAAAATAAAATAAAATAAAATTCCTTACTCTTTAAAAAGTCCTATCAGTTTGTGTTTGTGGAGTGCCAGAGGTATTTGTACACGTGTATACGATAGTCCAGAAATTTATCAAATTGTCAGTCACTCGATAAAAAATGATGACTCGACATTGTAAAATGTCAGAGAGACATATTATATTTGGTCAAGAGAAAACTCAAGAATCTTCAGCAGAAAGACCGAATTAAATGAGTCACTAACACTTAGATCAGAAAAGAAAAAACTTGCTCAAAAGTAAAACATCCCATACTGTCACATAAGTGAGTCGAAATTATTATTCATAATTTACAATTACATGAAATCCTTTATTTTGAGGGATTTTGAACTGCTTTACAAAAATGGTCTTAGAAATTTTTTACATAATTGTAAAGTAACATTGTCTCCTCCCTGTTGCACCTTCATCCTGTGATTTGTCAATCCCTGTCTATTCAAGTTCTGCAATGCATATATCTGTATAGCACATGTATACGTGTAAATACATATATTTCAGGGGTTGAAAGGTTCGGAGGTTGAATATATATGTTATTGTTATTAGTATGTTATATACATTCACACACACACACGCACGCATGTATAAATCTGTGTAGTAGTTCATCCTCACTGCCATCGTCCTCACCCAGATCTCCCACCTCATCACACACACGGCCACCAATAACAGCAGCCGGAGAGCATCTTCCAATAGCAGCAATTGTAGATACAGATGATGACCTAGATCTCGCTTTTAAAACATTCAAGCTGCAGCCATTGTCCCCAAAAGAAAATGCAAACTTCTTAGCCTGATCTTAAAAGACTCACAATTTAGTTCCAGAGTATTTTTTTTACCCCATATACCATCATGCTACCACCTTACGGTCGTCAGTTCCTGAGCCCTTGCTCATGATGCCTCCTCCACCTAGACTCTTGTCCTTATCACTTCTACCAATCAGTGTCCTATCACTTCAAAACTCTAAACGCCACTTCAACCACTTCACATTTAGGCAAATTATCTCTGAGCTCACTTACTGAAAGTTATCGTTACTCTTTGAATTCTATCAATTCTATGTATTTCACCAGAATAGCTGTGTTTGTAACGTCTTCGTACTGGATACTTTGTCTCTTAAGGAGGACCATGGTCTCTTATTAGATTTTTTTTATTACTTTGCTAGTAAGTAATCAAAATATGTGTTGAATTGAATTGAACTCTCTTTTTACAACCAGAGAAACAAAAGTGAAGACTGTTAAAAAGCCTTGCAGAAGATTAGACTGGGCATTATTGGGTGATTCTAAGAATAGAAACTGGGCTCACCCATGACTGCAGTCTGGTGATCTTCCCATTAGAGAATATTCATCCCCAGGTAACCTAATTTTTTTTGACAGCAGGCAATGCTGTAGTACAAAAATAATTACTTAAAGGTACAGTAATATGGAACTAATTTATTAGCATAATGAATTTAACTTTAGTTTTTATCTAGATTTCTATAAATTGAACAAAAAAGTAAAAGATAAATATTGCTAGCTTTAAATTCAAATTTATTATACGATATCAACTTTTATATAATCTTCTTAAAGTATAAATTTAGACAAATCATGAGGTTTTAGAGACAGAAAAATAAATCCGGTATTTGTATGTGTTTACATGCAATTGCTATTTGAGACTCTGCCTCATTGCATGTGGTTGCCCTATGGTGTTTATTCGAAACTATATTTATATTTCAATGATTAAGTAAAATATTCATATTTTTATTCTTAAATTTTTGCTAAAATAAGAAAAATAGATATAACCATACATATAGAATCCTTTAATCCTTAAATCTATTGATAAGAATGGTGACTTACATGAGGCTGCCTGGGAATGAATAAGAACCAAATATAGATGATTAATCCGAGTTTCACCTCTACATTTATGTGTCAGTAAGCAAGTAGATAAACCTTTCTGTGTCTTGTCTCTATAATAAGGATTAAAATGCTTACTTTGGTGGAAGGTCATAAGCATTATTTACTACGCATAAAGCACTTTAAATGAGAAAAGCTGTTTTTGACTGCGTTTGTGTATAAAGATATACATGTTCTATTACTAAGAAATTTGTCCTTCTGTCATATTGTATTAGCTAATAAGAAACCCTTACAAATACAACACATATGAAGAACAATATTCTACTTTTTTAAATGGAAAAATCTCAACATACTTTTAACCTATAATTATCATGAGGCCAGTTGTCACTCTCAAAAATCTTTCCAGACTTAGTATGTCTCAATGATGATGGCTGATTTATTTTTGACCACATTTTAAGGCTATTCAAGTCAAGAATTCCAGGGTGTAAATCACTAGCGTGTATGTATAGACTCAAGCAAGCTATTCAACAATATAGTGGAGGACGACAAGCATAATTTCATTTGAAATTATGAAAAAGCATGTAACTTCAGCTTATTTGTTTTAGAAAAATTTACCTTTGCTTTCCAACATATTTAACGTATATTTTTTAAAAATCAGTGAAAACAATTGTTTCAGGGACCTTATCATCTAAGTTCACTGTTCCAATAATCTGGCTTGGTCTAGGTATAAAATTTTGATTATCTAGGGAAATGAATTTTCTGCACAAAAGTCGCAGCCTTTTGATACTTGAGTAAAACAGTCATGTTGTTTACCAATTTATAGCAGGTTTATAATTTCTGTGATCTTTGTAGCTGGAAATAGGATTAAAATTAAACTCTGTTGTATAAAGAATCTTAGCCAAAATTTGTGATTAAACACTCAACTTATTCAGGTAAATGGGATTAATGAGAAATGTCTAAACCAAGAATTTTTTTCCTCTCAACGCAGATCTGAGTCAGTTCCATCCAACGTAAGGGCAAGCAAATATACCAAGCCTCAAAGCTCAGCACTGCAGGGAAAGGGCACAAAACATTTCCCTTGGAAATTTTTTAAAAGCAGATGTCACCAATCTACCATCAGATTCGTTGAAAAATCATACTATTTTTCCCAGGACGCATCTAATTTTCTGCAATGTAACTTACTCTAAAAGGCTTGAGGGTAAATCATCTCCAAAATGTATTCCTAGGTAAATAAATAATTTGACCCATTGTACGGAAATGTTGGAAAGACGCCAATTAAATAGCAAAGGAGAGCTAAAAAAAATATGTTGTTTTAGTTTTAAAGTAGTTCATCTCAAACTATTGTTTCTGACAGTAGTTAGATGGCAGGGCCATCTTTCTGTTGAGGTTTCTTAGTTTCTGACAATAATACTGTATTACCAGCACAGGAGAAAACATCTTTTGAATTCTCCAAGGCAAAGAAATATAATTTGCTCAATACTTTCTGTGAATAAATAATTCTGATAAAAAAGTTTCCATGATAAAATACTACTATTATAGTCTTACTTGATGAACTGTTTTTCAATACACTGAAAATCATAATATGTTTTTAGCAATCTTATTTTAACATTCCTTTGGTGGTTTTCACAGAAAAATATGAATACTGAGACATTTTACTTCCTTTAGGGAAATCATCTTCTATCATCTTACACTATAATCTTTGCAAAGAGTGATAAGAGGTTGCTTAAGTTTCAAAATGTTATTTTGTCTACATAAAAATTAATTTATAGATAATACATTTAATTTAGTATGGGGATTGAGCTAATAAAGGAACTCTTAAAAGCACAATTATGTAAATAAACAGATACATGGACTTCAGGTTGAATGAAACAAAAATATAATAAAATTTTACTAAAATCAGCAGTTATGGAATAACTGCTAGAATTATTGTATTTGTTCGTTGGCTTTTCAAATATTTTTTAAGTGCTTGCTATATTCCAGATAATTAGCATGGATTTTGTCTTCATGCATCTAATATTTCAATAAGTAATACAAAGAAGGATAAATGTGATGACTTTTACAAAAGAAAAAACCCAGGTTATATTGAAAGTGATGTGAGATATATTCATTCAGTCTTCCTTCCGAATCTACAGCATATTTACATGGAGCCCCAAAATATGATTAAGATAATGAAGAAAGAAAATGATGGCGTGGGCAACAGTACCAGCAAGGCAAATTTGCAGATTAGATAAAATTTAGGCAAAAGATACTGTTTTAAAGAAAACCAAATATAATCAATATGAATTTGTCTTGATTTACAAAATAAAATGTATTTTAAATGTCTGAGTTATATTTCTCAAAATACTATATAAATGGTAAAAATTAGAAAAAATTAGATGTTAAGATTATTGTAATACACACATTCACTTGGATACCATGTGGACATTATCAATAATGTTATAAAAAATAACAATATGGAAAATTAGGCACACTATAATGCTTTCAGAAATAACTTATAAACATTACAGTTAACATGATCACTCTCTGTGTAGTAAATGAAAAGTTTCCATTTGATCTTAATGCCTTTCACTGTTCAGGTTCTAAGCTCCATGATGAAAGGAGCCTAATTCTTGGTAGGACTTTTCACACCTGAAAGTATACCCATTTTCTTGTCTACACCTCTTCCAGTCAAGTAAAAATACTGTGAAATAACCATTTTCAGTGATTATGTAATAAATATTTCCCAAATTTTAAATGGAATTTAGAGCTGGACATTTTCACTTGGATTTATACTGTAATTTTCCACCTAATGATTCATTATTAGAGGGAAGAATCCTCTAATTCCCCTGTCAGTTTCAAACTTCTATATAAAAGTCAAGCTTTAAACAGCAATTTTGAAACTATCCATCCTTTTAAAATAAGAAACACAAATGCTCATTTGAAATAAAAGTTAACCTCACAGCTTCGAATATATTGGCAAAAGCTTCAGGAAACAATTATTTCTTATCATGCAATAATAATTGCTATAATTATTGGTTAGTGATTTAATTTCTATTTCTAAGTAAACTAAGGCATGATTCAACAGTGTGAAAATCTGCTTTAGGATATTTAGTTACTAAATATTTTTTTCTAAACTGAACATTTGTTTCCAGATGATCACATAAGTAAATAAATCTATTTTAATTTTATTCTATGCAATCTAAATAAATTGAAGGTTGCTCTAGAAAAATGAGGGTAAAATCCCTTTGTATGATTGGCATTTTTACCACCCAAGTATCTAAAATAATGGCATTCTCCAGTCAGTACTCCTTCCTCTCTACTGATGAGTGAGCTTATGATTTTGTTATTGTTGTTGTTTTTCTTTTGTTTTGTTTTAAACAATTTTTAACTTACTGATTTGGATGTAAATGGAAGAAAATACATTTTGACTTGGCAACAGTAAACAAACATTTGGAATTTAGAAGAATTTAAGCTTTTAAATTATTATTTTAAATTTCCCTAAAACAACTTTATAAACAAAGTCATTAGTTCTTCCTTAGCTATATTACACTATAGAGAAATTTGACTCAATGAAATGTGTACTTTACTATTTATGATTCCTCAAAGAGTATTTTTTATTGTTCATATACCTGTGAATAGAACAATTATGTTTCAATATTTTTACCATAGAATCTAGAGAACCAAGTCATATATTATGCTTTCTATCTCATTACAGAATAATTGAATTTCTATGCTATATACAATTTTTATAATATATTTTTAATAAGTAACACAGTTTAATATATGACACATCATACTGAATTAAATGCTTAAAAAACTACAACACATGGGATAGTATGGGTAAATCTTTGTCTTCTAGAAATTAGTACATTCCATTTACATTGCTTTGCTACATAATTAAGCAAATGCAAAGGCAGCCTCAATGTAATGGAGTAGAGCCTCACAAAGAGTCATCAGGTACTGATTTTCATGCTAACTCTTATAAATGACATTATGAACTCAGGCCTATATTTCAAACTCCCTGTACTTCAAAGAAGTATATCTGGGTTAAGTGAATCTACTCACAAGACAACTGGGAAGGAAAAAAAAAAAGTGCCTTCACAGAAAGATACTCGACAAATTTAAGACATAATCTATCAGAACTTATACCAGAATGCCCCAAGACAGTTAATATAAATCCACTGAGAATATTATATTCAGAGAACTATAATTACTGGTTAGTAATTTAATTTTCCTAAGAGGCAAAAACTGTATCACTTACTCTCTGAGAAAAATAGTAACCAATTTTAAATGAAACTTGGACATGTTTACAGATTATTGCCTATGTTTTTAAACATGTAACTTCTTTAGTTTGTATGAATATCATATCTTAAAGGATTACGTCTATCACAGACTCATCACATTTATTCATTACCTAAGACATACTGAAGCAAGGAAATCCTTAAATATTTAGAAGTTTTTCACTATTAGAAGTATATGTCACTATGAAGAAGCACATATTAAAATTATATACCCTTAAGCATATATTGTATCGATATGAAAAAATATTTATTTGCTCTTATAAATTTATTAAGCAAAGCCCAGAGCAACATAGCATTAAGAGTAATTTTTTTAATAGAGTGGGAATTCCTTTTTAAATGAATTCTTAAGTTCTTAAAGTTTTCTTAGATCACTGAATTATTTCTCTTTAGAGATTTGTGAATATATTTAGCTTTGTTTAGACAAGAAATAACATTTTTGGAAGCAATATCATCTCATGGAAGAGATGTAATATTTTAACATCTATCTTTTGTAATGTGTTTCACATGTGTGCAAAGATAAATGAAATTTAAGAGTTGTAATTATATGAACTAGAAATTAATTTATGAAATTGGTAAGGTAGCTTATTATAGTCCCCAGTTAGTAAATTCAGTGCAAAAAATACTTTACTATCCCCTTATATTCTGAAACTCTTTATTATGTAACTATGGACCTTTGGATTTGGGGGTACTTTTTGACATTTTTCCATTCCATATGATGTAAGATTACATATATGAAAAAATATATTTAATATTTAAGATTGCATAGATGAAATATATATTTAACCATATTACATAATAGTTCTTGACTGCTTCTGTATTACATATCTTGATGAAAATCATCTTGCATGTTTTTTCCAAGTTTGAAAGCAATGTCACCCCTTAAAAATGGAAATAAAAATTTCGTGGCAAATGTACTATTCCAAAAAAGTAATAATGTATAGATATCACCATGTTTAAACATGTGAAAGACAAATCCCCAAGTAAGGACACATCCTAATGTGTCTATTCATTTGGGGCAGATTCTCATTCTAAAAGAAATAATACAGCAATTGCAGAGATTTACCTATACAAATCAAGACATGCCAGATTGCGTTCTGAACAACTCTCAATAGATGTATTCCTAAAGCATCCTCTACCAGCAAATGGAGGAAACTTTAACTTTAAATACTGGAATTCAGTGAGACCAGGCATCCCCGTAATGGACTGCTATTTGAGTACTTAGGATTTTGAAGATCTGAGCCTGACAGTTGACTGGGGGCAAGAGGCAGAGTCACAAAGGGCTCAGAGGCAAAGATATACCCAAACATCATTCAATGTTCCTTATATCTCCCCTCTTCTTGAGGGAGAAATTATAAGCTATACCTTGATACTCTCTGTAACGTAGTCTCTTTAAAATCTTTGGAAAAGACATTACCAGGAAATAACTAAACATTTTATGATACTTGTCAATATCTACCACTTATTTTTTTAAATTTTCATTCCTACTCAGCTCACTTTCACAGAGCTACCTCAAGATTTCACATGAAAAGTATATAAGGTAAACCATGAACGCAAAGAAACCCAAGGATAAAATGACTCCTGTGTCGTCTATTCAGTCACAGTAGCAATTGCTTCAAATATAACACATGCAGTTACTGGTATCAAGTTTTAAGTACTGAAATTGATGCCAAAGTTTTTGACAACATTCAAAAATTATTTTTAAGCTGTTATATGAATGCAGATTGCCATAAAATTTAAGTGAAATGATTAAAAGTGAAGAAGCAAATAAGTAAGGAATTTTATAGCCATTATGTTTTAACACATAGCAGTTCTCATTTTGGGGAGACAGGAGTATGTGGATATGTTACATATTTGGTTTTTTTTATGTTAAATACACAGCTTTATGTACAAGGGGATAAAGTCATAAAGGCCCATTCTGCTCTCCAAATAAATTACAAATTCTATGTCATTCAGTCTGTCCACAGACTGACGGCCACTGACATATCAATTTATGGTTAGTATAGCTAAGAGTTACTACTCAAGTGTTCACTGAACTTTCCCCTGCTTCTACCCTGCAGTTCACATGGCTGCTGATGTCTCAATGCTTTTTACCCCTTTCCCAGCTTGCTTTACCAACTTTTTACTGGAGTTTTAAGACATGTCTCAAATGTCATCAGGCAAATACCTATTTACTCAGCTATGGACCTCAACAAAGAAACTTGCTTGTAATATGTTCAATCTGCAAAGCCTTTCAAAGACTTCTATAGTGTTTTCAACATGGCCTAGAGATTGGCAAATCACCAATAATGTATTATTGGTTTTTGTTAATGATATGATCACACTAATTACAAACTTCATAATGTTGAAATTGAATATGATACACAATAACATGACTATATTGCATAGAGAATGACAATTGAATCACCATTATGTGTAACTATTTCAAATTTACATGAGGAGTTTGAGACTGAGGTTACTTAAATTTCTACTTGTCTATCAGAAAGATAATAACTAAATTATATTTTCTTTCAAGTGTCCTATATACTTTTTTTCTTTAAAATATTTCTATCTCCATTCACATAATACATACTATTATTTAATGTTACAGTGCACCTATTTACACTTACAAATATATTGGTGCCAAGGATGCTCTTAATAATATATGATTCATATAAGAACAAATACTTGACAACTTTCTAGAAAACATTTTTGCTGAGAAATTAAAATCTATAAGAAAAGTTGAAATTCCAAGATCATATTCCAAAGAAGATTATATGTAAACTGCAAAGATATTATTTAAAAATACCATGTTAATAAATAATGTATAAATCAAATTGGAGTTCTGAGTGGTGTGTGTACAGCCTTTTTGCATAAACCCTAGAAATACAAACCTCAACCACAATTATTTTTTAATGGCACATATCAATCAACTTCCATTAGACTTTGAAACCTCAAAATAATGGTGTTTCTAGTTTGAGCCTAGTGCTACAAGAATCATTAAATTAAAAAATAAATTTAGCAAGAATATCTAGATGTATAAAACTAAACAAACATACAGAATTTTTTGACATATTTTAAGATATAAACATGTCATTACTTATTGTTTGGTTAGAAACAAATGCTAAGCATGCTGTACAAATCCTTGTAATTAGGATTATTTGCACATAGCCAAACTCAAGTGTTACAACATGCATTTTTTTCCATAAAAACATTTATTTGCTCACGTATTCATTCCTCCTCGTAATGACACAGATTTCAACACCTACCAAAAGATTTAACGGTAAGACCCTACCCAGACCCCTGAATGTAAATAGAAGCTCCTCTTTAACTGCTAAATACTTACCACTTCAGCATACCTGGTTCATATGAATTCAATGAATATTTTACAACAAATAGCTGTTGATTAAAAAATAAATCTACTTAGTTTTTCTATTTAGTGTTATTCAACATCCTGAGTTAATATACTCTCACAGATCTTCTTACTTGCATCAACAATATGACTCATAGATACTTTCTCATGTCTTCTCTTTCAGAAGAAAAATATATCCAATCCCCAGGTTCTTGCATTCATTTATTTATCTACTTTTTCATTCATTAAACCCACAAGTAATGACAGCATATTTTACGTAATTTACCTACATTTTAGTAGGCCCTGAGAATCCTGAGCCCTGAACTTACAGGGGCATCATGCTAACAAAGCTTCTTAATTGGGAAATCCAGACCTGACAGAGGGTTCTCATAAAAAGGAGGGAGTCCAGAACATTCATCTGCGATACAGAAACAGGAGGAAACATCTTTTCTCACCTCCTCCCAGACTTCACATAAGCATTTAATGAGGCAGAATGAGCTATTTGACACCTGCCCCTCCAATTTTCCCGAGATATGTCCTTGAAAACTTTTTTCCAATGCTTTTTTTCCCACAGCAATAAAGCAAATGTGTAAGACTTAAATATACTGAATGAATATAATAAATAGATAAAATATAAATATAATGAATGGATAAATAAGATTAGTAATATATACATATATATGTATATGTATGTTTTACATATAATATATACAATCTATATCTGTCTATCTACATATCTTTGGGTGTTTACCCAAAGGTGATAAAAACATGCATTCCAAAACACGTATGGACCCCTATGTTTACTGCAGCGCTATTTACAATAGCCAGAGACAGAAGCAACTTAAGTGTCTATCAATAGATGAATGGATAAATAAGATATGGTATATAAATGCGGTGGAATATTCCTCAGTCACAAAAAGAATGAGATCTTGCCATTTGCAACAGTATGGATGAAACTAAAGGGTATTATGCTAAGTTAAATAAGTCAGAGAAAAACAAATACCATGTGATTTCACTTATATATGGAATCTAAAAAATGAAACATATGAATAAACAAACAAAAAGCAGAAACAGATCCATAAATATAGAGAACAGACTTGTGGTTTCCAGAGGAGAAGGGGTAGGGGAGGGGAGGCTTCTTGTTATGGAATGAAAAAGCCACGAGAGTGGAAGATATAGCATAGGGAATAAAGGTAATGGTATTGTAGTAACATTTTATGGTTACAGATGGTAGCTACTCTTGTGGTAAACATAGCAAAACAAATACTCTTGTGGAATCACTATGTTGTACACCTGAAACAGGTAACATTGTGTGTCAACTATACTTCAATTAAAGAAATAAAATTAAAAGTAAAGATCTTAAATATATATATACATATATAAATTTATTTCAGCCAAACCAATCAGTAAGTACGATGATATGAAATGTTACCTGGTTCAACTAAAGTGATCAATATTAGAAAACAGGTGGGCATAGTTTTATAACAGAATGGGACAAATAGAATTAGTAGTTGATCTATATTATATTTAACGGAACGAAGACAAAAATAAAATGGCTTTACCAAGGCCCACATCTGTCCTGCAGGTTTAAAAGTTCATTTTGCCTCTGAGGAAGATTTAATCCACAGAAAGGGGCAGCTCGCTCATAATTTAGGGTTTGTGTCAAAGACATGGCACAAATTACTCAATCATTTTCACTTTAAATTCAGGATAGAAGTAATATTTATTTCCTCTATTTCCCATTAAATGCAAAACTCTTCCAATTATTAAATTCCTTCGCTGGTTATGTAATTCCTTAGAGACTTATTCCTACATGGGAAGACTAATTATTGCATAAACGTCAATTCTTTGAGAAATAATTTAAAAGATTTGTGCAAGCTTAGACAAAATAACAGTTGAGTAAACTTGAAGTAATACATTTAAATTTTACCTGAAAGCATAAACAGAAGGAAATCTCCAAGAAAATTTTTGAGAAGGATTATGAATAGGAAGTCTTCCATATTCGATATTAAAAAATCTCATTTTTAAAAATCTACATAAATGGGCAACAAATATATAATCTTAGAGATGATCCTAGTACAGATATAGATGCCTACACATGTGCACATTTTTGTTTTTTTACATGTGTTCATGTACACTGTACAAGGGAAACTTACAAACCAATGAGAAAAGGGTATTTTTTAATAAGATAGTTTCATTTGAAAAATCAAATTAAATCCTTACTTTATATTCATCAAAATGAATTCCAGATGGATTAAAGAGTTCAATGAGAAAAATTAGAATCACAGAAAGGGAACTATAAGAAAAAGATGTGAAAAACTAATTTTAAGATTAGAAAGAAATTTATAGCTATAAGAGTAAAGGAGAAATTCCCAGATTGATTTATTTGACAACAACATAATAAAACATTGGGATTATAGGAATGCCTTAATTTATTACTCTTTGCTTTATTTGTGCTTTGCAGATACTATGTTGTTTAAAATTGAACGTTTGTGGCAACCCTACATTGAGCAAATCTCTCAGTGCCATTTTTCCAACAGCATTTGCTCACTCTTTGTCTCTGTGTTACATTTTGGTAATTCTCATAATATTTCACACTTTTTCATTACTATTAAACTTGCTATGGTGATCTGTGGTCAGTGAGTATATCTTGCTGGAAGTTCTGATGATGGTTACCATTTTTTAGCAATAAAGTATTTTTTTATAATTTCAAACTTATTTCTCATCAACCAACCTCTTTATTATTATTATTAATATTATTATTATTTTATTCAAATATAATGAACATACAGTGTTATATTAGTTTCAGATGTATGATATAATGATTCAATAAAGCATTTTTAATTAAGGTATGTTCATTTTTTAGACATAATGCTATTGCATACTTACTAGGCTGTAATAAAATGTCAACATAACTTTTATATGCACTGGGAAACCAAAAAATTCATCTGACTCACTTCCTTGTGATATTTGCTTTATTGCTGTGCTCTGGAGCCCAGCCCACAATATCTCTGACATGTGCCTGTACTGAAAATACTCATTTAAAAAAGGGGGAAAAAACAGGTAACATTCCATCTTAATAATAACAATAAATAAAACAATATTTTGATACCATTTTGAGCTACCAAACTGCTCATATGTATACATGCATAACTGTGTGCATATACACATATCTTTATCCACTATATTTAATCATATTAACAATTATTTAAAAACGGTTAAATTGCTGAAAGGAATTTCAAATGATATTGTGAAAAGCAATTTGTCCAAATTATGAAAAGTGTGTGTGGTTTTTATTAATGGTTATACTTTTTGACCCAGTAATTCTACTTCTAATATGAAACTTGAGATTCTGGTTAAATATTTATGGGAAAAATAACAAAACTTTAAATAGTATGAATTTTAGACAACACCGGAATAGTAAATAATTTATGGCCTATTGCTATGATAAGCTATGATACAATCACTGCAAAATTATTTTTGAAGTCTACAGATATGGGGAGATGTAGGCAATACAAATGTTTGGTTTTTTTTGTTTTGTTTTGTTTTGTTTTTTTAATAATGATTTTTTATTATATTATGTTAGTCACCATACAGTACATCCCCGGTTTTCGATGTAAGCCTCGATGATTCATTAGTTGTGGGCAATACAAATGTTTTAATGAAAAAAGTATAAACTATTTTTATGGTAACTTGGTTATATGTATATATTTATGTATACACATAAATTTAGCCATTTGAATGTAAACTATTTTGTATAAGTAGCTCTTACGCTCTCTGTCTCTTCACACATGTATCTCTCTCTCTCACATATACACATACACGGACACAGCAAAACACTAATATACATAAAAACAGTGTTAATCTCCAATACAGGTCATTTTAATTCCCATCTTAATTTTTTCTTCAAATCGCTAATTGAAAGATATAAAAATAGTACTCCTTTTTTAATGCAATCACATTTAAAAAATGTATGACAGAAGGTTATCTATGTAGTCATGTGTGGTGAGCTGAAAAAAAAGGGACATCAGAGGGAATTTGGTGGGACAAGAGGTGTGACTCCAAAAGTGCATAGTCATTCTGTGCTTTAAAGAACAGGATGAAACATTGTAAACAAAGGCAGTATAGAAGAATCAAATTGCCTCAGTTACCACAGATACAATTAAAAGCTGGGCAATGTAGTAGCACAATGGGTCCACATGGAGGTTACCATAACTACAGCTTCCTCGAGGCACATGGATGGAAGGGGGACCTAACATACTCATATTGTGCACAGGCACAGCCTATAGTAAAGAGTAATTAAGGAAATGAAAAATATATGTGACAGTAAACTAGTATTAAGTAGTAATATATAGGCTAGTGTTTAATATGAAATAGGTTTAGACTATACTAGTATTAAAAAGCTGAAAGGTAAATTAATAATACAGAAGAAAATCACTAGGTTTCTGTCCTTAAGGAAAAAGAAATGAGACAGAAATAACCAAGATTTACAATATATACAAATTTCAATTATGAGAAGTTTGTTAAATACTGAAATTATCACCATTCGAACTAAAAAAAATTATCTTTTCTTAAAGCATATAATATTTAATAACCTAAGAACTTTAATATACTCAAGTCACTGTTCTTAATATTAATAAGCGTTGTTTTAAATCAAATTTAAGTCCTATAATAATAACTGGCTCAAATAAAACTACTTGAGGTATAAACCTGCAACAAGGCAGGCCAGTCTACTGGCTGCCTCATCTTATGCACTAGAATGTACTATGCATTAAGTACAGAAGATTGGATGATGAAGGGCAAGCCATTGTTACATTTATGAAAAAAAGTATCTGCATCTTTCAAATGAAAATTGTCTACTTTCCCGTGATTTTTTCATAAGCTTGTTATCCAAACCCAGAGGCACATCTTTCCACAAAAGAAATCCGCATGATAAAGTGTTGTTTATTTTCTAGGATATCCTCCCACAACCCTATTCCTCACAAGAACCATCAAAACACTAATACTAAGTCTGATACTAATAATAATGAGTAATATTTCAATCAGCTTAACTTTTACATGATTAAAAGAGCACAAGATAAAGCATTGAACACTCCCTCAGTGACCATTAAGATTACTGACTGAGTTTTAAAAATTATTAAATGTTGGGGTTTCAACTACAGAGGTTCTGATTTCATTGGTCAAAAGGAACCAGTTGTTATTTTAGTGGTGTGTACACAGGTAAAATCATAAGTGCTTTTGGATTTCTCAAATCTTTCGACTTGATTCTGATCCCCAGATTGGTTAAAGATCCATTGGGCTTTGAAAACTATTAGCCACTTTCTGGTTATTTGGACAAGTTTTTTAACCTCTCTCAGACTCAGTCACATGTTCTGCTACAAAAGAGGGATTTTACTAGATTCTAATAGAACTAGTATGGGGAAGAAATGAAATGCTGTTTATAAAGAAACTATCACAGCGTCTGGCAGAGAAACCAAGTAGTCTATAAATATTAAGTATGCATTTTCATACCACATCATATACAATGAAATAAGGATATAGAACTAACCAGTGTCACAAGTTACTTTTATACAAAATTCATTCTGAGTTGCAATTACCATGCTAGCTGTCTGCCTCAGTAACAGCAATGAGAAACTGAGGACTTCTAACTCCCAAAAAAGGAGAGCTCCACTAGGTATGCATACTACAGGGAGGCTGTCCGGGCTGAATAAAGAGGATTGACAATGAAAATAGAGAGGCACGTCATGGCTTGGGTTTTTGGAATAGAGCTAAGGTGTTTTTGTGGTCGCTTTCTAATGATCAGCTGCTATTGGGCAATGTGCGGAGAAGATCAATGCCTTTTTTTTGTAGCATAACCTGTAAGGTTATTAACATTTGAGATAAACCATGTTCATCTTCTATTCTGGACTGAAATAACAAATGGCTCCTAACTGGATGAAGGTGTCTTAAGTTTTCAGTATCAAGAATAGTGGGAGCAGATAAAAAGGCAAAACCAGCCGTGAGAATGCCAGATCAGGTAGGTATAAACAGGAATGAAAAGACAATTCCGTAATTATCCACAATGGCACTTTCGGAGGGAAGGATTTTATAATAGAGGTGCAAGGCAAGGGATGTAGTGATACATGTGTAAAGAAAAGTCCAAAATTAAATGAAGAGCGGAAATACATACTGGGTTAACTAAGGAGCCTCTATAGCACCCCAAACCAAGGATAATATCAATCTGGAGACTCAGCTGGGACTAGGAGTGTATTTTCATACCCATACTCCTTTCTTCTCTGTTATATACTTGTGTTTCAATCTATCGTTGCTGTGCGTATTGAACTCGTAGGCAAGTTCCAAGATGTGAGCCTCCATAAAGAAAGCAGAACTTTGCCTTTTCATGTAATTAGATGGGTGTACACCCACTACATTCCATGAAGGTTCCTTGCTATCTGATTTACTTTCTTAATGAACTGCATTTCAGCAAATAAACGAAGTTAAAATCCTAGTTCATGAAATTGGTAAGGGCAATTATTACTCCTATACAGTAACAATTTGACAACTTATTAAGGAAAATATTTGTTATTCGAAGGAAAAATCTCTGACTGCTCAAGAAAAACTATTAAATGAATTTGTCATTATTTTATTACTAACACTTACTTTTTAAATCCCTAAAAGTACATTATTTCTATCTGTGTGAGTTTAGTAATGTCTTTTTGTGCACCATCTCCCAGAATTGGAAAGACCGTATACTCCTACCTTCCTTCACTAGCTGCCCTTTATTCTTAGCAAAAGCCCCTTATGAAAACCCCTTTAGTACTCCAGGGTTACTACTTATTACAGTAAATACAGACAAAAAGGTCCTGTCATCCTATAAAATCTTTCAGTTTCAGAAAGCTAAAATTTAATTCCCTGTGCAAATTCAAATATAACTCAAGAATAGAACAGCCTCACTATGTAGTTGATAGGATTATGACAAAAGGGTAGAAGAATTGATTTTCAAGTGAAGTGAGAAATTAAGTTAACCTTAACCTTCACTCGGATATACATGCTGGTGTATCAGAAAAGACCATGTAGCTTCTTTCTAGTTATCAGAAAATGCAACCTACCAATATCCATTGTTAAGACACAGTGAAAATAGAGGGGAAAATGGTTTGTGCTTGAGATAACTGTGATTCTATAATTCTGTGAATATTTTTAAGAGCTGATTTGCTATTTAATAGACTCAGACTATCATTAGAAATAATCAAATACAGATGAGTTAAAATAGGTGGACTAAATGAAGGGTTTTTTTTTTTTTTTAAATTAAAGGTAAACCTAGAGTTGACCGTTAAGCAACACTGGTTTGAACTGTGCAGGCCCACTTATAGGAAGTTTTGTTTCATTTTGTTTCATTGGTAAATACAGTACGAGACTGAAAATGAATTTTCTCCTTCTTGTGTTTTTCTTAATAACAGCATCTTTTCTCTAGCTTAATTTATTGTAAATACAGGATATAATACATATAATATACAAAATATGTTAATCAACAACTGTTTATGTTATTGTTAAGGCTTCTAGTCAACGTTAGGCAATGAATGGTTAAGTTTTGGAGAACCAAAATTAATGTGATTTTTGACTACAGTGGGGTAAGCGCCCGTAGACCTTGAGTTTTTGTTCAAGAGTCAGTTGTATTTATAACGCCACTATTTATTAATTCTTTATATGCCTTACTTTAAAAGACAATGTTAAAAATTAAACTATTTGAAATGTGGACATCTATTTGTAGCATTATTGGTTTACCGTGTGCTCCAAAGGACTATTCAAGCACAGAACGATTTCATGGAACACTTTCAGAGGCATTGTTGGTCTCTCAAAAAGTAGGGGAAGTCTCCAAGGATACAATCAACCCCTTTCCACCTCCACTTTACCACACAGCAGAGCTGGAGCAGAGTGGCTGAGAAATGGAGCATAGGTTTCTCAAAAAATGGCTAAGACAATCCTGAAGAAGTGTTCCTTAACCTGCAAGGGGGTTATTCTTATTCTCGCAAGGATATTACCTTGAAAGGTATCAAGACTTCCTATGAATCTACAGTGATTAAGCTTGTGGTGTTCAGGAAGAGAGAGCTAGCTGACCAACAGAACAGAACAGAGCCCAGAGAGAAACACACCCACGGATGCAGCTGGAATCTATGACAGAGTTTGCCCTGTGTGGTATGGGGAAAGGGGAACTATTCAAAACTTAACTCTAGGAGAAGAGGTTACTCATGAATTAAAGACAAACTTACAGTCTCACCTCCTACCATATGCAAACTATCAGTTAAAAGGGGATTAAAGTCTTAACTGTAAAAAGCAAAATATCAGAGGAACTAGGGAAAGTACTTTTATGATAACTGAAATTCCCTAAACAAGACACAAAATAGCTGTAACTATAAAAAAAATTAAATTGATTATGTTAAAATTAAGAACTCATGATCGTCACAGGGAACCATAAAGAAACTGAAAAGATAGCCACAAATTGGGAGGCAATATTTGTCACACAAACGTTTGGTGGGAGTTCTTTAACATTCAGGATAATAAAAATTCTTCAGTTATATATGCTGTTAATAAAACTAAAACGTAACGCTGTATCCTTTTAAACATTATGCATTTGTGTCCAATAGTTATAATTTCTGCATGTCACATGGAGCATAAAGTATTATACCAAAAATCACACAATCTCCAAAAATTGAAAATTTTAAAGATTTTTTAAAAAATTTATTCAGCCACATTCTTCAGAGCTCTTGTGTTAAGCAACATACTGCCCCTCCTCTCAAGTAGTGCCGGAGGGGGAACTCGCCCAGTTCCTGCCGCAGCTGTTCCTTTCTGAGCAGCCTGAGCGGCTCTGTTACCTGTCTGATGTAGCTTTGGAATTTGGAGAGGGCTCAGCTGCCCATACAGCGGAGAGAATCAACCTATGTTGACCTCATTTGGGGCTAATGCTTTTTTGAACATGACATGTCTATTTACATGCTATGATATTCATTAAATAACCCGTCTAGATGAGGCTGTGTCAATATTATATCTAACAACAAAACTGAGTCCTGTACCATCTGACTTACAAAGTTTATAAATTTAAGTGTGATCATTTCTCAAACCACAGCAACTTGAGGTGATTGCATATTTCTAAAATCATTTCCAAGTTATGTGAATTAATAACAGTGCCATTCTAACACTATATGCTTATTCTAATTTATATTTAGTGGCCAGTAAGTGATATTAAAAATGTTAACAGAGCCTTTCTATTTCTAAATTTTGTATCTTTAGGTCTTCGCTTCCATATACATATATATTTACAACTTGTTAAGTACATGAATGGAAATAGCATAAATTGATCAATATAAATGAAATTCTTAATCGTTAAACATCCTGAACAAATGTACAGGTAAATATGTGTTGATGCTATACTGATGTTATTATTAATTGTTCCATATCGTTTTTGCACTTTGGTGAATGAATATCTCTCAACATTGTACACAGTTGAAAAATTGCAAGATTAAGAAAATTGTGAGCATAACTGAAAGAAAAATCAACATGGATAAATAAATAGTATTAAAGAGAAATTTAGTACTAGTGATTATTATGCTCATATGCATGATGCTTAGCACTCTGAAGTTTACAAAGGGTATCCATGGACCGTGATTAACAAAAACGTTTAAATTCCAAGATACATCTCTAGAGCGGTCTCATAAAGATGCCTCATTTTCTTCATTCCAATCCTGACCATTTTTATCACTGTCTAAACAATCAGGTCACACTCTAATGAAATTTCTTACTCCCTACCAATGTAGAGCCTCGCCCAGTTCTTACACTTTTTCCCCCTCAATCCATTATTTCATTCAAGCCCAATCCATTCCTTTTCAGTCACGTATTCCTTGCTTTCAAGGCGGCGTATAAGGAATAACAACTCACAGATTAAACCCTGGTGAAAGTAAGTAGTGAAGTGTCACATTATATAATCATTTTCCAATCTCTCTGAAATAATGCCTTCAATCCACTCTCATATATTGTAAGTCTTCCAGATAGAAAATCCCATGCCAGATATCTCTACAAACGTGCATCCACTAAAGTAATATTTGGAAATTTAACAATTCATGCCTAAATTTTATTTAGACATTTTACTTGAAATAAATGAAATTACAAATACAGTTTATAGAATATGAAAATGCAGTAATGAACTGTTCAATGATTACTTTGATGAAAAACATTTAACATAAGTTACTCTAAGGATAACTCTTAAGATTAAATTATCAGGATATGTGAATAAAGCCAAAAGAAAGTTAATAGATTTAAAACACTTATTAAAGAATAATTTTCTTGTGTGTGTAGATTCTACTTGCTTTCATTTGCCAACACATAAAACGAAGGGCTAATTAAAAATCCAAGAATGATACGTTGAAGAGGCTTTCATCAAAAAAGTCACCACAAAAATGTGTTGATACCCTAACATAAAGCACTGAGATACTACAGTAAAATTACTGTTAATATTACAAGAACTTTATCTGGTTATTTGGTTATTACTTAAGAAACCATGGATGCCAAGTCTAGCTATTAAAACAGTACATGCCAGCCACCATTCTAATGTTAACACATATCAACTTAGAGCATTCCTAAGATGTATAAATATTATCTCATTTGTTAGATAAGGAAACCAAATCACAAAGAGGTTTAAAAATTTGCCCAAAGCCATACAGCTGTTAAGTTACAAAGCTGGAATTCAAACCCAAATAATTTATCTTCATTGTCTATACTTAACCTTTTACACCAAACTAAAATAACTTTTCTTAATTTAATATTTGTCTAGATAACTGCCTTAATGCAAAGTTTCTTCTATTGTCCTGTTAACATGAGGTATTCAGTAAATTAGGTAGACAATGGGGGAAAATTTAAATGTTCCATGTAAATTAAATTTATCCAGAAGATCATATAATGTGAAACACCCTATGTTTCTTTATTTTCATGTATGTGCACACAGCAAAAAATGCTAATTACTATAAGTGGATTTAATTGCCTACAAATCAATTTAAATTACATCACTCCATTATTTCTACTCACTTACATTATTGAGCATGACAGGAATAATTCTTTGCTTATCATACCAAAGGATATTATACTGCACTAATGTAAAATATTTATGGTCTTTAATTTTTATTTCATTTTCTCCCTCTGCCTTATAGTTTTCCAAACTTTATGGTAATTCTGAAAACTAGTGTAGTTAAGAAAGTCCATATTCTTCACTATATAAAGTTGCAAATAATAAAATAAAATTGCTATTTAGTTCTTTTTTTTTTTCTTAAAGATTTTACTTATTTATTTGACAGAATGAGAGACAGCCAGCAAGAGAGGGAACACAAGCAGGGGGAGTGGGAGAGGAAGTAGCAGGCTCCCAGCAGAGGAGCCTGATGTGGGGCTCGATCCCAGGACTCCGGGATCACGCCCTGAGCCAAAGGCAGACGCTTAATGACTGAGCTACCCAGGCGCCCTTGCTATTTAGTTCTATACATGGATCGTGGGGGACATAGAATACTGAGAAAGGGAAACCTTTATTTGAAACACGGTAAACCTGATATAGGTAGATGGATAGATGAGATATACAGTGATTAATATGTACATGGCATTGTTCTAAGACCTTGACAAAAATCAACCCAATTAAAAAAATTATAAAAGAAAGTCAAGTAATAAGAGAAATCTGGTAATTGCAGTAAGGATTTTCTTGCTTACAGTAGGTGACCAAATAAACATTCATTATGTAAACAATTCAAACCTGAAGGACATGGTGTGTTAAAGCAATGTTAAACTTTCTTCAGTATAAATACATCATGGTTTACCCTAAGGGTTTTTTTTTTTTTTTAAAGATTTTATTTATTTATTTGACAGAGACAGCCAGCAAGAGAGGGAACACAGCAGGGGGAGTGGGAGAGGAAGAAGCAGGCTCCCAGTGGAGGAGCCTGACGTGGGGCTCTATCCCAGAACGCCGGGGTCACGCCCTGAGCCGAAGGCAGACGCTTAACGACTGCGCCACCCAGGCGCCCCTACCCTAAGGTTTGTCCTACACTTGACACATGATCTTGAATTCTTCAGCTGACATGTACCTTATATTGAGAAATTCTGTTATGGGTGGTGAAAATGCTTGCTCTCCGTTCGTGGTCCACATCTTTATGTCTTTTAGCAGCTCTATATCTGTTGGCATTATCTTGAAATTTTTAGCAGTACTTACAGTGTTTGACTTTGATGTTTCAAATTACTTTAAATAAAACTTCTTGAATCAAATGAAAAAAAATCTCTGACTCTTTGATTTTCAAGCAGAAGTATTTATTCATGAATAAATAACAACATTTATCAAGTTCTATTCCACACATTAGAGTCACCACACTGAACAAAAGACAAGTAAATCTTGTTCTCATGAGTTGATATTTCAGAGAAGTGAGAAAGACCATGTGAGTGTGTACATGGATGTGCAAATGTATGTATGTAAAACCCAGAATACGTTAGATGGGGATAAATGCAATAGAAAACTAAGCTGGATGGGCGCTTGGGTGGCTCATTTGGTTAAGAGCTCAGGTCATGGTCTCTGGGTTCTGGGATCAAACCCCCTGAGTAGGGCTCCATGCTCAGCGGGGAGTCTGCTTGAGGATTCTTTCCCTCTCCTCCTGCCCCTCCCTCCACTCACCATGTGTGCTCTCTCTCGCTCTCTGTCTCTGAAATAAATCTAAAAAAAAGAAAAGAAAAAAGAAAAGAAAGATGGTAGGAAGAACAGGTGTTGTTGAAGTGTGTTGGGAGAGTTCTCTGACAGAGTGTACTTTTGAATAGCCCTCACACATTTTTGGTGTAGTAGAAACCCAGATAAACAACAAGATATTGAGGGAACAAGCAGCAATAAAGAGAGGAGGCATCTGAGTTGTGTTCCTGGCACAGCAAAGAGAGCAGTGTGACCTGGACGGAGAGAGGTGGTAGGAGGTGTAATGAGAGACAAGGTCAGAAACACTCAGATTGTGTATGGTCTTCTCATTGGAAGGACTTTGGTTTTCTTTGAATGAAATGGGAACCACTGAAGAGCCATGAAGTTTGAACCATGACATTACATGTTCTGACTTAACATTTTATCAGGAAGATGCTGGCTGCAATGTTGAAAATGAACCGAAGGGAGGAAAGGGTAGAAAGAGGGAGACCACTTAGGGAGTTAGACAATACTCCAGTATAGAGATGATGAAGATTTACATTTTAGACCATATGACTAGAAGTTGGCCCTTGGGTTCTTCTTGAAATAGAAATGATAGTTTGGGAATTTTTTTTTTTTTTTAATGCAAGGTTCTCATCATTCACACAAGTATTTGTGATATGCCATTAGAAATTTACCACAACCAATGTATTTTAGTAATAGATGAAAAAATCATTTAAAATATTCTCAAATATATAATCATTGTCAAGATGGAAATATTCTTAGTTTTTTAAAATGTTACTTGGGATTATTTAATAATAGTAAAAATTAAAACAAAATGTTTACTTAGTTTTTAAGTTGTCAACTTTTGTCTGTTTTTGTACCTTTGCTTTGCTCATCGTTAGCTAGAAGTTCTTGGCCTGTAGTTGTCATCTCCTCCCTAAGAGAATTTATAATATGTTTGCTAAGAGAATTTACAATATGTCTTTAAATACATTATCAAATGAGATAATGTGATAAATTGGAAAAATAATTACTTTCTAAACACACAAAGCACAGTCTTTGCCTTTACACTTCAGCAAACCCCACTAACTGGTGGACAATCTGTTCATTAAGGTCATCGTCCTGATTTATATTGACTCTGAGAGGCCGTGCAGGAATTCTCATGGCTGGTTAATACAGCTGAAATTAACAGATTGACTCTGCCATGCCCTATTCATTTTCCATGAAGAGATTCAGTTAAAAGGTGCATAGCTTATGATTCTTCATTTTACAGGGATGAAAGGTAGATCATCACCTAAATTTGATGCAATTTATCCTCACTTTAACTCATTGAGAATAATTAGTTCATTTTCTTCTTCATAATAACTGTAAGTCTATAACCATTTAAAATATTTCAATAAAAATAATCCAAAAATATCCATGGCATTTTACACATATTGTAAGCAATGGAGGTAGGGGGGAATTTTCCCATATGCATTCACAGTGCTAAGAGGCTCTCTGCCAGCACCAAATCCTTTTGGATAATTTCCATAGTTCATTCATATTTTCATGTCCCTGAGCATAAAGCATGCTTAGTAAAGCAACTGAATGTTAAGAAAAAAATTCCATATGCAAATCGAGTTGATATATTTTTAAATGGTTCATGGTATACATTGATTTGATCAGAAAGCTATATGTAAAGTCCAGTGTCTATGCAGCTAAGACTACAGTGCAAGAGAGAAGGTAATCTTGCCCCTCATGTGAAGGTCATGAGGGCTATTTCCAAAACCTTCTGATACATAGAGAATTGTACTTCTTTCTTCCTTTGAAGTGAGATGTAACTATGTGATTTGCCTTGGCTGAAGAAACATGGGTAGAAGTGATGTGAGTTTCTTCCTATAAGTAGCTTTAGAACCTGTTCTATTTTACCTCCTCCCTCCCTCCCCTGGGATCACAGTGGAAGCATGGAAACATATGCTGAAGTGGGGTCTCAGGAGCCTGGATCTCTGAATGGCTAAAATGAACAGATTCTTCTTCCAACCCACATTGGGCAATCTAGTTTGAGCAACAAATAAACCTCCATTGAGTTAAGGCACTGAGATTTAGGGGTTATTAATAGATTTGGATGTTACATAGTTGTAACTCTACAGACACTGCAAGTAATATTATCAACTACTAAAGAAGCAGGTGGTAAAGGACTAGAGAAATAGCTAGACTGAGATGTGAAAATGTGCTAAATTGCCCCAAATACAAGAAACTATGAGGCCAAAGGGAATCCAGTTAAGTTGGGTTTTATCTGATGAAAATCTATACTATTTGTATTAGTATATCTCCTATCCATATTTCTAGAGAATATTCTGGAATAAAAAAGGTTTGGAAGTCAATTACAGCTGTCATTAAAATCTTATAGATAAAAGCATATCATTATGCTTGAAATATGATATTTAATAGGGACAAATAAGAGGTGTTGGTCAAAGTATATCAGTAGCTGTCAAAAAGCATTTTTTCCAATATGAAACTTACCACTACTACTCAAATAGCAGCAATAGATCCAATATTTTTACAATGCTTCCTATATGCCACATCCTTTTCTAAGCAATTTACATGTGTTAAGTATTTAATCCTCATGAATGGTATCCTAGGAGTAGGGTACTGTTGTTATCTCAATTTCAGAGATTTTAGGAAACTGAGGCATAAACCATTGAAGTAGTTGGTCTAATGTTATACAGGTCATACATGGTAGAAATGAGATTTAAATCCAAAAATTCAGGCTTCAGACTCTGCTTTTGAAAACTGCAAGCTACTGCTGCTAAGTAAGGATTAGCAGTTAATTTCTTCCCAGTATTAAATAAAATAACTAGTTCTTACATGAAATCCAAGGTTTTGCAGAAGATGAAGCCGGATAGAGGAAAATGATGGACTAAATACTATGTAATCCATGAATCTAGGCATTGTCAAGAAATCATGGATGGAGGACATGGATTAGACATCATAGGTTTTATGTAAGTTGGTTTCAGCAGGGACCAGGGTGCTCTTAAGAGCAGAGTCAAAGACAAGTCTCTGGGTTCCACACCCCTAGGGAGTGAGAATAGCTTATTTAGATAACCAAAATCTATAATTAGTTAATTAAAAGCAAGACTGTGAATTCTTCCAGGTTAAAGCTGTGATATTCTGCCAAGCAGCTGCGAGGCAGAGGCAATTTTAAAAGGACATACGACCCAGAGAAACTGATTCTAAGTCCCAACTGTCTAAGTAACTTTCTATTCACTGGGTATGTGGATTTTAGCAAGTTACTTAACCTCTTTAAGCCAACAAAGCCCCAGGATAATAATGCTACCTCAGGATCAATGTAGAATTTAGGGAGATAATGTTTGCAAAGCACTTGGAACATTTTCAGGCATGTTTCTAGATATGACAAGGTTTATAAGGACAGTGTTAAAAAGAGGCTCAAGAATGCATCTGTGGTTGCAGTACTTATCTAGTATATACTACCGATTTATGTATTTAGGTTGAGTTATGCATATTATTTTCCCTGTAACTTCCATATCCCCCGTATTTTTTCTTTTACTTTTCTCTTGATTTACTAAATGCATGCCAAAGAAGCTACATTTGTCCTGTACTTAGAACCTTCTTAGAGAAAGTTATTTGCTATTAAGAATTGAATTTGTATTAACTTGTATTAACATTACTAACTATAAATTTTCTAGCTTTTCCATCTCAAAGAAGATTAGTGAATCCCAGTTGCACTGGATAATTGTGCTTAAAACGCTGCATAAAAATACATACAGTAATTTATATATGATTTTATGCATGTAAATTATATAATTATTATGGAATTTTATGCATGACCCAACAAAACCTGGTAGGGTGGGAGCCTTTTAAGAGCATGTTCATAGATTTCTGAAGACCGATTCCACCTTTTTAACCTGATGGCTTTCTGCTTTCTGAACCTTAGCTATACCCTTGGTTTATGGCATCTCATCATTAGACAATTACATATTTGTGAACACCTGCCAGTAGCCTTCCCTATCCCCTGTTCTTGCACTCCAGCCTGGAGCTAAATGTATTGTCTATCCCATACATCCCCATTTCACTGTCCACTTTCATCTCCAGATACCTCCCCACCCCGGTCTTGTCCTCCTACACTGGTCCCTCACTCCACAAGTAAGGTGTTTCTCCTTTCTCACAAGGCATTTTATCTTTGGAAAAACCCTTAAATGTAGTAAATGTAATTACTTCTCATTTCAGTGGGAAAATTGAGCCCTTAAATTATCTCTCATGTTTGCTAAAATTGCCAAATACCATTAAAATGGACACAATTCCTCATTGTTAACCTTAGCTATAGTAGCCCAACTTACATTTTTACTTTTATTCACTATTCTATAATATGGCTTTTTGCGCTCTCCATAAGCTTTTTGTAGCTTTTCTGCATAATAACCTATAGCTTTTATGAATAAATATACATATAATAAATACATATATAATTTCATCTACAGAGAAAAACCCACCAGCATTAAAGACAAAATAAATCAATAAAAGACTATCAACTATATAAAATACAAGCTGGTAAAATACAAGCATTCTGAGATAAGAAGTTAGAATGTGTTGACTATATGATGTAATGATGAAAAAATATTAATCAATGCAAAGAAATAACTCAAAAGCCAAAATATGACATTCAGATGAAAATCCTCATAACTTGAATTATCTGTGTCAAATGGTATATTTGAGGATATGACTTGATAATTGAGAAAAATACCAAGGATCTTGTTCTGTTGACTCAGGAAAATATAGATGTTATTCGTGTGTGTTGTCATTGTTAAAATGTCTATACAAAGACAGTAACTTCACGCATTACTCCTCCTCAAAGATGTTTTAAATGTATTAAAGGACTCTGAAGGGAGTAAAAATTTAAAAGATCAATGGGAACACTAATATTATTTCACAAGGATTAGGCGTAGCATTTGTGCTATGTCTGATGTGTTCCTCATATCCCAACCACACAGATAATTGCCCAACTTGCACAACTGGATGCCACATAGAGGATCTGGTACTTTGCCCTGTATTGATCTCAATATGCAGAACTCAAATTTGTCTTGTTACTTCCACTCTTCCTGCCGATTTTCAACGTTCCCCTTAGCTTCCTCAATGCTGATTAAAGAAAGTACAACGAGTCTGCCTTTAAAATCATTAAATACTGTAGCTTACTACTTATTTTTCCCCCTTAGGCAAAGCAATTAAAGGCCAGGGAATATAACTGCATTGCTCAAAATGACGTTACTATAATAAATTCTGGTACTCAGGTATTCCATCACGTCGGGCTGTCTCCTCCAGGATGGCAAGATTAATGCGAAGAATATAATATCCGTACAAAGACAAGACAGTTTTTGATGTTTTTCATTTATTTTTCACAAATTATATGTACCCCCAATTTTTGGCTTTATGATTGAAATTATTAGTATAGTAAAACATGCCAATAACTGCAATCATAAATTACATTCTACATAAAAAAATAAGCACTGAAAAATTAGGAAGAAAAACATCTTGTTAGATATTAAAATTTAGTTTAACATGATGTTTTTGTCCAATAACATATGGATTATAATCTATGGATTATAAATCCGTGAACCCAAAAGCCCAAATTGTCTTGAAAAATGAAATGTGAAAAATTCACTATTCTCATAAACAAAACAGCCCTAAAAGAAACCTCTAGAGAATCATTTTCTTATGAATCGGAGTATTCCATGTTATTTCAAAAAGCAGCACTTTTCCTACTCTTGAGACAAGTCTCTTTAACCCATTACTAGAAATATATAATAAGTAAGGTATAAATATATCTTCCATGACACTGCAGATAAAGTGTGTTTTTGTTGTTGTATACTTTTCCCTGCTGGGGACAGAATGTAACAAAGGAAAGAGTAGCTACAAACAATGGCATGACTCACTAAGGAATTCTGACTCTACTTACTGAATTGCCAGTAACCAAAATCTACTCCATTCTATGAATTATGAAAATAAATTTAACCTGTACTTTCTGAGAAGGTAGAAAGATGTCAGTATAGAAAACATCCTATTTGTTTCAATCTACTTATATGAAGCCATATTCATATAAAAGGAAGAAAAACCTTTTAGATGTATACCTCAGGATTAAGGATGCTAATAATTCTATATTTGAATATTCTATAATATATATATTAAAAGTTTTATTATAAATGTATTCAATATATTAATAAGCATGTTACATTTACAATTATGCAATTAAGATTCAGCCAAATTTTCTTGATACTCTTAAACTATACCAAATATCTTCCAATGCTTAAATTATGATAAGCTTTAATATAAATGCCTCAAAATCAATCAGCAAAAGGTATTTCTATTATTGTGTGACTGTTGTGCATTTAAATCACGGCAACTTAAACTTAGAAATACTGTATCATTTTAAAGTTCATTGATAAAAACATTGGAAACTCAGAAAGTTGTGTTAATTCGTATTTAATATCTAAATATCAAGGTTGATAATGAATCATCAGATGAAGAATAAATATTTGTAAAAATATTCAAACACCATAAAAATGCTAAGTCAAAATTTGCTTTACATTATAAAACTATAAGAGCCACCTGAATATTCCAGTGAAAACATGTTATATTTGATAATAAAAATTAAATGTGTAAATATTTGTGCTTTATATTTGCCCAGTAAATGTATTCTTCTAAGCCACTGTGGATCTGGAAAAATAAAATTTTTGAGAACCAGAAAAATTGCCCTGAGAGTCAAGTGAAAAGAAACAAATTCTCATAAAATTTCTTCATAATTGTTCAAATCTCAGTTTTAAAGATCAAGAATTCCCAATTATTCATTTTTTATGTATATAGGTTAAAAGAAATCCACTTCATTGATTTAATTGGTATGTTAATGATGTGTCATATCTTCAGGAAATAGAATCGAACAATTCCAAAGACATCCTGGGTAGATGTCTATTTTATGATACACCAATATAATCCACTGTTGGGTTATGAAGAAAAGAGGTACTTATATTTTTTTCTCATTTGCTGTTATTTAATTGTGATAAGTGTATTATTTTTTAAGTATAAAAGATGTGGTCTATTACAATAGTGACATGCTAATGTTGCTACAATATTAACTGAACCCCACAATTCATATGACACAAAATGTCACAAGGAATGTTTGGTGTGTATTTTTATGCGTCTATGAAGTTATGCCTAAAAGGAATAATGAGTTCAGAATGTATAGACTACTTTACTATAAAATTGTATGTATTTATTTTTTAAAGAGAAAGAAAGCACGTGCGAGGGAGGGGAGGAGCAGAGAGAGAGGGAGAGAGAAAATCCTAAGCAGCTTCTATGCTCAGTGTGGAGTTCAACTGAGGGCTTGATCCCACAATCCTGCAATCATAGCCAAATCAAAATCAATCAGTCAGCCAAAATCAAGAGTCAGAAGCTTAACCGACTGAGCCACCCAGGCTGCCCTATTTCCCGACTTTTGCAACATCATGCAGCTTACATAGAGTGGATTGAGAAAAAGTCAAGTTCTTTTCATTGTCCTAAAAAGAAAAATGCATAATTCTGTTCAAACACATGTCTGTGCACACACATGTACATGCACAGTTAGCATGCTATTGCCACTATTCTCAGGAAATACGAAAGCAATTTTTTTTTTACAATGTATTCTATTACTAGCTTGTTACTACCATTTCCAGCATTTCTTTTTATTTATTTTATTCTTTCACCTTTGGACTATTAGTCACTCATAATTAACCAACATATTTTTAAGTAGACATGAAAAGTGTTGAAAAAGGTAATCAGAATGGCATAAAACCAATATTTCAATTATTGTCAACCATTGCCCTCTTCCATCTATTATCCAAATACACAAACAACCATACTTGAAACTATTTTCACAATAAAATATACTAATGGTTCATTCCAACTGAGATTTGTCGATTGCTATAAATCTCTAGAGCAGTTACTCTTTATTTGATGAAAGTACATCTTTTTGCTGTTGTTTTTAACTTTCCTGTGTGGTGGTATATACTTTAAACAGAAATGAGTGCTTAAAATTAGAAATTTAAACTCAATATTATAGTTTCCTAATAGATATTTGTTTCTTACTGATAAAAATACAAGAAGAAAAAAACCCATGTTTAAATGAAACGTTTCATGAAATATTTTTAATGACTGCTTCTCCAGCATGATTCAGATACTCTAACTCTTTCAGCTGATTAATTCCTAGTCATATTCTCTGTTTTTAGGAGGCAACTGTTAGCAGAAAGAGTTCTGGTAAACTCATATCTTACTTCTAGTCACTTAAACGTACTGAGGCTTAGTTTTCATCACTCTGACAGTGTGATGGTATTCATCAATTTCCTATTATAATGATGAATATATATGTGCTCTTGGTCGTGAAAGGATTGTAAAATTGTACCACACTACACATTTGTAAAATAGCAATATGTTTTTAATGTCCAAATTTACATTTACATCATAGAATTATATCATGCCAATAGAAAAGCAAACCTAAGTATCCCTCAGTACATAACATAATTAGCATTTATTATAATAAATGTTCTAGAGGAATCAATTCTAGAGAATTCTGAAGTTAGGAATATACTTGGTTCCAGAGTTTTATGTTATCAATGATGGATGAAGGATACATAGTTATTGGCCTTTTAGTTCGAAGTTTACTTTTAATAAAAATGGTTTATGGAATAGAAATTTTGTTACTGTAATCTAAATTATTACTGCTATTTTTGCCTTTTAAAATGATTATAAGTTTTACAACAAAATATTTTTGTTTTGTTTGTTTCACAGGAATATAGCTAAAATATTTAATCACATGAAATTTTCATAACCATATGTTATTTTTCTATATGCATGCATATTTATATTTGCTTATGAATAACAATATTTTTCCTCAGAGTCATTGCTTATTTTGGCAAAATTTGTTAAAATTATTAATATTTATTATGAATGAAATTAGTCATAGTAAGAATCATTCATTCTAAGATATTCAAAATAAAATTTCTTAAAGTTATAAGATAGCAGCATAATAAATAATTCTCAAGGTACCAGTAATGCATAGCTGTTTTTGTTTTTTTTAACATTCCTGTTACGGAGAACAGAAATATACTGAGTTTCATTAAAATTAAGTGAAATCTTTCAATAGTTCAATTTTTAAAAACTGTTATAGAATTATGATCAAAATTTTATTTTGTTATTTTATAGTTGAATTTACTTTAAAATTCTATGTCAAAATTCTAGGTTGTCTTTTGGGGATAATTTATTAGCTTCAATTAATAAAAATTCAAAAAGTTCAATCACCACATTTTCATCAAGTAATAGATATCATAAATAAGATTTTAAGTTTGACTGCAGTTGGGGGGTCTGGGTGGATTGTTCAGTTAGGCGTCTGCCTTTGGCTCGGGTCATGATCACAGGGTTCCTGGATCGAGCCCCACGTTGGACTCCTTGCTCAGCAAGGAGTCTGCCTCTTCCCCTGGCTTATGTTCACTCTCCCCCCCGCCCCCGTCGAGTAAATAAATAAAATCTTTAACAAATTTTTTGAAAAAGTTGGACGGAGGTTTTTTTTTTAACAGCACAAAAAAATAGTACCAATCAAGTGTAATTAACGGTTAAATTCTCTACAAAAACTGTGAAATAAGTATAAGCAGCTCATAGAATAGCTACTTATCAATTGATATTGTGGCTATTACATATGGCAAGCATTCTTATATGCTATACCATTTATACTGCATGGGAAAAAATCCAAAAATATCTCCTCGTTCAGCTTCTTATTTTGTGTGGTTACAGATGAGCATTCTCAATTTATTGATAAAGGTTATCTGAATGATATCTCTTTAATTAAGACATAATTTATTATTGGATTTTTATAATTAATGAGGGGGTCTACATACTAAATGCTAATATGTACTACTTGTTTATGTACATTATTTTTAAAATTTCTTGATTCTTAAAATCTGTTTCAAACTAAATTAATGTAATGGATTAATTTGTATCTCATTACCTCACAAATGAGCAGAAAATAAAATAAGGCAAAAGCACTTAAAAGGTAAGTTGTAGAGCTGAATTTGCCCAAGGAACACCCTCTCAGGGGTGATTTTGTAAATCGAATCTGTTATCTCAAACCCAGACCAGCTCTTTCCTGCCAGGTGCCACTTAATTAAACTGCTATTTATAAAAGTAAACATTCATCAAACTCCTCAATGCTTCTGAGAAACTAGCTCTTATTAAACGAATCCATCGTGGATGATGACAGATTTTACAAAGTGGGTTAAAATTTTCCTTAGATGGTCATAGAAACACTTTGTTCTTACTGTCAGTAATAGGGTGCATTATAGGCCAAAGCCAAACTACAAGAAAAAATTAAAAGTTTTTCGTTACTAGAAACTGGAGATCAACTTTCTTGACTAAAAAGGCAAATGCAACTTGATTGTGATTATAATTATGTCCTTGAACAACTGCTTATAAAAAAAGGATTTTAAAAAATTGTGTATATTGATTAATTCTCATTTTGGAAAACCAAAGTCATCATAAATAATGTTTCTAAGACAATAAAATTGTATTTCAATAATCTTTTCTTATATATATAACATGGTTTATATCATCTCTATACTTTGTTCTAAAGTAACTACTTATTTGCACCATAATTCCAATTTATCTGATTATTCTTTGTATCTCTCCTGCCCACGGTTTTTTAAGCAGCTCCATTGTTAATAACAAATATCTAGTTATTTAGTAGAATTCCGTAGAGTGGAAGTGTCTGTGGATATTTTCTTCAGTCTTAATACATCAATTCAGAAGAAACATACTATTTGCCAAATAATAGATTAAAAGGGAATCACTTTAATAATCACTAAATCACTTTAATGAATCATTGCTTTTCAAAAGGACAGTTATGGTATAATGCAAAGTTGCATGCTTAGGTAATTTACTTATATTCTTTGAAATACTGCAAATATAAATGGTAATGTATGTATTGTGACTACCATGGAGCCTAGTATTTAATAGTCAAACCATTTCTTTTTCTGAAACAATGGATGAAAACATCTGTTCCTCTCATCTCATAAGAATGAGCATCCTTGGAAAGATGATATTGAAACTAAAAAATACTATATAAATTAATAAGATTTATTATCTTTTAAAGTAGCTTAATATAGGCCAGTGGATGATGAGGATGCAGAGAGCAATTATTTTGAATTTTAAAAGGCTTATTTAGACAGAAGAGTTTTAGGAATATAGATATTTCTATGTTCTCACATTCTTTCCATCTACCTACCTATCCATCTATGTTAAAAGCAATAATTCTGAAAGTCAAGGGCATTTTCCACTTCTCTTAAAATCTTCATTGAATTTAGTTATCACCTGTTGTAATTTTAATGGCATAAAATTCCTTATATCTAAAATAAATTCTTACCACTGCTTGTGAAAATTAAGATACATTTTTATACATTAATTACATTACATCTATGAGCTCATATAAATTGACAATTTACACAAAAATTGTTTGACAATTTTAAGTTTCTATTGGTAGTTTAAGGTGAATGAGAAGATAAAAGTCTGTTTATGAAAACAGCGAATTTCAAGAGTCCACAACTAATTTAAAACACCCTGTGATATTAGGACTAAAATAAATTATTTTCATCCACATACTCCATATGACCAATTATTTTATACAGGAGCACTTAATCTCTTTATCTTGAAAACTTTGTAGAACTACTGCATAATAAATCACTGTGTTGAATCTAACTTCATCAATATTAGATTGAATAAATTTGCATGTTACTTAGGGACTGACCTTAATTAAAAACTTTGGACATTCTGCTAAAAACATTGGTTGAAGACTTCATTGGTTCTATATTTTCAAAATATCCTGGACTTAGGTAATTCATCTTTGTGACAATCAGATTTTTTTAAAACAATGGTTAAAGAGTGTGAAGTAAAAGTGTGGAGAAAACAATGCTATTTAGTTGTTTAAAATTAACTACATTTTATCCGTATATCTTGGTTAGGAAAAACAGATCAAGTGTTTTTCTAGCAGTGCTGTATTGTAAGTGGGGAAATAAATCCTTCTTGTTCGATTTTTAAGGATCACTTTTGAACACAGCTGCAGAAATTACACTTGGAGAGGCATATAAAATTAAGGGATTTATTTTATTCCCAAATCCTAAAAGTGGGAGGTGTGGCATACCACACAGGGAACCATACGGGGATAGCTCCAACTATCTTTGCCAGTGATCCGGGTGGACTACAGAAGCAAGATGTGTGAAAGTATTTCATTGGTGTGCTTGAAAGTCCTTAGGACACTGTCAGGAGAAGTAAAGAGGGGAACTTGTGGCACGGACAAGCCTTACCACAGTAGTCTATCTGGCCACCTGTCTGGGGTACTGACAAACTCTGTAGGGATATTGAGGCATCAGGAAAATACGAAGTTTTAAAATTTTACAAGTGCCAACTTTGTTTGTATTCAATAAATGGCAATAAAGCACAGTTCTAGGGAAATAACTATGACAAAGAGAAACATGGAAGCACAGTAGAATAAAGATGTCAAAAATCAGACTTGTTTTCAGATGGGGATATGGATAGGTTCAATATAGGTTTGTACATTCTTTCACCTTTTTGTTCAAATTGCTTTTATTGGAAAATCAAAATCAGAGAAACAAGAACAAAGTTCAAAGGTTGTGTTCTTATGGAGAAACTGCGTGTTCAAGCGTTATAATAAGCAGGCAGTTATGTTCACCATATTTTTTCAAAGTAAAATATCTGACAGTGACTCCGAGAAGTTAAAACAAATAGTAGAAAACCCAGGTGACCCAGAAAACTGGAATTTGTTAAACACAAGGATATTTGAAAAATCAGTAGACCACACACCAGGAGCCTTGCATATGTAGTCTAGACCATCAAATGAAGAGGTAAAAATGAAGTGGTTGACATAGGTTGGCAATTCCAATGTATGTCAGAAAATTCTCAAATTTATTAGAAAATAGAGACTGAGCAAAAATGTAAGTTGTGTTGTTTTCATTTACTTTGATATTTTTAATGTTTCTTTAAATTACTTCTTTTATTTTTTGTATATTTAGTATGCTATTCCCCGCTGGTATAGCACCTGAAGAGTAATATTTGCCCTGTAAATGATTTTTAAAGAATGAGTGAATGATTACTTCTGTATAAGTCACTGTGTTACATTTTTGCCTTAAGAGTATAATTTGATTACAAGCTTTTTTTGTTTGTTTTGTTTTTTGTCTTTCTGAATTAGTTAACAGGAAGAGGCAACTGGCCAACTAAAAATATAAACACTGATTAATTCAGTTTGTGGACCTACAGATGCTAGGATTTAGGGGAGGAAATCTGTCCCTCTCCAATTACATTACAATGGAAAATAATGTCATGGTGAAGGTCATGATTACTCACATTTTAATTATTAAGGTATTTAGATTGAACAACCCAAAATTTTTAAATAATAAATTTAATTATATATATAAACAATAAAACTATTAAAAGCCCATGATAATTGCCTTAAAATCCCTAATACTTTCAAGAAATCCATACACCATTGCAGTATTAATGTAAAACACATGATTTTAATGTATCTTCATTCATACATTATATCTGTATCCAATATGCATGACATAGTGAACATCTTAGACTAGTTATTGGAAACTTGGAAGGCTAGTAAAAGGTATAAGAAAGTGGTGAGGTTATCCATAAATAATGCACGAAAATATTAATAATTTTGTTTACAATGTTAATTTGACTTGATGCAAGTGGGTATTGTGCTGAAATGATATACTGTCTTTATTTTTTTAAATCTCTTTAGAGCTATTCCCCGATTTCCTCTTCAGATGGGAAGGATCATGAGTAAAAATATCTATACTTATAAAACTGTTAGTGTAAAACACCAGCCTCAACTCAGCTAGTGCCTAATTAATTCACGTGGTCTTAGAGATGAGAATAAATGAATTAAATTTAAAGGTATTTCCTAATGACTTACTTAAGCTGGCATTTCAATTGTCATTCCTTTCCCATTCAAACTAGACCAAGCTACATTCTGAGACATGGATTAAATAATTGGAAGGTACCAAAAAAATATTTCTCCATAAATCTCCTGGTAAAGAATAAAGATTTATTATGGGTATTTCCCCCATTTATTAGTGTTGGAGTGACATGCTATAAGCATGGGTAGCTATCTATCTGTCTATCTATCTATCTATCATCTATCTGTCAACTAGCTTTTTAACAAGCACATTGTTTTCATTGTTGTAGCCAAATTACACAGTGTGGAATCACAGCATATTTGAGAAAAATAAAGAAGACTTGACAAACAAAAATATATTATTATACCCTGTGTAGAGATCTCTTAATTTGAGGGAAATTTCTAGCACCAGCATTTTTTTCTCTAAAACTCACCAGGTGATAAGAATTCATATGCTGATCAACAATCACTTGTATGATGAGGTCATATGAATTAAGCATTAGTATGTAAAATAGATGATTTCTGATGTGGACTCAATATGAACCCAACTATTACTCTAATTTGACATAAAATTTTAAACTTTTTATGAATTTAATAAATTGTAGAAAAGAAAAATTAAAGCAATATGGTCATTTCCCTTAAATGCATAACTGCTTATTTAAGCATCTGGGTGGCATAGTTGGTTAAGCATCTGACTTCGGCTCAGGTCATGATCTTGGGGTCCTGGGATTGAGCTCCACATCAGGCTCCCTGCTCAGTGGGGAGTTTGCTTGCTGCCCCTCTCTCTCTGCCCCTCCCCACTGCTTGTGCTTTATCTCTCTCTCTCTCAAACAAATAAACAAATAAAATCTTAAAAAGTTTTTTCTATTGTGCCATCTTGATGAAGCACTGGATTAGCTTTAAATGTCCCTTTTATTTGCCCTTTATTTTATTTTATTTTATTTTATTTTATTTATTTTATTCATTCATTCATTCATTCATTCATTCATTCCTGCCTGCTTGCCTGCCTGCCTGCCTGCCTATAGGTACTTAAATCTTTTGGTGGTCTAACTCTAAGCCTGACTCACAAGAGGGTTGGAAGAGGAATCCACTAGTATATATTTATGACCTGTAAGTGATCTATCTTAAGAATACCACTCAACTTCTGACTGGTCATGAAGTTTATCAGACTAACCTAAGGACTTTGAGACACAAACTACATTTAGCCTGCTTGCATACCCTACTATATCTCTCACAACTAAGCTGGTTAGAGACATTAAACTATGTGGATATTTTAAAGGAACACCATTAAATATTTAGGTCACATTGAAGACTCTAGATACATCCATACCTTTTAAAAACCAAGAATTAAATATAATCTCTGGAGCTCCTAATAATTATTTTCTTTGCATTAATGAACCTGGCTACAAACTTTCATGTTGTAGGGTCAATCAAGGAAAATACGAAATAAAAAATGTGGCATTATAAATGGCCCATGCTCTTAGGGCAGTTTAGCTCTCAAAAAGTATCTTACTTGGTGCCAAAAGACCTGGAGTCTATAGTTTTGGCTTTGTTATTTATAGAGCTGTGAAGAACTTAGGCAGGTTTTTTTTAATTTTTTTAAAATTCAGTTTCATTATTAATCAGTAAGAAACATGAATTAGAACTGTTCCATAGAACTTTCTGGATGGAAATGTCCTGTATCTTTACTGTACCAATGTAACCACTAGCCACATGTGGTTCTTGAGGACCTGAAAAAGGCTAGTATGATTAAGGAACTAAATTTTTTAATGCAATTAATTGTAAGTAATGAAACATAAATTTAAATAGTCACAGGCACCTAGTGGATTCTGTTTCACACAGTGAAAATATAAATGGTACTTGACCACGTTTATTGGGAAGAGCAAAAACAAAAAATCATGCATAGTTAATGATAAATGTATCAGTCTTGAATGAGTCTCTAAAAACAAACACGTTTAATAGATAGGGATGTCCCTAGAGAAATGATGGCCTAAATTGATCCTTAAAGGTATAGGGAGCCCAGGCTGATGTCTGACCTAAATTAAAAGTCAGAATAAAATTAACTAGAAGGATTAATTTTCAGCCGAAAATAGAAGCCATGGTATGGCAGTGTTGAACCTAAGGAATTTTAAAAGAAAGAAGTATGGTTTAATTACCTTCGGGTAGAGCCATAAATAAATTATGATATGTATGTGGAGTTCAGGACTTTTAAAAACTGAGCTGGCTCAGAAGCCTCCTTCTCTCCAGGCTGTGCCCCTGTCAGAAATCAATAATATATGATGGGGAGCCGATCACATGATATTATTCCTCAATGGGGTTGAAATTTGGCCTGGGACCTTTTATAAGAGCTCATTTTCCAAGAACTCCATGTATTTCTACAACTGATTTTACTAAAGACATGTAGTTTTATAATTCAAGATGACATTATAAGGACCACATTCTAACAAAATTAGCCTAGTTTCTATTTTTAAAAATCCCCTAGTAGATCTATCCCAGAGCATATTGTTATTCAAAGAAGGCTCAATAAAGGTAAATATATTTTAGTATGTATGTTTTCTACACATTAGAATAAAGGCTGGTTTTCCCTTTTTGATTATGTTAAGAAAATGGATTTTCCATGTTTGATGCCAATATTAACTTTTTTAAATAAAGATTAACAATTCATGTCATTTAGAGTTCATCATGGTTCTACTAAAAATTATCCTTAAAAATAATGTTCTCTAAATCTTCCTATTTATTGCATAATGAAATCATAATATTCTCGACAGATACTTACTATCCAAATAACATGCAATGCATGCACATACTATATAGCTATTTGCATAATGAAATTAGTTTTTAAACTCTTGATCCAGGTGCTTTTCCTCTACACTAGAAAAAATAAATTAACAGAATAACTGACAGCAATAAAATCCTCTATCTAAAAATACCAACAAACAGGAAAGATAAAGCAACATATATAATAAACGAAAATGTTATAACATCTACTCATTTTTTGTGTTCATTGATTCTCTTAGAAATGATGCAAACTTGTAATAATATGCCACAAAATTTCATCATATTTGACATTATAAAATTAAGGATAGGATGTGGACTATAAAAACATTCATAGTAATTTTCTTAATTTTGGCTATATATGCCAGATACGGTTAATACAAAATAGATACTTTAATAGAAATGAAAACAGTAGCATATTTTATAGCCTCACATAAAAGATCTAAGCTAAAAAAATTTTAATGCGGTGTATTTTTTTAAATATATATGCAACTTAGCAAAACAAAATGTTTTCTTATGTGAAAAATTTTAAATTTCAACCCCTTATCTAACTAATTTCTGATTTTTTCCATGGCACTTATATCCTTCAAATGTATTGTTTCTGTATTTCCCCCCCTTAGATTGTAGATAAATTTGTCCCTGTTTAGTTTACTGCTGTATTCCCAGCACCTAAAACAGAACCTCACACATAGAAAGGGTACCATAAATATTTTTTGAATTAAAAATAATTATTATCCAGAGTAATTCTACCTATTATAATGTCAACGAAAAACACTGTCCATACACAAATTCTTGAGAGTTTTATCAATAGTGGAGCTATCCAAATGCAATGACTACACATATAAAATTCATAGCATTAAATGCTACTCAAAAAGTAATTCACACTATTCTTATTTATACTTATATGATAGCCTATGGTAGTGTATATATGTTATTATAGGCTTTGAAATTACTTTTCCCCTGTAATTGTCTAGAAAATAGGGAAATATAGATAGAAAGGTACTGCAAACATTATACAAGTCTCTTAAAATGAAAAGAATAACATTTTTACCTATGGATTAGTTTTGGATTTAAGCAAAAAAGATTTTTAAATTTTGGGCAATATAAAGTATATCTTATTCCAAATTCATCATTATTTATTACAATTAGAGCTAAATAAATATACACTAAATTTGTGTGTGCCAAGATTTTGATCCAAGATGCATACATGATCCATAGAGTAATATGTTTCAATCATGTAAATGATCTTATTAATTTTCACTATATCTCAAATCATTACGAAACAAATCAGTTTCAAAAACTAAAAGAATTCAATAATTGTCTTCACATTTCAGATAAAGTAAATATTTTATATGTATTTGTTATATAATTGTTCATTACTATAAGAAAAGAAAGTATCTAACTAATGAAGAAAGTTAGGATATGCATAAATAAAATAAAATGAATGTATATGCAGAATAAATTGCAAATTTTACCTTCCCATTATTTTGATCCTCTCATAGATGGACTTTTTTTTTAAGTTCTTAGGTTTAAAAAAAAATATTTCTACCCAAGGTGTGATGTAATTGAATAAGAACAATGCATTATCTCACAAAAAGAAAGAGGTTTAAGGAAGGATAAAAATATTAGTTCCTTAACTGATCATTTTATTTCGGCTAAGGTATCTTTCCCTTCAAAATTTTTATAGATTTTTTAGAGAAATTTTCTTGAAGAATTTCAGAATTGCAAACCACTTTTTTTTCCCAATGATATAGTTTCTTTACATATCCAATGCAGTCTTTCTTTCATTTATATTAAGTCTCCTAAGTAAGTTATGGAATATAGGCAGGCAATAGATAAACCACAGAAGCAGTTATCTAGGTAAAGTGACTTAAGAGTTCCCACACATGTAAGATTATGCATGTATTCCCTTTACTCTGAAATTCCTTTTTTTTTTTAAATGTTGTCACATCCATTACGGGATCACCTACGTAAACTACATGAATGATTTTTTCCTTTTTTAAAATATGTAAAATGACATGAACAGTTACACTGCCATTTCTTTATTAATGTAAATTGGTTCATAATGTTGCTTTCCTCCTAACTGGTGTGTTGTGTTCTGTTACTCTGATGTAGATTTCATAACAAAATGAAACTGCAGACATATTCCTCTCCTTAACATGTACCTACAGAATTTGGATATTCTTTTTTATTTTATTTTTTTTTTAAGATTTTATTTATTTATTTGACAGAGAGAGAGACAGCCAGCGAGAGGGAACACAAGCAGGGGGAGTGGGAGAAGAAGAAGCAGGCTCCCAGCAGAGGATCCCGATGCGGGGCTTGATCCCAGAACGCCGGGATCATGCCCTGAGCGGAAGGCAGATGCTTAATGACTGAGCCACCCAGGCACCCCAGAATTTGGATATTTTTAAAGTGCTCATTAACCAAGACCACCTAAATGTTTTGTTCAGATTGACTAGACTTTGGATCTGATCTCTTTCTTTCTTTTTTTCTTTCATAGGTTTTCTTTAGGAATCTTGTAATTTTAAATTATTTTTCTGTCCCTTTGAGATGTATGTAAATCTGTTTAAAAGCCTCTTATCAGTTTTACTACCCAAGAACGTCTTATTCAAAGACGTGGGAGCCATCCTCTCATATGTAGTCATCAAAAAAGATAGTATCTGTACCCCCAAGTCTCTGTTGGAAGGCAGGAGCTTAACTTTCATAGACACCAATTAACAAATACAGATGTTCTAATCACAAAGAAAAACGTTTGCAAGCCAAAGAAATAACTCAAGTGTGCTTCACAAATCCCATTGATCAACCTCCTCCCTAACACTCTCCAGTACTCTTGTACTAACTCATTCCAACCCACCCTTGAAAACCATCCCATCCATTGTTTCAGCAGAGACGAGGTCAGGGTTAGATGTGGCCTTTGTCCCCTACCAGGCTTGAATAAAGTCTTCTTTGTCTACTTAACTTTGTCCTGTACAATTTTTGTTTTGAAATTATCTACATTAAATATAACCTAAACACAATAATCACCTGTAACTTTGGATAACTTTGTGCTATTATTCACTTCTAAATAAATTCCTTTTACCAATTAATTACTTGGATAACTTTTGGTTCGTCAAAACTTAACAGATTCCTTTTGTTGTTGTTCTTAGGAAAAAAGTCATCAACTTCTGAGCAGTTGGTGCCTGAGAATTGCTCCCCACAAAGAACTTTCAAGATTTTTTTTTTATCTTTAAGATTAACAAAGTAAGTGAATTCAACTCTACCTATGTCAAGAAAATAAAACAAAAATGTTTTAATGATAAATTTTATTTAAAAAATAATAAATTTTGTAACTATCCATTGAAATGAATCAAAAAACAATAATTGATAATTATAAAATATTCAAGAAAACACCTTGCTTTACTTTTTAAACCATATGGACAAATCAGGATACTATTTCTTAATTTTATTCTAGTAGTGATAGCACTCTGAAGCTACTGACAAAGAAAGAAATCAGGTCTGACAATGCAATGTCCGTTAACTTGCCCAGAAGCTTTTCTATTTTTTTTTCCCTGTTGAGGAGGAAAAAGGCATGGGAACCTTAGTTACTACTGATGGACTAAATTAAGATCAGTTAAATAAACATTTCTTGATTATTAAAGATGTGTCAGCCCCTGCTAGATACTGAAATAACATGAATAAAGCATCACTCCTCTTCCTGAAAAAATACCCCTGTCAGTTTAGTCGCTTAAAAAGACTGTGTTGTTTTATTGTGGTAAAGACAATGTTAGATATCCATGAAATGGTAGAGAACACTTAGCAAAATCTGAGATTTATTGGAAGGTTTTCTGAGAGGGACAATTTCCCCAAAGAGCTAAAACTAGATAAAAAATAAATAAAAGTCAGGCAATGAAGTTGGAGAGAGTTTTAACATGACATCAATGTATTTTCCTTGAGTGACTAGGTGAAACTATCAAATGGGATCAGGCAAGTGATTGAGAAAAATCGGTGGATGCTGATGTGTTTGAGAAGGCCGTGGAATCTGTAAGTGGCTATCTCCAACTATACATGCATATATGAATATAAAAGTTGAAATAGGCCTGAATTGAAGATGTGCATTTGGGAATGATCAAAGTCATTTGTGGCTCATGCATAAAACTTGAAAATGGATGAGATAACCCAGAGAAAGACTGAATTAAAGAATTTGAGAAAGAATTATGGGAAACTCCAACATTTAAGTGATAGGCAAAGCAGGAGCCCACAAATGAAAAATAGAACAAATAGTATAACAGAATTCCAGAAAGTAGTGAGTTCTAGATGGCCATCCATGCCTGGCAAATAGTTACAATAGACAGATCCAGTGAATTAAGTGAATGTCCTCACTAGATTTGGCGATATCAAATCTTTATTGAACTCCACTTTCGAAGTTTAATTGGAATGGTGAAAATTAAAACAAATTGCAATATGCTGGTGAATCACTTAAATCTAAGGGATAAGAAATGGTGAATATAGTTAGAGTACATATAGTTAATAAGAGGTTTTTTATTTGGAAAGGGGTATAGGAAGAGGTGACAAAATTCTTTACATATGGGATGAGAGAAATGACTGGAAGAGTTAGAGGTCAAAAATAAATGAAATAGAAGAGATATTGATAGGATAAAGTTCCTGTTGACAAGAAAGGGGAAGAGATCAAATATAAATGTGAAAAGATTGGCCTTGATCAAAGGATGGAGCACCTCATCTCCAGTGAATAAGAAAGTAAAGATATATGGAAAATAAATGATGTCAATACATTTGAAAGGAAGAAGAACACTAAATAAGTTTATGCTGAAAGACTTTAATTAAATTTTTGAATTTGTTAGATGCTTGGAGTTAGAAAAATATGGGTGAATAAAAGTTCTAAGAAAATAAGTACGTGGCTGATACAGTCAGACAGGGAAAGGTAAGAGTTGTCCAAAACAGACAAAATTACTGATGAGTGTATTGAAGACTAAATATCACAAATTACATCTACATCATTTAGTTATGTCTCTCTTGTCCTGTGCATAGCTTAGGTCATCTAAGGACATCTTTGAGTTAGAATTTCATGATCATATGCTTTGTATGCTAAGCCTGAGGGCCTGTTCTCAGGCCTGAGTGTCCCATGTTCTCCTTTCTTTCTATTTTCTGCAGACCACTCCCCCTCCTGTTTGCTTGCCATCACCACCCACCCTTCTCTGGTGTTCTGTTTCCCTTAAGACTCAAATGTGTATGTGATAATTTCTTCCTTGGTATTTCCTTTCCTGTTTTTTTTTTTTTTTTTCCAGACTCAGTAAATAAGTCCTCTTTGAAACTTCCAGTTTCACTACTAAAAACTATAGAAAAACAGTATAAAACAAAAGTTACACCTTACACGTACCTCAAAATGACAGTAAGTGTTTTGTAATTACTGATGGCCAGAAAGGAATTATGAATGGATACCACCTATTATTTTTCCCTCGGCCTTAATTACCTTGAGGACAGAGCTCATCAAAAGAACACCTTTCTTCTGTTTTCTCATTTACTGAAATTGAGGCCTCAAGACATAATCAAAGCAGAATAACAGGTGCCCCCTTGTCTCAAGTGTGTCATTTGCATTTAGAAGTATCTCTGGATTCTAGATGATGACTTTTCCAAGGGGTTAAGCTCCTTCCTGGAAAGATCACTTTTGGAATTCGTTTCACAGTGTGTTTCACTAGAATTGCCTTTTATTACAATGAAGATTTATCAAGTGATTGTGCCCAGCTGAGATTTCCAGAGACGCAGGGCCATCTACCTTATGCAGCTATGTGTCTGCCCTAGGGAACCTCTCAGCACAAATGCAAAAAGCCCAAGTAAACAATTAAATTCATTAACCCATCAAAAGAAAAAACAGTGAAGTCCAAAAATTAAGACAATAGAAGAGAATATTATTGAGAAAAAGTGGTCTGCTTCATATGAAAGTCCGTTACTCTAATAGAGTCTAAGAAGTTTTAGATTTTACACAACCAAAATTTCTTAAAAAATTGTATATATCTCTTAGAGCTAAGGGAGGCTATTTCAACCGCAAAAAACAAGTGGACATTATTGAACTTCTTTACCTTTCCACAAAAAACATGGCTATACTGAGCCCACTCATTTGTTTACTTATTCCAATACTGAAAATACACCGTGATATTTCTAATATGCCATATTTAAATTAATATTTCACATACTCCAATTGGTCTTTATTAACTATGTGTCTTGCATAAGTGTATACACAATGTGGAGAGAATTAACTGCTGAATAAATAGGTTAAAATCGCAATGCTTAAAGAATTTATAAACTACTGGGGAGAAGAAAAATATTTTATATAAGGCAAAATAGCAAAGATTCTAAATAAGAGAGTGGAATTGTGCAGAGAAGAGAGTTTGAAGGGAATACTTCAGCAAAAGGGGCTGACATTTCAGCTGATAACGAATTTGAAAACAAATTTCGGTATAGGAAGCATCGCAAACAAGGTTGGGAAAAAATGACGTTTTCTGGAACCTTGTGGAGCTTCATGAAGCTTCATCATAACAGGGTAGAATCTACTGTCATTTCAGAATAAATGAAAATTCCCAAATTATATAAAAAGTAAAATAGCCATTAATTACATATATAGGAGGAAAATACATACTGACATAGATGTCTTCTGTTAGTATTTAAAACCTCAAATTTTATTCTAGCCCTACTTATATAAACAATATATGGTAAGTGAACTACTAAGGTTTGGAAAAAATATTACTTGATAAAAATACTCTAATCCCTATTAACACACTGGAAACAGTTTTTCACTGAAAAACAATTCATTAGTGATATTATGTTTGTCATTTTTAATCAACTGTAATGCCATGTTAAAATCTGACAAATATACTTCAGATAGATTAAAAAAAACCACACACCCTAGGGCTTATTGTGACATTCCAGCCTATAGTGCCTACTGTTTTTTACATTAATCCATAATTGATGGCTCATGACATTGCCATTTTCAAGCCATTAGTTACACAATAACAATGTTAATTGTGTTTTAATTAAGTCAGCCATACTCACGCTTGGAATAGTTTAGCTTTCTTTCAGAGATAGATATTTCTTAAGATTGTTTTCATTTATGTCTATTTTTTTTAAAGAGCACCCTTTACTATCTTTGAAAGATTGAGAATTTGGAACATCCTATAAAAACAAAATTTATATATCATCAACTATTTGCTACTGACACCATTCATACTGTACCATGCACGAGAAAATAATTCCTAAGACAAGGACATGATTTTTGTGATGATGACTATTTTCTAGAAGTTTGACACAATCAAATTTAATTCTTTCCCTAAGTTTGACTCATGTAATAGAATAAATTATCAGTTACTAGTAAAAATATGAAAACTAACTCAATTTGGTATCTTGGGAGCTTGAAGTTTATTTTTCTAATATTCTTTTTTTTAAACCATTGCTACAAAGAGATAATAAAAAAGAATTTCTCTACGTAAAAACATGCATTTGTGTTTATATAGTCAGTTGTATGTCAATTATTGGATCCTATTACTAATGGAGACAAAGTCATGAATGTATTAGTGATGTGGTTCATTTGATAGAATTAGTTCTGCTCCTACCCTTCTCAACAAATTGTCCACCTTAAGATGCATACAAGAGGGACCAGATGAGAGGAAGTCATCTATTTTATCTATTATGGTGATACGTGGCATCACCATAGCTAACAGGTCTTTGACTATGGGTCACTAGCATTATTTCAGTATGAAAAGAAAAGCCTTATGATTGAGATTAAGATGGAAAGAAAGCAGATACTGTAAGGATAACAAGTATACAATAATTACCAGGTATAGAAAAATCTACTACTAAACATTAAAGTTGTACACTAATAATCTTTAAAATTGGCATAAAAACTTGTGGAGTTGTTATTATCCTAGATTTTTATAAATGAGGAAAGTGAAGGTCAGAAAAATTAAATCACCTGTTCAAGGTCATACATACCTTGCTTACCTTGGATCTTGAACCTAAACTTTTTTGACTGCAGAGCCCATGCCCATTCTTCTCTTCCTCCCAGGAGGGAGGAATTAACAAACTGGGATGATAGGCAGTGAGAAGCAGGTAATATAGTCAAGTCTATGCTCCCAGCTCATACTTGCTTTATAAATAATAGATATGCATTAAAAATATTAATGAACTTTCTACTTTTAATGTCCTGACATAATTCAGACCTTAGAACAGTATTATTGAGGCAACAGTGATAATTCTAATTAGCAATTCATCTGCTGCTCTTGAGGGTCATTTTTAAATTCTGCTTATTAACTTATAGTATATCCCTTCTCAGATTGACTGTCATTTCCAGGAATAAGTTAAGGTAGATCAGACCTTGTAGGGTAGCAAGAAGTAGGACATTATTAAAAAGAGCATTCAAGTAGTTAAAGAAGGAGTGGAAATTTATCAGAAGTAAATTGGCTCTTAAATCATCATTGGCTGTTCTCTCATTTGAAATTTTAAGCATTCCAGGTGGATATAAATAACATTTAAGACTTCATTAAGACTTTGGAGAATGTTTAAGAATAGTAAAAGGGCCCGTATAAAATCTTCCATTGTGGTTATGGTAGACCCCATTATTTTAATAACCTACACATGAACATTTCTATCTATGAACCAATACCCAGATTCGCTTAATCCTTTCCTTTTAACATAATGAATGGTCACAGAGAAAGCACTCAATGCTTTATATGTGTCAGGCACTATATTAACTGGCATAAAAATTATCCTGATTTCACATATCAGGGAACTGATTCTTGCAGAGGTTAAGGAACTTGCCCAAGGTCATACAGTTATTAGGCGGGACAGCAAGTATTTAAACACAAAGCTGTCTCACACCAGATCTGATGCTCATTGAACTATCTAAACCAATTAATGACAATAAGCATTACCGAGTTATGTCTGAATTCAACAATGAAAGAGCCAATTCATCATACTGTAGTCAGGTTATTTTCAGAACCACAGAATTCTTGAGCCATTTCTGGGCTTATTAATTGCACTTCCTGTGACTTCCAGGACCAGAATCTATCTCTGATGACAGGGTGTGACCAAGACCTAATATTTCCAGTGTCCTGAATAGGCGAGGGCAAGTTGATCAGAGTATTTACTATTTGTTGCTTAACTAAACATATAACCCCTCTTCATTTACCCACACCTACTCTGAAAATGACAATTTCCTGTCTATCTCCACACGAACTTTCACCGCAATTCATACTCCATCTCATGAATTCAGGTCATAGCATTTCCTTCGGCTTCTCCATTATTCACTCCCCATGCTTCCTACGCACCCACCTCCTGATGAACGAAGCCTGTAGCCCTAACCCCACGTCAGAGAGAGGATTTTCCTCAGAGCTCAGATCCAGTGTCCACAGCCATTAATTATGGATCCCACACTCATGCCTTATTTGGTAAAAATAATAAGATCAAGCAAAAATATTGCTAAGACTATTCTCTATCAATATTAGGCTTAATAATTTAGTTTAGGAAGGAATCTAAACTGGAGAGCGAATTACCTAAGTGTGTGAGACTGACTTTTATTTTCTCTCATGCCATTACCCTGTTCACCTACATTTACTAAGACTCAGAGAGAATTGAGAGAAACTTAAAATGAGGTTACCATTTAGCTACAGAATATCAAACATTTTAAAATACTAAATATACTTCCTCATTTCTTGCTCTACTGTCATTTCCACTGTAGTAACAGACGGGGAAAAGCCTGGCCTCACATTGAACCCTGGATAAGTAGAACAGTCTAATTTCATGAAAAATAAAGATAATAAATATTAAAATAAAGTATCTTTAATTATATTGAGAAATATATAATGCAAAACATTTTCAAATATAATTTGAATATTCAATATCAAGTTTATATACTATTGTTTTGTTTTATCTTTGACAGATTTTTGTTTAACCTGATGTTCTTAAAATAATGAACTTGTTCTCTTAATTCTAAGAAAGTGTGATTTTGGTGAACCTCTTTTCTACACTATCCTCTCTATACCCACTAAAAAATATAGTGGTGTATACTAAGTCTTAGGCAGTTTATAGTCTTCATTTCATTTAATCTTATCAATAAGCCCAAGAGGAAGATATTTTTGGTTAAACTGCCCAAGATCAGTTAGTCATGAGCCTGTTTTCAATCTGAATTTTCTTTATCTGCTATAAATTACCGAGGCAATGGAGTCAAACCTCTAAGCATCTTTTTTGTTCCTCATTCAGTAAAAGGGAGATTGAGTGGCATTGTGCCTGAACCGAAGTAATTACTTAGTAAATGAATGAACTCAAAACTTTTTTTAGGAGATAAAGAAGATATCAAGATAGTGGAAAACCAAGACACAGTGAAGTCCCGACTGGAGGAGAAGGTATCAGACCAACTGACACATTTTGTTCAAGATTTATCTATGTATAAAAGGTTTAGGGAGCAATCCAACTGAAAAATTTATAATTTAAGAATTTATTAAACATATGTACATGTATATAATACAAATTATACAAATGTATACAGTAATATTTTTCTGAGCTGTTTAAACTATTGCAACATATTATTTTCTTTTTAATTATTGAATATTAGAGTTACAAATGGACATACGTGGCTTCAAAAGACCTTGTTATTAATATTGTTAATATTTGACATATATAGACTGTTCAAGAGAGCCTAAAGCTTTTAATACTATTTTTATAAAAAAACTCACTAAGAATGCAAAAAAGGGAATATAAATGAATTTTTGCAAAAAAAACTTTAGAAATAAAGTGCTTCACATATAATATTGCAGACTTTTCTCAATTCACATGTTAAAATGTTGTAAAGATATAAGAATTATAAATTAACTTTATATAATAAGGAAATCTCATTGTGGTCACTTTTCCTGCGACTTTTTGGTAATTCAGGTATACAAAAGGACATGAACTCAGAAATGCTGAGGAATCCTAAATACTTTATGACTTTGGTCATAAAGTCTACCTATACAGTGTATATTAGTTCAAGTTTATAGCTCTTAAATGATGAAAAAGAATTTTATACTTTCCCAAGAATTTTTGAATAAAGGGTAACAGCTTGGAACTTTATGCATAAATATACCAGCTTTGTTGTCTATATGTCACACATATAGACATGTATAAAGTTGGCAATAGGTTTTTAGTAAATGTTGGTAAGAAAAAATAAATATGCCTATGCTATTGGAGTATCTTGAGAAATAAGAGGTATGTTACTATTCTTTGTTGCAAAAATTTCTGTCAAGAACCCTTTTACTAGCCATCTATATATTTGAAACAAAAATCTGTGGGAGAGTGATAAAGGCATGCCATCAGTGGGGCACAGAATCCTAAATGGGGACCACAATTAGACTGTTGTTGAGGCATTTTAGTAATATTAAGATAAATTGAAAGTTGTGGGGCATTTTTAAGGAACATCAACACATATTTTCACGAACATACTTCAGAACTCTCATACAGATATAGACAACAGGCAAATTAATATAATGTAAAGAATACAAAATCTGGGCTATGGCTTGTATTTGAACCCTGGGTTTACATACTGGCTGTATTACCTTCAACAAGTTAACTTTCTTAAAATTATAAATCTTCTCTGTAAAATCAGGACAATTAAATACCATAAAGCAGGGGAAATTATATATATCTATATATATAGATATATATACTATAAATTCTAGTTATTAACACTATTTTGTCATGAATATATTTGAAACCAGTTTTTAAAACCATGTGGCTTCTTGATAAAACTGAAATTTGAAAAGACAATGTTTCATAAAAACAATTAAAAACACTTCTGGACATTCTCATATAAATGTGAATTTTATCTGATTTGAATTTTATTCTCTTTCACCCCATATACTATGATTAGAAGGACATTTTATAAATGTGCAAAATATTATTTCATACCTATGTTATTTGAAATGCTCAGAAGGAAGGCAAACTCCTTTAAGAAGCAAGTTAGTCTGAGAATTCCAACTATTATAAATCTGCTAGAGTGATCTGATGTCACAAAGAAGTTCCTCCTGTTACACTAACCATATATAAAAAGTTTGGTTAGAGAAAAAGGTAGAAGATAACAACACTCTGATGCCCTAAATGAAAAAAAAAAAAGCTTCTAGAAACTTCTAGAATAACAGGAGAATCATTTGGGATATTTATAAATAGAAACCAATGATCTCAGGTTTATCTGCTCCCTTTGTGAACTTGAAGGAGAGATTTCATGGCTGATGGGACCCTTGGAAAACGAAAGAACACAAGGCTTTGAAATCTTTCTTCCTCCTTTGTCTTTCTGTTATATTTTTGGCTCCTCCTCTGTCTCCACTAAGATAATTAGATAAGTAACTGGCACTCATAGCTCAAAGCAGGTGAATGTAATTTTTCTAAGGCATAAGTGTGCATCCTCAAATTGAACAAAGTAGAAAAGACTTTCTTTTTTTAAAAGGAGAGAAAGAGTGCACATGCAGGGGGAGCAGCAGAGGGAGAGGGAGAAGCAGGCTCCCTGCAGGGCTCAATCCCAGGACCCTGAGAGCATGACCTGAGCCGAAGGCAGACGCTTAACCATCTGAGCCACCCAGGTGCCCCTAGAAAAGTCTTTCAATGTCTCAAAAAATATGCTTATTTGACAGTCCAACAGTGCCTCCTATTTTAGTTAAAGCATGATTGTTGATCTATTGAAAGACTTTGTGGATCTATATGCTTGAGTTAAAAGGTTTCTAATCAGTAACTTTTGATTTTAAGAATTCCCTTCTTTGCCCTTCTCTTCCCATTTTCAGCACTATATGTGCTTCAAGTAAAGGACTGGCAATTATAAAGGTACTGGTAGGCATAAGGTTAAGAAATAAGGGCTACATATATGTCTCTTGATTCCGTTCAGATGAAAGCTGGAAGTAGGGAAAAAAGGAAGAAAGAAAGAATGGAGCTGGTAGAATTGAAATCTGCCCCAACAACTCCTCTTTTTCTTTGGAGTCCTACCTAGTTGAGTAGATCTTCTAGTAAAAAAAAAGGATAATAAGGGATTAATAGGATCATTAGTCCCATCTAATTGTTCCTTTTTTCCTATTCATAAAGCTTTTCTCCCTCAAATTGTTTTCCTCTCAATGGCATAAGAGAAATCCTGCTTGAGATGAAACTATTAGACAACAACCTTGAACATGTTTGTCAATGAGAACTTGTCTCTTAGACCAGGTATTGATTGTGCATAATAACTCACATTTACTGCAGTGTTTAGGTAAATAAAAATTGTTTTAGAGGCACCTGAGTGGCTCAGTCAGTTAAGTGTCTGCCTTCTGCTCAGGTCATGATCTTAGCGTCCTGGGATTGAGCCCCGCGTCCCTCTCCGTGTTCTCTCTCTCTCAAATAAATAAATAAAATCTTTTTTAAAAACATTGTTTTAAAGTAGATTATCTTTTTTTCATACCAAGTGTCTTATATACTTCAAATTGAAAATTTAGCATGGAAAATTTTACAGGCATGAAAAACAGTATCTTCAAACAATAAAATAAAATTTGACATCAATGCTATATATAAGCATAAACTTGCTATGCATATTGAATATACACAGAGCTATAGTATTCTAGACTGAATGTTTGTATCCCCCCAAAATTCATATTGGAAATGCTAACCCCCAATGTGACCATGTTAGGAGGTAAGGACTTTGGGAAATGATTAGGTCATGCAGGTGGGGACTTCATGAGTGAGTGCTCTTATAAAAGAGACCCCAGATCTCATTTTCTCACTTCTCCATGTAAGGATGCAATGAGAAAATAGCCATCTGGAATCCAGAAGAGGGCTTTACCCAAACCCCGCCATGCTGGCTCCCTGATCTCAGAATTTCAGCCTCTAGAACTGTGAGAAATAATTTTGGTTGTTTATAAGCCACCCAGTCTATGGTTTTCCATTGGAGGAGACTGAACTAAGACACGTGGTGACCAACAGACCAAAAATTGTACATAGAATTATCACTGTACTGTATCATAAATTTTATTTGAAAACAATACGCTAGCTACGACAAGCAATTAAGATTTTTTTTTCCTTTCGTTTCTTTAGTAATCAAAAGATTTGGAGCCTAGTGTGATACTATCCTTACCTCTTCATTTTTCCCTCATAACGAGAATTTTAAACAATGCTATTGTTTCCAGAGAGCACTCTAAATTGAGATTATTTTTTCCGTACCATCTCATTATGGCTCACTAAGCCATTTAAGTGAGTTCATGGCTGTAGGCTTTAAACACAGACATTTTAGGCTTTTACTTGCCTTTGACCTCTTATCATCCTCAACATTCACCTTAATTAGGGATTTTTTAGGGATTGTGCCAGTTTATGCCTGATGTCTTGGTGTATATACTAATAGCATCTTGGTCATGCTCTTTCATATTCACATGTCCCGATTTGGAGGACAAATTTTATGGGCACTCTAGTTATAGAGAAAACGAATTCATGTATGGAATCTTTGTTGATTTGGGGGGATAGCTTTTTGCTACCGAAGTTGGCACTTATGGATTGTTTGCATAAAACCACCAGTGGGAATTTGCTTTGTTTTGTCTTGATTGGAGCTACTTCCCTCCTCCTCTTCCCTGAGTCATTATCCCAAACCCAGCACATTGTCAAACTAAATGGAAAAAACGAAGCATAATAAACAAACGTGTTAAGTGAAAACCACACCAAATAGATGCTGACCATATTAATATATGCTGCAGGTGGTGTAATAAACTAGATAGTCCCATGCTAATTATTTTGGGTCTTAATTATCTAGTTATATCCTAATTTGCCTAATAAAAGGAAAATTTACATCCCCATAGCATTTCCTTGTTTTTTTCTTAATTACTCTACAGTTTTAAAATATGTTTGGTTCTGATTCAAATTATCGTAATTTCTTCTTAAACTTATATATTCTCAAGCTATGCCTTTTATTTTTTAAAAATTTTATTATTGTGGTGAAACACGTAAGACAAAATTTACCATTTCAACAACTTTTAAGTGGACAGTTCAGTGGCATTAAATACATTCACAATTTTGTGCAATCATGACCTCAATCCATCTCTAGAACATTTTCATCATTTTCAACTGAAACTCTGTACCCAGTGATTCCCCTCTGCTCGCTCTCCCTAGCCCCTTGTAAATACTACTCTACTTTCTCTCTATATAAATTTGACTATCCTAGGTAACTCATGTTTGTCCTTTTGTGTCTGGCTTATTCACTAAACGTGTCTTTAAGGTTCATGCCATGTTACAGCACATGTCAGAATCTCATTCGTTTAAAGGCTGTGTAACATTCCATTGTACATTTTGTACATACCACATTTTGTTATTCATTTATAGGACATTTGGGTTGTTTCTGACTTTTGGCTATTGTGACTAATGCCATTCTATATGGAGGAATAAATGTACGTAATATACTCAACACAAATGTGCAAATAATTGTTTGCGTCCCTGCTTTCTATTACTTTGGGCATATATTGCTGGATCATATGGAAATTCTGTTTAATTTTTTGAGGAACTGTCATTCTGCTTTTCATTGGCCTTGGAACACATTGTTTCATCAGCATTAAGGGTTCCAATTTCTTACAGCTTCATTGACACTTGTTATTTTCTCTTTATTTCTTAAAATAGTCATCCTAATGGCCCTGAAGTATTATGTTGTGGTTGTGATTCGCATTTTTCAATAGTGATGCTGAAAATCTTTTCATGTGCTTTTTAGACATTTGTGTATCTTCTTTCATTCTCCTTTTTATTACCAAAACTTATGAAATAGTTACATGTATTCATCATTCTTCCTTTTAGCAAAACATTTTCTACCTCTCTACCCCCACCCTCTAACACATACCCCTATATTCCAGAAACTTATTGTTTAAGAGTACTAATATTATCTTAAGTGCCAATGCCAGTGCCAGTAAAAATTGTCAGCTAATGCTCTGCCTTTGTAAAGTGGGACAATGATATCATGGTGAAACCACATCTTCCTTGTGACAATCAGTTGTTAATTTACCTCTAGCTACTTCTCTGTGTGTGTCTTTACTTCTTTTTTCTTCCTCCTTCTTGTATCTTCTGTGGATACATCCAAAAGATTTACCTACCCTAAGTTCTGTCCTATTTCTCATTTCTCAATTTGCCTTCACAAAACTATGCAAATTTAAGACTTATCTAAATACTTAGTTGTTAGGACAGGCCAATGATTTTCTCCAGCTCTGACAAATTATTTGTCAAATGCTAAATATAGTTGCTACTTTCTTCTGACCATTTTTCCTCTCTTTGTCCCTCCTTATTCTGCATCATTAACTGTTACTTCTTAGAATTCATTGCCGTAGGATGTTCCTTGAGGGGCCAAGGCTGAGTTTCCCCCATATCTGCTTCCATTTTACTCAGTGGATTTTGAAATCTTAAACTACACATACCGATTTATAATTGCCTGTGTAGAGGGATATATCTTCCATTAGATTACTGATAGAAGAGACTTGTGTCTTACTAATCATCATTTCCCTAGAACTTAGCACAGAGTCTATCACTAAATAGAGCACAGTGTTTGTGAAATAAGAGAATAAGGGATTTATGTCCAAATACAATCTCTCTTTTTTAACTATTTATTGTGATGCTCACTCAGTAATATCTCAAACCAGGATGCTACAAATGGAAAAAAGTGTATTTTCTTTCAAACCTGTTCTCCTCAGCTATTGCTTTCTCTCTTACTATTAGTTTTATTGTCCTGGGATTCTAAGTTAAAATGCCTGCTTTTTCATTACATTCATCTGCTCACACCCATTTACACGGTATCATTTGCTATGTCTTATCAATGTCACCTGCATAACATTCCTTCACTCTAGCTCCTGCTCTCCTCTCCCATTGCTTCTACCTTCATTTCAATAGCTCATGTATTTTGTTTGGATTAACATACTGGCTTTCTAATTATTCTTCCATATCTCACTTCAACTCATGAGAACTCTGTCCTGCACAAACAATTCTCCTTTGTTCAAAAACCATTATGGACATCCCTCTTTCTCCTCAGAAATGATAAAAATTATACAATATCCTCATTATGTCATCCTAACTCTCTACCTCCCAATGTGGTCGAAACTCTTCTTTTTTCAGTTTAAACTTCCACTAGTCTAATTTAAGTGCATTTTACCATGTTTTAACTTTAATTCCAATATAGTTAACATACAGTGTTTTTTATTAGTTTCAGGTGTACAATACAGTGATTCAACAATTCTATACATTACTCAGTGCACATCAAGATAAGTGTACTCTTAATCCCCTTCAAATATTTGACCCGTTCTCCCCACCCACCTCCCCTCTGGTAACCATCTGTTTGTTCTCTATAGTTAGTTAAGAGTCTGTTTTTTGGTTTGCCTCTTTGTTGTTGTTCATTTGTTTTGTTTCTTCAATTCCACATGAGTGAAATCCTACGGTATTTGTCTTTCCCTTATTTCGCTTCGCATTTACTCTCTAGATCCAACTATGTTGTTGCAAATGAAGTGCCCTTTACTTTTAAATATTCAGTGTTCCTATGTGTTACCACCTACGTGCCTTTGGTTACATTCAAATGGGACACCTCTTCCCATGCCAGATGTCCAAAATCTACCTGTCATTTTAAGCCGAAATCAAATAATTTCTCTTCCATGGGATTTCCTTATTTCCAATTCAAGTGCAAGCTGGAATTAATTATGCTTTCACTGAACTCCCATGCAGTTATTCTGTGTCTTTCTTATGACATTTGGCAACTTACAGTTTGAAGTATTCTTGTTTGTGAACATGCTGTTTTCTTGTCTATATTATAAATTCCTTGCAGACAGGATCCTAGGATTATTTATCTTTTGTTCCCTTGCAATGAATTATATAGGAAACTAACACACTAAATTTTTTTTTACATTTTTTGTAGAAATTTAATAATTATATTTTACACAGGTGAATAAATAATTGAATGAAACTTTATGATTCACTGAAATTCTCCCCTTCTTATATTTATGTGATTTCTTCATGGAGTCTCCCTAAATCTTTTCTTACAAACTGCCAGGAAACCCTCCTTCTAAATCTCTAAAATCTTGTGTGAACTATTGCTTGTGGCTTCTCCCTACATTACTACACAGACATCCCTAGCCAGCAGATAATTAAGAATTATCCAGTAGGAATATGTTCTTTCATGAACTCACACAAGTTTATTCATTGTAAAGGCTTTTTATTTACCCTGAACATTTCCAAGGTAGCCTTTCTTATTTGAAGTTCTGTTTCCTAGGAAATTCATGACTGTCCACTGTTACCCAGCAAGAGAATGCACATAGCCTCTATTCTATATTTGAATTGCTATTCAGAAATGAGTCTTAGATTGCCTTATCATTGACTCACATGCCTATAAACATAGTCTTGATTACTTTGTGGAAATGTGTAGGTGTGCTTTTTTCTTTTTCCTCCTTCCTTTTTTTTTCCTAAAGTAAAATAGACTGGTTAGGAAGTAGTACAAAGAAAAACTGTCAAATTATGCAGCAACCTGAAGTCCTAGATAGCTTCACCTATTCTATAAATTGAAATATAAGAAATTCAGTTCACAGCAACCCAAATGCCAGGTCAAGAACTGCCACAACATTAACTACTAAGACAATTCTAATTTTTGAAGCTTGGTGCTTTCTTACTTAAAAATCAGTGTGTGAAATCAGCATGTTTTGTCACCAATGAACTTTTCCCCAAATATTACAGCTCTCATTTGCTCCTCTAGAGAGAGGGCTTTTTGGCAATTGGGAAGGGACATTGTTCCCCATTTTTTCTCCATTATATACAAGAGAGATGCAAAGATCAGCAGGAAATTGAAAGGGAAATGCTTCTTCTATTTGGCCATGATTATGTATGTTAAATATCAGAATTATTTCCTAAGGTCTCTGTGCTTATAACTGAGGTTATATATGAAATTTTCTCTTTATCCATAGCCCACATGTTTATTGCTTAAATAATAATTCAAGCAAATGTGGAACCAATAGAAATGTCACAGTTCTGTATCTAAAAGGAGGTAAAAAGATAGCACGTTAGATAAAAGGTTCGTGGTATAGGAATATTTAAGGGTTGCAGCTCAAAACCAAATTAAGTTTTATATCAATGAAAACAAGAACAGGTCATCTTTAACACTAAAAATATCAGGTCTCCACTGCTATCCTGAATTCTGAGTAAAAATTAAAATCAGGCCCGCAGATTTTTACGACATATTGTCAACACCGTACCATGTACTTCTGTTGTTCAGTGCATATAGATTCTTCCCCTTTAATAAATCACACAGAATATCAACACATTAGGAATTTTCTGGATAAATCATCTTTGATTTAATTGCATAAAGTATTTGCTAAAGGCCCATTTAAGACTGTGTTAAATAGACAGCATAATGGGCATGTTAATTATTAATCACTAGTGGTCTATGTTCCATTTTTCTATTAAGAAACACCCTGTTTACTGTACCATTATTCACAACAGCCAAGATATGGAAACAACTTGTCAATGGATGACTGGATAGGGATGATGTGGTATACAATGTGGTATACAATGGAATATTATTTAGCTATAAGAGAGAAGGAAGTTCTGCCATTGAAGACAATATGGATGGATCTTGAGGGCATTACATTAATGAGATAAGTCAGAGAAGGACAAATATTATATGATCTCACTTACATGTTAAGTTTGAAACAGCCAAACTCATAGAAACAGAGAGAGGAATGATGATCACCAGGGACAAGGGGTGGAGGGAATGGAAGAGATGCTGATCAAAGTGTACATACTTGCAGTTAGAAGATGAATAAGTTCTGGAGACCTAATCCACATCACAGTGACTATAGTTAAAAATATTGTGTTACTATTCAAATTTGCTGAAAGATTAGATCTTAAATGTTCTCACCACAAAAAAAGAAATAATTATGAGACATCATAGGGGTGTTAGGTCACACTGTGGTGGTAATCATATTACAATATGTAAATGTATCAGATCAGAACATTGCATACCTTAAATTTACACAATGCTATATGTCAATTGTATAGCAATTAAAAACATGAAATTCCATAAGCTTATTACACAAACAAATGCCTCCTCAAAGTGCAATATGGTTATCAGGTTTAGGCTAGGTTGTATTTCACACGGAAACACAAATATGCCTGCATGTGTCTGGACAGCTGGTAATGAAGTCCATCAGTTTATCTACATTATAGACCAAGAGTCTTCCTCAAAGAGAACACTTAGAAGAAAAGAAAAATATTAGGTCCATTTAAAAAAATACACAGTTTTGGTCTTTGAATATAGCCTAAGATTCTAAATACAGTGTAATACCTCCCTACATATTCTTCCCCTGCTCCATCCTAGGAAAAAGAAAGTTATGATTTAAAAGAGAAAGGGTTAATTTTACCAAAACTCAAAGACATTAATGCATAAAGTTTAATAATTAATCTTCCCCACAACAAAGAATACTGGGAATTATGATAGAAGTCACCTCTGTTTCCAATTTGGAGGGCTCAGGTACAACTAGAATGCCTATGCCAGGGCATTACTTAGGAAATGGAAACATGTTGACTAGTTCCTCACAGTAGTTCCATATTTGTCAGAGTTCATAGTGCCATAGAACAGGCAGCAGTGACATTTCATGGAATGAAGTGCCAGGGGGTTTCTTAGGCAGGATGAAGCATTCACGCAGAGTCAAAGACAACGGACACATTAGCTGACAATACCAGGGAGGTAGGATTGAGCAGGTGAGCAAGAAGCTGCCAGTGTCTCTGGCAACTAAAACTTCTTTTCAGCACAAGAGCTAGATAGATACATCTTCTAAGAACGAGAAATATTTGTTGTCAGAGATGTTGCAAGACTAAGGACCTTCTAACAGAAAGAACAAGAGGCAGTAGAATTAAAGTTACCACCAATACAGTGACCCTATAGAAATCTGCATTTAGCTAAAATAACTAGTATATCCTTGGCAACTTATGGTAATTATTTATTTACTCATTTGAAATATGGGGGCCATAAAAGAAGGAAGTAGATCTTATATTTATGCATACATCTAAAATCTCATAGAATCTAAACAGTCACCTATAAATCATTAAATAAATAAACTCAGTGACTTACTGGTTATGGTAATTTGCTCCCCATTCCATTTCCTCCTGTCACCATTGTTCAATGAAGTTAGCTCCCTTAATAGACTGCCCTCCCTTACAAAGTTAAGAATCTGCAATTGCTCAAAGATCTATAGGACTTGAAGAAAAAAAGGCACTCCTTAGTCTTCAACTATTGGAGCAGGCCTCAGTTCCAATTAGGAAAAATGGACTCTGGAAAACCAGGTGTTTTTCGTATTTGTTTTTGTTTTTTTAAGATTTATTTATTTATTTGACAGAGAGAGACAGAGGGCGAGCTCTGGAGAGTGTGAGAGTGGGAGAGCACAAGCAGGGGAGCAGCAGGAGGAGGGAGAGGGAGAAACAGGCTCCCTGCTGAGCAGAGAGCCTGATGACCTGGGGCTCAATCCCAGACCTTGGGATCCTGACTGGAGCTGAAGGCAGACTCCTAACCCTTAACCAACTGAGCCACCCAGGTACCACAGAAAATCAGGTTAATGGTACTATGAGTCTCATCTTAGCACTATAGGAGATGGAAAATTATTTTTCCTCTACCCCTTCACCATTCACAACCTGCAGAGATTCCAGCTCAGACTATCACCAGCATTCTTTTTTTTTTCTAGCATTCTTTTTTTTTTTTTTTTTTAGATTTTATGTATTTATTTGACAGAGATAAAGACAGCCAACGAGAGAGGGAACACAGGCAGGGGGAGTGGGAGAGGAAGAAGCAGGCTTCCAGCAGAGGAGTCCGATGTGGGGCTGGATCCCAGAACACCGGGATCACACCCTGAGCCGAAGGCAGTCGCTTAACGACTGAGCCACCCAGGCGCCCCTACCACCAGCATTCTTAAGCATGGACTCAAGGGTCCGTATATCATGAAATCCACAGTCCAATTCACTTAATCATCACCTAAGTGTTGTATAATTTCAATTGTCCAACCAAAGTAAAGACTATATGTCAGATTAAACTCAGGAATGCCCCCAAATTATAGTGTTCACTATCCCCTAAATATTAAAGTTTAGAAACAGAACGCTTCAAAACTAGAGTCATGGAATTCTGAAAATGATTTAGAAATGTTTTAAAGAGTTTCTTTTAATAAAATAGATTAGATACATGCATTTCCTACATTGTTATGTGTTATGTTTGATGGTGTTAATAAGATAATGCACCTAAAATGAAACGTGCTCATGGATGATGTTAAAGTGATAATAAATCAAGAAAATTGAGGTTTAAGACTTCAACATGGTACCTTTTAAGATACTTAAGTTGTCTGCTCTTTATCTTTCAGAGTACTGTGTATCATACACCATATCCTGACAGAATAATGTGCTATTACCAAACAGCTGCAGAAGACTGGCAACATAAAACAGCATTTGACTAGTTTGTTGATCTGTATGACATTTTATTCTTTGCATGAGATTTTTTCTAATGTTGAATAGTTAGAATGAATTGCACTTGACAAAAGGATATAATAACTCTATTTGATTTTTTAAGACCACTTTATACAGGATCTAATTTACATATGACACCATTGAAAGTAATTTTTGAATTACACATAGTTTTTAAAAAATACTGATTCTGGAGTTGATAAGGGTTTTTCCATTTCCTCTTACCTGTGATAATTCTTATTTATAAAATCTATACAGCTGCAAGAGGTCTGTTCCAGGGTATGTTAAGTTTCCTGCATCTTGGCATTTTTAGGAAAAATAATTTAAAATTACAGGTTAAAAATGCAAATTCATTTTAATTCTTAACTATGCTTTTTATATTTTAAATATATTTTGGTAACTCTTACAGAAAGGTTCCTAGAGAACTCTAAATGTGATCCAATGAGATTTAACTTATTCATCAACTTTCAAATCTACCACACTCATAAAAAGAAAATAAATCTTAGTTTTGGTTGGAGGGATTTTTAAAATGGTTATGAAAAATAAGGCATATTTTGGCAAATTCTTAATATTCAGTAACAAGATATGAAATAAAAATGTTATAAGAAAATAATATATAGCCATACTCATTATTGCAAGCTTGAGAGTGCTCTGCCCTGGTTAATGTGGTAACCTATGAATGATCAGTTATGTAGACAAGCAGAACTTAATTAGACATGTAGAACAAATGTGATTTAAAATAGCAACAAAAATTACTTTACGTCTACAGATATTTCTAAAGCACGTTTATTTTATTTTTTTAAGATTTTATTTATTTATTTGAGAAAGAAAGAGACAGAGATAGTGACAGAGAGCACAAGCAGGGAGGAGTGGGCGAAGCAGGCTCCCCACTGAGCAGGGAGCCTGAGATGGGTCTGGATCCCAGGACCCCAGAATCATGACTTGAGCCCAAGGCAGATGTTTAACAGACTGAGCCACCCAGGCACCCCTCGAAAGTACATTTAGATCCCGGAGTGGAAAAGAAATAGTATTACAAGAAAACTATGAAGCGCCATAATTGGGGAACTTTTTAAAAATAGTGGAATAGTGTTTTACTTAAAAGAAAAAAATTGTAGAATAGCAGAAGCCCTAGGAAAGCACGTCATCTAACAGTCATCAGTGCTTTTGGAGACTAGAGAATGGATTGCTTTAGGCTCCCTTCGTCAGCAGGAAAACAGAGCAAGAGGCACAGCAATAAGAAAAACAGTGAAATAAATAATAATTCAATTTTAAACTTCAAAGATGAACAATGATAGATATACTTTAATGTAAATTCACTATTGCTCCCCTCTTTCCCAAGAAAGCTTAAGCATACAAAACCTATGCTGTCATTTTAAATGTTTTGATTCGTTCGCTGCTACATAGTTACAGGTATGCAGTATGTGGGTAGAGAAGAATCACAAGAAACAACGGTTGAGAAACTGGGGTTTGATGTACTGTTTCTAGTAATTAGTAAAAAAAATGTCTTTATAAATTAAAGAAAAAGAGAAAACTATGCTTTGTAGTGTAGTCAATGGGGGAATGGAGGCTGAGCTGGTATGTAACATGGGGTTCAACTACTATTCCGGAAATGCCTAATTAAGGGTAGTGAAGCACTGGGGCAGAAGATACAGGGATCCTTTGATGTTTGTTAAAAGAAATATTCAAGAATTTACAAGGAACACAAAACAGGCTTATAACTTTTTTTAGGTAACACTAAACTGGTTTTAGGGTTGACTATAGTTTATAAAATATGAAACAAAATCAAAATCATAAAATAATTTAAATTGGGCACAGTTGAACAAGATGAAATTTAGTATAGAAAATTCTAAGTTTCTCATGAGAGACTATGGACTCTGGGAAACTGAGGGCTTCAGAGGGGAGGGGGGTGCAGGATTGGGATAGGCCGGTGATGGGTATTAAGGAGGGCACGTATTGCGTGGTGCACTGGGTGTTACACGCAAGTAATGAATCATGGAACATTACATCAAAAACTAGGGATGTACTGTATGGTGACTAACATAACATAATAAAAAATTATTATAAAAAAAGATATTCTTTAAGATATTCTTGTAGCATGTTTTTTGTTTGATGCTAAAAGTCTAAGGACTATTTTGATTTTAAAATATAATCATTAAATATTTTTCTCTTTCAAAAAAAAAAGAAAATTCTACGTTTCATGGTTATATTAAAAAGGAATATACAATTTGTGTTATTACAGAGCATGGGCAGCATTACTTGTCAAGATTTTATGGGAAATGGGCCATCTTGAGATTTTTCTGGTTAATTGTATACCAGTAACTGGAGCTACTGAAATTTTTAAATCAGTCTCAGGTTACATGTAATTATTTTGGATCTTGAGAAATGAGAGATGCCCACTGTACTCTGTTCTGGAAAGACTATATCTGAGTATTATGTTCAGTCCCACACATTCAATTTGTTCATTTGATGATATTGAAAAATTAGCACATTTTCAGGTGATGAAAATCTTTGAAAATAAAGAGTTAAAAATTCTATAGGACTATCAAATGGACTCATAAAATGAAAGTTTAAAAGGTCCCCACGGAAGATCTAATCTAAGTTTTTCATTTATAGATGAGATTGGTTTAGAAGTTATGGTAAAAACTAGGAACAATAACAAGATACATCTGACTTGATACAAGAAAATTTTCTAACATTTGGAACTCTCCAAGCATGAAAATCTGAAACTGTTGAGTTCATCTTTATAGTAACACTATTTTGCTCACGATCAATAAATGCTAGTTGATACAATTAATTATGTGGGATTTGAAACAATCAAATTATTAACTTCTCAATACAACAATATCACAATGACAGACCTCTTCTTAGCTCTCATACTTTTAATTTAAAGTTCTAATTACTGGTGAAAATTTGGAGAAAGCTCAGAGAAAATTGTTGAAGTAAAATATGCTAATCTATCTTATCTTCTGAAAGTAGGAAAAACATTATTTCTTTAACTGGAAATGAGGTTGAAAGTAGGCCATGAACATCTTTGTGTATTTATTATGTCTCAAAAAATTACACCTTGCAGTGTAATATAAATAAATTTTTTAAATTGTATATTTCATGAAGTAAACCACATAGTAGGTTGTCCAACTATTAAAATGAAGCCATGTTATAATTCTTAATTACAAGTTATTTGTTTAATATTTAGAGCAAAAGAATCAAGCTACTCATAGGTGCTTTGTGTTTCAACAATGTTCATTTCTCAAAGAAAATTTTTAAAATTCTGAATTTGAAAGTGTCTTACTATTTAAGAACTTTGAAAAATCAGTGATCTATAAAAAAAAGAATTGAAGTACTATTTTAGAAAATGCTTTACATAGAATCTGTAACAGAAGTTAACATCTTAATTTCTTCTATATTTCAAACTCATTTTGCAAGTGATTAATAAATTTAGCATTTTCATAAAAGGTTTTCACTGGATGCTATATTTGATTGAAATTTCACAATAGATGTATCTCATTTGCTTACTTGTCTGACCATTATGAAAGTCAAAGTTCTATACTTAACACAATAATAGAACTTTAAAAAAAAATGAATGACCAATTAGCTAAAACTGGCTTTACATTATTATGAATCTTTTGGTTATTAACCTAGTATTTTCAGTATGTTTTTATAATTTGTTTAATGTTTTTTCTTTTCATGTCTTCAATAAAATAAATTAGGAATCATCATTTGGCCATACTTTTCTTAGCAAATATACCAACTAAAACAGCTTCCCTTTTCATCAGAATAGCATCTTGGGGCACCTGGGTGGCTCAGTCTTAACTGTTGGACTTTTGGTTTCAGCTCAGGTAATGATCTCAGGGTCCTGGGATCAAGCCCCACATAGGCTCTGAGCTCAGGCGAGTCTGCTTGAGATTCTCTCTCTCCTCCCTTTGCCCTCCCTCCCCTCGTGCTTGCTTTCTAAAATAAATAAATAAAATCTTTTTTAAAAAGAGAGAATAACATCTTTGTCATCATATTTATTCAGAAAGAGCACCAAATTTTCCTGTAAAAATCTCAAAAGTGAAAGATAAGCATGTTACTCATGAAAATGTCATATCAATATTGGACCAAAGACACATTGAATCATAATATGTAGTTAAATAAATATGTATATGAATATGTAATACACATGTGACTGTATGTACATATCTTTTATATATTTTTTCAAAGATTTACTTATTTATTTGAGAGAGAGAGAGAGTGGGCGTGAGTGGGGGTGGGGCAAAGGGAGAGAATCCTCAAGCTGATTCCCTGCTGAGCTTGGAGCCCCACACAGGGCTTGATGCAGGCCTGGCCCTACAACCCATGAGATCACTGCCTGAGTGATACCAAGAGTCTGATGCTTAACCAGCTGAGCCACCCAGGCACCCCTATATATATCTTTTTAAAAACAAGTTTCTATCAGAAATGAAACAAAGTGCAAGAAATTACACTTATCTGCTTCTGCCATTTCTATTACTCTAATGATGAGTATCAATCACTCATAATTATAAATGTACCTTAGATGAACGTTAATAATTGAATATTATAACTTTGTAGAGAGTTATTTCCCATAAATAAATACATGTATATTATATGTATATACATTTCATTTTAAAATTTATAAGCAGGTATCTTTAAAACAGTAAGGTAGTTTAAGACAATCATTAAATAGTAAGGTAGTGTAGCATATTTATTTAGAGATCATTAGATATTTGAGAAACTTTATATTGAGAATTTTATATTTAAAATTATAGTTTTATTATCTATTAAAGATCAGTTAGCACTCATTAGAAGACATACCTAAACTTCAATTTTAACCTTGTTTTAAATTGCTATTTAGATGTAATTCCTAACATTTAATAAAGGACTCTATATAAATACTTATTTGTAGGAGGCAATGAAAAAGAATATGTTCGGTTAACAATTATATACTTTAAATATATAATTAATATATTACCTCTTATTTATTATAACAATTAAAGCCTCTCTTTTAATTGCATGTGAAGGATCACATAATTTTAAGGATGTATTAACTTTTACTAAGAGATTTAATTTATGTTCCACACTAAGTTACTGAAACTAAGGGAGAGATTTTAACCAAGTATCTCACATATTCCTTTTGATTATCTCATTCACATTATGCTTCCAGAGAAACATTTAGATGCAGGCAAAGCAATCACATCCTGGATGCATTTTCCAATTATGTACCATTTCAGGCTTTTGGACTCTTTTTTTTTTTTTTTTTTTGCACCTCCCTCTCCCTCCTCTGCATGTTGCAGGAACATCCTCTTATAGATGCTAGGCGCCTTCTCCTTGGGGGCAAATGCATTATGCTATCTGTACAGAACATGCATATTTTGATACATTGTTTCATTTTTTGTTTTTTTGGTTTTTGGGTTTTGTTTGGTCTAGCTCTGAAGGACAAAAGCAGTATTTAATACTCTGGTAGTTGTCAGCAGAGTTTCTGCCAAATTTCTGCACTTAATGACCACTTGAAAGTAATGGTGATACATTGTGTGTTTAAGAGGAGAATATTCTTCATCAGAAACCAACAGTTTCAAACATTGATTCTCCCCTTCTCCAATTTTTAAAAGACTTTTCTTATAAAGTCCAAAATGCTCACCAGGATAAAAAAAAAAAGAATAATTGTTATATGATATTCATGAATATATGAGAAAAGGAGTCCACATTTTGGTTTGTGATGACTACATTTTATGTTTGCTATTAGCCATGAAGATTTAATTATGGCTAATCAATACCGAGTTTTCTGTGAAGCCTAAAATCCCTCTGTTTTAAGAGTTCTGCTCTTTTATTATATAATCTCATCTTGCTATGAAAACGAAATTAATGTTGCACAGATCTACATTTTACTACCTTTAGTATCTAAATATTACAGCCTCAATACTGAACACCATTGTATATTGAATTACGGGGTAAGAGAGACTCAAGAAACTTCCAGGTAAGAGGGCTGTAGCGTAAAAATGAAATCCTTGCCAAAATGAAAATAGTTGTGTGCACAAGAAGGAAATCATGGTAAATAATTAATATGCAGTATGTAGGAAACTGCTATAAAATTAGTAATTTGTAGCCTTCCATTCCTTTGGCATCATATCAGAATTCTCATAAAACTAGATATCCTGCTTCTGGAATTTAAGGAGAAACTAAATTACACTAACTAATCTCCCTTATTTCCAAATTTAGTATATAAGAGTTGGAATGTATTTTGATATCATCTAATCCATGTAATAGGTTTTTGAAACTAAGATTCAAAAAGGTGAAGTGATTTATGCAAGGTTATACAATTTGGTAAGTTGTAGATTAAGACAGAAAGTTAAGATTCTTTGGCCTAGTCTGGTATATTTTCTCCTTACTTTTACCCTTTGTATTCTGTAGCTTTTGGAGTAGGGCGAAACTCTAGATAAAAACAGAACTTTTGTTTTCTTGAAGATAATATCCAATATGGAAGAATAAAGAATACAGGAATTCAATAATTTGGCTCTAGAAGGCAATAGATTGTGTTTCCTCTCCTCAGTCTAAGCATGCCCTTTAGATACTTCTATTATGCAAAGACTGATGCCAGCCACAATGGTACGGAGAGGTATACTTTTGTGTCATGCCAATCCCTGTAGCCTAGAAACCAATCTCATTTCTTAAGGTGCAAAATCATTCTCTAATTATTTACAACTCCTGTTTCCTCAATGTATGTTTTGCTAAGACACAGTTTATTCCAGATTCCTAGGGTATAATTTAGATACTACTAAATTGGAAGTTTTGTGAATGAGGCCCAGAAATAAGCACTTTAAACAAGCATACCAGATGATTTTGATGCAAAATAAAACTTGAGAATGATTAACGTAGGGGTTATTATGGATGATAAGAAACTTGGATGAAAGGACAAAAGGAAAAAAAATTCAATTTTAAGATTATCCTCCTTATTGATATATCAGTTTGAGCAGATAATGAAGAGATCACAATGAGTGGGAGGGGAAATCATTATTATAAGAGAAAATTTGCCAATTGCCACTATACGTAAGATCAAATACACAGATATAAAAACCCTTTAAAATCCAACTGAGACTCCACAGAGAGATAGTGTCCTACTGTTTCAAAATCTTTCCTATCACTCCAAACATAAAAGGTAAAACCAATAACAGAAAAAATAAATTGGCAGTCCAGATTCTCTGAAGATTAAAGTAAAATGAGATGAATATGAAGAAGACATTAACTATCCAATAGAAGTCATGTGTTAGTAAATATTATACATTGCAATGCCATGGAGAACAAGGAAGAATAAATTCATTGAAATGTTTAGAGATCCACATCAGCCCTGGTGACACTTCACATCTAAATCTGGCAGGAAAAAAATTGTGGCATTCTTAGTTTAAAATAGACATAAAATTATTTTTCAAAAACAAACGAACTCCAAAAACAAAATTTAATCAACTGCACTAACACTTTAATAGATATATTGACATTCTGACATGTTAAATATGGATAAATTAACACTGACCCCAAACGTATACATCAAATACTTATTTACCTGATATCCGAGAATGAACATCTAGAAATGTTTATTAAGATTCTGTCTTCCTGTAGAACAAATCTAATTAGACAAACATCAAAGAATCCACAGTGTCTCTCCCCTCTTGGGTTTCTCACACTAATAGCAGCCTAGAGTTTACTACTTTATCTCTAATTGATATCATCCAGACTTGGAACTTGAGGAGTCTTTAGAAAGCATCTGGCCCAACTGCCCAACATATTACAAATGGAAACAGTAGGCCTAAGACCAGAAATGACTTTTGAGGAGTTCTGAAATCAGGTCTGTGAGTTAAGGTCCACAACTTATCTGTTAGATGTGCCCAAGAAAGTCTAGTACTGCACAGTATGGCAAAGAAGATTGGAAAAAAACAAACAAGGACACTGGCTGAATAATTTTGGAAAACTAAATTAAATTAAGTTAAGCAAGCTTCTCTAGCAGGAGTTTTCAAACTTCTAAACACAAAATTTTTTTTAAATTAATAGATACATATTAATATGTGTGTAGGGAAAATCTGCTCTTTGGAGTTTGCTTTTTCTAGTTACATCATAAGATCCTTTTAAGTGTGGACTATCCACATAGCCACGGGCTTCATATTTTTTTAAGGATCATTTATATATTACTAAGCATGTATCCAATAACACAGATGAAACAGAGTTCCAGGTGTTTGAAAAGGAAAAGAATAAGAAAATCAGAAAATGTCACATAGTTTCTTTATCAGCCTACTGATAAGTAATATATCAAAGTTAATCTAGGAATGCGATACCGTAGCTCCAAGTTATTGGATCACAACATGGGATACATACTTGAAGAGAAGCCCTGCTTAAGACTATGTTCCCTCAATATGCTAGAACTCCATTAATGTGCTTTTTGAATGACTGAAGAACTTTGCTATGTATGCACATCTTAGGACTTTGACAAGTACATAAAGGAATAAAACTCCATCCTTCCTGTCTTTCTATATACAAATAAAATATTTTAAACAATTATTTTGAAAACCACATTTAGTTAATAAAGTCATCAATATTCATCCATCCATAGGTATGAGTTTTCATTTTCTATAGATAATCCACCGAGAAAGAAAAAAAAAATATTTCAAATTCAGAAGAAAGGAATATCAAGATATTTTTGTTTAGTAAGTCAAGAATTCATATAAATGGCCCTTTAAGAGGTTGACACATAGTAATGTTTAATTTATGTTGGAAGCTAATCTACTTTTAAAAGCATTCTCCCATGAGTACTGGCTCTTCAATTTTTTCTTAATAGTGAACAAGTAGTTATCATACATTCAGGATAACACATTTGATAAAGTAGTTAATGTGGCATTCTCACCTTGTACCACTAGGGATAGTCTTATCATTTAAATATATCTTTGAGGAAAAGTACAAAGTTCTGAAAGTCAAACTATAATTCCCTAGAAGAAAAGTCAGCAACTGCATGTAAAATACGAATTTCATCATAAAAATTATTGATCAATAGTTTTTGAAATATTTGTTGTTTTAAATTGTCCCAACTGATATGGAAAATAACCATTATTTTAAAGAAAATTCGATGAAATCACTGACACATACTCAAGAAGAAAATGTCCTTTGAAGTGTTTTTTGCTTGTTTGTTTTTGCATTTTTCCAACAATAAAACACAGTAATGTTGACTTCTACCACCCCTCACTTCAGCTTTGTATATGTAACTATGTGGTTATGTGTGTGTATATATGCATGTGTATACCTGTATATTAAATGAATGTACATTTACAGGATGGTTGGCCAGTAGAAAGGGAATAATTTATTGTCTTAACAGAATAATATTACTAGCTGAATACCAGCCTTAGTTCATTGTCTTGTACTCATTAAAAATTACTTCTTAGGCAATTATTATTGTATAGGTATAATGAGGAACTTATTTCTGAACAACTTTTTAAAATACATATTCGTATTTGTTTGTTTCCTGTCCAAATTGGAGGAAAAAAATGCAAGCATTCTACAGTCTTCTCACTTTCCTACATGTATCAGCTCAGTTGAGAAGTGTGAGTAAATGTAGGGCTCTATTTTAACAAACTTGGCATACATCAAATTTGCTTCATTATATTTTAATTTCATTTTAAATTGAAACCTATTATACCAGTGTACAAATGGGGATATCACTTACAGATTCATCTCAGGAACTGCCCTAGAAGCACCTCTCTTCCCACCTAGTTTTGCTAATTACTTTACCTTCCATCTTTTACCTGTCAGCCCTCCTGCTGGAAAGGACTCATTTCCATCCTCTCCTAATCATCTCCTTTCCCAGCACACTCACCCTCCCCAAGGAAAGTTGACAAAAGCACTTTCTGAAAAACCTGTCTAAGTTTTAAAATAATAACACTTTCTCCCTTATAGAGTAGAATAGGACTTAGTGTAGATATTTGATATCAAGATTTTTCATCCAATGAAATTTGTAATGGTCAAACAGCAATAGTTTTGGACCAGTGCTTAGACCATACTTTATGTAAATAAATTTCTTGTAAATTTGATTCTTTGTTTGCCTTTCATCAATGCTTACTAACCTCACATGACTTCTTCATTTCCCCTTTTAGTTGATAATGTTATGTTTAATAAATGAAATAACAGAATCCTCATAAAATTTAGCAGCCTGAGTGAAAATATATTTGTATGGATGTGGCTTAACCTGGTCATCTGGCTTATCAGGAAAGGTAAATTTCTATTTTGTGTCAGCATCAGTGAAGATGGTGGTTACCCTGACAGAAGTATAGTGCTGTGATTTATATCTAGGAATGCTGGACGTTCAAATTTTGTTTGAGAACATCCAGAAATACAGCAAAATTCAAATTGAGATGATAAAGTAGATGTTAGGCAAAAAAAGAGGGTAGAATGTCCCAGAAAGAAGGAAAATTTGTGCAAGTCCTGGTTTAACAAAAGGCATGTAATTCACATAAAACAAGAAAATAAAGCTTGACACAACTGCAAATTTCAAGGAGGAGAATAACAAAAGTAAATTTGAAGCAGTAAGGAGACATCAGAATATGCACAATGTTATAAAGTCCGGATTAATTTTAAAAGCAAAAGAAAACCATTGGAGAGTTTTAAACAGTGAAATGACATGACAAGTACTGTAGCTGTACAGAAAATGAATTTTAGGTGGTGGTGGTTTTAAAAGACAAGGATTTTGGAATCAAGGAAATCAAACTGTTGGAATAATCTGTGTAAGATGTGAGACAGATCACATTTAGAAAAAGAAGCTGAGTCACAAGATTAAAATTCCAAACTAATAGGGCTAAGCTCATGTGCAAATCAAAGCTATATCCATAACTACCTATACACCTAAAGTGGTAGTTCATACATGCGTTCAGTCATCATGTTTACTGGACATGTGTCAGATGAGCAATGGCCATAGATAAGTAGCAGTGTTAGATGCCAGGTTGCAAATATATTGAAATTTACAGTCTAAATTTTATTATCTCCAAGTCACAATGATAATCAGAAATGTGTACCCTTTAAAACAACAAAACAACAACAATAACAAACCTGGAGAAATTCTTACAACAAAACACAGTGGACCAACAGAGACAACTGTCTTATATAGGTCTCGAAATTTAGAAATTAAAAGAAGGGACAGACTTTAGAAAAGACTAAAAGTTACAAATCAGGGTGAGCTACAACAGAAATAATAATTTTAATCAAGACCATGATGTGATCTGTTTTATAAGATTTTTGTTTGTTTAAGATCAAGATTCTGTACGGAGAAAAATTCTGGAAGTGTGAAAATGTAGACACACAAGGGTAAAAGTAGATGTGAGTTAGGTGTCAATAACCAAATTGGTGGCAGTGGAAATAGGAAAAAGGAGACAGATTCAATATACGTTTAAAAAGTAAGGCAAGGAGGCGCCTGGGTGGCTCAGTGGGTTAAGCATCTGACTTCAGTTTAGATCATGATCTCAGGGTCTTGGGATCAAACCCCACATCGGGCCCCACCCCTCCTTGTCCCTTCTCTCTCCTTCTGCCCCTACTCCTGGAGGTAAGAGCAATGAGAATTGAAAATAGTTTGAAAGAGAAAAAAAAAAAAAGAAAAATAGTTTGGAAGTGGAGAACAAGAGAAAAAGGAAGAATTAAAAGATGATTCTTTGGACTCTGACCTGGAAATGAGGCTGAACCATGTACTGAGAAGGAGTAGTTTTAAAATAAATAGGCTTAGATTTGGATCTGTTGTTGTTTTTGACTTGACAACATAGTGAGACAGACAGCAACGAAGCTAAGCTTGGTAGTTGATCTAGTTTACAGATGCTTCAATTATTTCAGATAATTAATAGCCATCAGTTCAATCATAAAACAAAAAGGTAAATATTGGGGCACCTGGGTGGCTCAGTTAGTTAAGCGTCTGCCTTCAGCTCAGGTCATGATCCCAGCACCATGTAGTCGTCAGGCTCCCCGCTCCCCTTCTCCCTCTCCCTCTACACCTCCCCATCCGTGCTCTCTCTTGCTATCTCTATTTCTCTCAAATAAATAAAATATGTACCCCCAAAAAGGTAAATATTTTATTGCCTCTAAAAATCAGCAATTTTGGTTAACTTTTCCTTAATTCATAAAATATTTACATATTCTAATTATATTAAAATGAAAATATTAAAGCAACAATTCATCAAAAGCTAGAAATAAACATTCAAAGTAGTAAAACCATGACAAGAATAAAAGAAATAGGGGGCGCCTGGGTGGCTCAGTCATTAAGCATCTGCCTTCAGCTCAGGGCGTGATCCTGGTGTTCTGGGATCGAGCCCCACATCAGGCTCCTCTGCTGGAAGCCTGCTTCTTCCTCTCCCACTCCCCCTGCTTGTGTTCCCTCTCTTGCTGGCTGTCTCTATCTCTGTCAGATAAATAAATAAAATCTAAAATAAAAAATAAATTAATTAATTAAATAAAAAAAGAATAAAAGAAATAATGTAGTAGAGGACAATTTTTGGGTTTCTTTTTTCTATAATTTTTTTAAAAGATTTTATTTATTTATTTGACAGAGAGAGACAGCCAGCGAGAGAGGGAACAAAGCAGGGGGAGTGGGAGAGGAAGAAGCAGGCTTCCAGCAGAGGAGCCTGATGTGGGGCTCGATCACAGAACAACAGAATCACTCCCTGAGCTGAAGGCAGATGCTTAATGACTGAGCCACCCAGGTGCCCCTCTTTTTTCTATAATTGACTCAGTGGTGGAGTTTACATAACCATATTAGACAGAAGACTCTGTAAAATAATTATCTATACTTCATTAATGAACAGATGTCTCTAAAAGAAATTGTTTCCCCTTTGGCCATAATTTGCACTGTACATCAGTTTAACCTAAAGTTGATAATGACTTAAATGTTACAAATATATTTGTATTTGTATACAAATTTGTATACAAAATTTGTATTTGTATACAAATATATTTGTATCAAAAAATGATAACTTATATGTCTGCTATTCTTTTTGCACACAAGAGGTCACAAAACCTGCTTCTGAAAATACATTGAGAAGAAATGTTATGTTTATTATAGGTTTCATAAAAGAAGTTATGTAAACTTGAAGGATGGGTTTCTGACAGTTTATTATGTCTCCCCATCTTCCAACTATCGTTAAAATACAAAAATGTTTTTAAACACAGAGTGTGTCATTTGCATTATTTAGGGTGCTGCCTTATAAAAAGCTACAATCCAAAGATCAAAAGGGTCTCCCTTTCGGGAGACCTACCCTATTTATCCCCTAACAAAACAAAAACAAGGACAAACCAAAACAAACACCAAGAAACTTTTCCATAAAAATTCATTTCTGTAAATCATCATTTATAGTTTTATCAATTTCAATACTTAAGTGGAATTATCATATCTAGTATTACACATATTACCAGATTGAGAAACAAATTTGAAAAACGTACTTACATAGGTTTCTTAAAATTAGCTCACATAAAGTGAACATACCCATTGTGACTATTTTTAATAGTCCTAGATTATTTAGCAGGGTAAGAGGTAAAATTGAGAATGTTTTCAAATCAAGCAAAAAATTATATAAACTCATATACCCAAAACATGGACAGTTATTTTGTATTTAAACCTACTAAATACAAGTCATTCTCACATTCCATCTAAATATCAACTCAACATGGGTCTGGAAAAAATTTTGAGATAAACTAAGAGAAGGTTAAAATGTTAGAATTCAGCAATGTTGAACCAGTTCACAGGACTGAAGTGCACTGATAAACAACAGTTACATGGAAATCCAGAGAAACTTCTTGTTCCAACCAATAGAGATGTGGAAGGAAAGAGGAATTCAATTTGTTTGGCACATCAACATTTCAGTGCAGAAAAAGGAACATTTTTCAGTATATGAAGATAAACATAGTACAAATAGAAAAGAACTGTGGGCAAGAACAACTCATGCTGTCCTATTTTACTCTGTTTTCTTTAGGGGATTAAAAATTCAAAACCGAAGCTTGTGAAGCTTGTTTTCAGTACGGACAGTCTGGAAGCCTAAAAGTAAATAGATGTACCCTAATTAAGACAAAAAATGTTCTAGTTAAAGGGTAGGAATACTACTGTTTAAACTTGAGAACTGAAATATTATTTTCTAATAATCAAAATAGAAACACCTCAATCTAATCCTCTGGTATACATTTAATTATAATTTATTGAAAATCATTTATGTGAGTCAAAGTTCAGTCGATAATAAACTTTTGGACTAAACTGCTGAACTTGGACACAATCTGGTGGAAAACAGGCACTGAGGAAAGAATTTAAATGACTTGGATGTGAGGAATGAGGCATTGTTTCAAGTTTTTAAATACTCAAATTACTTCATTGTAGTTCTGTCGCAAAATAGTCAAAAGAGAAAAATGGAACAATTTCTTAGGGAATCAAGACTGGTCTTTAGACTCTGGAAGAAAGAGTTTAATGCCAATAGTTACTAAAACTTTTTCTTTTTTTTTTTACGTTAAAAAAATGCTTGGAGAATTAATCACATTTTCCAAGTCCAAGATTCTGCAGCATTACCAGATTTCTTCAGAATATAGAAACCTCTATAGATCAGACTAAGCACAGGATTGTCTAAATATTGGTGAATAAATTTTAATTAATAATAATTAAAGTAATCATGCAGAAGATATTCATCTTTAAGACAGATATTTCAGATAGTCCAGAGTTCTATATTATAAATCATTATGTAAAGTAAACAAAGTAAACAACAAATCCCCATTTATGAACAAGTTTCCCTAGTCGTCTTGTACATCTCCCAGGCTTTTTTTTTTTATATATATATTTTATTTATTTATTTGACTAAGAGAGCAAGCACATGTAGGCAGAGAGGCAGGCAGAGGGAGAAGGAGAAGCAGGCTCCCCACTGAGCAGACAGCCAGACTTGGGCCTCGATCCCAGGACCCTGGGATGATGACCAGACCCAAAGGCAGACGCTTAACAGACTGAGCCACCCAGGTACCCCTACATCTCCCATGCTTACTAAATATATCTGACAATGATTAGGATAAAAATGCTATGGAAGCACACATTTAATGGCAGTTGAGAGTATCAATTAAAATATTTCCTAATCACAAGATTGTCAATGGAGAGAATTATTATCTGTCAGTTTCGTCTCTTAATAGACAAATAGATATAGTATAATGCAGGGCTATCTTTCTTTATAAAAGAGGTTTTTATGTCAAATCGACGTGTCTCAGTCTTGCTTAAAAATGTATACTATGCTATCATAAGCTAATTCAATTCTGACAACATAAGCCTTAGCTATAATCTCAAAATCCTTTTTTTTTTTCTTTTTCTGTATTTGATCCAAATAAAGACCTGTTTGCTGTTGTTTTCTGGGGCCTCTTTCCTAATTAGGACCAGTTATTCTGCTCTTTTTCCTCTGACTTTGAGAGTATTACCATATGTGCCAATACAAATAAAATGATGGTTTCAGACCAACCTCATTAATGGTGAAAAAAAAAAAAGTAGTTCTTCAGATTCTTGCAAGCCTTGCATACTTTTTCAATTTCATTAATTATAAATATTATGTTTAATAGTTTATCACACCAAAATGCAGTTGGTGTTTATCCACAATTTCAAAATTAATGCAGTTGGTGAGCTAAAAGATTTTATAACTAAAGGTTTCCAAAAGTTTTCATTCCTTAGATGCCTGTGTCCCAGCTGGTTTGGGGACTTGGGCCATTATATTGCATGTGAGGAAAGTGGCAGGAACCAATATGAATTCAGTCATTGGGCCAGCAAGCAGAATTAATCAAATTGGAAAGGATATAGAATTTATAGACAAAGCTGTCAGAATGGAACAGTAAGGTAGCAAGACCTTCACTCAAGAATAGACAGAAAATTCTCTGTTTAATCCTACCTGGTCCTCTGGCTTCTGATTCATTATAGAATAATCATCTTTCAACAAACAAATATTTACTGAACACCATGATGTGTGACAAAAATGTCAAAGAAATAAGACAGTTTCTGCTGTCAAACAAGGGATATATATACATATATATATATATATATATATATGCTGTAGCAGAAATAGGTAGCAAGTGATAAAAAATTAGAGAGCTTAGCTACTTTTGTGTTTAGGCTTCCTAACAAAATATATAAGAATGCATGAGGAGGTGATGCTATGCAGAGGCACAGAATTTTTCCCATTGAAAATAATGAATTACTCTATCGACATGTATGCATTCAATAAATGGTCACCAAAAAATACATGAAATTATCAATTATCCACAGAGATATAAAGATGATTTATTTTTTAAAAATTATTCCAAATTAAGTAGCTATGGGCCAGAGTAATATCTTCAAGACCAAGACTAATTTATATTCACTTTATTTATCAAAAGGATCACTTGTGGTAGGGTGCCTATAGGTGGTTCAGTTGGTTAAGTCCCACTCTTGATTGTGGCTCAGGTCATGATCTCAGGGTTGTGAGACTGAGCCCCAAATTGGGCTCGGCACTGGGTGTGGCATCTGCTTAAGATTCTTTCTCACTCGCCCTCTGCCCCTTCCCCCCCAAAGAAAGAAAGAAAGAAAGAAAGAAAGATAATTGCATGTAGTAAAAATCCAAAATAAACTGAATTTGGGTAAAAAGGGTCTGCAGTCTCTATGTATTAGTGATCCTAGAAGATTCCTATCTAATATTTATAAGCCTCACTCAACCCTTTCTTATTTGAAATGAAATGATTATATTTGCTAGTAAAGATAAGAATAGAGTAACTTATAAGTATGACTGTTACATAAGATTTGCTTACATGATGCCAAACATATCCAAATGGAAATAGGAAAAAAAACCCCTATAATTAATAAGAAATTAATCAGAAATTTTTCTCATCCTATACCAACTCTATGACTATCTAGAAACATGTACATGTCTGGTATCATGTAGTTAAAACCCTTGAGACAGTCAGTAAACTACTCACTGACCTTTCTGTTAACTGAGATTCATGGACGCAACGATCATCTTTTAGATCTTACAAAAAGGATTACCTTTTTCTGCTGTCATCAGAAGTTTTTGACCTTTCTGTTTCTTCCCTCAAGAAACTGATCTAGAATTCCAATTTTATCTTTATATTTTCAGTGTACAAGCCACAAAACTCCTTTTTCCCCCCATTAACTGAAGCTTCACCCCTCTACTAGTCTGCACCACTTTGCACTTGTGCAAGTCTGAGAAAACTGGACATAAACATGTAGCGTCCTCAAATGCAAATGAAAATATGCTAAAAAAACAAATACCACAACCAAATAAAAAGTGTTAATAAAGATCTGACTTTAGATATGCTGTGATAAAATGCAGATTCAATATATTTTTAATAAAGCTTACCCTTTTATGTTTCAATATTTCACCAGGGGAAATAAACGCATGTTTTCTTTAAAGATAAATATCATTTAATGGGCTGCACCTGACAGGAAATGACTAGTCCTCTTTTCTGGAAAAACTTGGTGAGGGGATTGGAGGGTGGGGCGGGAGAGCCATGGCATTCATTCTGTGAGTTCTTCTGTTGGCTTTCTTTTGGACTTCACCGGAGTCTGTATAGAAATACAGAATATGTTTTGTATTCTGTATTTGCTGGAGAAAATAATTACATAAAAAAGACATCTAACTTATTATTTTTTCTCTATGAGCTACTTCTGGGATAGAAGGCCCTTTCTTGAGAATTTTTAATAGCAATGTCTAGTATCTCATCTTAATATTTTTTCCTATTTGGTACTGTGTTGGAATATTTCCTCATTATTTTTAGTTTCATTAAAATTTGTTAAGAAACAGCAGAGTGCATGTTTTTAGATTAAAAGATTCTGTGTGGAAAAAAGAAATGTTTTTGCTCTGGACATCCTGGAGATTTCTGAAAAAAATAAATCAAGCCTAGACTGTTGTCATTTGATGATGGGCAAATTTTAACCCTTGCTTCCAATCACCATGTCCACCCTGATATTCTACCCATAAACAATTGTACTTTCAATCTTCCCAGGTGATTATGATGTGCTGCTTGCAGACACAGTGAAAGTGCAAGAAATAGAAGAGATAACTGGCATGGTGCTTTTGGCGGGAACTGATTGCTGGTACGTTGAATATGGTGGTGCATTAAATATGCACAACTTTTGATACATATTACACCTGCTAAATCAGTTATAGTTTAAGACTACAACACATGGATATGAAGACAGTTCTAGACAGTACAAGGAAGGATGAAATGGCTAATGAGAAGAAAAGAAACAAAGGCTTGTGAAGAAAAGAAATTGAGAAATGATACACAGCAAGGTAATGTCTTCTCTACTGCTAGTAATTATTACCCAAAAAGTTTTTTAAAATTTTCAGGATAAACTAAGAGAAACCTAATATTGAAAGGTAGACCTAAATATGCATAGACGAATCTGTCAAATAGCAAAAGCCAGCCACATATGTAATTTAAAATTTTCTAGTAGCCACATTTAAAAATGAAAAAGAAACAGGTGAACTCCTATGAACATATTTTATGCAATCTATTAAGATATTATTTTAACAATTAATCAACATAAAATTTATGAATGAGATCTTTTCCATTCTTAATATTTCATATTAATTCATCAGAATCTCAGTTTTGTCTAAGTGGCTAGTGGCTATTGTATGGGACAATATTGGCTTACTATGTTCGTATCCTGAAGTTTTTTAGGTTTTCCCCTATCAAGTTGTACAGAAGTGAGAGTTGGATTCTGAAGGACTAGAAGATTAGGTGCCGTTCATATGCCTTTGCATGAACAAATGCTGTTCACTTTTTAAAAAGCAAAAACAAACAAAATATTCTTGGGCTAAAGGCAAATTTCAATGTAAACATTTCAGATATTTTAAGGGAAAAATAAAAAGAACTAGACTCTGGTACATAAAAGAAAAACTTCTAAGGATTCTTTTGCTGTGTAAATGGTTTTAAAACCAAAAGCATGGATCATGCTATTAGCATTGACTTGCAACTGAAGAAAAGCCTAAGGAAGTCAGAAAGCATATCAGCTCAGCAGACCAGTCACAGAAAGAGCGATGCCTTTCACATCCTACAGCTTATTTCAAACCGAGGACTGACACTCTGCAAGAGTCGAAAACAGCAGGGCATATAATAATTGGGTACTTCATTGCATGCTAATGACTCAGTCAGTATATCAGCAAAAGTATTTAATGTGGCTAGAAATATGATCAACCATTATAGGTTTATTTTTTAATGCAATATTTCTTTCCACAGGAATCTAAATTCAATGCTAACACCCTTCTCTGTTTCTATGGAATGCATGTCGTGCCATTCTGTGGTAGTGAAGCACATAAATTCAAGGAAGGTTGTGTTTACATGCCTTTATTTTGTGTGCGCAATATTTTATCACCATATTTAGTGTCAAAAAGGAAAGACAAAGGAAAAAAAATGAGATGAGACAGGAGATTTTTTTAATGTAGCTCTCTGTAGGTAGAGGAAAACATTTTGATTATTTCTGTACCATCGGCTTAAGTTTCCCAAAACTATACACCATAAGATACCTGACAGGAGATTTTAGAGTAGGATATCTTTAATTGGATCTCAAGCAGGAAAAAAAAAAAGATGCAGTTGATGAAGAGCTATCTCTACTAAAGGTATGATCTCTTTATATTCAAGATGATGTATGTACAGGAGAAAACAGCATTTCAAAAGAAATCATGGTGTCTGTAATACTTACGCAAGTTTAGGTAAAAGATAAAGGAGAGGGAAAAGTAAGGTTTGCTACATGGAATATATCCATTCTTAATGTTATATTCTTCATTGAAATTGGCTAACAAATTCCCTGATGGCAGAGAGAAAGGTGAGGGATGAAGAGCTCCTTTTTATTCTTTGGGCCACACCATTTCTGCCATTTTAATTTCACCCATTCTGGCTTTATGAAGGTCAAGAATTGACACTTATTTACCAAGTGTATAACAAATAAACATTCATATCTAAATGACGAACATAATATATATATTCAGAGAGATCCAGAGATATGGAAACACACAGATGGCTATAAGCTACCAATACAGCATTCTCTAAGTTATAAAGTGCTATTTTCAACACGAAAACTACAAGTTGGAAAATTTTTGCATAAACATCTTTCTAAAAAAATTCTTTTGGGTATATGCAGTTAGTTGGATTTCACTGAATAGCATGTGTTTGAGGAAGGGGTAGGGAAGCTTTGTGTTTGCTGCCAACATTGCTACACACTTCCCCATAATCAAATATGCCTTTGTTCTTTCAGATTATGTTTTTCAGACTGAAATGTGATATGCCCTTGTTTAGGCTTTTACTGGAAAATTACCCGCTGCACCTGTACAAAAAAACTCCTACCCACATGCCTTAAAGTCTACACAGCTATAAGAAACCTTCATTGTTATGTATTCAAGCACCCGGGCACCTAGTTATCAAGTCACTTCTATGTCACAGGTCAAGAAATGTGTTGAGTTTCAGAAAAGTTCAGCGATTTATGCCATTAACTGAGAGGAAAAATAACTATGAAGAGCAAAGGGCTTTGCATTTTTCAATCTGTAGTCACTGTTCTAAAGAAAGAGCGTGGCCTTTTAGAACTGTGAAATAACTTTGTCCTTCATAAAAGAGTCACATTATGTCCATGTATTGCAAAATAATATGTCCTGTGCATTGGGGTACAGCAAGACCCTCAAATGCATTATAAGGTATGCATGCAGTTTAATTTATTTTGCAAAAATATAAGACATGATATTTAGTTAGGCCCTAAACAGAATACGTACTAACCTTTTAAATATTACCTCTCCCTTCTTTCCTTACAATGCCTTTTCTCTGCCTTGGATTCTTAAGAGTAACTTAGTTTCAATGTGTATATAAACTTGAGATAAACACGGATCAAATGACTACCGACCTGGTTGTGACCTGAATTTGTCACTTACTAATTGGGCAAATTTCAGCAAACAATTTAACCTGGTTTTTGTTTCTTTCTTTCCTCCTCCTTTAAATGTGAATGATATACTGGTCCCAATAAAATTTCTGAATTGTTATGAGGAAAAATGAGGTGATATTTATGAAAGTGTTTGTGTCAAATTAATTCCAAGAATTTACCACAACTGTTCTAGCATCAAGCCAACAAATGCTTAGCAACGATATATTGGGAGCTGAATTACTTTTTTTTCTGTGTACTCAGGCTCCCTTTTGTGTTCTTTTTGAAACATTTGAAACACTCCTTGTTTATATCCCGACAGATCTGCATTACAGACTATGGCATACACCGTGTTGGAATTATCCCACGTGTCGGCTTTGAAAGCACAGGGGAGAACCTGGTCTCTGTTCCCCAAAGCCTGGAGGGGAGTTATTAGCTTGAAGCTGAGACACTGGAATAGTCCCAAAGCGGGCTTTCCTTCACTTTGTCCCCATAGTGGGGCATTTCTGTTTCAGTCAGTTGGGACTGTTATAACAAAATACCATAAACTAGGTAGGCTTATAAACAACAGCAATTTGTTCCTCACAGATCTGGAGGCTAGAAAGAAAAGATCATGGCACAGGAAGATTCTATGTCTGGTGAGAGCCCACTTCCTCCTTGGCAGCCGTTTTCTTACTATTACCTCACATGATAGGATGGGAAGGACATTTTCTCCAGCCTCTCTTATAAGGGCATTAATCCCATTTGTGAGGGCTATGCCCTCTTGACCTCATCGCCTGCCAAAGGTCCCACCTCCTAATACTGTCACTTTGAGAGTTAGCATTTCAACACATGAATTTTGGAAGATACAAACTTTCAGATCATAGCACTTCCCAAACACAAAAGGAATCATGGAAATGACTAAACCCGGAAAGAAGTATTTTACAAGCTTATTTTCTAAGTAGAAATTTAAGCAAATTGTTATCTATAAAATGTAGAATATATATATACTGATATATAATAGAATATATGGGGGGGAGAGGAAGAGGAAGAGGGAGGGGGAGACAGCACAAATTTGATAAATCACATTGCAAATAGGTTCACAGAGAGGAAGGACATTATCACATATTGCATCCCTACCAGGTGATAACACTGTAAACGAGGCCTTACATGTGGCAACTCATTTTAGTTTTAGAAATAAGTTAATCAGGCCCAGAGAAATCCTGAAACTTGTCCATGGTGAGATGGCAGGTAAGTAGATAGCTGATTACACTTGCATCTAATACAACTTAAAATAAAATGATTAGATATAAATCTTTAAATGTAATCAATCAACATTATATTTTTCACCTAACATAACATACATTGCATTGCAATTTTTGATGAAGAAAGTAAAATTCCTATACCAGTATATGAGATGATCAAAATTACAATGATATGTAGATATCTGTTATAAAATAAAGTGTAGGTAATGATTTCAACTTCTTAATCTCAGAAATTTTCAATTCTTCCTCATTATTATAAAATATTTCTAGTTTTCTGTCCTACACATATAATACACAGGCTCAGATTTTATTTCAACAATCAGTTTTACTATAAAAAGGACAATGTGAGGCATAAGTTCTAAAAACATAAATATTATTTTCAAATATTTTTTAGAAATTTATTTTTTGATAGTAATTTGTTTTATGAAAGTAACCTCCTTCAAGATTTTCAAATATAGAATTTAAAAAGCCAGACAAAGAGGCAGAGTACAAGCATAAGTTTATCTCAATTTAAGTAGCTGCATCAGGAATGAACAAGTCAGGAGCAATCTGCAAATTGTTTAAATCCAAATACATGAGAATTTATTTTTTTATAAATCCAAATACATGATATTTATTATTTATAATTTATTTACTTATTTTTTATTATTTATTTTATTTTATTTTCTCTTTTTATTTACATATGCCATCAGCATAAAGAGTGTAAATGATGATATTTGACAATTCAAAAAATATTTATATAATATCCACTGAGAAAGAAAACCAAGGTAACCTAAGTTAATTAAGATTTTAATTTTTGTATTTTTACTGACAACTCTGAACTTAGATGTTAATCTCTTTGATTATATGATGTGTAATGTCTCTGAGGTTTATGATGATTGAAGCTACATCCTTGGAATTGCCTGACGTGAAGACATTATTTGGCTTTTGTTGAATTCCAACTTCTCTTTTAGCACTTAAATCACTTTGACACATCAGCTAAACAGAAAGGATATGTATTTGCTAGGGTTTTGACCAAGCACAAATCTATGGTTTGCTAAAATGACTACAGAGTGAAATATTCACATAAGATAGGAGTTAAGGAACATGTAATAAAATTTCCAAAGGTAGCTTACCTTCCTATCTACCTATGAGATTGTAATGATTGGTCTGACCAGATAAGGAGCAGACTGAAGCATGAGGAAGTTTGCAATCAAGTTAATTGATGCACCTGATTTTGCATTCCATTTACAGGCATTTAAAAATCTTTCCAAGATTTCACAAAAATAGTATTATATTTGTTTGGGATATTTAAAAAGTTCTTTTCTTGATTCTCCAATATTTACATTTACCCCTAAATTTTATTTTGTAATGTACTTTTACTTTTTTAAGTTGTCAACACTGTATCAAAGAGTCAAAATGTAGTATCATCCTTCCTTCTCTGATTGATGTGTCTGCTATTATAATGATGATGGTCATTCTGAGTCCATGGTTTACTATATTCTCTAAACATTTATTATTTGGAAAGGTAAGTCTTTATATGAAAATATAAGTAAAGTTGGAGATATTTTAATTAAAGGCAATGGTCCTACTATTATCTCCGGAGTATTACTATATGTTATTTTAGTATTTGTAGCATAAAATGCAATAAAAATCTATAGAAATCTAAATTAGGAACAGTGAATACATTGCTATTAACATTATTTTATTATCACCTGTATCCAGGAAGAATATTCCATAAGATACTCCAGTCTTTATATGTAAATGTCTGTTGCACATAAAATAGTATCATATGTGTGTTAAATTGTTTTATCTTATTAAGTCATTAAGTTACAGATGTTTTATATATTTACATTTCTACTATTTCATAGAAATATCTAGGCTTGCAAAAGGTGAATTATCACTAAGAATGGATTTTTTTCTTTTGGAGGATAAAACTTAAATTATACCTAAAAATCTAACTTTAATGAGGCCATTTGAATTTTCTATAGTTTCATAGTTATCAATACTAAAGTGTAACCTTTAAACAGAAATCTACTGTGGTAAATCAGACCACTTAGAGCACTCCCTTTTTTATATAGTTGGTTTTAACAGCAATAATGCAAAAATACATTGTTAACATTTCATAACATTAACTTACACACCCTAGAAGTGCAGACTGCCTAGAGTTGATTTTAAAAGCCATCCCTGTGGCAAGAGTGAAAATGAAAGAAAGACTTTTAACAGGAAAGAAAAACAAGGTTGCAAATAGCATTAGGTGATGCCCTGCATGCTACTTGAACATGCCCAAGGGGGGAAAATGACTATATCTTTCCCTAATAGATTGTAAAAGGCTCATTTTAAGAACACAAGAAATAATGGAGCATTGCAGAGAACATCTATTCACTAGGCTCTTGTGAATGAAAGTTATGAATGTAAAATTGGGAGACAGTTTCTGGGCTTTCTACAGATAAGACATCTGCATATGAATGCTCTTTGTTTCAATGATTCCTGTAAAACTTTACATTGATGATGTAATGCTACAAAAGTGTCCTTACTCCAGCTTTATATATAACTCCATACAAATGTATTATACAAGATGTTATGCTATGTTAATCCAAAATTGAACATCTTTGTTTTGTTCTTCTTAGCTCTGAAAAGCTGGTGGGTGATCCCAAATCACAATCACAACCTTCTAGCTGTGACAGGAATGAACAGTTTATTTGTATTAATGCCACGTAGTTCAATATGATTTGTTTTCTGAGATATCAAAAAACATAAAGGAACCGCTATTGGTTGACTACTAAATATGGATTTTCTGTTTGTTCCCTTTCTGTAAGACAACTTTTAAAAATAGGATCCTTTTTAAAAAAGGCAGTGGCACAAAAAGCTAAAAAAGCTTCAAGGATCGCTCCCGGGCATTTATCCCTTCCTAAATGGCTCTCTCTCACTACGATCACTAGCAAAGTTATGTTGGATCTTATTTCCATACATATTTCATATAAAATTTGAGGCACTTAAATCTTCATTATAAAAAATTAAACGGTGAAAACAGTCAATAGAGTAAAAGTTGCACAGGTGATATTTTTCTTTCTAGGTAGTATTTGTGTAAGGCTAAGATTTTATTTCTATGCAATAGTGAAAAATATAGCATATGATATTAAGTAGCTTAATTTGCTTTACTAAAAAATGGTATTTCATATGTAATTTTACTTTACTATCACCTTTCATCAGATAATAAGTTGCTTTTTTTATTAACACAACTACAGGATAGCAACTGGCAATTTTATATATATATAGGCAATTTATATATAAAAATATATATAGACAATTATATAATATATTAATATACATTAATTATATATAATATATATAATGTGTACACACATATATATACACACATATATATGTACACATATATACACACACACAATTTTGCATCAAAATTGAATTACATATAAAATCTCACTCATTTTACTCAAATAATGCCTTTTAAAATGTTTAGAATAAAAAATACATTTAGGAAGAAATTTTTTAGATCATTTTACATCTATTATATCTAGCTATATCATTAACTCTTTAATACATGTTTGTAAAATAAATCAATGGAAACTTCATATTTTTGATTTACAAACATATAGTCATCGGCATCTTAAAATGAATCTCCCATATTGGTTAGTACAACAGTGCACATATAAAATGACAAAGACCTGAACATAACAGTTATCATAGGTCTATATAAAAATATAAGATATCTGGAAACATTATTAGTCTCCGAAGATAATTTTTAGCTGTCAGAGAAAAACTGAGAGCATTACCTCGTATCTCTTACTACCAGATCCATAGTCGCCCTTTCCAAAGTTTTTGTTATAATAAAATGTTTCGTGATACAGGGATATTGAAACAAACCTCAACTAGTAATTGCTGAACACATGGCAACGATTTTTAATTAATTTTGACCTTGGCCAGATGCAATAGATAACCTCTAGGTAAAGAGCTGTTGGATGTATGAATGACCCTGAGATGTCCTCTAGCTTCCATAAACAGAAGCAATAAAAGAGGCTCAGATTTGATTTCCCAAAGAGTTTTGATTGGTGCATTCTAAATGAAACATATACAATATATTATAAAATCGTTGGCAAAGTTAATATCTATTTCAACAGTTTTTTTTTTTTTTTCTTCCTCTCTTTTGCAATTCGGTAGATAATAGCTTAGTGGCTAGAATCAAATTTCCTAAGTTCGAATCCTGGCTGCTAAGAAAAGAAGTCTTCACCACTCCCAAGAAGAATGAGCAGAAGAGAAAGAAAGTTAAACCGGCTGTCTTGAGATACCATAATGTGGATGAGAATGGCAAAATCAGTCACTTTGATCGTCAATGCCCTTCAGATGAATGTGGTGCTGGAGTTTTTACAGCCAACAACCACTTTGACAGACACTGTGGCAAATGTCTGATTGACTTCTTCAACAAACCAGAAGACAAGTAACAACAACAACAACAAAATTCTGGCCTCATCACTAATGTGAACATGTTATTTAGCTTCTTAGTGCCTTAATTTTCTCCTAAATTATTTGTGGGGGATAACAATAGACCCTGCCCCATAGAATTTGTATGAGGATTAAATGAGATAATGCATGGAGAACCTGAAAGAGGTACTTGCCCCAAAGACACTAAACATTTTTTTGAACCTAGAGATTGATATTTTTTCATATTTTTTAAAAAATATTAGCATAGTTTTAGATTTACAGCAAAGTTTCAAAGACCCTACAGAGCGTTCCCGTATACCCTGTAAGAGCCAAAGGCAGGCCATCCCATGATGGCCACTTTGGCATGAAGATTATTCTGAGTTGAAGGCCATCAGTTTTGCTCCTCCCTTAACTACATAGAAGAATCGAAACTGGGAATCTTTCCCAGAATAAGGGTTTATTAGTAGAGATCAGTTTAACCAAGTGATTCATCTGTATGGCAGGACAAACATCTGATTACCAAAAATCTGTCTTCTTACTGCCCTGTGATGTGCATTGCTTTCCTCTGAAGCCCCAGACCTCCACCGCCTTCTCCTTAGTTCAGGGTAATATATATACCTTGTTTTGCCCTTTTGGAATTTCTGTGTCTGTTTGGATTCCTCGTATATACACTATTAAATTTTATTTTCACCTGTTCATCTGTTTTGTGTCTGATTCTTAGTCCAGCTAGAAGGACCTTGAAGGAGATAGGAATTCTTCCTCCCTGCAAAAGATACATTCTTCCTCCCCAACAATCCTGTATCCAGTTTCCCCTATTGTTAACATCTTACACCATGGCAGTACATTTGTCACAGCTAACAAGCTACTATTGATATGTTATTAGCTAAACTCCATATTTTGTTCAGATTTCATTAGTTTTCTCCATAATGTCTTGTTTTTTTCTGTACCAAGATCCCATCTATGATATCACCTTAAATTTAGTCATCATATAACTATAGGGTCGTCTGGTCTGTGACAGTTTCTCAGACTTCCTGTGGGTTTTTGTTTGTTTGTTCGTTTTTGTTTTGCTATTTCTTTTTTAACTGAGACTTCCTTCCTTCCTTCCTTCCTTCCTTCCTTCCTTCCTTCCTTCCTTTCTTTCTTTTCTTTCTTAGCAGTTTAAGGCTAACAGCAAAGTCAAGGGTGTAGGGACCAAGGGCAGGACATTCCAGGATGCCACTTCGGCATGAACATTATTTTGAGTTAAAAACAATCACAACCCCTGAAAAGCTCTTTACCTCCCCCTCAACTGCCTGCTTATACCATGAAGAGAGCTGTTAACGGAGATTCTTCTTTATCTAAGAAAGTTATCTACATAATAAGGCAACCTTCCTTTTCTAAACATCTCCTTTCATCTTCCTGCTAATGGTCTTTCTCCCCTTCATATCCTCAGGCGCCCACCTCTCCTTAGCTCATATAAGTCTCATAGTGCCTCACTATCTTTGCAATTTCATGTCTATGTGGATTCCCCTGCATACATTATTAAATTTGATTTTCTCCTGTAATCTGTCTCACGTCAATTTTATTCCTAGTCCAATTAGAAGGACCTTGAAGGGCAAGGGAAATTTTTCCTCCCCAAGAGGAAGGTACAGAGATTTCCCATTTATTCTTTACACCCATCCAAGCATAGTCTCAACATCTCACCAAAGTGATACACTTGTTCCAACTGGTGAAAATCTTGCTTTTTATTCAGAAAGATACACCCCGTCCCTCTTTTTGGTACACTAGTAATACATTCTGCCTTTTCTGCTAAGCTTTGCAACCATTACCATGACAATTAAATTCTAATATGCCTTTTTATGCAAATACATTTGATGTTGTCTCTGTGTGGTTATCTAATGGGGTATATGGAAAAATATTGCTGGCATGTCATAAGTTTTCAAGAGTTTAATAAATTCTTTTTTATTTAAATTCAATTAGCCAAGGAATAGCACATCATTGGTTTTTGATACAATGTTCAATGATTCACCAGTTCATTTTAATAAACTTTAATTCAATAGTTGAATTGAATTTTGAGATAATTAACTAGCTATGCTCTAATGTGATATTATCCAAGAAATAATGACTACTTTTGGTAAGTGAGATTCACCTCCAACTTGGTTTTAAATTCCTCATTTCAAGTATACTTTATGCATGTAGACAAACTTGGCTAATATGATACTAGCTTTATATCACAAAGGACCCATCTAATCTTATTTTTCCATAACAAATACTAATATGCTAAAAATCAGAACCCAGAACAAAAATAACAGTTGTAATTATAATAACAGTAACAAATATTCAATTGTCACGAGAACAACTACCATACCCTAGAAACTTTTTTTTTTTCTGAAGTCCCTTATTTGGCTTACTATAGACAGCAGATGGATTGAGAGTCTTAATATTTAAGAAACATCAACATGACTTATTTCTTGGTTATGTCTATTCTGAAGTGAACATCTACAACTATTTTGAACAGAGTTAACCTAATGAATATTTCTAGCAATATAGGTGATATTAATAAATGGGAAACTCATTTTTATTAGTTTTCACTAGGATTAATGGAAGTACTCTTTCAGTAAAATCATCATGCATCCCCTAAAAGGATTTTAAAATATTAAAACCAACTAATGATTTAGATCTATAATAACAAGCACTTTTAAAATCATTAACTTTGATTTAATCAATCATCACTATTTTTCTTCATTTTTTTTTCAACTACTGAACCATCTGCCCTTTAGCAAAAGATGAGAGAGATCACTTTTCACTAGTTTTTACTATGATTGAAAACTGGAATTGAATTCATATAAAACATAATTTTATATATATGTATATATATATGCATACACACATACACCTATTGGAGAGAGTATGTTATAATTATACAAATTTGTTCTAGTTTCTTACTCTTAAAGCTTTATACATCCCTTTTTGTTTTAAAGATTTATTTATTAGAGAAAGAGAGAGTAAACCTGGGGGGGGGGGAGGGAGAGGGAGAGAGAATCTCAAGCAGAGTCCCCACTCAGCACAGAGCCTGCTGCGAGGCTCAATCTTATGACCCTGACATCATGACCTGAGCAGAAATTGAGTCGGATACTAACTGACTGAGCCAACCAGGCACCCCATAAAGTTTTTTATATGCTTATATTACGTACCAAAATAAGCAAATGTAACACAGACATAAGTTAAAAACTCTGACAATATCCCTCCAATGAAGTTTTTCCTTACCTTTTCTGTCATGAATAATTTTTCCTACCCTCTGGACTCTTATAAAAATGTGGATGTTTCATAAAGAAATTTCCACATTCTGCCTAATATTACCACTTCAAATATTCCATTCTTAACTAAAAGCCCACTAATTGCAGTTATTTACTTTCACATCTTCCATGGCACACAGAACTCAATTATTTATAGTAGAAAACCTAAATGTAGCAGGTTGTATCATTTCTAGGCTTTGCTAAACTTCTATTCATTCAAATAACATTTTATGACCCCTTATGATATTAAAAAAATTGCTTGGACCTGAGCACTAAATTCAACAAATTTTAATGTATTTTATACCCATGTCCTTCAATATAGGCTTTCTTGACCACCATAAGTTCACTATTCATTGTTTCCACTATTGGTTATGCCAATTTCCTCTCGTTTATTTGTTCATTGTTTGCCCATTATGGGCTATGCTTTTACAGCACTCTCTGGAGCGCAGAGTCTTGAAAATATGTATAGCATCAGATTGTTTACCGAGCTATGCTAAATTGCATTTTGCTCCCAGTGGATGGATTTATTCAAACTTTTTTGGAAGTGTCATTTGAGAGTATAGTTCTGAGTAGGATTTTTAGAAATAGAACGAAACTCAGTGATGCTTGTTCCATTTTCCTCATAATATAGAGGAGAAAAATCTCAATCCTAGAGGTATGACTAAGCTTACAAAATGACAGAGATAAGAACAGAAATTAGAGGTCTCTTGGCTCTCTCTTACGTGCTCTCTGGCACTTTCTACTTCCCAACGGACATTTAGTGCAAAAAATAGCTGGCTGATTTAAACAGAATTATTGTGAAATAGTTCCTCTTCTATAGGGTCTATTTTCTGCCTTCAGTTCACAAACCCAAACTATAGGAAACTATTTAACTATTTAACTATTAAGTCAACGAAAATTTACTCAATATCAATGATGAGCCAGACACTGTTCTAGTGACTTGGTATATTTCAATGAAGAAAAGTGATAAAAATTCCCATCATCTTAAAGCTTACATCCTATTCAAGGGAGAAAGAATATAAATAATCAACATCTTTTTAAGAGTAAATCGCTTAGGATATGGCAAAAAATAAGTTCCAAGGAGAAAAGGTTGAAACTGGGTAAATGTGGAGCTGGGGAATGATTTTTCGGTAGCAGAGTCAGAGTTAGCTGAGGTTTGAGCAAAGATCTGAAAGAGTTCTGGGAGTTAGTCATGTTGCTATCTGGATGGAAAGCATCATAGGCAGAGGAAACAGACAGTGCAAAGGGCCAGGGCAGGAGAGGATGTGGAGGATTTAAGGGAGAGGAAAGTAGCCGATGTAGCTAGAAAGAAGTAAGAAGGTGAGGAATAGAAAATAAGGTCAGAGTGATAAGCAGTGGCATGAGATAAGAATGATGCCTGGGAGGTGCAGTCGGTGAAGCTTCTGCCTTCGGCTCAGGTCATGATCCCGGGTCCTGGGATCGAGCCCTGCACTGGGCTCCCTGCTGAGTGGGAAGCCTGTGCAGACTAAAACTGCACAATATTATTTGGTAATCACTAGTCACCTGTAGCCACTGAGCACTTGAAATGTGGCTAATGTAACAGATTGAATTGAATTTTTAATTTTATGTACTTTTAATTAATTTATATTAAAACTGCAGCATTGGTGTGGATACAGATATTACAATTTTTTGACAGTCAATTCAATTACTGGAAAAATTTTAAGTATATTTAAAACATTGTGAGTATGTAAATCTACTTCAACTGTGAATTTTATGAAATCTAAATAAAAAGTATCCCTGTGTAAAATTTAGCATCCATGTTCATAGAAGCTCTAGTGTAAAATATCCACTGGATTTCAAAGATGAGCACCAAAAAATATATTAAAAAGTTCATTAATAATTTTTAATATTGATTCTATGTTGAAATGATCTTTTTGATATATTGATTTAAATAAAATATTATGCAAAATGACATCAGTTTCTTTCTAACTTTATTAATGCAACTACTGGAAAATGCACAATAACATATGTGTTTTCCATAATTTTTCTATTTTAAGCACTATAGGCCATGTAATTAAATTGGCTACTGCTCTAAATGCAATGGGAATTCACTGATGGATTTTTAGCAAAAGAGTAATAAAAGCTATGCTTTGGTTCTATTTTTTCATTAATTATTTTGAATACCTGTCATTTATATCCCTCATGTAAATTAATATTTAGATAGATTCATACTTTATGCATATTGCAACATTAATAAGGCATAATTTGGCTAATTGAAGAAGTGATCTCACTTTCTCTCCAAATATATTACTTCCAGGTTTTATAAATTCATCTAAGTATGAAAGAGGATGATAGCCCACATTGATGTTGTATATTATTCCATTCTTTTTTTTTAATGTTTTTTAAATTATATTGTTAGTCACCATACAGTACATCCCTGGTTTTTGATGTAAAGTTCGATGATCCATTAGTTGCGTATAACACCCAGTGCACCATGCAATACGTGCCCTCCTTACCGATTCACATTATACCTGGACAACATTGGCAGTTGTACCCACTAACTCTAGAAATAAAACTCAGAGTAACTTTGGGTCTTTATGCTGATTCCCATGTAACTCATCAAATAAATGCCCATACATTTTGCTTTTGTAATCCACAAATCAGAGAGATTATTTTGGATACACTGGCACCACTTTTTTTTTTAAGTTTTTATTCAAATTCCAGCTAGTTAATATATGGTGTAATATTAGTTTCAGGTGTACAATATAGTGATCCAACACTTCCATACAACACCCAGTGCTCATCACAAGTGCCCTCTTTACACACTGCTACCCCTTCTTAAATACTCCTACACTAGAGCCATGATGAAGTCAAGAAGTTTGAGTCAAAATGCAACCTAAAAATGAGAAAAATATCTTTGAAATTTTTAACTAAGGGAAAGAGGTCTTTAAGCTTTCAATGATCGATTATACTTATGAATTTCAAGGCTGCAATTTTGTGAAATGATTATCCTACAATAAGCAACATGCAGAATTAATCCCAAATAATTACATTCAGAAAAAAAGGAAAAATAAAAAAATCTCCATATTTGTAAGGCAATTATTTTAAGAAGATTTTTAAATAGAGAGATCCCTCTAAAGTAAATCTGTCAATAATTTAAATGTCCTTATTGTATAATTATAAAATTTTTGCTTAAATTTGAACTATTACATAGGTCTAGAAAGGAAAAGGGGTAAGTAGTTAATCGGAAAAGAGTCTATTTCTCTTAAATGTATTTCTCTTTTATGCACAAAACTACCGTTAACGTTAGTGGGAGTTAAACACATAAATCCATTGTGCATCAATAGAGGAGCGGAAACTGTAATCTATAAAATGAATGAATTAAATCATTATGAATAATTCTTTAGCACATGACCTCATCTAAGTTCTATCAAGTATATAGTCTGACTTTTTGAAATGGCACTTAAAAAGGTTGTACACCCTAATTGAACAGCCATTCACTGGGCTTATTTTTCACTTAGATCTCTCCTAATACCTGTGAAGTAGGGTTTTTAAAATAGGAGACTGGATGGTAAAAGCAGTAATTTCTCATCAGGGAATATTTAATAAGTGGAAGCTATTAGCCAACTAAAGGACACAAAATAGATTAATCTTTCAAAGGTATGTCCTTTTGGGGTTATAAATTGTTCAGTTTTCAGGGGGAAAATCTCTCTGTCAGGTGTGTAAGGTTAGATTCACATTTAATATCATTTCATAATACATGAAAAAATATTTCACTTTTTCATAATAATCACTAACTAAGACTTTTTGAAAATAACCATACCAGAGGTAAAAATAAATAGAATATTATCCAATTTGGGTGATAATTTACATTTTATAGTATGTGATACATTTTTGTTTGAAGATGATGCTATGAAAGTAAGCTTTTTATTATTGTGTATATATATTTATTTAAATAATACTGTTATTAAATAAAAGAAAATTTAATCTTTTAGCCCCTAACTGTGGTGATTAAAAAATAACCAGAAAATGAACTTACTGATAGAGCTATGCTTTCTAATTAAACATATCTCTTTGCCCTAAAAAAGAACCATATATTAACAGCTTTTACAAAGAATCACATACAATATATAACAAAAAGAAAGTTAAATTCTGTTCTTATTTTCAGTTAAACATAGAGTCTAGACCTGATTCATGTGAACTTTTACATATTTTATTGGTTATTTTGACTTAATTACACATCCCCTTTTAAAAATGTATGTATTGTCACCATTCAAAGATCTTAAAATCCAAACTACATGTGATTTCATATTCACCACAATGAAACAAACTGAAGGACACCTATAAGATAATCTATAGAAAATCTTTTTAATGGATTCTTGAGGTCATATTTCTTTTTTGAGAATATAGAGTTGAACACAAGAATCCTAATACCAACAGGACAAATTTGGGGAGAACTTCTGGTAAGTTATTACTTAGGTTTTTTCATTCCCTTGTGTGGGAAAAAATTACTACATAAGAAATTAAGCTGCACAAAAAATAATATGCCCTCTCCACAACTATTTATAAAGATTTGTCCTGGCAACTGTCCCTGAAGCAGATCTCTTTCCTGCTTTTCCTCTCTCTCATCACCTTCTCTTTCTTCCTTCCTTCCTTCCTTCCTTCCTTCCTTCCTTCCTTCCTTCCTTCCTTCCTTCCTCCTTTTCTTCCTTTTGTTTCTTTCTTTTCTTTCACCCTACCACACATACTTTATTTTTTAAAATTTATATCAATATATATATTTTCTATCTTGTTAGCAAAAACTTTTTGAAGTATTTTAATATTTGTCTTTTATTTAACATTGTTTATAGAGAGTTTATTCTATGCTCGTCACTATACAAAACAATCAAAATATTTTAAAATATTAAATAGAAATCTTATGAGTTTGACACTAAAAATATCTCCATTGTATACATGGCAGCGTTGAGACACAAAGTTCTTAAGTAGCTTGCTGAAGATCACATGGCTATTACATAGAAGGGTCAGGTTTGGAATTGAGGTCCTATGACTCAGATTCATGTCATTAACTATTATGCTCTGATACTATCATGAAATTCAGAGCCCATCAAAAAACATAAATATATATATATTTTTTATGAAAGCTCATCATAAGAATATTGTTAAATTATAAGTAAGATTACTATACAAAGTCAGATGCATGCTTATTCAATCCAGGAATCGCTGGCTATCTTCCTGATGTTAGTTTTCAAGGACAGTTCTAGACAACTCTTTTAGGGACCACTTATGATGCTGTAGTTTATACATCTAGCAAAAACGTCCTGAATTACATTATATTTCATTTTTAAACCACACCTTGGTAGTATTAGTCTTAGGCTTTTACATCAGGTGCAGGAAGTAATACACTTTATTTTTTTAATTTAACCTTACTTATCCATTTTAAAGTTCAGAACAGAGTGAAAAAGACTTTCCTACTAGTACAGAAATAAATTTTTATTTGAAAACTGAAACCCTTGAAAAGGTAATCTAAAATTGTTTTTTCCTTAAGTTGAAGTGTTTAAAAGATAGCAGATGAAACTAATTTTCCCATTTAATGTTCTAAGCTTACAGTTCTAGGTAACCTAAAGGAACAGAATCTAGTCTTTCCATAAGGAGAATTTGATATGAAGTGCAGCCATGCTGTTATTTCGGAAATTGTTTTAAATGAATAAAAGAGAAATTCACACTGATTTTCTCTTAGTTTGCTCACATTTCACATTCAACTGTTTGGCCATATGGTGACAGATCAATACTTTTAGCCCACACAACCACCACATTTTGAGATAAAGAGCGTATCTTAGCTGGGGAAAGAGAAGAGCGCCAATAGATAAAATCAGATAGGGTGCATAATAAAAAATACAGTAAAATGTCAGAATTTAATATGATCTGAACATTAATGTATGATAAAATACTTTTAGCAAATGTTCTGCTTGTCTAAAATGGAAACTCAGTAACTACAAAGAAGTTGTATAGAAAACAATGGCTGCCATGGGATTGCATTAGAATACTGCTATCATAGAGAAGTATGAAATTATGAAATTTGTTAAAAACAAAACGAAACAAAATGATGGTAAAAAATCCAAATCCTGGCCAGAAAAAAACAACACATAGTCCAGTTTACAACAGCCATCATCACGTTTAGGATTAATTATATCAGCTCATTCAGACATACTTATACTGAAAAAATAAAACAGTACTAACAGTTGTGTCATGTTTGGTCATTAAGAAAATTGATATATGTGTAAAAAATTCATATAATTTTTTATTGCCAGGTTTGACAGCTGTAATTTGTCACAGGTATGATTGATATCCATTTCTTTGGAATAGCTGCTATTTATAGATAATAAATACACTATAAATTACAAATAGTGTAGACAATCAAAAAGTAAAAGTAAATGTTCTAATTCAGCACTGATTTTCTAACTTTTGTATAAAAATTATCATTAAAGGAAAATTTTGATACTCATCAGAATGCTTAAAACAACTAAAGAAAAAAATATTCCTGTTTAACTTATGTTTAAAAGAGTGTCCTAACTCTTAAAAAAATTTTTGAGTGGATCATTCTTACTTGTTTTATCACTTTTATTATTTACATTCATATATTATACAAAAGAATCTGGGTTTTTGGAAAAAATATGAATGCTTTGGCAGAGATAATTTTTAAATGGACAAATAAAACAAATGCAATGTTCTCTAATTCTTGACAAATCACAAATGAATATAACTCCATAACTACAGTCAAGGGAACAAAGATTTAAGATAAAATACTGAACTCTAAATCTGTAGTATCAAATCTCTCTTTTTTTTCTTCCATTATTCTTCCCCATGGGGAACATCCAAGTTTTGCCCACAGTAATTCAAAAGCACTGGTCCTGAAATTGAGGGAAAAGGCATCAATGGCCATAATTGAGCCATTCACTCAGCTTCCCTTTGAGAGCGTATTTGATTGGCATAATATAAAAATAGAATACACATTTAGAAATAGACTTAAAACTACTCTTGAAATGGGGCCTAAATGGGTTCATGAGATTGATGAGACAATGATTCTATTACTCCAAATCACTGGCGTGAGTCTAGCTTATATGAAAGTGACTAATTCATTACCACAGAATGATCTTCAGAAAAAATATGTGGTAAAAGTTAAAGTTCTCATATGAAGCAATCTTTCAGCAAATGCTACATACAAAATCAAACAAAACCACAAAATTTGCATGAAGCTTATATCCTATATCTTGTAGATATTCTCAAAACATTTTAAATATTTGTGATTAGAAAATCTTTTTATTCTGAGCACTTGGATGAATAAGTCCCAAGCCACCCCTACATCAGAGATCATGTGGAAGATTACAGACATAACAAAGTTAGATCACACAGTGCTTGAGGAACTGCTGGTGAGCATTATTCTCAATGCATTTTCTGACTAAATAGGCCCTTGGGACTATATCTTATTTCCTCAGTGTGCTAAGTCCTAACTTTGTGTTTCCCAGGTAAATTTCAACCTCCAGATCTAACTTAATGTGTGGAGCTCTCCAAGTGATGTGGGCTGATCCTGTACTTTATAGAACTCCAGCTTTGTGTATCTGGAGTATATTCCTACAGCTGTTGTCTTGCCACAGTTCCTTCAGCTCATTAGTGTGCATTTCCTGACCCTGGGTCAGGGAATGGATAGATGATGGGATAAAGAAACTGATGGATAGAGAGAGTTTTGTTTAGGGAGGGAATCAGTGTGTAAACAGATATACCCACTATAATTTCTCCATTGCTAAAGCTGCCAGGAAAATATTATAATTGAAAGCTTGCTGAATGTCTGTCTACCCGTGAGAATGAATCTTTAGTATGCTTTAAAAACAGTGTCTAGGAAAACAAAGACAGTATTTTGTTACCTTGGACATGCATACACACACACACACACACACACACATACATACATACACACACATATTTAAGTTGGGAGTTTGCTGACCTGAATCAACTCTCTTCTGTCTACCCATCCCAAACAAAAGAAAAACAAAACAAGAAAAAGAAACACACACACACAGCCCTCAGGAGGATATCTGAAGGTAAAAATGATTAAATAAATAGTCCCTAACATTGTCACAATGCCTTATGCACAAAGATGGCCCACATGTATTTTATTTACTTCTCACTTTATTGAGAATTACATTAACTGAATTTCTTGAGAAACATAAATATTTCAAAAATAAAAGACAGCTTAGAATAATTCTATCCACAATGCAGAAACTGGTTTTCCTAGATGGAAAAATAATTATTTGACACAAATACCTGCAAGAGGTAGTAACTGAAAATGGAACTCCATTGACAAGCTTGCAGAAGAAATACAGACTATCCTGTGAATGGACATTAATGATGCTTCTGTAGAGGTAACAACAGCTACTTAAAATAAAATATAGTGGCCCACAGTGCTGCCAGATGTCACACTGTTTCTACTTCTCTGGATAGAACCATTAAGGGAAACTTTCTCTTTACATGTTTTTCATAAAAGCAGAGAATTATAAATATATTCTATAAACTTCCAAGCATAAATGAAATACATGTTCTTATTACAAGTCTTACAATAAATAGATTAAGAAGTCAATGCTTCACATTATAATCAAAAACCAATACTTTTTGTTCCTCCTTTGAAAAGTAGGTCTTCGGAAAACATTTTCTCAGAATATTTAATACACACACACACACACACACACACACACTTAATTAGGTTCATGATGCTTCTAAACTATTAAAGGTAATGCCAATAATATTAGTTGCACTTTCCTAAAAGCAATAGCACTTTTATAAAGCATTTATTATGAGAATTCAGGATATATGAGAATCAATTACCATTAGGAAAATTCAAATTAATGCAATCAGTGAATAAAATTTAAAAAGAGATATAAGCCAATATATCAATTAAAAAAGAGAACAGAGTTTTTAATCAATAATTTTTAAACTAATTTTCTTAAGCTTACTTAGATATTAATCCAGATAAAATGATTAATACTGCATTTTAAATATACTAATATAGTACTATGAAATGAAAAACAAATCTCCTGATAGCATTTCAAGACCTCAAGGAAATGAGAGAAATAAGAGAAAGTGTGATATACAAAAAAGGACGAATGTGGAATGACATGACAATTAATGGCTCAGTCTGTAAAAAATACGTCAAAGAGAAACATGGTTAAAGAATTTTACAAAATATTTTGCAAAGAGGTTTTGCCTTGAAAGCAGTACTAAGTATCAATGAAAAAAAAATCAGTCAATAAATTTATCTGATGATGCTTAATTAGACTGGAATGAAAACCTGGACTATGTAACATTAGACTTTCTGTGAGGTTGATTTCCTGAAGGCATTGGAGGAGCCTAGTCACAAAACAGTGTTGCAAAATAATCTAGGGCAAAGTAAAGTCTGAATTATAGGCTTATTTTTTGAAGTAATAAAAGGTAGCTACCACTACCTTAGAAAAAAAAATATTCAGAAAGAAATCCAATAGAACAACTTAATTTTAAGTAAAATATCAAGGATGTATTTCATCTAATGAAAAAACAAATGATGTAAAAATGGTGAATCAAAATTTTTAAAAACATGGAGTTGTTCACTCATATTCATTATTTTATTTCTTAACTTACTTTGTAACAGTACATTGCTTGATCAAACCCCATTAATGAAGCAGATAGGAGGAAACTATTGAGAAGAAATTGGAAGGAGGTACGACTAAGGTATACCATAATTCCAGTTAGCAAAATTAGGAACTCTTATTGTACTGAAACTCACTTTTATCACCTTTGAGTCTGCTATTCTCAAGCTATACCAGAGCAAAACTTCTCTGGCCTACCCCTGTGCTAACATTGTAGCAGTCTCTCTGGTTTTGATAGGTTTACTTGCTTGGATTAAAAAATTACTTACTCCTACTTTAAAGAAAAACTGAGTTGAAATAACATGGAAAAATGTTGAAATAAAGACACACACAGAATGCTATGAGAGCATAAAGGAAATTGCGTTCTTATGCCACCGTATGATAGGACACAAAGGAGATAACAATTCATTGGGCTTTGAAGGGTCAACCAGATTTTACTAGGGGAGGAGTTAGGTAGTACGCAGGGTAGAACAGACAGTAGAGGAATTCATGTGCTTCTGCTAGTACGGCAATCCAGTCTGAAGAAAATAGAACAGCCTGATGATGACATATATTCACATCAGCATCTGTATATCACTACTGTGTGTGTGCATTAGGGGAAGAGGGTTTGTTGTGTTTAGGAGAAAGGCTGAAAAGATTGGTGGTACCAGGTTGTAAAGTCAAAACGTCATTCAACAGTTTGAACCCCAAATAGTTTCTGAATATATTTGAACATTGTATCACTTTGGGAATTTTCAGAAGTACAGACTCAAGGGTTTCATTCCTAGTTGGGAGGTATCTATTAGTTTTGGCCTACCCAATGTCTCTAATGGTTTGCTAGCTTTGGGAACACCTACTACAGTCTATTGGCAATAGAAAGCCAGAAAAAACTAAGACATGGCCCTTACTTGATTACTCTTGCATCTGTGCTTCAAGGATAGTAACAATTCCCTTTGTTGCCCAGCGTTCAATAAGGGATGATGAAGGTCACCTCTTCAAAACTTACCTCCCACACTACACTATCCGAAGCAGCCTGCCAGTTACTCTATGTCTCTATAGATTGTTTTTTAATTTATGATAGCATTTTACCCCATTTACTTGTTCAATTCTTTATTGTCTAGTCCCATCCCCAATCCAGCCACATAGACACACCCACGTGAAACCTCAAAGAGAGCAAAACATGGCTGTTTGTTTGTATTGCTTATTTGCTTACCCCCTAGAACACTGCATGGCATGGGAGTAGGTTCTTAATAAATTGTTGTAATGGTTTAAGGAAAATAATGTTATTGTTGAAAGTAAATAATTGCATTTTTTATAGAAACCAAATCTGGACCAAAGTAAAGCTGAGCATCTGATTCTGTGGTATACACAATTGAAGCTGATTGCTAAGCAAATAATTCCTTTGTGAAGATGGCCGGAATGAATTATACACACATTCTACGGCATAAGTTACTTGTTCATGAACAAAAGGATGAATATCAGCACAAACATGGGTCAGTTTTCAATCATTCAACATTAGGCAAATTTGGATTTTGAAGACGTTACAAAAGAAATAATCTTATTTAGATCTTCAAATGCTTTAAGAGAGCAAATGTTAATTATGAGCTTGATACAGTTTATAAGCACAGTCATAAATCAAGGAGGTTAAGAGCATGAAGGTACATTTAAATCTTTTGTTCAATCTATTTATTTTACAAATGGGAAATCTAGGAACTGGAAAGAAAAATGATTTTAAAAAATGAGAAACAATTAATAGCAGTTAAACCTAGATTATCAAGAGCTAATTAAAGTAATTTTAAATTAAAATGGAATATCAACCCAGTATGTTTTGAAATGGGACAGTCTATCTTGTAGACTAAAATTGTATTTTTTTAGGATATATTATATAGTTTCAACTTGATTCCATTCAGTAGAGCCACATGAAAGAAATTTAAAATCCCCAAATTAAATGCAAAATTATTCAGAGAAACACAGATAAAGCTATTTCAGATTACAACCATCATCGTATTATTTATTTTCATGATAAATGAAAGTTTACTAATTTGCAGATTAAGGGGAAAATTAGTATTACATATTAGAAAAGAGTTTTACAATCCCTCTTACATGATGTTATTTTACTTTAAGCCTTCATGTCTGTAGAAATAAGAACTTTCCAAATCTCCCTTTTATAACATTCCTTCTCCCTCCTTCTCCCACCCCTTCCCCTCTATTTTGAACATATATCCAGCCAGTGACATGAGGCACACTGGTGAAGAGAAAATGTACACATTGCCAGTTAAATTCCAGTAAGATGATCTTAATTAAACCAACAGCATTTGTATTCCACCTTTCTAGGAGAACAGTTACCATCCATTATTCACTCAGCCAGCAAAGAAGGAAGAATAAAACTATAATGTAGTCTAGTCTGAACAACAAGCACTCAAACATATATTATTGCCACTATACCCTATACCTAACTACTTCCTAAAAATGATCATTTCTCTAAAGTTTCCTGAGGTAGGAAGCTGTTCTCAAAGAACAATAGCCCTTCCTCTTTATGAACAAAGTGAGACCAGAAAGAGGCAATATTAAGAAAAATGGTGGCTATGATCACAAACCCTATGAAAATATATAGCTCTACTTAGCAACTACAAATTACAGTTCAGGGTAAAATATCTGAGAGTCTCTTTTATTATTTTGTATAAGATTCCATTTATCTTCACTAAAACGTGAGTCCAAAAAGTCCTATCAAGGAAAAGAAAAGATGATCACAAGGGAAAAGTAGAGCATTTGATCATTCTTGGGCAAAAACAAACACGAAGAGAAAGAAAGCCTATGTCAGAATCATGTAAATAGTTCATTTTTAGAACATGTCCTCTTCCAATATTCCTCTTTAAAGAATATCTCAAAATCTTCACCCTTACTGGTATGAAACAAAGTATTCTTTGGAGAATGAGTGACAACAGTAATATTAGTCCAATTCCATCTCACACTGGAAACAGAATGCATAACAGTTCATACAAATTTGCTTCCTGGAGCAAGGTTAGCAAAGGCAGAGAAATTCTCTGAGAATTCCTTGGGGAAAGGACACACTGTACCAAAAACAATTGAACAGATTATGTTGACTATCCAAAGTAATCGGTTTTCCTTCAATATCTTATCATTTCTCTACACAGCACGAGATGTAGAAAAGCAGCAATAACTTGAAGAATGAAGTGCAGAAACCTACTGGGGAGGAGACCTGAAACATACTAAATATATTTGTGGCAGAATTAATTCCAACACCCAGGAGGAAGCTGCTAATGCGTTAGAGTGAGCTGTCAAGTGAAACAGGAAAATTTTTCCATGCATTTTCTAATGAGTTTTAATACACCCCCAGTATTTATTTTAAGACATTCTGCTTGTCAAGGTGGAACTCCTGTTCTCATTTTCAGATAATTGACTAGTTTAAAAAAATCTTTATTCCATTTCAAAATATTAATAAAATAGTCCACTTCAAATACAATTCCCTTTGTCCCGAAGGCACCTGATTAATTTCTTTTTAAAGCCAACTAAAATGAGAGCCCGCTGAAAGTTTGTAACATTATTAGTTCTCTTTTCTTTCATTCTAACTCATGATTCAAATTTCCTAACTTTATCTTGTTCTATGATCCAAATAGTTGGGTGTTTCAAAATATACAAGTTTGATAGTAAGACTTATGTCATCTCATATGTGTCTGTGACTATGACATTTAGTATGTGCCATTAGTTCTGTATTTTAAAAATCTGCTCTATTTGCTGATTATCACACTAAAGCCTTTTCTTTGATTTTGTTGGTTTGGATCATTGGAAATTAAATTCAGAAAACATATACCCCAAGTTAGATTGAGCATGATTTAAATCAAAACAGTTTTTAAAAAATCATTTAAAGTATTAGTTAAGAAGATTCGATTAATTACTTTCCACCAAAAGCTTACTGTAGTTTGAAAGCAATATAGTATGTATTTTCCATGACTCGGAGATGAATTAGTTTTACCTTACAAGGAATATATCACACATTTTAAAGTTTGTTTTTATTAACATTGCTGCTATATTAAAAAATTGCAAAGTATTTTTTAGTAGAACAATATTAAAGTTAATTGTATTTTGTGCTTGTAAATGTATTTGGAGTTTAAATCAGGTAAACAAATGATTCCTGAATATTGTTTTTCTTATTCAACAATTTAAAGAATTTAAAACGTTGAATTTTTAGACAGTTTAATTCCTAAATGATGCCTCAATTTAAATCAAAATAATCCATAGTAAACAACAGTCTAATAGTAAAACAATTTATAGCAAATAAAAAATAAACATTATACAAGAAAATAAATATTATACACAAATGATCTGATATATTTCTTATATGATTTGTAGATTGAAATTTGATTTTAAAATAAGTTCATAATGAGATTTAATTTTAAACAAGTTTAAAATAAGTGCATATAATTGCCATTAGGGATGAGAATCTTCTGAATTTTCATGTTATGGCAATCCTTTAAAGTTGCCACATTTAAACTAAAGTTCTGAGCATTCAAAAATTCAAAATAAGAGTATCCATATATTTTTTAAAATTTAAAATATTGTATTAATGCATTTTTATCCCTTATCTTAATAAGTTTTTATCCCATTATATCACATATTATGAGCTTTTTAAATAATTAAAAGCTCTTAAATAAAAATAATAAAAAATAAATAATAAAAATAAATACAAAATTTAAAAACTAAACAATTTCAAACTATTACTTGGAATCGATGTTGTCCTTTAAGTCTTTACACTTTATTTTAAATAATAATATATGTAAACATGATTTTTAAAAAACACATATGTGGGGCGCCTGGGTGGCTCAGTTGAAATTCTTGGTTTCTTCTCAGGTTTATTTTTTTATTTTTCTTTGAAAAATGAGGAATTAGTTACAATAGCAATTGACAAGAAGTTTGGAAACAAATTGTGTGTTGGCAGCAGGGGTTCAGATGTGTGTGTGAGCTCTTAGTTCTTTTTTGGAACTTTCTACTCTCCTGTATCAGATATTGAAAAGTTGTTTTCTTACAGTGTGCTCTTAGAAAAAAAAACGTTCTGACAAAATATCTTTACCACTACTGCTATTGTTTGTACTGTAGAATTCCGAAGGGAAGGAACTATGCACCTAAGCAAATCAACAAATAAGCAATCAAAAAATATTGAAAAAAAAACCACACACAATAAAACAATAAAAAAGCCCTACTTCATTCCCATGCCAAACACAAATAAACTGTTTTATCCTGTATTATATCTGCACTTCATCTATTTTTGTCCACAGCTTCATCAGTGTGCCTGATGCAGTTAGAGATATTACTTACATTTGTACTAGAAGAATAAAGTAGCAAATGAAGCCCTGCCTAGTGACAATAATTAAAACTCTCCTCCATTTCTCCTCTGTTAGACTGTCCATGACTGTCAGTTGTGGCTTGTTCCCAGGCTATAATCTACTGCTCCCTAGATACATGTGTTACATGATACAAAGTATGTACTATTTTAGGTACATGCCCACCATTTTTATGCATCCTTGACTTTGACTATAATGTTGAGGATAACCCCTTATAAACGGTCTCCTTTGCATGTCCATGGCTACCAATGATCATTCTAATTTACTGGCAGTAGTATTTTTCTCCATTAAAAAAAAGCATTTTAGTAGTAAATGCTGTGCTGGTGGTTCATAGTTTCTGATAGAAATTACTCTCATATTGCTACGAAAGTCTTTGGGGAAGTATGATTTAACTTAGAAATGTTCATTTTTAAAGCACCATTTTAGGAACACATATTTGTCATTTCTGGTAGGGAATCTTTGTTATCATTATTACAGATGAATAGTTCTTCAGTAACTGTTCCTAGCTCAGTAATTTTAATTTTTGTGCATTTCTTATTAGATGTATTCTCATGTATTACTATTTTGGATGGCATTTTTTCTATTATGTTTTAACTGGTTATTGTTGATATAAAGTAACAGTATTTATTTGAGTATGCTGATCTTGTATCTATCCACCTTGATGGACTGTCTCATTAATTCTAATAGTTTGTTCAACGATTCCCTTGAATTTTGAGGCTATCACATCATCTACAAATAATGAACACTTCTTTTTAATAGTTAAAATTTTACATGTTTTGCTATAATTGTGCATTAGCTAGATCGTCAAAAAAAAGTTGAATAATGTAGCAATAGCACACTGGTATTGTTCAGGATGCAGAATTTTCACTATATTTTGCATTTAATCTTAGGTTGTTGCACTTTCAAGAATATTATTTATCATTATACAATTGTTTTCCTAAGATGTTAAGAGGTGTTTTAATAGATATTTATCAATTACATAAATTAAAATTATACTTTGTTTAACCTACAACTTTAAAACTTCCTTAAAATATTCTTACATTACAAAAAAAAAAAAAAAAGATTCCAAGGTGAAATAAAAATGAGCATTGTTGGCTACCATGTAAAATCTAAAGACTGGAATTTATATCCCTGGTTTAAAATTTCAGCAGCATAGATACTGTAGGAAGGACAGATATTTTTGATTAGTGATTTGGATAAAAATATATAAAGCTTTAAATGAATGTTTTTTAAAAAACTCATTTAACATGAGATAACTCTGAATTAAATTCGTTCTTAATTTTTATGTTTAGGACATATATCAGGATTTTTAAACAGGAACAAAATCGATATTTATTTTTGGCACCAATGAAAGCCTAAAGAGTACAAAAATGTATCATGCATTTTGAATCCGGATCCCTGAGTGTGACAAAGGAAATCAGAAAGACTGAAATAGGGAGTTACTAAAATTAAAGTAGCATAGTGAGATATGAAGGGAAAGAACTTTTATCCCTGCTCCCCTTTTAACTATCTATACTTATGTGGGTCCAAATTTATTTTCTGTGATAATTAGCCTATCTATAAAATAAGAGCTGAGCCACATGATTCTATTTGTCATCAGGAATAGATTTGATTTATTTTGTCCACTCCCTAGTGTCTCTTATCATACTTTATCAATGGATTACAGTATTTAAAGAGAAAAAAAAATCACAAAAAATTAATGGTTCCCTGGTATTTTAAACCTGTTTATCTTCACTTCCTTTTGTAAGGTGAATCTATAAGAATTTACAGAAATATAGTGGGTTTTTAAAAAAATATTTATTTATTTATTTGAGAGAGAGAGCACTTGAGAAGGGGAGGGGGAGGGGGAGAGAGAATCCTCAGGCAGACTCCCTGGTGAGCATGGAGTGGGACATGGGACCAGATACCAGGACCCTGAGATCATGACCTGAGCTGAAATTAAGACCTGGTCACTTAACCGACTGAGCCACCCAGGTACCCCAGAAATGTAGTTTTTTTTAAATTAAGCCTTTTGATTCTTCCCTTTATATAGGAAATACCAGTTAATATGATTTAAACAATAATAGAATAATAATAAATAATAAAATGTTATTCTAAATATATATATGATAGAAACAGTAAGATTACTTTATAAATCATTTTAACAAAGCAGCAGCAAATTTGGGCATATCAAAAGATCACAAAATTAGGTAAATATACACACTTATAAGTAGATTCATACATACATATATATTTATACACATATATATTAATACCACCCCTCTTTTTTTTAGTTCATGTTGGCTAGGAAGATTCTCTTTTTATGTAACTATTTTCATTTTTTTGGTCTGCTAAATCCATAATAATAAATTTGATTATCTGAGCAAACCAATTTTGTACTTCATAAAATTTACAGTCAAATAATTATTCTTTGCAGAGTTTGCACACATGTGCATGTGCAAACACATAAATGTAGGAGAGAGAGACAGAGAGAAAGACTGAGATAGACAATGTAATTCTATTCAAAGATTCTATGAGAATTGTTTGCTCCACCGTTTAAGACAAATGAATCTATCTAAAAAGAGTCAGAAGGCTTTTGAAAAATGTCTAATCCCCACTTTGGGGGAAAAATCCTCCAGTAAAAATACTAATGAACAAAAAACAAAAATTTCTGGAGAAAATTCAAGTACACTGGGGGAAAAATTCTTCTCCAATAAAAAGATCCACATGCAAGAAACGTGCTAATCATCAGTCTTCTAGAAACAAGCTATGAATCATGAAACACAGGAATTGATTTAATTCTTTTGTAATAGAAGGCATCTGAGGCAACAATCTACTATATTAAAACTGTCTTATTCTAGTTTGTCTTTAGATAAAATGATGGTAAATTTTTAAGTCTTGCTTATTTGCAAACAAGCAAGTATATCCTGCATAACTTTTGAGCATTGAAGTATGGACTCTTGTGAACATTGTAAGATGTGCTAACAATGAAGAGAAAAATCCAAGTCACAAATACTGTTAAATCTTGAAAATCTGATTCCACATTTAAATAGTATCTAAATCAAATATTTATAATAATAGATCTTAATCGAAGCACTTAATTAATAACTTTCTGATTGCCCTGATATGTATCTTGAATTTGTGTAAGATTGAAGACGGCATAAAACTTTTTATTTTTTAAATGAAGGACAGTGACACCACATGAACCAATAGGAAGATACTCTAACAACAAAGCATTTCAGAAAATGACGAGTTTTTAATTAATAATTATCCTTAAATGACTTTTCTGCTGTTGTTTAGAGAATTTTTTCACTGAAAATATGTTGTTTGGATTTTACCAAGTATTTCCTTAGATTTGATGGGCGAGCATGTTTGTGCATAATCAGTGTACTCACATAGAAGTTGTTGACAGGGCTTGAATTTCATCTGTTTAAGAAATCTGTCAATATATTCTGTTCATTTATAGCATTTGCCAACAATGAATTCAAGAACTTATCTGCACCAGAGATTCTCTACTGTAGCTGCACATTAGAATTACATAAGAGCTTTTAAAAACCCGATGCCTAAGAACTACCCCAGACTAATTCATTCTGAAACTGCAAGTAAGGCCTGGACATGGGTATTTTTAAAACCGTCGCAGGTGATTATACTGAGCAGTCATATGTAAAACCACAAATCTATACATTTGATTTACTTCCTTCCCTTAGAATCCACCAGAAATCAGCTAATCATATCAGATAACTTAGAGCCATAAACCGCTCTTCTAGGGTCAAGAACAGATCAGATGAATATACTCAGTTTAAAAAATCTTGTCATTACAGGCATAATTGATTATCTAGGGAATACTAGTCAAGGCTTGAAAGTATTTTAAAAATAGCAATCCTTTATATCATGTAGGTACCAATGTTATGAAGAAAAATGAGTATTCCTGTCTAAATTTGGTGTTGTCTCAAAACATTATCAAGAGCTACATTTTTTGCTAGTTTGCTATTTTAGTTACAGAAGAGGAAAAGTGATTATAAGAGCCAATTATTAATGACCTTTATGTGTAAGGCATGTGCTAGGGGCCATATTATATACATTATCTCATTTAATTCTCACAACAGCTCTGTAGAGATAGTAAGTATAAAAGTAAAATAAATTGCTTAGTGCCGAACAACCTGTGTAAATGGCGGGAGTGTCTGAATCTAAATCTCCTATCTTTAACCTTAACTCCCTTGCCTCTGTATATACATGAAACCCTAGTAATATGGAGATTTCAATATGTCCCTATAATCAAACATGAATAAAAATTCTTATTGTGAATATTATCCTTAAAATCTTATCATGGAAAATATTAGATGCATTCTAGTTTAAGCTCATCCCCTTATCTTAAATAAGAAGAAACCGAGACTCTAAATCTTTAAGTAATTTGCCTCACAGAACATAATAACACAAGGTAGGGTTAAGACTATAAACCATTTCTTCTCACCTTCCGTCCTGTGCTCCTTCTACCGTCCCACACTGTCCACTCTCGTTCGCAATGAATTAGCACTGCGGTTTGTTAACAGATGATACTATTTTAAAAATTACCTTGCAAAGGTGAAAGCATCAGTGGATATTAAGAAGAGAAGATGCTAGACATATACTCAGGAACTATCACTTAAGGAATAATTAATTCACATAATAACTTTCACTTGAGTGGCTGGGCAGTCTCATGGATAAAAACGTTAAGGTTCCCCACCTTGGTATGGTTACATTTTGTATTCACAGAGAAGCGAAGAGCACCCAACTTTTCTTGTTACAAGACTTGACTATAATAACTTGATTTCAAACTAGTTTACAACGCAAACTAAATATAGTGGTGCTTCTCAACCCTTACAGGGCATATGAATCACACGGGGATTTAATTTCCAGGCAGCTTCGGATTCGATATCTCTGGGCCAGGGCCCAGGATACTGCAATTTAACAATTTCCAGGTGATGTCAATGCTACTCCAAGCAGGGTCCATGGATCTCATGTTGACTCTCAGGCAACGAAACCTATCCCAGCATCATTACCTGGAACTCCTCTTAAAATTATTTCTCAAAGAGAAGAAAAAAGCTAATAGAAGACAAGCATGTGTAGCTATTAGAAGACAAGCTGGTGTCTGCAATAGAAGTTATGCTACTCTGCTACCGTGGACACCCAGTGATAAGGAGCAAATAATTCAGAAATTACATCAGACTCTAAAAACTGTCATAAAAGCTCAATAATAGACACACTGCCAAAATACGCATATAAAATATGTAAGAGAATCCTCACTTGAATTTAAAACGAAAGCACTTAGTGCATGTGAGCTTTTAATAAATCCTACTTGATGATGACACTCACTTTCTAATAATGTGGATGATGATGGGAAAGTAAGGCATGCATGCAATTTCGTTTTATTAACTTGATGATATGTCTGAAAACAGATTTTTCATGACTTGGAAAAGAAAGTTTCCAAGGGCTGCATTAGAATAACAAGCATGCCACGTGAATAGTTTTGTGTCCTTGATTCATATGCGGTGTGATTAAGCCCTAAAACATGTTGTCAAACTGGTTTTCAAACAGGTCTATGAACAATCAATTGAACCCTCAAGTTTTAAGACTACATAGTTCTTTCTCATTTTTCTAAACCTGGGATGACTCCACTTGCCTTTTAGCTCATTATTATAAGTAAGAATGCACCGAAAAAAATGAACAGAATGATGGTCCTGTGGGGTCATGGCAGAAGTACAGTGACAGGACCCATCAAATGCTGTAGTTTACAACACTTTCAGTGTATTAGGGACGAAATGAAAACCCTTTCAGCACTCGATATTAAGTACATTAAGCATCCGTTTATGGGGCCTCTCTCTATTGCTTGCTGTGGTAGTCATGATCATTTTTCACACCAATGAAGCCTCTCAAATATTTAATAAATATTTCTTTCTCAAGATCCATATAGACTTGAGGCTATTTACTCAAGCACATCAAGCATCGCAAAGAAAAGCAATTGTTTTATGTTTTTAAGTAGCGTTTCCAAGCAAGTGTCATTTATCATCAAGAGTACTTGCACATCTTGCCCAAGATAAAGTCTGTATCTCTACATTTGGTGGCCAGAATGGTTACAAGAGCTCTACTGGGTGGATCTTTTCTGACCAAAAGCATTCAAGGGTTTCCAAACATGACTTAGGGACAAAGAACACATTTCTCCGCTCCAACCAGCACCGGTTTTTCAAAATCCTCAGACAATTTTAATAACCTTGTAACTGGTTATTCTGAAGTCAGCCTTTCCCCCCTTTTAATTCATGCCACATCATTCATAAAATTAACCTTTGTAATGGATAATCCCCCGCTTCACCTACCCAAAGCCCTTAATCATTCCTTGTTGCCTGCGGAGTTAAGTACAAAATGTCTTAAGTCTTAACGAAGCCATTTCTGAGATCCTCAATCATATCTTCGGAGTTCTCAGTTTACTGAAGTCACAATTTACTATATGCCTTATATTCTTCCTCCTTTCTATTTCCTTTAACTGTTTCCTATACTAACACAAATTTTTCTCTGTCCCTGAAGATTCAGATAATTCTCGTTTCTCACAGCAATTTTAATATAATCTCTCCCGTTATCCCCCATGCAGCTTTTCCTGATTTACCAGTTAGAGCAGCTTTTTTTTCTTTCTTTCTTTGTTTTTTTTTTTTTTTTACCTCGTTTTCCTTTTATCCTCCTTGCATCCTTAAGACGCTATTCTTAATTCAAATAATCTTATTTATATCTGGTTTATACCTAATAGGCTCTACATAAATACTGGGGACAGCAAATTTAACTATATCTTACAGTAGATGATTAGTGTGATAATTAGATAAGCATTTTGAAATTACTTAGCTCTTTTAACAGACGAAATATCACAGAAGGTTCATTGCAATCATGAGGACTACAGGAATCTGTTCTGTTAAAATAAGAAATTCAATTAACTAAAAACATTTCCATCTGAAAAGAGACCTCAGAATTTGATTGGCTGTCCCAATTAAACATGAGGGTGGCAGCCATTCCAGATGGTAGAGACATATTTATAAAAAGTTTTACATAGAGAACTTCAGTGTAAGAAGGGACATTTAAGTTCATCTAGTTTAAACCAATATCTGAAACATTTCCTCCACAAATTATTAACTGATTCCCAATTCTACTTAATCCCCTCCACAGATTAGGAATTCACTACAGCTAGAATGGCCTTTTTATTTAAAGAACAAATTTAATTTCTAGAGATCTTCTGATATGCCCATATTTGCTACTTTCTTGTTAAAATGATTTATAAGGTAGGGGTGCCTGGGTGGCTCAGTCCTTAAGCATCTGCCTTCGGCTCAGGTCATGATCCCAGGACCTTGGGATCCAGCCAGACATCAGGTTCCCTGCTCAGCTGGAAGCCTGCTTCTTCTTCTCTGACTTCCCCTGCTTGTGTTCCCTCTCTCGCTGTCTCTCTCTCTCTCTCTGTCAAATAAATAAATAAATAAATAAAATCTTTTAAAAAATGATTTATAAAGTAAACTTAGTGTTTCTATTATATATATATTTAGAATAGAATTTTATTTAGTATAAACAATGTTGCTTTGCCTCATTTGCCTAACAATCATCCTCTGGAATGAGACGTATCCATTTTTCACATTAGAGCCCTCTAATGTTTATAAACTGTGAGGTCAGACATCACAAATTTTGACTTCTCCTAAATTATTCTCATTTCTTATGATTAATTTGTCAGTTTGTTTCTTCCTTTGACTTCTTGAAAATTGTTCCTTTATGTACAATTCAGCTTGTCATTATAATATTTTAATACGGTCTCCAGACTGGGGGGATGGACCAGAGAGCTTTATCACCTTTTGGTGACAAGATGTTATATGTGTATTCACCCAAATTTCCATTAATGTTTTTGACAGCCTGGTGATGTAGTTAACTACTTTTGAGCTAATAATAACTCCAAACTTTTGGTTAAACTTTAAAAAGTTTAACCTTCATTATATAAATTAGATAATTTTTTTTTGCAAGCGTGGCAAATATGTTTCCTGTCACTAATAATTTTGAAACCTATTTGGTATTCTCCTGGGAAATCCTTAATACCAGTATTTGTCTACCAGGATCTTAAAAACGTGATTTCACTTCCTTAATACAGTACTGGTCCCTTCACACTAACTGAAGTTTTTACATTCAAAGCCAAATGAGCTATTCTGAGTTGTGCCAAGGAAGTTTACTGTAGCTATTCATTGAAATTAGAACAAACAAGAAAATTTGTCCTCACTTATAATGCTGCACTAATTCATTTTCCATGTCTGAAAAATGTAATTATATGGTTTTTGTAATATAAAAGACATTGCTGTATATACTTAACATAAACATTTTGCAAATCTAAACTAATTGAAATACATGTTTTAAAAGTAGAATGGTTTTAAAATTACAAGTTACGTAAATTAGGAATTCAAGTAAATTTTGTCATGCAAATATTTATGGAGCTCCTGTACAAAACCCTTGGTGGTTGTGGGTCCTGAGGGGTAGGGTAACAATTTAAGTCAGTGTTGTATTTAATTCAACGGTCATTGGATAGAGAAGAATTGGATACTTTTCACAGACTCATCCATGTTATCAGAGATTTTCCTCAATTCATGCATAACCTTAGCTTTAGTGGTATATTTACCCTCATCATTACCCAGTCCAGGTACTTTTAGGCCCTGGGAAGGAAATGGTGTAACTGGAAGAAAAATTTCCTTCATCTTTAGTATCTCAAAGGGGAGTTTGTGTTCCAGCTATCCTACAGAGATAATTTATAGGTTTTATTTCCCAGACCCAACTGTTTTCATCATTATATTTTTTTAACAATGAGATCAATCAAAGCAAATGTTAAGAACACTGTGGAAGAGAAACAAATTGCACAAATTTTTAAAATTTACCTCAAGGAGAAATGAATGTTATGTGAAGGACATGTCCACCCTCTTTGCTGGGTGGAGGAGGCTGGGTTCTATTTCTGGGTATTTTTAGATGCATACTGGCAATTAAATATATATATTGGTGGTGATATCACCATTTCTTCCATCCATAATTTTCCTAAGATGCTGTAAAACCACCACAACCCAGCCCCCAAAACATGGGATCTTGGATATCATCTCAGTTAGCTATATTATGGAAACAGTTTTGAACTTGATAAAACGAGATTTCAGAAATACCTCTAGTAATAGTTTAAATCAACAAATCTCTACTCCAACTAAAGTGCCCATATGCATACATCTGAATATTTCCATAGTTAATACGATTGCAAGTTATTATGTGGAAGGGAAAATAAAGAAGCATTCTACACTTGAACGATGAAGATATCTGCTCTAATAAGGACAGTTGAATGCCTTCAGAAAATACCCTCAGCCATGATCAATTCTTTTGGGGATGGTAATATAAAGCAGGACTTAATTTTTTCAAACTATATTTAGATCACTTAATGACCTTAAATTTACACCTACAAGGACTTGTACAAAGTTTCTGAATGTCAGGGCAGCTCAAGTGACAGATGAGAAAGTCATCAAGCCATTCTGAATCCCAGAAGTCTGGCTAGTCTCCATATAAGCTTTGGAAAGGCCTGAAGCTTTTTTTGCTCTTTCCTTTAAGAATAGCATGAAGCAGGCTGGCAGGCTTTTTAGCAGCAGTTGAGTGAATTCTGACAGTCCTTGTATGCTCCCTCATGCCAAGTCTAAACTGACATGAGAAAGGGGCTTATCCCCATCCCCTTGGTCATGTGTGCCTGGAATATGTAACTTGAAGAATCCACAGCTTCATGTCCTTTCCTTTTAGACAGCAATTATGCATCACAGTCATAGTTTTTAAGGGAGTTGAGGGAAGAGTGAGAAATGACAATTTAACATAGTTTCCACAATTTGAATACATCATTATTAAATTTCAAGAATATAGAGTTATATGCAGATATAGTTCATGGCAGAACTTTCCACAATTAAGTTGAATAACTGAGATTAACTGGATTCTAGCAATGTGTCTGCTACTTATAGGCCTTTTTAATGTTTGGGCAAGTCATTTAAATTCTAGATCTCTCACTTTTCCATTTCCCCAATTTGAAAATGCTTATAATATCTCCTTTCCTACCTGATGGGCTTTTGGTTTTAGTTTTGGTATCTAATGAGAGAAAATATGCTTTAGAAAACTGTAGAGCTCTCTGTAAATGACTGCTGACTTATTATCATATAAGTCATGGGGAAATCCTCAAACTGTATTCCATTTGAGTCTGTGCCAAGTTTTGAAATGTTGGTCACTTTCCAGAGTTGCATTTATCTTGATATATTTTAATTCATTATATTTCCTACTTACTCTGGATCATACTTGCCCAACCAGGGTTTTGCATGTGGGATGGAGGTATACGTCAAGATACTCATCCCCTAACTCCTTGGTGCAAAGACAGTTTGAGCCTCTTACTTCAGCATTCAGACTTGAGCAGCAGCTGGGCTCCCGTGAGAGTTACCAGAGCTCAATGGGTTCCTGTCAGTGATCATGGTGAGCAATGTGCGGTAACCCATAGCTGTCCACTTCACACTGAGTGGTCGGGGAGGCACTCTATTTCCTCAACATCTACCTCAGCAGCCCTCTGCAGAGCTCACCGATCCTCAAGAGGACTGGTAGAGTGACTGAAGAATGTATCACTCTTTTAGCGATCAAGAATGAGGAAGGCCAATCCAGTGTGTGACTAATGGGGACATGGAGAGGTCAGTGAGGATTCCTACTAAATGTGACAGCCCTCAATCTTTGTCTTCCTACAAATCAAAAATCTTTATCCATTTGCTGTGTTTTTGTGGTGTACAAGATAACTGCAGAGTTACAATCTAACATTGCATTCACATTTTAGAAATCAGGAATTCATCAGTGTTTTGAATATTTGACACTTCATTTTATTGGATTAGAACCTAAAATCTGAAAACACACATTTTGTTCAGAATTTAAACAAATTCAATTTACGTTATCTTCTCAAATGCTTTTCATTTTTATTTCCATCATAATATTTCACATAAAGACCTGTAAAAACTTTTCACAAAGACTAATAGGTAGCCCAACTTCCTCTAGGATTCACCAGTACACACAAAAAAATTTAAAGGTATGTCATATTTTCTGTGTTTGCTCTCAAGTGAGAAAGGTGTTTCTGCTTTAAAATTACTCAAGGGTTTTACCTATAAAGTATTTAGTTGCACAAAAATATTTTAGGGGAGTCATTTGAAAAGACATTTATCTTACTATGAAATGTATATTTTGTCAAGCATTGGAAATTCTGAAAAACAGTTTCCCCAAGTCTCTTTATGCAACATTTACCTGTAACCTATTCTTTTAGAAGAAAAGATTCTAAGGAAAAAATAACAAGAGGCGTTTGTTTAGAATTCAGACACCCGGCTGGAGTCAAAAATTTAAAAAGCAAATAAAAACAATGTATATTAAACATTTATTCTGGAAACTATGCAAAGCTTTCCATAAATTATTTTGTTTAATCTTGACAAATGGGTTTGAAATTAATTCCCTATTTTCATCCAAGAAAACTGAGGCTGAGTAACCTGATAAACATTAGGTGCTAATTCTTGGAATAATCAGGATTCGAATCCTGAAACTTCTGATTATGATAGTGTATTATCTCCAAATTTTATACTGTTAATATTATATGCAAATTACAATATAATAATATGATTACACACATTAGGAACTTCACACCAAAGGAAACATTTTTAAATTATAAAATATAATTCTAGTTTAAGATGATAAAGTGGCAAAGCAAAACTGTATTATAGAAACAAGCTGTCTAAATTGCATTTTTAAAATGCAAAAATATAGTAGGAAAAAAGCTAACATTAAATCACGGAAAATTATGTTACTGAAAAAGTTGGATGAGAATTTAATTATGTACCAAATGCTCACCTTATTATTCGTTTTCAGGAACAACTGAACACCACATCATCTTGGTGTAAATATTTATTTTTTTAAACAGTTTCTCCAATCTAAATATAGATTCTGTGCAGAATTGCTAATAATGCATTCAGATCACAAGGAAACGGATAAGTTAAATGAAAGAAAACATTAAACATGAAACCGATATAAGTTAAATTGTCTTTATCACTTCTGACATTCAAGTTCTTGAAAAATATTAGACTCCTTGCTTTACTGCTTCTCTTTCAATTCATGAGACCCAGAGAAGATGACTTCCATTCTTACTACTTCCCTGAAACTATTCCCACTAAGGTCTCCAATGATCAAATTGCCAAACTCAATGAACCACTCACTTATCTATTATCTTCATCGTAATGAACCACTGTATTACTTGACACAATTAACCACTTACTTCTCCCTGTAACTTTCCTCATTACTTATTCCATTCTCGTTAAGACCATGTAGTTTCCTTCTCACTATCTACTATTTTTTCCTAATGATAATCACTTTTAAATGTTATATTTCCATATATTCAATTCTTGTCATCTTTTCCTTTCAGGTTTCCCTTAGAAAGCTCCTCCCTGCTGGCTTTCCCCATGCCCAGAATTCAGCTATCATTGTGGATTCTGAATTTTCTCTTTCTAATTTGACCCCATTTTTTACCATAAACAAGGCTGGCTACTAATCATCTCGTTTTATGTTTCACAGACTCTCAAATTCAGCTACCCCCAAATGGACCTCATCATACTCTCTTATACATTCTCTGGAATCCTGAGAGATCCATCAACTGCCTCTTTTTAACATTGCGCGCAATCGGTCACAAAGTCCTCTCAATTACACCTCCTAACTTCATCTTGAGAACTTTTGAGCTCTGCTTCTCTGTTCTTATTCAAATCTTAAGGGTACCTTATCTTGATCATTGTAATCATCAAGCTGACTTTCCTTTCTCAAGTTTGATTCTTGCTATGACATTTTATTCCTGCTTCCTGGATAGTAGTTCTCAGTTGTCTTTATAATCGTTTTACCCTTACATAGTCCAAATTTCTCACCATGGAATATAAGCTCCAGGAAATTTTGCCCTTGCCCAGTTTTTGTCTTAATTTAAGTTCCCTATTATGTACAAGTACAGTTTTAGTAGGCACTTTATACAGTCACTTGAATCTGAACATGTTTTCATCTATCTGGATATTTTCTTCCAGCCCCTTTGTCCACCAACTTGTAATCATTCTTTCAGACAGGTGTAAAGCTTCATCTATTATATAAATCAAATCAAATCCTTCTCCTATTACTTATAACATGACATATTTCTTCCTTTATAAAATCAATAAACATGTACCCTCTTATCACAACACTAAATTTGAACTAGTCCTCCAATGAATTGAGAGTTTCTTAAAAAATGTTTTTGGATTTTTATTTTTCCTGCAAGGACATAACACAGTGCTTAGCATATTGTATGTGTCCCATAAGTGCACAGTAGATATACATGAGTTTAAACATGGGTATTAGACTGTAAATTATCACTTCAGTCGAAATTCAATTTTTATGCGGTCTTCTTGATAACTCAAAGTTGGTCATGACTGAATTATGAGTGACAATATGTAACTTGGTTTATAAGAATTGGCTATAGGAATTGACTTGCACCATTGGATAAAGCATAATCTTTAGCAAACTTAACCTCAGTTTTCTTATATGTAAAAATGAACATTAATTTTAAAAGCATTTGTGAAGATTAAATAATTTATGTAAAAACATTAGCATTGTTTATAGATTATAGTATGTATGTCATTGTCAATACATTTTACTCTCTTTCATAATTTTCTTTCCTTAGTACAGTACCCTAATTAAAAACTCTTGCTCCTTAACCTTGTTTCAATTTTTTAAAAAGAGCAATATATAGTCTGTGAGAATTCTCCCTTAATGTAACCATTATTAGTATATTGAAATAGCCTTGGAGAACCCCTTGTTGTAATTTTCATTGTTGGAGAAGCTTTATTACCTGTGACCAGAATCGTAGAACTCGCTATTAGGATTTATATCACAATTTCCATTTTAAGGCATAGGGGACCCATTGTAGTAGTTTTTAAAATAAGAGTAGAAAATTGATTATCTTCTCATCAGAATAATAATTTGAATATGTGAATGTGTATGCTCTGTGTATAAAAAATCGGTAGGTCATGAGGGACAATAGCATGGTGAAAGAGTGGCCAGCAAGGACATGATTGCTTTGCAACAGAAGCAAATGCAGTGTCTCTGCTCACAGAAATAATGAAAAAGGGATGGAGCCAAGGTATATGGTGACTGAATATTGGATAGGATTTACTGCATGAGGGAATATAATACAAAAAGAAAAGTAAATTTATGGAAAATATTGTTAAATCTTTTTTGATGTCACTTATGTAGCTTATTAAATATCTTTATTTAATTGACTCTATGTTATAAAAATAAATCTGCAGAACCCTCATTTCCTCTTATTTTTAAAAAGTATGCTAAGCAACTGTTCACTATTGTGAATAATTGTTAAGATATTTTGGGGGTTAGGGAAAAATTCTCACCTAGATTTGTGATGTGCTGATCATTGGAAGAGAATATAATATACTTCCTAACCATTAGTTGAGCTAATGTAACAATAGCCTTTACATGTAATTAATAGTATTTTAAGAGCTACATTTTCATTATTTAACTCTATTTTAGGTAATCTTTTAAAAAATATTTTACATTAGTCTGTCCATGAAATTACTGTAGCCAGGATGTAATTGCAAAAAAATGTTTTATATTAATTATGTAACTTTTCTAAGTTATATTTAGTCATTTTTATAGTCACAAAACATGACAATTTTAAGATGTTATTCTAAAATTATAGTTCTCTGTAAATTCACCCTTTGATTTGATTTATTCTTTTAGAGATAAGGCAAATTTGCATTTTTCTACTAATTAGTAGATGCTTACATGCTGAAAAATTTAATTATAACTGAATATTGGCAACTGATATACTGTACTTTACATTTTAGAAGATACAATCAACAAAACAGACCAATAACTATAATTGACCCCATGGGTTTTTGCTGTTGGTTGTGGAAATGGTAGTTTAATTTCATGCCTAGGGTTACAATGAATTAATGGATTTATCTCTTGAAAAAAATGAAAGAAATTCATAATGGATTTGGGAGTATGGCAGCTGAAGGAGAAGTAAAGTTTTGGTTCACTGAATCTTTGTATATATTTTGGAATAATGCAACATGAAAAGGTCCTTTGGCTATTTTAAACAAATCACCACCAGAGGCCAATTGAATGAGTATGACTTATGACTGACAGTGTAGTCAGAATTATTAAACTTCCTTAAAAATAATTAGACCTCTCAGGAATGGGATTTGTGCATATTGTTTGCTAGTTTCCCAATGCATCAACCACTACTTATAATCAAAACATAGATAATACGGTTTTAATTAACATAACCACCTGCCCTGGCTTCTTCTATCTTCTCACTTTTCAATCTTTTGAGACACTCTTTCAACTGGAAAAGACACTATCAATGTTCCTAAGATGGTTACTTAGGAATGTTGCTGAATAGACCAATTATAAAAATACACAAGAGATTATGGAATGTTTTCTAGTTAAATTATATGATTTTTTCCCCAATACATACCTTTTTAAGAGAAAAGATTTAAGTCATGCTCCATGAAACTAATACCATATACCTTCTTACATCAGGGGAGTGCCAGGCATTTACCAATATATCCCCTTAGTAAAACAGTTTCGAAAGATGTCATCAATTTTTTTCCTACCTTTATTTGATTGCACATTCATAACAAATACATAAAATAAATAAAAGTCTGCACACATACCCCACATATTCATGCTTTTATTTATAAAATGCTTATATTATAAACATACGCATATACTACCCTTCATTAGAAATATTATACAATATACATAAAATCAATTTTAAAATAAGATAGGATAAAAATAGAAATAAAATTCCTAATGTTTTTTCCCACATTGAACCGATTGTCTTTTACACAGCCCACATTGCAGAACACAACATAGCTGTATCAAGAAACCTGAAAAGAAGGGGCGCCTGGGTGGCTCAGGCAGTTAAGCATTGGACTCTTGATGTCAGCTCAGGTCATGATCTTAGGGTTATAGGATTCTGGGGTCATGGGATCGAGCCCCACGTCAGGCTCCCCATTCAGCATGGAGTCTGCTTGGGATTCTCTCTCTCCCTCTCCCTCTGCCCCTCCCTCCTGCTCTCTCTCTCTCTTTCTAAAATAAATAAATAAATCTTAAAAAAAAAGAAAAAAAGAAAAAAGAAACCTGAAAACAAGGAGAGTAATATGTAAACAACCTAGACCAAAAACTGGACATCATTTGAAAGGTTACATGAATAGAACATTCTATTTCCTACTTTTAAATTTGTACTTTATGTAATTAATATCTAACATGAAATTGCCAGGTCAGGTTTTCTATCATGAGTTCCTAGAGCAAATGCCAGGTTAAGTAGTTCTTGTGCCATATTAATAGTGTATCCAGGTTCAGGATTTCCCCCATTATCCTGTGAGTTAAAGTAGGGTAATTGAAGCTAGGTATCAGAATAAATATTTGAAAAATACACTGAACAGCAACATCAAAGAATGTGATAAAGCAATGGGCTGCTGGGAAACAACTGTAAAAAGTCCAGCCTAACAGTCAAAGATGGGGTAGCTTTTTAAAAGAATATCCCCTGCGTACCAGGTCATGTAGAGTCATGGTGACATTTCAGAGAGTGCCAGGCACTGTATGCAGTGACAGCTGTAATGAACCAAAGGACATTCTTTGTATGGGTCCACTTTTGAAGAGTGTTGGAAACATCAGTTTAAGGGATTATTTTTTTCTAATCCATATCCATTCACAAGCTGGCTCTCAGTTGAGATTCTTTCAAAAAAAAATCACTAAAAGTTTGTGTGTGTGTGTGTGTGTGTGTGTGTGTGTTTAAACGGGATGTTCTTAGCTTAGATGCCAAATATCCACCGAAGAATTTCACTGAGTTTTCTTGGCAACTGACTTCCCTGGAACCATCCCTGTCTGATTGGTAAGTCTTTCCTAAAAGGTAAAAACAGTATACAATATCTTAGCCCAGAAAAGACTTGGCAGAAAGTGTAAGAGAGAAATATAACCTACATCAAAGAATATCCTCATTCCTGAGAGGAAGCAATTTTAGAAAGTTGATATACCAACCCCAGCTAATTTCTTCTGGAATGTATCCCTCTTAATGGAGAGCGGACAGACCCTTCCAACTGACCTGAAATCCTTTGCCAGAAGGAAGTTTTATCACTCAGTGCTATAACAGATCATCACCAAGCAGAAAAGCCAAACTGCTTTGAGGATTACATTTTAAATCTCACATTCCCAAGCTCTTTGGAGATTAATTCCATTTACCGCTGAATAGATATGCCCCTGTATTGACCATGATTTTGGCTGGCTGCTACTAATAGGAAACGTCCTTTCCTTTGTCCCTATTGAACACACAAGCCCCTGAATCTATTCATCTTTAATCACAGGCACAGGAGCCTTTGTAGTATTAGGTGGAAGGGGAGAAGTTTCGTTGATCAAGAAACTAAAGTACAGCAAACTGATGGATGGAATGGTACCTGTCCCTACTCAGGTCTCAAGGGAAACCTGTGATGGGAAACCTGTGATGGGAAACACTGATGAACCACTATGTGTTCTCTTGTGTTGTGAGTCTCTAGCACCAAGAGATTTATAGGTCAAGGGACACCATATGCTTAAAGTGGGGAAGAAATTACCCTTCCTGTTTATAACTAGAACTAGAGCTCTCTTCTGGTGCTCAAAGAATTAGAAGTTTGGGAACATGCAGATATGGCACCATTGTATAGATATTAAGTTTTACATCTCCAATAATGGCAGAGGTATGGTTACCTCAACTGGATTTGGGCATCCTGACAAGGATAAGTGTAAACAACGAGGAAAGGAAAATGGTGATGGAGGTTTCAAGGAAGCCACATGATGCCTGATATTGACAGGCATATTTTACAAGTATATATGGACACACACTTCCCTTTAAATTACTTACTCAAATCACTAGGAGAGCAGTTTAGAAGGGGATTGGGACTGCTACTGTTCATATGCAGCTATCAAGCGAGGTGTCATTTAGGCTAGACAATACCATTCTGCTGCAGTGAACATAGAGAGACACTTCCATATGCCATTTATTTTTAAATAATAGAAAAGAAACTATCCCTTTGAAATTTTACAAATGATAGAGATGCAGAAGAAACGAAATGTGAGCAAAAAAGGTTTAGTCATATTTTGCAAAACTTCTTTTTTTCATTTCATTTCATTTATTTATTTGAGAGAGAGTGCACATGAGCAGGGGGAGGGGCAGAGGGAGAGTGACAAGCCGACTCCCCATTAAGTGGGAAGTCAGAAGCGGAACTCGATCCCAGGACCCCAAGATGATGACCTGAGTGGAAGTCAGATGTGTAACCAACTGAGTCATCCAGGCACCCCATATGGCAGAACTTCTAAAAAGGAATGGAAAAAAGCAGAGTGGAGAAAATACTAAACTGTCAAAGACAACTCAAACCTCATGAACAAAATCTGAAATTAATTTAGTGTTTATTAAACAAGCATTGTCACTGCCTTATTTAAATTGGAGTCCCAATCTAAAAAATAACAAAATAAGTAAAATTAAAAAAATAAAGTTGAAAGCAACAATTCACAGTTTTAAGCTTGAAGATTGCTTTATGCCTGAGACAAATAATAGCAGGTTGAAGCAGCTGATCTCAAAAAGAAAGCACAAAATTAATGGGCGCTCACTCTCCCTGTCGCCATTTGTTTCCCTGATTTGTTAGCAACACACCTCTGAGTATGCATTTATGAGAGTGGGTATGGAAGAATGGAGAGTTGCTGGAGAAATTATTTTTGGCCCTTGATGAAGAAGAGTGACTGATAGGGTAATTTAAGGTAATTACATTCTGAAGGAACATACACCAATATTTAAAGCTCATTTCCTTTCAGTATTATGCATGTGTGAAACAAATCTTTATTCTCCTTCAAGTGTTCCTTTATAGTTTGGTGCCTATTACAGCAAATAGCAGAAAATAAGCAAAGTGACAACTGTCACTTACTTTAAGACATTTTTTTTCTTTAAATTCTGACATTTCCCATCATTTCTACAATTAGCCTATGGACCTGGCTGAAAAGTCCCTGCCTGTCTGCCACGACACAATGAAAGTACGAAATAGTAACACCATTTTCTTCCTGCCAAAGATGACAAACCTCCCAAAGGGATAATTTCTCTCTAGGGATAAATCCACCTAAGGCTCTGAATCGGATCTGTTTTAAAAGTCTTCTGAGCCTGAATGTCAATTATGCATGAAATAGTGCAGGAACTACTACAGATGACTAAATCTCCACTCCTTAACATGAGAAACAAGAGCCTTGGTACCTGGAACACAAAACAGGACATGCGAAGCACATACGAAAGGTGGAAAAGGACGAAGAATGTAAGTGTCTAAAAGATACAAGAATAAGATATTAAAAATGCATTCTCCTATTCTCTTGTCTTTCCTCTTCTGACTCCCACTTTTGTCTCTTACTCCTCTCTGTCTCTCTCTCTTTCTCACCCCCTGCCCCACACAAACACACATCGACAAACTCGATGGATAACAAACTGCTCACTGTGTGAATAAAAAAATAATCTGAATAAATATAGATATATGCCTAAAATTGCACCCTGATAAAAATTTAGAAATTAAAGAGCATGCAAAAAGATGAAATATAAGGCAGATTTAAGTTGCTAAGCAACTTGCCGTTCACATGAAATCAGATATAGCAATTTGCTTTGGCAAGAGTACATGATAAGTTTAAAGAAACAAAACCAGTTATTAGTTTGAGCTACTAAGTAATTAAAGGAAGAAGAATTAAAAGATTGAGCTGAATTAAGTCAGTGTTTAACATATAAGAATACAACCAATTTGTCTCAGAGGCCTGAGGGTCCAAACTGATATTTAATTACAAGACAAAAGATGACTGTCAAATTGACAAAGGCAAAAATAGATTAAAACATGATACTATATTTAAATCTGATCTTGTACAATGAGTTTTGACTTCATGCCAAACTCCTGTAGTATCATTTCTTACATCATGTAATAAAATGTGCATGTAATAAAATCTGCCGGCATATCGACTCCGATTTATGTATTCTTTCTGCTGGGTTTAAAGTATGCCACCTCAGCAGAGATTAAAGTGCTGGATATTGTGAGCATTTATCACTTTGTTTCTGCGAGAATGAAAATATGCATTTTTATTAAACTTTGGGACTCTGCTTGTATTGTTGCCATCAGCTACCATAATCAGAATGCAAAGTAGCAGAACATCTATTCCAAGGATGGGTAATCTGCTCCTTTATAAACACCAGAGTGAAAAAGGATTAAGCCTATTGTTTGTTTGTTTGAGATGGCTTAATTCTCCTCTAGCAACTAGCCCCTTGGCTTTTCTTCACTCAAGAGAATATTTGGAAAAAGGAAAACAAGAATTGCTATCTATAAGTGTTGCTCACTTTCAGACACTAATCTGTATTAATGAGTCTATCATTTCAGTTCCAGGTAACAGCAGCAATGCAACAAGGATAGACTTGTTGATTCAAATAAACAAACAAGCAAACAAATTAACAAAGGCAAGGAACAAATAAGTGATTTAAAGAATGTTTTAAAAAGGAACATTTAATTCTCTGATCAGCTTAAGAGCCTGAAATCTACATGGGTTCAAATACTTTACGCATTTAGTAAATTCAGTTTTTCATATCTTGATGCAAAGTTTAGAAAAACCACAAGACCAAAATGTAATTTTAATTGTGAAGAGGTCACATTTCCTTTGTGTTTTTCAAAGTCTTTGTATGAAACGTTCCTTTGTTTTCAGGCTCATTATTAGTCTCCTGAATATTCAATACTTGTGTGCTCATATTTCTCATTATGTGAAAACTCATGGAATTTTATCCTCATTGAACTGAGAATCTTGGAACCTCATTCATTTATACTGCCTAAAGGCTTGGCCTTATTGAAATCAATCTAAGGTTTGGAATCTTTGCTTTTTATTGAGTCAAGCCAAGATGATGGCTGGGTGATGCCAATTTATCACTATTATTTTTTCTGGCTCACTGTGATTACCTCCCAGTTAAGACAGGGAGCAGCAAGTGACAGGACCACACTGGGCTTCTGGATATTGAAAGTAGAGGAGGAGACAGTTGATTTCTTTTTCAGCATTTAACTTAACTAGAAGCTAACAACATTAAAGATGGAACAAACTCTCTTACTGACCTCTTCATTCTATATTTGCCTTTGTATTTTTCTTTCAAGGAAAACAGCATTAAAGGGACTCAGAGAGAAAAAAAGAGGTTAAGGGGAAGACAGGTAAAATCGGAAACTAAAATTTGTGCAACTATATTTAACCATCATTTAAATATCATTAAAATACTTTTTTAAAAAGTATACTGCAGTTTTAAGAAAACTTTATACAATACATAAGTTATTTGTGAAACCTTTTAACTTAATTACTAGAACCATAATGGTAAAGGGGTGGATTATAAAATAGAACTAAGGTATTTAGACTTTCTCCTCACTACTAATCAATTTAAGTCAAAAGCATCACATTACTTTAGAAATCACAAAAGAGTTGCACAATTTGCCAAATATTTTCCTAGTGTTCTCTTAGCATCAAAATGATATCACAAAAGTACCAAATGCATTCATTTATTTAAGATCATTTCTCTCTGTATGTGTGTATGTGTGTGTGTTATGTTTTATCCTTTTGTGGAAAATAAAGAAATAACAAAGTATACAAAATGAAGAAGGGTTTTTGTTTTATTTAATTTTTTCAAAATGAAGGAGTTTTAAAATACTTTTAGAAGTCCATCTTTGATGCAAACATCTCCACTTGAGTATGGGTTTATAATGCCAAGAGGTTAGAAAAGTTGTTACATTTGTATTTGTAATATAGATAACCCCAGGTCAGAATCTTATTTCTGGGGCGCCTGGGTGGCACAGCGATTAAGCGTCTGCCTTCGGCTCAGGGCGTGATCCCGGCGTTATGGGATCGAGTCCCACATCGGGCTCCTCCACTGTGAGCCTGCTTCTTCCTCTCCCACTCCCCCTGCTTGTGTTCCCTCTCTCGCTGGCTGTCTCTATCTCTGTCAAATAAATAAATAAAATCTTAAAAAAAAAAAAAAGAATCTTATTTCTTCTTTAATCTTGGTGTTATAGTCAACTCTGAGAATTAAATTATTAAATTATTAATTAATTATTTCTTTATGTAGAAATATTTCCACTAGTTTATAATTGTGTGATTTGCTGAGTGTTTACTATATGCTAAGTATACAACTCGTTTATTCCCGTTAAAATAAGCTTAAAGTAGGGATGCCTGGGTGGCTCAGTTGTTTAAAGCATCTGCCTTGGGCTCAGGACTTGATCCCAGGATCCTGGGATTGAGCCCCAAATTGGGCTCCCTGCTCAAAGGGGAGTCTGCTTCTCTTTCTAGCTCTGCCTCTCTCTCTCTCTCTCTCAAATAAATAAACAAACAAATAAATAAAATCTTAAAAAATAAGTTTAAAATGTTTTGATAAAGCTAGTAAGTATGTAAGGTTCAATTGGGCTAAGGAAGGTATAAATCCCATGTCTCAGGACCTAATCAATGAGGTCTGCCTTTCAGTATTAGAGAGCAACCTATTGAGATTGATTTACAAATGTATATTCCCGGATCCCGCATCGGATCTCGGGAGTCTGCGCTTTGTAACAAACACATTTAATAATTCCTAAACATAGTATTATCTAGGTATCCCCTGAGACACATAGCGGGCAATATGAATAAATCTTACTCATATTGTGTAAGACACAATAAAGTCAGCCAAACTATGTTCCTATTGAGTATTACGTCTTAGAGCATGAACTGAACTATATACATATCATACAAAAATTTCCTGTTTTTAAATTTTCACATAATACTCTGTGGTATACAGAGTAATCTTCACTTTACATGTGAAGACACCACTGTGAAAAAAATGTGCCTAAGTTCTCAAATTTGAAATGTTGACCAGACTCTGTTCTTTCAGTTCTTTGTACTCATGCTTAATATTTGTGAAACTGAATTTGAACTGAATTTTCAAAATTTAAGAGGAAGTTAAGTAAATTATGGAATCATTGTTTAACTAAGTACTAAAAAAGCAAGCTATACCAAGCCTTCATATTTTTACTTTGCTTATTTTAAGAAGCTTTTTTTTCCCCTCACTTTGACCTCTAAGAATTCAATAGCTTTTTTTCTCTTCTTTATGTTTTAGTTTTCAGGCCACCAGCGAGGGTGATGTTAGCTCCAGTGATTACCTTGTAATTAAAAAAATAGTATGAAATGGAAGAAGAAAAATGTTAAAGCAAGAAAGGGAGATTGAAAAGAAAGACTAAAGGACGGAATGGGGAGGGAAAAAAAGGGGTTGTGGACAGTTACTTCTAGATGGAAGGAGGATGACTTTCTCATATGCAGACACTGTGAGGTGACTTATGCTTCAGATTGTTAAGTAGCAGAGTCTCTAGGCAAGACTCTCTCCCAAGGCATAGATAAGGTAATAAGATAAAGGAAACAGACACAAAGAAAAGGCCTTCTTAGTAAGGGAGAAAGGTCTACCACACAGTCAGGCTGGAAGATATCCTTTTAAAGAGACAAGAAAGGAGACTCCCACCCTCCACACCACTATAGAGGCAGAAGTCATTTGCAGACATCATTTGAAAGGGGTAACAAAAGATTGTTGCACCTCCTGCAGTGCCTGAATAGAAATAAAAAAACGCTTTCTATCCAAAGCAACTAAGAACAAAAATAGAAATGCAGGGGTGACATTCAGTTGGGGATCTCTAATCTAGCCCTTGGAGCTTGTATTTTCCAGAGTGAACTTTGCACAATTCCACGTAGAAATAGGGAGTGTCCTTGCAGATTGTACACATTGGCATTCTTCTGGCGAGTCTGCATGCCCACTGTGCAAAGTGGAAAATATGGGTGAGAGAACCAGGGGCAGGGAAATACACGAATATACCTAACCAAGACCTTTATATATATATATCACCTTAACTACTCTTGGCTACGGCCAACACTACGGTTAACGGTAAAGTGGAATAGTGTGTTACTACCAGTCCCATACAGTGGCTTTACCAGAAACAAACAAACAAAAAAACCCCACCGTGTAAGTGTCATTTTCTCACCTTATGTACTCCTAAGCCAAAGGAATCTTTTCAAATATTATTGTAAGAGAGGTACCTGAACTAGGTGAGAGGATCTAATGAATTTTAGTAATTATCTTCATATCCCAATTGAGTAGAGGAGTTAATTATAACCATTATACTTGCCAATAGTCCAGGATCCTTAGTTCATTTCTTTTCCCCTTTACCCCCGAATCAATTACTTCTAATTATTTAAAACTTATCTCGTTTATTTTCAAACATCCTCCCTAACAATTATTTTTTTTCACATGTACCTCCAGTTTAAATTCTAATGTTATTCTCCAGGTTGAACTCCAGGAAACAAACTGAGGGTTGCTGGAGGGGATGAGTGTGGAGGGAGGGGTAACTGGGTGATGGGCATTAAGGAGGCACTTGATGTGATGAGCACTGGGTGTTATATGCAACTGATGAATCACTAAATTCTACCCCTGATACTAATAATACACTGCATGTTAATGAAATTGAATTAAAATTAAAATTAAAAAAAACCACGCTGGAACTATCGACAGTTCTTCAAACCACAGAAGGATATCCACTGAATAAAAATAAAAGTAGGGAGAGAGCAAGAACAATATAAGATAATCAGAACTTAACATTCTTATGTATCTATTATCTATCTTTTTGTATAATTTGTAAACTAGGGATAGTGATACCTGGCTCCTAAAGTTAATGTAATGAGTAACACTTATCACAGGAAGAATGATTAGCACTGTGTCTTTTACATAGTAGGTAGACAAAAAAAGTAGTTATTTTTATTCATTCTGTTACTTCAGACTGCTTAAAATAATGAATATGTTTTCCTGAAAAATATCTTAAAGGAAAAACATTCGAAAGTTCTGGAAGAGTGACTATTTGAAAAATAGGACAGATAAATATAATGACCAGAAACATTGGGAAATCAATAATACTATCTTATAAATGGACACATACAAATTAAGATATGCATATATCCAATAAAAGAAAATACAGAAATGGGTTTTATGACCGCCCTGTGGCACAGAGTGTGGTTAATCTACAGGTGCTTTTGACTACTAACCAATTGGGCCATTTCTCCTTTTGACACCATTTTCTTTTCCCCACAAACAAGCACACATATTCACAAATGTTTAATTGGTCTCGAAACACTTCCACGAAACCTCAAACTACCATTCTTTTCCTTGCTTTTGTGTCTCACTCCTTTCTCCATTGTGAATGTTCCCTTTTTAAGATAATTTCTTCCTTATCACTTCATTTGCTGTGATAATTCTATTACCCAGCCTCATAACCCCATCATGAAACATAGGGAATATGATCAGAATACAAGAAAGAACAAAGAGATTTATGTTAACATTTTTGAAGAGTGAGTAGAGAAAGGAGATAATGCTTTTCTTGGATATATTTCAACAAACATAACAACTTTATTCAGAGTGTTGAAAATTATCTATGTTGGCATTTACTTATAGCTGTCTCCAAGAATTTGAAGGTAAACAGTATAAACACAAAGGAGCTACCTAAAAATAAACCTTAAATTCCCATTCAATGAGCACCTTGGGAGTAAAATCCAATCAGGAAAGTGTGAAATGTAATGTGTGTTTAGGGAATAGAACCACCTTTTAATTACTGTTGACGGCTAGAGAATATAGTCCTCACAACTAGTTAATTTCACTCTTTTTTTTTTTTTGTGAAAACAACGTGACTTTATCACCTCAAAAAACAAAAATGATAGCACATAAGAATAGAGACATATCTTTCAATTTGGCTTAAATAAAAACAAAAGCAAAGCGTATGGGCTATGTTTCTTTATCTGCAAATTTAAATAAAGAAAGCAGCACTTTTCTCTTATCTTTTCCAAATGCAAAACACTGATAACTATGAAAAAAAGATATATAGAGTGAACATATACTGAAAATCTCTCAGCATAAGAGAAAAAGCTAAGACAGGGTTTATTAAGAAAAATAAATGTTCTGTTCTTTCAATTGTCATGACAAGGTTAATGTGGAATCTTCCCTTATTCAGGCAGTGAGGAAGGGCACTGAAGTCACAGCACACATATTTAGTCCATTTCATTGTCTCTGTCAAGGTAAGTCATGCAGGAGTGCAGGAATGCCCATATACATGTGAACAATGAAATCATTTGAGAGAACTATTCCTAAAAGTCAAAAGATGATATTCCACATGATCAATTTGACAAAACCTACCTGAGCACAATTCTCACTACAAAAATGTGCACTCATTTCTCAGGTGATGAAAAGAAGGGGCAGCTAAGTATTTCATTTAAATACATAAATGATTGATGGATAACATTAAAGAGAAAGTCACACAGTAGACAAAATTTGTATATTTAAATTCAAAACTGTTATACTGCACTAGATCATTTCTTTCACATTTTTCCATAAAAACAACACTACAATTTTAGTATATTCTGCATGTGTCTTTAGTGGTAAATTTGTCTCTTTTGATTCTGAGTGTCCCTATATAACTTTCCCTGTCTATGTGCTTTCGCAATAACAGCATTGGAGAAAGAAAGCCTGCTTTTCCAAAAAGGCAATATGGTCCTCTGCCCATGAATTCCCTTGAATTGTCTTTGATGCTAATGTTATCCTTGTGACCTTGTTTCCAGGTCATCCTTTTCAATTTATGTAACTCAAGATAAAATATAGTAATTTGGACTATTGAACCTTCTAGAAATTGATTTTCATTTCAAGCAAAACCACTTATTTATTTATGTCCCAAACAGATTACCCATGGCGAACTATATTTGGCATAAAGATGACACTAGTATAGCAGCTGTCAGTAAGGAACTCAGCCCTGGTAGAAGACGGAGGGCACGGATTAGTGAAACACATAATTTGTGAGTCTCTTACATGGACCAAGCAACAACAGGTAGAAAACAAAGAAAGAAAAATGAGATATAGTCCTTGGTATAATGGTTCTTGCAGGATCACAAAATGGAAAAATTCCTATGCTGGAATATGTGAATATTTTATGGGAAACGAAGAGAGAGGGTGAAGAACTACCCGGTAAAAATGAGAAAATAACATTAGAAATTAAACATTTGAATTGGCTAATGGAGATGGATTTCAACAGCTTGAAAAGAAAAGGAAAATCAGCCTGGGCTTGAGGAACATGTGCAGTTGCCCAGACAGCCTCCCCAAAAAGTACCCTATGTTCTGAAATCAACGAGTTGTTCAGAAAAGCTAAGAAGATAATGAAAATCAAGATATGGTGAATACCTTTTATGTGTCCATCTAGATTAAACTTCTATCCTTCTCTAACCTGCTCTATGCTCTGCAAAACTGACATATTAATTCAATCAGTTCCTTTGTCCTCTAACTGCCTGATGGATTAAGTCAATGGAAAACATTGGTAGGAGACCGAAGAAGGAAGAAAAATTAAGATTTTGATTTCAGGGCATTTATTGCCCTAGCTCCATATCCGTGAATAGGACAGTGGCTGTGTTCCTCAAACACATCATGCCGATCTCAGGTAGCCCTTTCTCTGCCTCCTGGTCCAACTATACCCTCCTCTCACATTTTCAGCCTTTGGATGGTCAAGTACCTCACTGTTATTAGTCCCTAGAACTTCACTGTCCTTTATCCTTTCCTTTCCGTACTCCCTACCTACACCTCTGTAAAAAGCCCCTTTATAAAATTCTACTTAAACTAATTTTAGTATTCCATCTGTTTTTTGCTGCAACTCAGACTGATATGCGAGATGAAAAGAGATTTAGATTGTTAGGGTGGGAGTGTCTTAAGGAGTGAGAGAAAAGTTTTAGAAAACAGAAATTAACTGACACACAAGATTATGGAGGAGTCAGGTGAACGAGGATTAAAAATCTGGGTAGGAAGAAGAGGTGTGGGCTATAAATGGCATTCTCTTCCTCTGAGACAGAAAGGAAGAAAAGATACACACACACACACACACACACACATATTGGGGGGGGTCACAGGAAGTCAAGGAAAATGATGTTTGAAAGGTTTGATTGTCCTGTTGAGCATGGTAATTTCTTACACATTGAGGGAGCAGACAATAGGCTCAGAAGTTGAGGAGAATAATGATTTTGCTTAGCAGTGGGAAAGGGAGTCAATTATAGACAGTGATATAGATTAATAATCAGCTGAGGTTGTAAATAATCCCTAGTTTATAAAATAGCTGGTTTGTATGGACTTGCCATTTTCTTTAGCAGTGTCTTACGGGTGATGTTAGGACCCATCCACTGGGGCTGGGTTAAGGATGAGAACAACAGAGCAAAGAAATGGAAACCCTGGTGAAAGAGCAGTAGAATCGTTTCATTATGTGATTACAGTGGTAACATAAGAAAATAAATGCAAGTAGGATGAGTAGGATAGGAGGGAGCAGTTAATGGTCTAAGTGTGTTAAGAGGTGAAAAAAGGGAGTAATGATAATAAGGTAGAGAGAAGTAGTCAGCGAGTGGATCTTGAAGCTTAAGATGTTAAATGTAAAGTAGTTCTGGGAATGATAATGTCCTGGGACCATAAACGTGGAGTTACTTAAGTGGACTGGAGCACGGGAAGTAAGAACAAAATAAATCTGAGAAAGTTAAGAATTTGACATCTGCAGATGATTAAAATACTTTAGCATTTGGTCTAGTTTCAAAGTTATAAGAAAGAGAGTAAGTAGATAAAGAAGGGCTATTATAATATCAGCCCTGCCACCTGTGTAAAATACGAATTATGAAGGCACAGGAATATTGTGTGAAAGTGTTGGATAAAAACAAACGTCGGTAGTCAAATTCAAGGTGAGGATTCAGTTTATGGCAATAGAAAGTGCTAAGAGAGGAGAATAGCAAGTTTGAAGGGAGATGAACAGGTTGGGAATGAATCTAAAGGATGAGGCCTTAAGTGAATAGGAATGACAGTCCTGAAGATAAAAGTCAACTGAACGTCCACATTGAATGAATATTCTATTCAAAATTCATGAAGGTGAGGAACCCACTGCCCACTGTATTAAGAGACAGAATCGCTACATGAATGGCCATGGCCACTGCAGATATCTCTTCTTTTAAAGATCCCTACTGTCCAAGACATACCCTTTCTTACCTTGTGAGATTTGGCAAAGTAAATTGATTGAGAAAAAACAATTAGCATCCACTTTTACCAAATGGATATTACATTTAAAAAAAAAAAATGGACATCACATAAGAGAAAGACTTGTCTCGTCTCAAGAAATTACTACGACCAGATCATAGAAAGTCAGTTTTTGGGTTAACTTCAAATTTTATTTGGATTGATGAAATGCCAACCATAGTAAACAACATAGTAAATAAATGGTCAAAATACCTGATTAAACTGCAGTTAGTGTATTGCTATTATACATAGAGAACACCAGTAAAATGACAAAACTTTCAATACCAAATTTATTTAAAACCAAAAAACCCAGAAGTACAACTTATTCTCCCATTCATTAAAAAAAAAAAAAAACTTCTAAAATAATTTCTGTTCTTCAAGTAGAAATAGAATTTTAGAATATAATTCTACTTAATAACTAGAGCTGATAAGTGGCTAAGTTTTGGTCTAAAATCTGTAATTGAAGAAGAAAAAAAATGCTATAAAAAGTTTTGAAATATTTAAATTATTATATTTCAGTAAAATTTTATGTGAATAAATTTGAATATCCAACAATAAGCCACACATATTCTAGGGATGTGGATAATAATTTTGAATTTTTTTAAAAGTTGAAATGACAAATTTATGACAGTCCTGGCATGGAAATTAGCAATAAGAGGATTATTTTACCTTGTTTCCTGATGTTATCAGTTTTTGCTCTGTTGTTAGAAAAATTCAGATTTGTCTAACAGGGAGATGGGATTTTTTCATTCTTATATAGCTGAGTATATCAGTCCTGTGTACACTGACACCAAATAGCACCAGTTTTCTATTCCCTTCTTTGAATATACTGAAATATGTTTGTTTTTCTCTGTATTAAAAGAGACATCCAGGGGTGTCTGGGTGGCTAAGTCGGTTAAGCGTCTGCCTTTGACTCCGACTCAGATCATGATCTTAGTGCTCTGGGATCATGCCCCACACCGGGCTCCCTGTTGAGCAGGGAGTCTGCTTCTCCCTCTCTCTCTGCTGCTCTCCCTGCTTGTGCACACTTTCCTTCTCTCTCTGTTAAATAAATAAATAAATCTTCAAAAAAAAAAAAAAAAGAGATACCCAAATGCAAGGTCTTCAGAGACTTTGAGATAACATGAATTTGTATGTAAAGGTACTGATTGGTATTATAAGACTAGGTAAATTATATAAACTTTCTGATCCTCCGTTTTCTTAGTAAAATGAAAATGATTCCTACATCACATGATTTGTGGAAACAAAATGAGAATAAACTAATGAAAATATTTTCTACAAGCTTGACACTTGTTAAGAATTCATTAGTCATTACTGATTCTCTCCCCATTTTGAGAAAGGTGGTTTAGGGAGAAAGTCACGGTCGCACGTGCTCGGTTCAATGTAAAGAACAAAGCTAGTGATGCTCTACTGCACTGAATTTAAATCTTGCCTTTGTCATATGTCATTTGTGTAACTTTGGTAAAGTGTTTAAACTCTCTGAGGAGAAGTTTCCTCATCTGTAAAGTGAGAACAACAATATCCAGCTCAAATTATCCTACAGAGGATTAAATGGGAAATTTCTGTAAAGAACTAACACAGTGCCTCTCATATATGAGGAATTCAAGGAGTATTTATTTTTTTCCATCTGTCTCCTTTAAAACTGTGTATTATTTTTTTTTTAAAGATTTTATTTATCTATTTGACAGAGATAGAGACAGCCAGCGAGAGAGGGAACACAAGCAGGGGAGTGGGAGAGGAAGAAGCAGGCTCATAGCGGAGGAGCCTGATGTGGGGCTCGATCCCATAACGCCGGGATCACGCCCTGAGCCAAAGGCAGACGCTTAACCGCTGTGCCACCCAGGCGCCCCTGTGTATTATTTTTTAAAGTGCTATAGCAACATACTTTGAGAGGAAAAGAAGCATTCTGTATGTTCATATATAACTAGAACTTTTTTTTAAAGAAATGAAACTATAGAGAACGAATTTTATGATAGAAATTTATGTTAAAGTTAAGACTGGTTGAGGCAAATATGTCAGCTGACCTGGTTTCGGCACTTTGCCACTAACATGCTGTGCAACCATAGACACAATCACTAACCTCACTGTTCTGATGTCTATAATATAACTACTTCAAAAGTTTGATTTGAGGACTGAATAAAATATTTTATTAAAATTCTTTATACAATGTCTGGCTTAAGATACATTATCTGAAAATATTAAACTTTATTATTCTGACAACATTCACTCATTTTTAAATTTAGAAATATAAAATTAAAATACACTATGAAATATAAAAGAGCATAAATCAAGTACAAAGCATGATTACAAAGCATTATATTATTATGAGAATTATGTATTTATAGCATAATAAAAATTACTTCAATGGAACTTCTCAATTGTCCCACCTACATACCTAAAGAGATTTTTTTAAAGGAGCTAAGAATAGGGTCTTAAAATCATCCCATGACTAAATAAAAAGAACACTAAGCAGAAAAAGATGTACTAAGAGAAAGATATCCTGCAAAAACCTGATGTCTAAATTTCATTAGTCTCTCATTGCCACAAATTGGATTAAGGCAGTACATAAAATAGTTTCTTACAAGCCAATTTATTACAGGGCATCCATGCTAGCATGTTTAAAATAAAACCAAGTATCTCCATTTTCAACAAAGTAGATTAATGCAGAACATGTCGCTATATTCCTATCATGATTTCAATCCAATATAAAAAACAAGGCTTTCTAAAAGTGTTGCCTGCTCTGACAGTAAGGAACTTGTTGCTCAATTCCCCCAAGGCAACTTCTCTATTCAATTAAGGATGTTTTGAAGAACTGTTGCAATTTTTGGTACATTGCCTTTTGGGGTACACATAGAAGATATGCTTCACCGATGCATTTTGTTTTCAATTTCTCTTAAAATTCAATTTAGTGTAATAAATCATGAAGATTGGTAGTACATACACAAAGGAAAATTAACATAATTTGGAGAAAATATAAAACTACAAGGAGGATTAATCTCAATGTTTCATAAACTATCAAATTAAATAACAAATTAAATAATTAGAAATGCTTTATTTAGCCTTATTAGAAATACTTCTGAATCAGATTGAAAACTATACAATTATTTGCATATAAATATATTTGCAAAATATTTTAAATTTTTAAAATAAAACAATCATCATTTTACATCTCATTTTAGCAACTGGCTTCACAGTACCATATTAAGTAACCAATTTGTCCATGTAAATGAAACAACATAAGATCTCCAATTCATATGCTGAACATCAGTGCAAAATGATAAAGGTATTTTTGGAAATCAAAACAAAATTCACAAATCTTAATCTGTGTTATGAAATCTTATTCTTGAAAGTAATGTAAATTCTTCTGAAAGAAAATATTTACTCTTACTACTTCTGCAAGTCTGAGATTCACACAAACTCAGTTAGCTCTGCCGTATATTTAGTGTTCTGTCATTTACTGGCCTGACCACAAAGTCCTTGCGCACTAACTTTGAATAATGTGTTGGCAAGGTGAGAAGGTAGACAAGATTGGGAGCCACAAAACCTTTATACCTTGGAGCAAGTCACTACATTTTTATGGACCTAATTTTTCTCATCCATTAAAGAAGATTTTAGATCAATGGTCCAAAAGCTTTCTGCCATCTCTGGAATTCTAGAAGTATTGTGTTTTATGAAATATAATATAGTGAAAACATAACTTTAATACTAGCTCCATCTCATCATTTGAGCAAATTTAGAAGAAATAACCTACAATATTTATTTCACAGACCTGTTTTGAGAACCAGGGGAACTAGCATATATAATAATACATTATAAACTCAAATGCACTACTACATTCACTTAGATATTATTAACTGCATTGTTCAATGTTTGTGAATATTCACTGGCAAGCAGGAGAGGATATATGAATGGTCAAGGACTAGAGCAAAAACTAACAAGCCATAGTTGTTAGATTGAAGTAATGTATCTTATTAAGTGAGCTATATTTTGTTGAAATATGGACAAAATTTCCTAAAGTTTACTTGAAAAGAAAATAAATGACCTTAGAGAACAAAGAATATGACATCTTTGAACTTGAGACTAATCCATTCTTTTTTTTTTTTAACATTTTATTTATTCATTTATTTGGGAGATTGAATCCCAAGTAGGCTCTATACCCAGTGCAGAGCCCAATGCAGGGTTTGATCCCATGACCTTGAGGTCCAGTATATGACCTGAGTCAAAATCAAGAGCCATACACTTAACCAACTGAGCCACCTAGGCACTGTTGGACTAATCTGTTCTTAAATAAATTGTATGTTCAAACTTTCCATGCTTTTGACATTTGAATAAACAAAATTTTTTGACTATAACTACATTCATGTGACCTCAGTTAATCTGCCAAGAACCTTAAGAACACAGTCAGAAGTTATATTCCAAACAACATAACCAAAAATAATTTTAACTGATGTAACTGAAACATGAAAAAGCCTTGTTTTGCTTGGACAAAATTACCTCATGATTTTATAAATCACTGAATTTTTGTACTCTCAAAAAGATGAACTGAATAAGGAATGCTAAGAGGTGTATTTCTTTTAGTCTCAATTGACAAAGAGTAAGTTAAATTTTAATTAGTTATAGAAAAGCCTGGCTTAAATACTATTGTTTCAAGGCTGAAGGACACTTATCTAGATTTATATTTAATGAAACAACAAAAAAAGAAAACTCCAACCAAAACATATTCATGCTTTAATTCAATCACTGGATTTCATTTTCCTTGAATATTTATATGCTTTTTGAATAAGTCCATTATTAAATATCACATATTAACCAATATATCCTTTCAGAATTAAATAAATTTCTATGTGCATGGGAATTGAGAAATGGCTTCATTTACTTCATTGTTCAAACTTTTAGTGTTTTTAAAATAATGGATTAATGTATTTCCATTCATAACTCTCGGTCAGTAAACAGTTAAAAAAAACCAAACCTATAATACTGTAACAACGTCCCTTACTATAAGCAGTTATAGATCTTATTAACATCTCATAAATGGTTTTGTAAGTTGGTTTATATATTTTGTTATGTGGATTAGGGTTTAATGTGAACTTATTTTTGATCAGACGGTAAAGTGGAATATTTGCATATAAGCCATGATCACCCTATGCACCATTAGAAGTTGTGAGAACTTACTAACCATCACTGCAGAGACAATAGAGGATAATGGTTTAGGGGGCAGGCTCTGGAACCAGACAGACCTAGATTTTGAATTCTGACTCCTAGATTAGCTATATAATTTTGAGCAACCAAGTTTAAATTCTCCAAGATTCCCTTTCCTGTCTGTAAAATTGTCAGAGTAATAGGACTCACTACAAAGAATCTATCTGAAGATAAAGTGAAAGAAGGAACAGAACAATGTGCTCCCAGTGTTGTCGTTAAATGACGGCTACTGTTATTTTCATTTTTCCTTTGATGACATATAATTTGTAAGATATTTGCAGCTCTCATATCAGAAGACAAAAATGGCTTTACTCACTGTGTCGAGGGAACACTCCAGTTCTGTACTTTTGAATCCCTAAAGTTTGAAAGTGCTGTAGTTAGTGAAAGTGAATGTATATTTGGTACCTTCATATTTAGCCCCTCCAAAATATAAGAAAGACAAATTAATTTATTTCTTATATAAAAATCATATGGGAAACTAATGGAAATTTCACTATATGTGTATTATCTAACTAGAGGAACAAATTCCAAATTCTTGTTACTTAATAAATTATCTATTATGGATGGTGAAGATATTCTTAAGCACATAGAAAAACAAGTATAATGAAGCAGACCTCAACTATTTCAAACAACTAATTTTAAAATACAGAACACTAAATTAAGAAAAAAGTGATGATAAAAATAAATAACTAAAAGAGCATGGAATACTATTCACATGTGTATTTTATTTAGGAGGAACTGCCACTTTATGTTAAAACATTAATCTATGCCACTTCTAGTGTTTGAAGCTATAGCAGTTATTGTTCTAAATAGTAACAGATGCTTTATATTCTTTGTTTGAATAAAATGATGGTTCTATTTTTTTTAAAATTCCAATTAAAGTAGAGAAATAGAGGCTGAGAGTTTCCTTCTGGACTCATGAAACAAGAAATCCAATGTATACAACCAGTAATAAACCTACTGGGAAAACTGATCGGGCAGTGGGGGAAAAGGAAGAGAAGAAAGAGAAAAAGTGCCTGAGAAATTTCAAATAAAAAGCATGTTTGATAAAATAGAAGACACATTAAAAAGAAAAAATACTCCACAACCCAATCCTACTGAGGTAATAAGTACAAATGATATAGAGGATATCCTAGCTGCAGCAGGAGCAAATAAATACATACGTACATACATACATACATAACAAATAAATAAGAAAACCACAAGAGTAACAACACTAAGTTAAATCTTCAGTATGACTCTGTTTTTAGAATCTGATCTGAGTCCATTTTAAAATCAAACAATTCTGGAATTCTCCCATATTAATAGCACTTAATTCTAAAGTCTTTTTTAGTAGAAACACTTGCTTTGCGTTATGAATTATTGTGAAAGCATTTAGGCAATTGAATGGACTTGGCTGTTTCATATAGACTAGCACACTAATCTTATAAATAGGAAATTTAAAGCATAACTGCTAGGATGATTTCTATAACAGATATTTGAAGAAATGTGGGATTCAAATGAATTCCGTACAATATAATAAAATAAGGGGTCTAAAATAACATTTCAGGAGTCTTAATGATGTGTTTAGGATTAAGATAAAACCAAATGAAGTCAGTTCTTTTGTTTGTGTATTCGTTTTCTCAACAGGTATTTATTGTGTCTCTACTACATGATGCAGACAATGTATATAGATGAATATACATCATTGGGTGAGACATGACCTCTGCCTTAACATAATTCAAAGAACAGTGAGACAAAAGCACATTAGAATTTCAGTGTTGTGTGGCAACAGTTCAAATAGTAGAACACACAACATACAGCAATGGCAGAGAGAGAAAGAGTGGTTTGGAGACTCATCCAGTGGAGAAGAAAGGGAAAGCATTTCAGGTCAAGAATTTAGTAAAAGCAGCTTATTGGTCGAGTTTGAGAACTAAATAACAATGAAAACTCTTCTCTGAAGGAGCAGAATCTCTACCTTTGCTCTTGAATAAAGACTGCTCGGAAAATAAGAAAGACCCAAAGAGGACCACTCCCCATACTGCTCCATAAACCAGGATTATACTATCATCGTCATAGGCCCCGAAGTTACAAACATAAAGTGTACCCACGCTGTAAATATAAACATGAATAATCAGTGTAAAATATGTGATAAACACAAAAGATGTTTAGAACATTTGCATTTGGGAATTTGGGGAAGCTGAGTGCTCTCAAGGGAATTCCAGTGAACAAATATAGAAGACAGTGTTATTCTGGCATTATTTCTGATGCTGTCACGTCAGGCTGCCCCCTCCTCTTTTTATCCAATAACTTCTATAAGCCCCTGGTATTTAAGCCATTTTTTCTTATGTCATTTTGTTCCTTCTGTTATTAGTTTACCGACATTGACCGAAATGCACAGGATTTTTACTGAAACGGTATGCATGCTAGAATGCATTAGTCACTGCATGGGAAGACATGGTGGAAGAGATGGGCGTGTCATGCCTCTATTGAGACAACATAATTCCATTAGCAATTTCCAAATTGAGATCTCTGAGATTATAATAGGTGCTTTACAAACATGACAAAGAGATGCTAGCAATATTTTCCTCTATAGTGTATTTTAAATATGAGAAGGGAAAAAAACCTTATTCATATTTCTAAAGCTAGGCTTATTCCATAATGTTTATCCTTTTCAGAAATGGTTCCATTCTTGATAAATTCCAAGATGTGGCCTGTAAAATCACCCAATGCACTAACTTGTTACTTTTGTTCATTGATGTATCAGAAGCATTAACAACTAACTGGCAATCCATGTCGAAAATGAAAAGTAAAATCCAGTGCTTTTCAAAGTATAATAGAAACAGAAAAAATAAAATTTGGACTATTTCATTGTGAAGATGATATAACCAGCTTTGTTTCTAAAGAAAAAAAAAACTATATAAGATGAAACCTTAAGATGATTTGAGAAGTACCCAAAATGTACAGTTCTAATTTTCCCATCTGCTACAAAATTGCTATAGAAAATGGAATTTTTATGTTATGCTGCAACGATAATAAAATACATTTGCACATATATACACACATATATATTATATATGCATATACACACATGCACATACATATGATGCTGTATCTGATAGAACATTAACATTAGTCTGATATGTGATAGAGACATAGAATGATGTTCTCATTTTGAGTTATTTTTTTTAAACTGAGTATTATAAACAAAAATGCCAAATGAAAGATATTTCTCTTTATCTTCATTGCTTTGTATTTTTTATTCTTAATCATATAGCTTTTATTTTTCTGTTTCATTCATTTGTAAAGTATAAATCATTAATAAAATGAAATTGTTTATTATATGTATGAATGTATGCATAATACCATTTTATTTCAAATTCGATTGATATGTTCATTATACCTCATGACTTGTTGATGTTTGGGTACCTATCTTAATTTTTAAATTGTTCCATAATTACTTTTTGGAAACTTTGATCTAAGCAGCCAAAGCATTTCTTTTCTAATCCTATAGCAAATGTCAGTAAAAAATATTTAACTTTATTAAAGAGCTATACTGGATGGCATCTACTATTTTCAATAGGAACTCAAAATGTCTCTTATTAAAACCACCAAGCAACGTAAGTAGGATCTGATTGCCATAACAATCTTGATATTTTAAAGCATCAATTACTTAGTTTAGGGTTAGTCCTAGACATACTAGTTTTTATATCATATTTACTTTATATTAAACTCCCTTCCAATCTATTATTAACAGAAGAAAAATAAATAAATGAACTGTCCCAGAAAATAAATTATATTTCAAACCTCAATGGTTAATCAACCATGGTATCTCTATTTGGGAAATGATTACATTTGTACACAGTTTAAACAGTATTGTTAGAAGTTCATGTCTTTTCAAATATGTGTGTGTGTGTGTGTGTGTGTGTGTGTGTGTGTGTGTGTATTATCTGTTAAGACCAGTGACCTGAAGGGAAAGAAAGAAACTTGGCATTTACAGCTCTTTTAGAATCTTGTCCACTTCTTACTAGAATGTGATTTTGGACTGGTCAGTTAACCCTTCTGAGCCTCAAGCTCCATACTGTAAATGGAGTATTTTGTTTACTTTTCAGGGCTCTTCTCTTACAATAACATAGAGTTTGCTTGGCTCATTGTTGGCAGTCAGTTAATGAAGTTGATTATAATAGTGGCTTCTGTGATTTCTTATTCCCTGGGCTAGTTTTGGGATAAAGCTGTAATGCCTGAATAATATCTTGGAGTTCTTACTGCTATTCTTGTTTCTCTAGTATAAAATTTAAGCTTATATTAGTAAAGCATATTATTGAAGCCTTTGGCATTGATTGTTGACCGTACTAGAACAGCCAACTGTCCTAGTTTGCTCAGGACTGAGGGGATTCCCAGGATGCAAAGCTTTCAGTGCTAAAACTGGGAAAGTTTCAGACATACCAGAGGGCTTGGTCACTCTATACTGACCATCTAAGTTTCATCTTCCTTGTCCTTAACTATATTGTAGCCAGAAACCACACTTCCTAGCGCCTTTGTATCTAAGTTGGTTCATGTGACTAGTTCTAGCCAATGGAATGATGTGTGCATTTCTGAGCCAGAAAGTTAAGTATTCAATGTACCTTCCCAGTGCTCTTTCCTTTTTATCACTGGCAGGTAACAACAGACACGGTGATCTTAAAGCCCCAAGATCACTGATCCACAAAATAGAGACAGTCCACAGTCCTGAATTACTGTGTGGAAGAGGGTTTTACAAACCTCATCAAACTGTGAAGTGAGAAATGAACTTCATTGTGTTTTAGTATATAAGCTGCCAAAGCGAGCACTGACCTTAGTTGTATTAAATCTTCGAGATTTTGGAGTCTTTGTTTCCTCAGTTAGCGTACCTTAATTAGAAGATATAACTTACGGTTATTAAATAATATTGGAGGTGAATGTCATTTGTCACTTGTTCTTGCCACAAGAGATGGCACATACAGGAGATACAGAAGGGTCATTCTTCACTAATAACACGCTGTTCTAAGTTAAGCCACCCTAGCAACTTCAAATTATCCATGAGTTTATTTACTGCTCTCAATAAGCTTAACAGGCTGGCAGTATCATTTCCTCCATTTTAGACGATTAAAATAGGACTTAGAGTCATCACTTATTTTCCTCTCACTAACACAAAGGTAAATACCAAACCTAAGAATAAACTCACTACTTCTCATACCAAACTCCAGGCTTTTCCATTAAACTGTTTCCTTTACATATTCTATAATGGTATATATACTATATATATATATACCATGTATATATATGTGTGTGTGTATTATCTGTTTTATATATATATATATGTTTTATATATATATATACAAGCATAAATAAACACACACACACTGCAAAGCAATGACTACAGTGAGAACATGTACATATTCGTCTTCTTTCATTATGTCTTTACAAACCGATTTCAGATAATTAGATGTAATGTCTTTCTTTTTTAATTTGTCCACCTTCTAAAATTCTCTGTGGCATCACAACTTGCTAATTGCCTGCTCCTTCAGATGCTTTAAATTTTAGGTATATCATTTTTAAAAATTATTTCTTTGAATGCTCCATCCCACTCTTTGGTGGGTCTCATTTATTGCCCCATCCTCATGATAGATAAAATCGTTGAGCTTGCCTCTTCACTCTATATTGCCCTTCCACTCACGTGTCTTACCTATTTATATTGCTAATTACACTAATTTTACCTGTGTTCAAAACTGTAGTGTTTGGCTCTAGTTCCAAGTTTTTCTTGAAATACAGATTGACAGGTGTTTACTTGTGTTTAAAAAGTGCAAAGGAGGGTATACCAAATACTGCATCTGTTGGGCTAAAATTCAACTTCATCATTACATGGTATAAGCCAGCTTCTCTCCTTATTTCCCTCTTTTCCAATTATCCCAATTGTTTAGACATATTTGGAATGTGTGTGTGTGTGTGTGTGTGTATGCTTTTCTTTGCATATTAAAAAAACATATTTATTCATGTAATTAGTGTCTCCACATATTTCTCACTTCAGCCTCCTTCTTCCCATTCTCACTGGGAACATGCTAAGTTAAGCCCTCATTGTACTATGCTTATAGCATAGGAGCAATTCTGCTCTGCTGACAGTTACTTTATATCCTTCTGGACTTTTCTTTGCCTAATGAATTTTCACCTATCTTTTCCTATTATAATTCATTCAGATATATGCTCTAGATTAATCTAAGCACATATCTGCTCCTGCTTCTCTTGTTTGAAATTTATCTCTATTCCCTCCCAAATTAAGTATTAACTTCTCAAACTCGTGTTTAAAATCATTCATAATACTCTCAGAGATGCCTTTGTTTTGTGTGTGTGTGTTTAAGATTTTATTTATTTATTTGAGAGAGAGAGAGAGAGAGCAAGCACAAGTGGAGGGAGGGGAAGAGAGAGAGGGAGGAGCAGAGTCCCCGCTGAGCAGGGAGCCCAACGTGTGGCTCATCCCAGGACCCTGAGATCATGAGCTGAGCTGAAGGCAGATGCTTAACCAACAGAGCCACCAGGGTGCCCCTCACAGATGCCTTTGTAATCATATCATATCTACTTGGTAAGTTTCAGTCAAGCAAGACAATTGTGCATTCCCCAAATACCCTCTAGACCTCCCCACTCCTGCTGGGTCTACACTCTCCACCTGGGAAACTCCATTTTAGTTCATTCCTTTGGAAACCTTAATCATCCTTTAAGACCTAGCTCGAAGGAGCTTTAATGCATATTTTTTTTCCCTCTCCTTGCTAAAGGCCATTTGAAAACCTTCTTCCTTGAACTCACAAAGCACTTTCTTTGCACTTACTTCCCTTACAATGTATGTTACTTCAATCAGATAATAGAATCTTCCCTGGAATTTGTTTTTCCCTAAGAAATTAAATGTTTCTTGTGGACAGGCATTATAATAATCATCTTTGTATTCCTCAAGTGCTTAGCATAATATCTTACTCTCGAAAAAAAGTTCATTTATACAGAAGAGCCTTCAAGGTAAGATACTATTTTAGAAATAATTGAAATGCCAAAGTGTCTAAATATATATATGCTTGAGAGTATATATGGGGCTGATTGGGATGCGGTTAAAACTTGCGTGGAGTTAAATAATGATGAAGCAAATTCATTCTGAGGAAGTATCATATGATGGTTAGTAAGTTTTTAGCCAGTGAAAAAATAAGGAAATAAAATTTTAGTAAATTATAACTTGTCCATTTAATTTACAACAGCCCCATGGATTTTCAATGCATAGTTCAACCATAGAAACTGCCAAATATTTTTTCTAGTTTAAGTAAGATGATATAAAGCTACATAAAATTACATCTCTCTCCTCTCTCTCTATATATGCACATATATAGTATAATATAAAAATGTAATACGCTGATAAAAGACTTTTAAAAATAAAGGAAGTATTATATTATCAAACTATAAAACTTTCTCTATGAAAAATCGCAGAAGCTGATTTTGTGTTTCTAAGAAGTAAACATAAAAAGAAATAGAACATGCTAAGCACGCTCTAAAATGCCTCCGAGTGATTCCCACTGTCTAGAATTCACATCTTTGTATAGACATCCAGATTGTACCAGAGTTGTTCTGGGTGACTGGTAGCACATAGCTGAGGTGATAGTATGTCATTTCCTGCATTAACTTACAAAGACAATGACTCCCATCTCACGCATTCTCATTCATTCTTGCCCTCTTGCCCTGGGAGAAGCAAGCTGCTATGTTGTAAGCAGTCCTGAGCAAAGTCTTCATGACTAGGAATTGAAGCTTCCAGCCAAACACCAGTGAGGATCTTAGGCCTATGAGCCTGCTGTCAACCATGGGAATAAGCTTGGAAGCACCACTTGAGCTTTGAGATGATGGCAGCGACTGCAACCCTGTGAGTCCCTGAGCCAAAACCAGCCAACAAACCTGCTCCCAGACCACTGAACCTCAAAAACAGTGTAAGAAAGTAATTATTTGGTGATACTTTGTTATGCAGCAATAAATAACTACAGAGAATACATAGATACTAGAAACTTTGCCATTAAGCCTATTTATAATGAAAGCAATAATGTATATTTTAAAAAGGATTTTGTTGACTACACATTTAATTTACTACCTTAATGAAATAACCTCAAAATAAACATTTACATGATAAGAATTTAGTTTTTACTTAATAAAAGCAATTACGACCCCTTACTTCTACAGATCTGACTTCTTGGCTCTCATAAAGCGTAACAATTGTGGGTTATGTTTCTTTTCCCTTAAAATAAAATGTCTGGGGGGCACCCGGGTGGCTCAGTTGCTTGGGCATCAGCCTTCAGCTCAGGTCATGATCCTAGAGTCCTGGAGTCCTGGATCCTGCCCTTCCTTGGGCTCTCAGCTCAGTGGGGAGTCCACTTTTCACGCTCCCTCTGCTCCTCCCCCTGCTCATGTTCTCTCTCTTGCTCACTCTTTCTCTCAAATAAATAAAACCTTAAAAATAAATAAATAATTTTTAAAAATAATTAAATAAAATGAAGCGTTTTGAGGCTGCGTCTGGCTCCCAGTCTCACAGTCTACGCAGCACACTGAGCTCCACAGAGACGGTGCCAGGCAACGGAGAGCCCAACGTGCACTGGGCGACTCTGTGCCTCACTGAGGAAAATAATTAAACGTGGGCAACGGAGATGCTAAGAAGCCAAGAGGCAAAATGTCCGCATATGCACCGTTTGTGCAAACTTGCTGAGAGAAGCACAGGAAGCACCCAGATGCTTCGGAGAACTTCGAGTGTTCTAAGGAGTGCTCCGGAAGCTGGAAGACCGTGTCTGCGGAAAGAAAGGAAAACCTGAAGATGTGGCAAAGGCGGACAAGGCCCATTGTGGAAGAGAAATGGAAACTTACATCCCCCCCTAAAGGGGAAACAAAAAAGAAGCTCAAGGATCCCAATGCACCCAATAGGCCTCCTTCAGTTTTTTCTTGTTTAGTTCTGAGTATCGCCCCCAAACCAAAGGGGAACATCTCGGCCTATCCATTGGCGATGTTGCAAAGAAACCGGGAGAGACGTGGAGGACCCCGTGCCGGTGACAAGCAGCAGCAGGAAAAGAAGGCTGCCAGGCCGAAGGAAAACTAGAAGGTCATTGCCCCCGCCGCGCTGAGGAAAGCCTGATGCGGCATAGGAGGGAGTCGTGTCGGCTGAAAACCGCAAGAGAAAGAGGGAAGAGCAGGAAGACAAGGAAGATGAAGAGGATGAAGACAGAAGATGAAGAAGATGATGTATAGGTTGGTTCTCGCGCAGTTTTTGTTCTCTTGTCTATAAAGCACGTAACCCCCCTGTACACAGCTCACTCCTTTTAAAGAAAAGACACGTAAGCTGTTTAAGATTTGTTTTTAAACCGTACAGCGTCATTTTTGCGTAGTTAACACACTACGGGATGTGTGTTTGGAGAGCCCTGGCCTGCGGGTATTTTCCGTAGCCACGAACCTTGCGGGACAGTGTGGGGGTGGTACGTCCGCATGGAAATGTAAAGCAGGCTCTGTGCACAGCGCAAATTAGCGGTATGTTTTTGCATCTTCACTTGTCTCTGATGCAGTTTACACAAAATAATTGTTGTTCTGGTACCTGAATATCAGTCTGTAGTTGCAAAAAAAAAAAAAAAAAGTTGCAGCTGTTTTATTAACATTCTGAATGCTTCTAAGTAAATACAATTTTTCTATTAGTAAAAACAAATAAATAAAATAAAATAAAATAAAATAAAATAAAATAAAATAAAATGTTTTAAGGATTTGGTTCTATTTACTCTAGTGTTTCTCAAAATAAGGATTCCAGGTAAGTTTCAATGTCTAGGTGAAGATCAGAAATACAGAATTTTCAACAGCTCTTTGGGCATAACAGGAGTGAGCCACAGGTCATACAAAAAAGATAAAATAGATTCTTCTTTCCAGATTCCTTTCTTGTGTTTTCTTGAACTCAGTTTCTAGATTTGCTACAGGCCAACGAAAGACTGTGGGTTTTTCTTCTCCATGATTCTATGAATCTTATTATTATTTTTTTCTTCCCAGTACTGTTACAGGAATCCTCTCACAGTGGGTCAGTTCATAGAATTTTTTGAAGTCATTTATTAATAAATTTTATATAAGTTAATATTATGATATATCCATCACTATGCCAAGGATTTATCTTTAAAAATGCTTAGAAAGTTTAAAAGCACTTTTAATAGAATTTTAATCTTCAAAATTTTATACTTTGCTAGTAAAATACCAATGGAAAACAGAACAAATGTATATTATATAACAAAGAAATGAATCTTGGTACATTTTTTTTCTCCTGCAGCAATGCAGATAATTGGCTCCATCAATCTAAATGAGGCTATAATACTCGGATTTTATTAATAAGGTCAATATCAGATGATTTACAATTTGTATAATATAAAAATAAAGTTTAATGGAATTCATTATATATAATATTTCATTTTTATAAATATAGAATATCTTCTTTAAAAGAAAGACAAACTTTTTGTATTATTTTTATACCTTATGTAGCTGCATATAAAACGTCTGAATGGCTGTATATTTTCTTATCACTGAAAGTGAAAATCAAGTGAATCCTTTAAATATTGTAAACGATTTCATGTGACCACCCAATATATTTTAAATAAACATGAATCTCTTGCATGTTGTAAAGAATATATTATAAAGATATATATAATACACATACATATATTTAAACTCCACATATGCTATTTTGTATTATAGAAAATGAAAATACAGGCAGTTGAAAAAATTAATGATAAACGTTTTAGAAATAAATGTTAGGCCATATTAGGGAAAATAAAGCCTTTTGCAAGGAGTTAAACACAGTATAAAGAAACTGGAGGGGCGTCTGGGTGGCACAGGGGGGCACCTGGGTGGCACAGCGGTTAAGCATCTGCCTTCGGCTCAGGGCGTGATCCTGGCGTTGTGGGATCGAGCCCCACATCAGGCTCCTCCGCTATGAGCCAGCTTCTTCCTCTCCCACTCCCCCTGCTTGTGTTCCCTCTCTCGCTGGCTGTCTCTATCTCTGTCGAATAAATAAATAAAAAATCTTAAAAAAAAAAAAAAAAGAAACCAGAAAAGCCTTCACATATACTACGGGAAAAATACCATTAATGTTGGAGCTCAAGTACTCATTAACCACCATCATTTCTGAAAGTTGACTGTAACAAAGACAGATGTAACAATGTTTTGCTGCTCTGCATCCAAACTACCCATAATTAAGTCATGGCTGAAAAATGATTTTTTATATTTCTTCCTTTAAAAGATAAAGAGAAACATACTCTTTGCCATTATATCTCAATGGCTAAGCTCTTCTCTTTAGTAGACTTTAAATCAAGAGTCTAATCAATAATTTAATCTTTTATAGTTGAATAGACTTTACATGTAAACAGTATTTCTGCTCAAAACAAGAATGTGTCAGGCTTCTATATGTTTAAAATTCTCTATGCTCCTCCTCTGATAGTTAGAAGATGGCTAAATTCTACCTAATCTTTGGAAAACAAACATGATGTTTATTTTTGTTTGTTTTTTATATATCTTACTTCTAAAATAAATTACTATATTCTGTATTCTATAACACGCTACATGGAATTCATATGTTCATTATATTTTTAAGTTATACAGTTATTTCTGATTCTATATGTAATTTCACACTCAAGAAGCTTAATCTCATTCCATAATTAATTCTGAAGTTTGTGCAATAAAAATTCTCCATTAAAATCCTGTCTATAAGCAAACCATAGCTGGACACCTTACCTCAATAAATTAAAAATATACTATTTGAGTAAAAAGTCTTGCTAAATGGTGCAAGGAACAAAGACACACACACACACACACACACACACACCCCTTATGGACTACAAAGATAGCTAAATCAAGTAGATTGGTAGCTATGCTGCAGGTCAGAATTACAAGTGCCAAAAATGTCATAAACAGAGTGATTTTGGAAAATCGAAGAAGAAAAATGTTTCAGGAAGCTTACAAGAAAATCCTCAATATTTTTGCAACGTCCATTGTAATATGAATTAGCTAGTACATTTAAAAAGAAAAGAAATTATCAACTATCTAAGACACATATGATGGTCTTTAAATACCTGCCAGAGGAAAGGGGAAACAAAGACAGGTCAAAGTCAACCTTAAGCAAGGAGAGTTTAAGATATATAAAGATATTATTCTTTTTATTCTCAAGGCAAATTTAATGTCAAGAATTGATAGAGTTCTAAGTGCTTGGAATCAGGAGGTACATTATTTCACTTCACCTTCAGTGTCAGTAATAGAATCGTGGAATATTAGAGGTAGAAGTACTCTTAGCCCTAAACATAATTCTAGGTGGCTTAAGTTATTCTGTTCATTTTATAGTGCTGGTACCTGTGTATAATAAAATACAGAAATTTGGTATTCCTGTATTATACATTCTACTTACTATATCAAACATCCTGTTAGTTTTCAATTTTCTTAGGTTAATTTAACCTCATTTTTGTGCTATCTTCATACCATATTCTTTTTATGAGGGGTGGTACATTTAGAACTCTAATGTGGTAATATATTGGGATGCTGGGTTGTTTTAATACAAGTCTACTCATTATTCAACTTTCACTAACACCTAAAAATCTTTAGTGATGTTTACATTTTAAAGAGGGATTTCAGGGCACCTGCATGGTGTAGTCAGTTAGCGTCCAACTTTTGGTTTCGGCTCACGTCATGATTTCTGGGTCATGAGATCAAGCCCCGCAGGGAGCTCTGTGCTCAGCATGGAGTCTGCTTAAGACTATCTCTCCCTCTCCTTCTGTCCCACCCCCACCCTCAAATAAATAAATAAATTTAAAGTGTCTGTAAAAAATAATAAAAAATAAAGGGGGTTTTTAATTATTTTCTTCAAAATCCCTGTTGGGATACCCTCTTTACCAACGTGATGAGGGGTTTTCATAAAAAAAAATGTTACTCTCAATTAGTTTTCTTTTGTTAAGGGTCAACAGCTCACCCCATGACTCTTTGGTGGTAAAAATAATGAATACAGTATCTTTTTATATTGTTGATCTGATAATGAATTTTATATCTTCAAAACTAAAATAAGATATTACCAAGGCATGAGAATTGGTATTTAAATAGGTGACTCGTATTAAGGAGTGCACTTGTGATGAGCACTGGGTGTTGTATGTAAGTTCAAGTGTATGCCTGAAATGAATATATTATATATAAATTAGCTGGAATTTGAATAAAGACTAAAAAAAAAAAAGAAAAAAATGAAATAAATGAAGGGATTGGAATCAATGTCATCTGGCCCTGTCTTATTTTACACATGAAGATCAGAGAGGTTAAGTGAATTACCCAAAGCTACACATTTAGGTAGTTATAATTCTGAAATTAGAACCCAGGATTTCTGACTTCTCTTGAGCTGTAACTTCAGTAGGTCCAGCATTCAGATAAAATCTCTCCTCCACTCAGATCCCATCACTCACAGGTAATTCTTGTATATTGTTCTCTACTAATCTTTTGAAGCCACCTGATCTCTAGGTGTCTGAGTCAGCAGGGAGGGATTAAAAATATCAGATTAGAGAAACCCTAGGAGCCCTATATACTGGAAGAAATGTCAAACCTTGGCAGAGAAAGTTTAGTCTCACTTATTCCCAACCCCTCTGAGTGAGCTACAATCTGAGATTAAGCCCTGACTTAAAATGTTCCTGATATCTAGGTTGGTTCAATCACAGATACACTAGAAACGATAAACAAGCAATGAAAACTAGAACTATGGGCATCCCAACTACGAATTTTACTAACTTTATATAATCTTTTCCCTTAATCTCAATATACTAACTTCCTTGCTCTTTTTCCTGCTACCCTTTCTCTAAAATGCAGAATAAAATCATCATTGTTTCTACCTCATTCAGGCTTATCTCTATTCTACAAGTACAGAGATGGAAAACAACGCGCCTAAGCCTACTTTTCTTGGCATCTTCAAAAAAAAAAAAAAGACATATGTTCAAGGACGTGACATTTTCTGTATATTTAAAAAATATGCTTTAATCATCTCTAATTCCTTATGCTTCTGTTTTCAACTCCTGAAGTCAATTAATTATTGTTTCTTTTGTTATTATGTATGTCCTTTTTTTTCCCTTTGATTTCTACATCTGTCTCTTCTCTGCCCCTACTTCTCCACAGTTTTTCTTCTCATTGATATAATGAAAAAATCCACCTTCAAGACTTCCCAATGACGTTTAAAACCTTGTCAAGCACTAATACTCCGAGAGTAAGTAGGCCTAGTATGCAGCTGATCTCGAAGCATCCTTTCAATTAGAACTAAGATGGAAGTTAAATGTAAAATATAAGGTAATTCAACATCCAACTGAAAATTGAAAGAGTGTATTGCCAACAAATGAGACCATATCTGACTGGGAATAAAGTGGATGTACTCTTCTTTCACATTTGCATTTTCAAAATAAAATAAAAACAAAATGCACCTTTTCATAATACATGTAAGAAGTAATAGAAAAATTCACACATGAATACTTATAGCTAGGAATTAGCTAAGAGGTCTCTTATTGCATTACATCATTTGAAAACGAACAGAAGTAAACTCGAGTCGGTGTCATCTGCAAACTTAATCTGTGTACACCAATGGCAGGGTCTTGGGTACCTGAACCAGCTGATCTCAGAAGCATGGATTCTTCCCAGGTTCAGTCCTTTCAGACAGCTACATGGAAATATTTATCTGTTCTGAAATCTCCTGGACTATCCAACCCTACTTCCAAATTCCCAGAAATTCTGCATTTCCATTATCTCCTTTGACAAAGCCAGCTAGACCGTGACGGCTGCTAGGTCCTTCTGTTTCCAGTTCTTACCAGAAGTGTTTTCCTAACACAGAACTGTCATTTTACTCCCTTGATGTTAACATCATTGATGGCTAGTCAATAAACGCCACATTCATTAGGATTCCATATGAGACTCTAACAATATTGCCAGCCTCACCTCTAGGCACATGTGCTATGCTCTATTGCCAGATTTAAGAACTTTACGGTCTTTTGGGGGTCTGTGTTCAAGACTTCTCACTTGCTACTCTCTGTTCTCTAGCTAGTTAATTTCCACACATTATTTTTGTATGCAATTAAAATGTCACATTCTATGTAAAGCATTCCCTCAGAGAAATTTAAGCTCTACATCCTTTGAACCCCTCTATTCTAGTACTATCACATTTAAGTTTAATAATTTCCTTATATTTCCCTATTTTCCACCAGATCAGTGGTTGGTTGATAAATTTTGGATACTGGCCCATATGTGGCCTTCTGTTTTGGTAAATGAAGTTTTATATTATCATAGTCATACTCATTTGTTTACATATTGTCTATGGATGCTTTTGTGCAACAGTGGCAGTATTGAGTAGTTGCCACAGAAAATATAAAATATAATACAACCCCAAAATATTCACTATCTGTCCCTGTTCAGGAAAAGCTTACTGGGCTCTGCACTAGAGCTGGACATTCTTAAATAAGATATACTGGGCCACATTCATCTTTCTGTATCCATAAGCTTGCAAACTACTTGAGTAGGGGATAAAAATACTTGTTAAATGAATGGATTTATCTTGACCTTCTTTCATATTTCTTTGTATTTTACTTATGCTTCTCTCACTTACAGAAGATGTACTGTCACAAAGAAATTGAATGATTCTAGTACTCTAATATATAGCCAGCACTAATTATAGGTACTGTAAATATGCAGAAAGAATGGATTTGATTAAACTTTCAAATCTAAGCAGCATATTATTGGACACTAATTGGCAGATGGAAAATACTTTAAGGGATATTTGTTGCAAGGATGTGTGATGGCCAAGATGAAGTAAAAGAAATAAGGCTGCTAATTTCAGAAACACAGCAGGACAGGCATATTTAAACAAAGTAGACAAATTAAAATAGTGGCATGGCTGACTTCCTTTTTGTACTTTATCTTTTTAGTATTTTTATTATTATAATAGGTTCTTTAGAAGTATTAATAATCCTTCAATACTAACTTTGAAATGTAGTGGTGAAGATGAGATTATGTATCTCAGTGTACACATATTAGCTTGGTATTCAATAAATGTTATTGTTACCCTCTGCAAAGGTTAATTGAACTGAGGATAACCAAACCAAGCATTTCCATCCTTGGCCATGTTCCTGGCATTTCTTATGAAGATACATCCTGAGATCTATGTATATGAATTGCATTTTAAATCGTTAGACTTCAAGAAATTGTATCTTTTCTCCAAACTAGAATAAATCATATGTTTAATTTTAATTCAAAGAAAAACACGTCCAAGCTTATCTTTATTTTTTCACATACCAGAAAAAAAAAAAAAAGAGACTCTTTTGAGGTTTTCCTCCAGGTTTGCAGACATCCTGTCTGACAGTGAATGTGATCTAAGGTTGTGTGGCTCAAAAGCCAATGTAGTTTCCAAAGTGCTTTCCCCACTGGGCACACACAAAATATGCCCTTTGATTATAATCTTCAGCCCTCTTTTCAAGACTGGTTTCTGTTCATAACTCTTTGGGGTTTAGAGTCAACTCAAGTTTGTTTTTAAGCAAAGAATATTCCTTAAAGCTGTATACAAGTTTGATCGGCTGGCTGCTTCGATTTCACAGTTTTCCAGCTATGCCACATTGTTTGCATCTGTGTATCAGTGAAGGCTTAAAAGCATTTCGTTTCCCATGACTGTTTTCAATTATTTCTGCTGGCCATACATCTATACATACTAGTAGGAGAGCATTCTCTTTGGTATTTATTCTCCAGCTGCAATTAGAATTAATATTAGACTCCTACTCAGTTAAAATCTCAGAAGAAAATAATTTAATGGTAAAGTCATAATTGTAGCCTATTTTAAGTTGAAAAATTAAAAATTTGTTAACCCACTCCAAGTTGGTAATTGAAAAACAGAACAAACAATTCCCTTAAGAAATATAGAAAAATAATAATAGCATCCATAATCAAGACCTAATCCAAATCAGTTCAATGAATGTCAGATATGTATATATATATATATTTTAAAAACTACATATTTTATTAAAACTTAGAATCATCTGTTTTTTGGTAAAATAACTCATGTTATGCCATCTCTGGACTTCATATTCATAGACAATGCTGCTGGCTCATCATCATGAATGCATAAAATGCTGTTATTCTAATTGTCTAGTAAATTTTTCCCGAGTTATTGCCAAACGATTTGGTGTTCTTGTCTATGACCCATGATATAACTAGTTATATAATAAAAAGAAACCAAGGGGGAAAAAAATTCCAATTAGTGTATGTAGTAAAGTTAAAGGCCTACTCTGTCCACTGAATGTACTGAAGGTAAAGTATTGTGGTTTTAATTCTATTAGCCATGATCCAAGAGGCAAACTACAGCCAGAGACCCATCTGCCTCCTTTTGTAAATAAAGTTTTATTGGAACACAGCCACATCCATTCATTACATTTGCCTATGGCTGCTTTCCAGCTACAACAGCAGTGTTGAGTAGCTTCACAGAGACTGTATGGCCAGGAAGCCTAAATATTTACTAAAAGCCTTTAAAAAGTCTTCCAACTGCTTCTCCAGCATATTAGAATCTGAGATGGTGGTCTCAAATCAGAAGTTTGGCTATCTCTGAATACCAAGAGCACTGAAAGTAAAGGTCATCCAGATATTTATTCCAGGGGCTATAAATTTACCACTGACATGGAATGTTTCGCATGACATTAGGCCGACATGTTTTCTGACCTTCAGACCAGAGCGCTCAACTGCCCACTGGCCACTTCAACTTAGACATAACAAGTTATCAATTTCTTTTACTTTTCTCAGACATTAGTCTTAACCATCCCTTAGTAGGTCCTCCAAATTGCTTCTAGAGAAAGCCTTAAAAGACAAAATTGACCGTGTGTATCTTAGAATTGAGTAAAATCTGTAAGCACCATTTCATATTCTTTAAAATAAAATCAAGCTTCTAACAATGGCTTCCAATCCATGAAATGGATCAAATCTTGGATCCAACTAATTGATAAACTTGCTACCTAGAATTCATCTCTTGGTTTATGGCCTTCAAGTAGTTGCCCATTTGCTCAACACTGGCCCTGCTAAAGATCACTCATCCAAAGCACGAGCTGAGATATTAGCCTACCAAGAAAATATCCTTAGTTTACCTTGACCCCTTATCTAGGTTAGGCATTCCACACATGTACCTCAGAAGCATCCTGTGTTTAGTCTTATTTGGCAGTATGACTTTATATTGGAATTATTTTGTTTATTTTTCTCAGACTTATTTAAAGGATAAGCTTCTTGAGGATAGGGCCTTAATTTATTTTGATTTCCATTTTCTAAGTGCTTAAAACAAATAAAATACTTCTTGCATATTGAATGAACAAAGAGTACTGAGTCTGCTTTGGCAAGACACAAGAGCCTAGTGGAAAATAATTCTAGAAAAGATGTGTGGAACAAGAAAAGGCTATTTATGTGATATGTATGCTAATTAATAAAAAACTCTTTGCCTTCCTTCCTTCTTCTACAACCAGAACTCCAGTTTGGACAATTTTTGAAAAACAATTTTTGAATAAAGAACAATGACCAACTTAAAAAAAATCCTAACTTCTTCATGTTGGCATCAATCAATAATTTAATTATTTAAGATATTGTGCTACCACAACCCCATTTTGTGGAAGAAGGGCAACTGGCAACTTAACTGCTTCTTTAAAAGTTTATGAACTGAAAAAAACATTTTATCCTACTTGAAAATATTATTAATATGGTTACTATAGACCTCCACTTTTACAACTTCGAAGGTATAATTACCATTTACACATTCAAATTAGCTATTATCTACATTTTACAGATGAGGAAACATACATACACAAGTGAATTAAACCATCGATTTCAAGGCCATAAGGTAAGTAATAAAATTTTAAATGCATAAATTCCCATCTCCTTTCCCTGGTTAATGCTTAAAATTAGGATTTTAGTTATATTTTCTCTACAAAGTTTTCAACAGTAGGGTAAGAGCTATTTGTGTAACAATAGATCAAAGAACTCCCTAGGAGTCCTTTATTATTGCACAATACCATGTAAGAAATATGTACATCATAGCAGAAAAATCATGAAAACCATTTTTTTAGTCTAAGTAGTCACATTTGTAACAGACTGGCAGTAATAAAACTTGCTAATTCTAACGGCCTAACAGATTGCAACAAAAGACTATACTTCCAAAAATAGATTCCATTTTGCTATCTGATCCTTCTCTTTCACCAAATATGGTGAATTCTTTATCTTAGCCATCTAATATTTCCAATGTTTTTAGTTACTTTTCTAGCTTTTCCACAAAACATCTAGCCCCATAAGTCATAACGTCTTTGAACAACAACAACAAAAAATCTCATCTTTGGAGGAAAAAAAACAGCAACAAAGATCACAGTGGCAAAACATTATTTACTTCTTAACAAGGAATAATCTAGAGTAGGTTTTCCTTTAACTCTTAGAAATCATGTCATTCTGTACCAACTGCACTGAGAATAAAGGAAAATTCAGACTGAGAATAAATTGTTTTAATGAAAATTAGAACGCTCTCTTTAATATTTGGCCCTTTTACTTCTAGCCACCAAAAATTGTGGGTAACAGGTGCATTTTTCTTACGATAAAGTTTCTCAAAAGAAAACCATGTAAAAAGCATTTCTTAGAAATTCTGCTAAACAATTATTCACAAAGACACTTTCAACTTTAATATGTTCACTACCTTCGTTGTTAGAAAGTCAAAGTTGCAAAGAAATAAAAATAAAGACCAAAAATGGGAAGTATGTACTCCAGCAAATTATTCTCTAAGTAACCTGTAGTTCTAGAAACACAGGAGTTTTTTAAAGATATCTGAAAATTGGTCAGGCTATGCTTCTTTTGAATGAATCTATATGCTTTAACAATATGTTTGCTTCTGATTGTGGCAGGCAATAAAGTGAAACTGATTCTAATTCTGATCTTTGTAACACTGACTTGAACAAGATCAAGAGTCTAGGAAATTCCTCTTTGCTGTCACTCACTGACAGAAATATATATAATAGTGCACAGCAGGAGGTGTAACCTTGAAAAACACCAAGCAGCATAAGAGTAAGGTACCATGGAAGTAAAGGAGAAGTATCCCTGGGGAAAGAATAGAACACACAGATAGCAGAGACAGAGGAAAAGGAGGCAAAAGAACATGGCCAGAAACGATATTATTGATATAGACAATAATTAGGGCAGAAGTTCATCAGAAATATTTATAAATGAAATTAGATTAATATAAATATCAGATTCAGCAAAGCATGCTAAGGAAAAAGAATTTATGGTCCTAACAACAGAATATATAATCATAATGCTGAACGACATTTAAATAGCATTGATTTACCTAACAAATACTTATTAATCAAAGAAGTCACCCCAAATTTTCTTGGCTAAATTAGAGTACCAGGAAAATATTAGCAGTTTTGATTCAACTGAATGTTTCTGCAGATGTTAATCAAACATTTAAAGGCGCTTAACTATTTTAAATTGGAGTATTTGTGTCTGGGACAGGGCAGGTGCTATAGTCTGAGTGTTTTTGTCCTCTTAAAATTTATGTGTTGAAATCTCATGCCCAAAGTAATAGTATTTGCAGGTGGGGCCTTTGGGAGGTGAGTAGAACGTCAGGGTAGAGCCCTCATGAATGGAATTAGTGCCTTTAGAAAAGAGACCCCAGAGAGATTCCTGGTTCCTTCCACCATGTGAAGTTGCAGCAAGAAAGCCATCTATGAACAAGAAAGCAGGTATATACCTACTGGATACTGAATCTGTCAATGCCACGATCTTGGACTTTCCAGCCTCCAGGACTATGAAAAATAAATTTCTGTTGGTTTTAAGCCACCCAATCTATAGTATTTTTGTTATAGGAGGGTTAATGGACTAAGACAATGGGATGGAGAATATTTAAGATTTTTTTAAAATTTTACATAAAATAAATTGCGTTCAAAGGGAAAAATAGTTCAAAGTTTTTGAGAATATTAGTGTTTTAAAGTTATTTAATATTCCTTTCCTCTATCAAGCTATTAGTATCAACAATACTTTCTTCTAGAAGACACTGTCATGCTTTTAATCATATTAGTCTTATATCATTTGTCTTTAATACACCTCTGTAAAAAAATAGTTATCATTTACAGCTGTACAGAGCTAGGGTCCTTCAGATTAACAAATGAACATCTCTATGTGAGCAAGGAAAAGAACTTGCTCTCCTGATCTTACGCCCCAAGAGAGAGATAGATGATAGATAGATAATAGATAGATAGATAGATGATAGATAATATTACAAATAAAATTAGGAAAAGATAAAATATCCAAATATTGAATAGTAGGGTCACAGACAAAATAGTTTTTGGTATTAACTCAAAAAAAGATTATCTAAAAAAATTTTGAGTAACTCAAAAGAAATTAAAGACTTAAATGGATAGAGAAAGAGGCAAGAAACACACACACACAGAGAATGCCAAATGGTCAGTTATAAGACCTAGAAATCCAAATAGATTACCCTAAAGAGTTATATTTTTATCTACCTCAATGTGTCTATTAAATACTACAAGTCCAAGTACTGATTAAGTTAGCTACGTTAATATGATTATAACAATAAGAAAATCCACAATGTCTCTTATTTTGTGGACAGAAGGCAGAGAAAAATGCACTGATCATGAAATTTGCGCAATCGTATAAAGTTAATACTTCCTAAGACCGAATTTCATCAGTGAAACCATTTACTTTGTTTCCTATTGGTAATGTTCCCAGAAAGACAAATGATGAGTAAAAAGTATTTATCTATCTATAAGAATATATATGTATGAACACACACACACACACACACACACCCCTACCTTTGTGTGTGTGTTTTCAAAAAAAAAAGCGTTTGGGCCAACCAACTGAAGATAGAAATAAAAAGTGAATTTGTATCAGTAAATTGATCTGTAGAATATTGAACCAAAAGTTATATTTAATTATGACATAGGCTTTAAAACTTTGTACTTGGGACTGTCCTATCAGCTTTTATTTTTTTTATTCAACAACTGGATGAAGGCATAGAAAACAAAACAAGTATTAAGAAGTCATCTTAAGAAGGAATTTCACTTAAAAAATTGCATATTAGCAAACTTGGAATTTCTACAATTTTTTTTTATGTGAATGAAGGAAACACTTGTGCTCTGTAGCTTTAAAAGATGAGAAGTAGAATCAACCAATATAGGTTATATTAGAAGAGCCAAGAATCATAGTCCATGCTTGTGAAATTCATAGTGTCCCATCATGGTAAATGCTAAAATTTAAATTTGATGTTAATTTTTCAGAGAGAGTTTACAGAAAATTCCATGTGCCATAGGAGTTTGGAACCTAGTTGATCCCTAATATTTCTTCCAAGTTAAAACTTTTATAGTTACTTCCCAGAATTAAAAGGAAGCTCCATGCAGTCATCATAGACACAAACACATTTCAAAATCATTTTGCTTGGCAACATATGGTAGAGTCGATCCTCATTATTCCCAGATTTCATAATTTGCAAATTCGTTCACTCACTAAAATTTATTTGTAACCCTAAAATTGACACTTGCAATGTCTTTGGGGTCATTTGCAAATATATATGCAGAGCAGTACAAAAATTCAGTTGCCTCATACACACATTCCGAACTGAGGTTGAAAAAGATGACACTCTGCTTTCTTATTTTAGTTTTCATACCCTAAAAAGTGTCCTTTTCAAGGTCTATTTGTGCCTCGTTTTCACATTTCTGTGCTTCATGTTGATGATTTTGTTCTTTAAAATGGCTTCGAGCATAGTGCTAAAGTGATGTCTGGGGTTCCTGAGCAGAAGAAGGCCATCATGTGCCTCAGGGAGAAAATACATGTGTTAGATAAGCTTCATTCAGTCATGAGCTGCAGTGCTGTTGGCCATGAGTTTAATGTTAATGAATGTTAATGAATCAACAATATATATTAAATACGGTGTCTTCAAACAGAAAGCCATAAACAAATTATATATTGATCCATTGACAAAAATGTTGTGACAAAAGGCCCACAGAAATCTACCCCTGTATTTTTCCAAGGAGCAAGTGTTCATATTTGCTAAATCGATGTTTCGGAGACTTTACAGAACACAACCACTGCAAATAATGAGAATAGACTGTATTTCCTTGCTTTAACCTAATTTTGGATAATATAAACCTCTCCAAAGGTGTTTTCATTTAGGAAGTGGAAAGGATCTAGGTTAAAATTAGTTTCACAAAAGAATACCTTATGGCCTAGTATTCTCACTGCATCGTTTGTGAATCAGTGATAAATGCAATCACGTTTAAGGGAAGTTTTCTAGCTCTATGATGAAAATCTTGCCCTTCTCCAAATACATGCATTAACTTTCTATATCTCATCCTTACTCTCAGATTATGAGATCAAACTATCGGGGGGACTATGTAGAGACAATATTATAACATACAAAGTACTTTTTAAGCATTTACTTCTATATAGTGAAAGTTATAACTAGCAGTCAGCCAGGTGGCTATTTATTAGTGCCAAATTGAAATCAGCAAATCTGAGCCTCTGGCTGCCTGCCCCTGATCACAGAGGAACACATGCATTGCTCTCTGTCTGTTCCTGGAAACCTCCAAGCCAAACTGTGTAAGGCTGTTATGAAGCTTGAGAAACCCAGAGTTGCTAAACAATTGTTAACACTAGTTGCAATACTGCAAACTTACTATAAATATTTACAGAGCTGCAAGCTAGTCAAATCCACACTCTTGCTCAATTATTAACAATATTAAAAAATTAAATTTCACACTTTGCATTTTGATTAATAATTGTATAGTTTCTTTGTTCCTCAGTATCTGTCTCTTATTGGGAAATGTTTACCTTCAGTCCCATACTTCAGGCATTAAAAACAGGACATCAAGACTTTAAAATTGAATGGGGATTATTGGTTCCAGAAAACATATTTGCTATATTAAAACTGGCATCAAAACCTTTTATGAATTTAAGCTAGTTGTATAAAATAAGAATACAAGATTATCTTTAAGTTTATATAGATATTCTAATGGAAAGAGAACTCCTAGAAGATATGCTATGTGACCAAGTACCACAACATAATTACCTTCATTCGATTATCTGAGCCTCATAAAAACAGCTTATGCAAGTAGATTCAAAATGAACCTTCATGGAAAACAACAGATAAGGAAGGCTTAGATTTTATTTTCATTGTGAAATCTACATACTGCCTTTTTTAATCATGAACAAATTAAGAAGATATAGCCCACTTGCAAAGACACAGAGCCCAAGAAAATCAAGTAAAATGACTGTTTGTAATTTTACATGGGGAAAAATTAACTCCACAGTTAAATAACAAGAGGTTCATCAGGATGACAACCAAGGAAATGAGTTTCAGAATGGTCTTCCTTTAACACGCGGCAACAGCATTCTCATACTGAGAGCGCCACTATCTTTAGCCTTTGCTTGGATTATTATCAAATGAAAGTGAACCCAGAATCACCCATTTCATTATTATCTAAGAGAACCATGTGTTTTTTTTTTAATTTTAATATATCAACATAGAAAGCTTCCTTTTCTTACATCTATATGTAACGATAAGTTTGATAGCGCTGAAAACCATAGAAAGATAAATAGTACAAATATTCAGAAGGCATATTCACAAATATTGCAGATATTTACAAATGATATGTAAAATAAGTATAAAATCAAAACAACAGAAAGGCAAAGCTATTTAAAATCATTTTTACATTATCTTTCTCTTTTCTTCAGAAATAGCCAATATTTTTCTCAAAATTCACAGAAGATGAGAAAAACAAATTTATATATTCTAGACTGTAAAATTTTTTGGCTTGTATATAAATTCTAAAAGGAAACAGACAACTCTTTGTAATTCAGAAAATATAGAAACTAGTGAAAAAATAAGTCCAAAATTTAAGATACTTGTTAACTCACTTAGATATAGGGTCACTCTCATCCATAAATGCATCACATGAATCTTGGGATGATAATGAGAATGACACCATTTAACCGAGTAGATGATTCCAAACATGAACACATATGTCTCAACACAGCACAAGATGTGGAAATCCACCCTAGGAAGCAGTAAAATAATTTCAAGTTTTCTCAAACAAATTAGAGGAAATATGTGACAGAAAGCATTTTCAAATAGTGTTCAGATAAAGAAAATTTTTATTTTATTTTTTTAAACAGCCTTATTTATTCTCTGCTTGTGTGGTGTTTATATCATTTTCAAGTACCAAAGAAAATGATACACACATGTCTGTATTAGAGAACATATATTGATTATAGAAAAGTAGCATTAGACATAATTTTACAAAAGTATTTGCATACATACATTCATAACTAAATATAAAAACAAACTGGTCTAATCAGTTAAAGGCTCTAATTTTCATGTGTTATGTGATCTATTATTCATTCCCCTCTTATACTATTTATTTATTTATTTATTTATTTATTTATTTATTTATTATGTTCAGTTAGCCAGCATATATACATCATTAGTTTTTAATGTAGTGTCCAATGATTCATTAGTTGCCTATGACACCCAGTGCTCAGCACAACATGTGCTTGCCTTAATGCCCATCACTCAGTTATACCATCCCCCTACCCGCCTCCCTTCTGTAACTCCCAGTTTGGTTCCCAGAGTCCAGAGTCTCTCATGGTTTGTCTCTCTCTCATTTCTTCCCATTCAGTTTTCCCTCCCTTCCCTGTGGTCCTCTGCACTATTCCTTATGTCCCACATATGAGTAAAACCATATAATAATTCTTTGTCTGGTTGACTTATTTCACTCCAGTTCCATCCATGTCGATGCAAATGGTGGGTATTCACCCTTTCTGATGGCTGAGTAATATTCCATTGAGTATAGAAAATTTTGAATGCTATTTTTAAAGTTTGATTTCAGGACAGAATTCTGCTAAATAGTTAGACTCATGCTATGATCCAAATGCTGCTTATTGCAACCTTCTTACTATTGATAGGAGATGTAGGGTCTGAGGAACAGTTAATACTCATTTTAGTGTCTTTCAGTAAGAGTATCATCCAAACATTTTCTTGGAACTAACTGTCCTCCTCTCTTTTCTTTCCATCTCAATTTATTGTATTTGTAAAGAATCCTTAAGTACCATAGGTTTATTCAAACATACTGAGTAAAATTGATCCAAAGGACATCACCTGAGTCTTTTTAAAAATATTTAATCCTTGTGTTTTGTTTTTAATTGAAGTAGAGTTGACATAAAATATTTTGTCACTGGAGGATTTTTAATGATGCTGATTTGTTAATTTAGAAGACAGTGATTAGACAAACAGGTGATATTGTAAAATTTTTGGACAAAGGGAGAAGAAAATAAGGGGGTAATACACCTCCTATATAATATATAAAGGATATAATCATGAATAAATTACACAAGTCATGATTTTAATTAATAAGAGAAAATGCATAATAATTTTCACTATTAAAGCCATTGAATGAGTAACTTAGCTTTTTAAAACATACAAAAAAGTAAAGCAATGTAAATAACTAGATAAAACTGCTAAAAATACAGGGCTTTTTTTTTTTTTAAGTCAGTCTAATTAAGATCAATCCAGAATAGTTGATAATATAACATATACTATAATAAAATCATTTTTTTATAAAACAAATTTAATATGAGGTGAAGCAAAGATTATGGGAATTAAGCATATTAATATTTATGAGTCACAGTGTTTCCTCATAACCATACTTTAAGCATTAATAAAGCAATTTCACTTTTAAAATCTGTTATTTGCTACTACCCTATTCCAGTGAAAACAAGTGCTACAACCAGTTTATATTTCTAGTACAAAGATGCTTAACTTTTCATCAAACTGTGTAATACTTTTTATTTTAAATAAATGTACTGTTGTTCACATTACCTTGTACACAAAGTAAACAATATCAGCAGGGAACAGAGTTGGGAAGATAGATGTGTCAGGTTTTGCTTGAGCTGAAAGATCCTTTACATACATCTACTCACGTCTCTACTAATAAACTGAGACAACAGATTGCAGTCTCTCTTGTTACTGTTGCAGTCTCTCTTGTTACAGGAGTCCCTTTCTGAGAACCAATAGGCATGGAAAACTCATCACTTGATCCATCCGAGAACAAATATCAAAAATCAGAAATCTTATCACAGAATAAACTGGGATTATTCATCAGGCATTTGTCTCAACACCTCTGAACCTTCCAGTCTTTTTTGACCAACCCCAAATAATCTAGTTTCTTCCACATAAGAATTCTCACACATGCTTAAAAGCCAGTTGTGAAAACGAGAGGCCGAAGGAAAGGTCAAATGATCTCAATCAAGGAAGAAAATAGGATGACATTAATCTTTTTTACAGGCCAAGTACTCAGACAAGAGCTGTGTATAAATCTGCCACAATGGCCTGAGGTATGTATTATCATCATCCCCTTTTATAAAGGAAGAAACTGAGGCTTGGAAAGATTAAGTAACTTCCCTAAATTTACCCATATCTATGATTCCAAGCCAGGTGTTCTCTAATCCAAGTCAAAGTTTCTTTCCATTGTAGTGCAGTCACATTTGAGTTAAGCAAATCTCAATTAGTGCAAATTCTCTTTATTCACTTACTTTGAAATTACATTAATTTCAGAAATTATAAAATTTGCCAAGAATCACATAATCTCAAAGTTGGTGGACTGAGTCAATTGTAAACGATATTTCTTCTCTATTTACATTTATGCTGGTTAACAAATACATTTGCCATCCTCCCTCAGGATCAGTTTTGAATTAGATTTGTTTGAAATTTTAACAGGTCATCAGCAACATAGTCCTGTAATAAAATTTGACTAACCTATATATCATGCTGCCTCAACTATTTCGGAAAAAAATTAGTTTCTGAAAGTTATTTGCACTCATCATGTAAAGAGATTTCTAAAAAGTCACAAACTAATCAATGTTTGTGGCTGCATTAGAACAATTCATATTCTAAATTCATTAAAAACCATTTTTTATATCTAAAATATTAAATTTTAATTTTAAACAGTTTGTTAATCTACTCTTTACATATTTTAACATTACACTAATGTTAAGGGGGAAACAGGATATAATACTGTATGTAATACATGAACTCAACTAAGTCCCAAAAAGCAATAAAAAAAAAAAAAAGACTGAAAAGCAATGCTCTAAATTTTCAGTGTCTAAATTATAGGGCTTAGGGGAATTTTAACTATGTCCTACTTACCTAAGAACACAGGATATCAATTGAAACCCAGCTTTTAAATGTGTACTTTAATAAATGATCACATATGAATCAATGCTGTCTCTATCATATGCAAAAGTGAGGTTTGCTATAAATATAATCTACATGTATTATTCAAAATATCAGTAAAAACATATCTAATTAAACTACTCTTATGACACAAACAACACCGACACTTGAAATAAAGAAAACTTCGAAAATTGGTGAAAATAAATTTATTAGGATATATTTATACTGATCTTGGCAGGTACTCTTCAAAGTTAGGTAGTTAAAGTGGAAATGTGATATCTGTGCCAAATTCCTTCAAAAATGTTACAAACTCTAATATAGTGTACATGACAAGCCTGAAGTGTTGAAAGAAAGCTATTTGAATTATCTAAGCACCAAAAAAAGGCATCTGAAAAATTACCTAACAACTGAAACATCCTAGTCACATTTTCTGGAATCTCATAATGCCGAAAAGATATTCAGCAGGTCCTGAGTTTACACTAATTTGCAAGCTTTTGAACAAGTATAACAATTTCAAAGAATAGGTACTATTTGGTGGGCGTATCACTAATGATATGTGATTTTAACAGAAGAAAATAATTTTAACCTTAATTTTGTTACTCTTGTGTTACAATTCCTATTACAACATTAATATTTAGTGTCACATTAAGGTACATTTAGAGATAATAGCAGGAAACAAGGGTTATAGTTCATTCTTTGTTCTGGTCCCTAAGGCTACCAAGCATGGAATAAGCTAAATAAAGCAACCTAACTCCTTTTAGAACAGAAAAGAAAAATGACGGTTCATATCTGCCAGTGTGCTTCTGATAATGGCTTTCAGATTTTTCACTTCGGGAAGCTGGAGTCAAAGTGTTTTTCATGGAAAACCCACACCTGTGACTTTCTGCTCTTCTTCCCTAATGTACACTACTGGCCACCAGTGTGCAGTTCAAGAGCTACCCTTTAAACTGATTCTGTAATCGTCCCAAATAAGACATGCAGTGACTTGATCTTAACTCTTACTAGCACTTCTTCTCCTACAATCTGTACTGTTTCTTTTCGCCTAGTGTTCCTTTTTCCTTGTCCAGAAAATTATTCCATGTGATCAGGGAGCCCTTTGGTCATTAAGGTGGCTTCTGTTACCTAACTAATTAAATGGTAGCTGGGCACATTTCCATCTCTTTCGGTAACTAGCCCCTTTCCTTTAGGAATCTCTCTTCCAACTCCGTATTCCTACTGGAGCTGATAAATGGACCCTCCCCTTGCAATAAGTGGTAGGATGTTGAAACAGCCTGGGTAAATGATAAGGTTCCCTAGTTTCACGCGACAGTGCTTTTTTTTTCTTAAGTCAGATTGGTTTAGGTTTTTTAATGGTTGAAATTACTAGAGTTACTGAGATTACTTAACTGTACATCCAGGATTGACAACATTCAGCATCCAATCTAAATGTGGGAATCAACCTCAGTTTCAGGGACAGGACATGCGCTACCTGAAAAACCTGCTCCTCTCCACTTCCACCTCTTTTTTTTTTTTTTTTAAGATTTTATTTATTCATTTGTCAGAGAGAGAGAGAACACAAGCAGGGGTGGGTGGCAGGCAGAAGGAGAAGCAGGCTCCAGGCTGAGCAGGGAGCCCAATGTGGGACTCAATCCCAGGACCCCGGGATCATGACAGAAGCCAAAGGCAGCCACTCAACCAACTGAGCCACCCAGGCATCCCTCCACTTCCACCTCTTGCACAAATTCTCATATTCACTCCACCTGTTGTCGTAACAGAGCAAGGTTTTGTTCTTGTTTATCTTTTTCCACTTTAGAAATATTAGTGATTCAGATCCCCGCATGGGTTTATAACTTCTTAAGTATAAAAGAGACCCTGAAAGATTCTATAGAGATCTGAAATACTAGGGAGTATAGGCTACAGGGCTAACACTGAGGAAGCACTACAAAATAGTTTAGAAATAAAGTGAAAGAACGTGTTGGGCACAGGAAGTATCTAGTAATAAGATATCTTAGAATAACTAAAACCTCGACTTATCCAACAGAGTGTAAGTCAGTAAAAAATAGGTCTAGTGTGTTCCTGTTGGCACGTACCAAAATGGAAAGCTAAAGAAGGGAGTGGCAACCTATTACACGTGTCTATATATTATTGTACTTGTTTCTCAAATAAAATGATAAAAAATCAAATGGCATTTGATTAATACAATGTCAGATGCTTTTCATCTTTGTGGTTTGTCATATAAGAAAACAAGGTTAAAAATCTGTAAGTTTACAGGGCGCCTGGCTGACTCGGTTGAGCGTGTGACTCTTGACCTGAGGATCTTGAGTTCAAGCCCTATGTTGGACGTACGGCTTACATTAAAACAAAAAAATCCATATGTGCATGTAAATTAATGAGTGAATTATTTCTGCACTTGATTTTCTCTTTGAACAGGGAAATAAGTTGGAAAAGTAACTGTGTAAGAAATGTTAGACTAAGTAACTTTGATTACTATAAAGAGATAACTCTTCTAAGTTATTTTCTTTAAACATAAAATAAAAATCATAAAATGTATCTGTAATTTAGTACTGTAAAAATAATTTCAATAAATGAAACAAGCATGTACCTTCTTTGTCATTTAAGTCCAAAAGGAGCCATTTTTTTCAGATACTATTACAGGATAAATCAATTAAAATCATAAATTGATTTTTTAATGCAGGAAAGAAATAAATTCTTAAACTACTTTTAAATCAATGTTTTATATTTTAATATTGAAATATTAAAAATTTAGTTATATCTCAGTAATTGCAGCTACTTTAGACTTAATCAAAATAGCACTTCCAAAGCAAAATCATTACATAAAATTGTATAGGACCAAGTGCTCAAATAAAAATAATATATAAATCATTTTGGTAAAATGCTTTGTTTAATTACCTAAAATACCAAGAAATCCAGACATGGATTTTAGAGGTCATTGTAATATACTGTAAATGTGCTTAGTCTTTAAGGACAATTATACAGATACTCATTTACATGAAACCTTCTGTTAATGGATAGAATTACATTCTTAAAATCCATACCCTCTCATGTTTTATTAAATATAATGAGATCATTAAATATTGAGTACTTCCCCCAGAAGAATATTGTCAGAATATACAATATTCAATGAATTAAGTACTGCACTTAAGTATTCATCAGTTGTCTTCATAAGAGTCTGTAACCCTATCCAATTTTGTTCTTAGTTTATTTATCTTATTTTTAAGTGATTAGGCTTTCTTCCTTCTTTCACTGCACTTTTATTTTATAATATTCCTTTAGTGACAGGGAGGTGGAGAAATGATAAGTGAATTAGGAAAGAAAATAATTATAATACTTAAAATTTCTAGAATCCTTACCATGTGACAGGCATGGTGTTAAGTCACAAAAATTACTTCAGTTAATTCTCACATTAATTCTATGAGGTAGGTAGTCCTATTAAACTCAAGTTCACAGCTTGCAAAGCCACATGCAACGTACTGGAAGCAGCACAGTTTATGAAGAGGCTTAATTGTGACTAAATTTGGAAAACTGACAACTAACTAAACTCGACAAGTCTTGGTTTTTATGATATACATTAGCTAAATGATGATTTGTTTGTAAATGTCTGAAAATAAACACTACAGAAAAGCATAAAGAGAAAAATATCTAGAATGCAAGATGAAACTTCAGCCATCTAACCATTTCCAGCATAAATACACAAAAGCAGCTACAAAGCAGTCATTGTTAATGGCCTATCTATTTAATACCTATGTATTTTAAAAGGATAACCTGATAATTGGTGTAAAACTAATGCAGGTTGAAGGTCAATTATAATGAAACCTGTCTTAAAGGGCAAGCCAGCTGAAGGGACTTAAAATCTAGGTGAAAACCCTATGGAATATTTTGACCAATCTTGTTTCACATTAAGTATAAATTATTTTTAAAAATCTCCTTCCATTCAACACAAAGATAACTTATCTTAAAGCCACAAGAGACTTGAGATGTGGTATAATCCACCTACTCTTTCATATGAAGAAACTTCACTTGGCCTCTAAGCTTGCATAAATAGCAAAGGGAAAGCAAAAATTCTAGATTAGTCATGAGTGGCACTTAACCAAGACACTGCCCCTACTTTGTCTTTTGTTCATGTATATATCACCATACATAGAATTATATCTAGAACAAAGCAGGCATTCAGTACCCATTTTCTAAATTAATTAATACTTGTTTTAAAAAATCACAAATATTAGAGATCCAAGTTTAGCCAGAGCAGAGTTCAGGGCAATAGGTGGAGAGATAAAGTCATTGCATCCTTTATTTGAGTAAGGAAACAATTTATGGATAATTCAAGTTTTCATGATTGAATTTAAAAGTATGGAAAAGGTTGCAGAGTTAAAAATAGTATAACCAAAATGTCTGAAGCTTACTAAAAGGTTAAATAGCAGGAACCATATAATCAAACTAATTCAGTTAAACATAAGTTTGACTAAGAGGAGTAGATAGATAAATAAGACAAAAATTATAAAGAAATGTGGATGTTCAAAGATGGCAAATGAAGGTTTCAAAGTAGGGGAAACTAAGACAAGGTGTACAAGAAGACTGTATGATCCTAAGAATGAAATTCAAGTGAAAAGAGTTAAATTTATATGATAGTAACAAATATTTACTGAAAAATTACTCTATGTTAGAACTGTGCTAGGCGTTAAGGATAAAGCAATGAGTAAAACAGGTCTTCATTGAGATTACAAAGAGAAAAGTGTTCTATGGCTAGGAGGTGACAGAAATAATTACAGATGACCACTGGCTAGAATTTGGCCTAAGATCAACATGACCAGGGATGCTGTTAAGGAAAAGGAAATAGAGGTAGTAGATAAAAGGTACAGCATGGATGCTGGTCCCAAGTCAAAGGATACTAAGATCTGGCATCTAACTAAGATGTACTTGAGAAGGGGAAAATGTTCCTCTCTCTGTACTTCTCAGAAACTGAAACTAGCAGGAAGAAAGGCAAAAGCAGCATCCAGCCTGGCTCTGTGTGGTGGTCAATATGTAGATGGGAAGCATGGGAGAATCACTAAAGCAACTCATGTGTTCTCAGTCCCACCCCTGCCTGGGGTCACAGCTCCAAATCAGGACCCTCCCTAGAGAGGCCTCATCCTTCTACCCCCAGATAAGGACTGTGTTCAGTGAGTTTATGACAGCACATACACCCCTGCAAGGGGGGAACTGGGCTCATTTATTCTTATCAGTTCCACCAATTAGGAAAACAGATGCATCACAGAACAGTTGTGGTACATTAGTAGATGGCAAAGCACTGCATGGTCTAGAGAGTCAGGGAGACAGCTGGGCTAGGCATAAACAAATATGAATTCCTGACTGTTTAGAAAGTTCTATATACACCATAACTTTTAATAAACACACATTAATAATCACAGTTCATACTATTGTTGTTACATAATCGACACAATCAGGCCAGATTAGCCAATTTTAATTGAATTCACACCACTTACTGAAGGCCTACCAAGGTTAAGCAAATTATGAAATAGAAGATAAGTAAAGCTGAAAAGCTAGCCCTAAGAAGGTTCTGTCCTGTGATGGGCAAGACATTCATATTATTAGTACGAAGAAGACCACGGTGAAGTATATTCAGAGTCCTACAGAAGAGGGATTCAGGATGTCAGAGAAAATTTCTTGAAAGAGAATTGGAACTGAACTTTAGTTCTCCTTCACAGCTAATAGAGAAAATCCTTTATACTCAGCAACTTACCATGCATTGCACAAAAAAAGCAGAGACCAGCGGTTTAAAATGGCATCTGGCTGGCAGAGTTCCTTGTGTAGTGTCTCCCAAGTTCCAGTACAAACACTAAGACAAGACAACACCTAAATGAGGGCACCTGGTGAGTCAGCAAGGCTATGCACACATATAACCATGGCTAGAATTAAGACTGGTCTACTTCATACAAAACCAATGGTTACAGAATCCAAATACAGTTAGTGACCCAACCATATCCTTCTTAAAGTGGGCAGGAAGTCTTTCATCCTCCCCCCATATCTGCTCTCTGATTAAGAAATGCAAGATCCATTCCAATCAGAAAATAAGAAGCAACTTTCTAACTCATAGGTCTACCTATCAGGCAGGCCACTAAGACCTTCCTTTCTATAATTACTTGAGAATTGCATTCCCCATTATAGTAGTGGGAGATGGAGTGAGGCAACTGTCCTACATTCAGAGAGACACAATCCCCATGAATTACATCCTGTTGGCAGGTACACAAAAGTATCCATCACCACATTAACTACAATAGAAAAACTAAAAAACTTTAATCACTCTGCCAGTCAGGTCACAAATGTCTCATAAAATTTGAATAAATATCTTGCAGGAGAAGTTAATATCAAGTAAAAAGGTTAAGATCAAGTTCATTTCAAATGGAATAATTATTGTTACTTGATAAATTATTTAGTATCCCTCACTTCAGTCTAGTATTTCCCCAACCTCCATACTAAATATCTTAATTGTCTTTTCCCTTCTCTGAAATTATGGAATGGTAGTTGTCTGATGAAGTTCATTCAGAGGCTTTCAGAAATGCTTACTCAGTAGCATCTGGCTATGCCAAAGAAGAGTTGTATCCCACTAATGGGGTCAACTAAGCCATAGACCACTTTAAAAATATGAAATCATAGTCTGAATTTAAAGCGGTCAATATGAACAAGATCTTCTCGTAGGTTAGATTAAAATCTTTTAATTGCATTGAAGGTACATCACTTACTGATGCATTAACTGAAGTACATCCAATTTAGACACTCTAGCAATTATCGGGTCAGCACTGCTACTAAAATAACTGCTTTTATTAAAGAGCAAAAATATGTTATAGAACAGTTTACTTTTAGTGACATTATGGTTCACTTCCTTTACATCTAGAAGACTGAAATACATATCAAAATATATTAAATGGAATGGGTGTCATAATTTTGTATCACAGAAGCAAGCATTAATGAATGTGCAGTTTTCTTTTCTACTCATCTTATTATTAATGAGCCATAATTAAAAATTAATTTCTACAGTGATTCAAATATCTGTAACAAAGTATAAGCTAAAACTCTTTATATTCTATTGGCTTAACTTAATAAAAATGATGTTAAAAAAATCTTGTGATATTATCTAAAAAGGTAGTACCTAAATTGTTTAACCAAACTTAGACTATATCATAAATCTGAAAAAGAATTAAAATATCTGTTGACCAGAAATGCCCATACCTTCTCGAATATATTAATTTCAAATACTAAATTATAAATATGATATAGTTTATAAGGGTTTAAAAAATCTAAACATTAAAATATTAAAACCATATGCATATACATAGACTTATAAATTTCACAACTTGGGCTTTAAGTACAGGACCTACATCAAAAACGGATCACACATAGAACAATAATTCCTGAGGCCGAAGCATGAACCCACAAGGAAAAAACCTCAAACTCCGTTTACTTTGGTTTCATTTTGTTTCCTTCCTCTGGTGTCTATAGAGAACTGGATTCACAATCTTATCACCCATTTGATCTAACCATAGGAAATAATCTCTCATAAAGTTCTGGGCATCAAATATGACTTCTTTTCAAGATTACTTCAAGTACATTATTAGTACACTCACTTACCTGTTCGTGTTTAACATAAGAGAGATTTAAAGTCACACTAAATCGTTGTTTTGGGAAATTCTGGAAGTTCAATGGAAATGGGACTCTCAGAAAGTGGGTAGGATGGTTACCGGTAAGTGGCTTGCCTTTGAGAGCAGAATAAGAATGCCTTTTGTCATGCTCAATATTTTGTGTTTTAGTGTTGAAAACAGAGAGCCTGCATGAAAAATAACCTGACTTTTTTTTTTTTTTTTAATATAACCCTAGATACTCTGTGAGGCATGGAAGGAGTGGGGACAGATTGATGAAAAATGAGGCAATAGTACAGGTGAAAGACTGCAAGAATCCAAACAAGATCCTGGCAATGGAGGTGAAAGGGAAAGGCCATATATTAGGGATTGTGGACTAAGTTAAAGTGGAAGATCATGGCGAGGGAGAAGTTAAGGACAGCATCAAGTGCTATTTTAGCACAGATGTCTGGGCAGATATGATGGCATTAACTGAGACAGGGAATTCTAGAGATGCAGCGGGCTAGGAGGGGGCTGCCAAGTGGAAAAATTAATGAGGTCGGTTTTTGTACTTGTTGTGTTTTTATGTGTCTACACACATAAAGATATCCAGAAGGTAGTTAAAAATAAGGAGTTGCGGGACACCTGGGTGGCTCAGTAAGTTAAGTGTCTGCCTTCCGCTCAGGTCATTATCTCAGGGCCCTGGCATGGAGCCCCATGTGAGGCTCAGGCTCTGGGCTCCTGGCTCCGGGCTCAGCACTTGGCAGGGAGTCTGCTTGTCTCTCTTCCTCTCCCTCTGCCCCTCCACCTGCTTGTGCTCCCACTGTCTGTCTCTCTGTCAAATAAATAAATAAATAGTCTTTTAAAAAAAATGAGTTGTAACATGGGAAACAATTCAGGCCTGGGTAGCTAGATTTGTTGGATTAATCAGCACTCTCCCTCAGGCTTTTGTTTGTGCCTTATTAAAGTCATTTGATATGTTATTTAAGTGGATTTTTAACACTTTTTTTCTCCTTTTTGATCTGCATTCTTAATATCAAATTGTAGAAGGATGTCAAGGAATGACTGTAAAAAGCATGCATAATGTACAATTAGAAGAGAGACAAAAGCTCAAAAATATTTGCAGGACTCTGTTGTTTAGTATAGCGGACTACAAATAATATGTCCCTGGGACTTTGAAAAGGTTAAATTATTTTAGCATTTTCCATAAAAGAAGCCATAAAAAGAAGAAGAAAAAAACCTATTATAGAAAGGTTTCCATCAAAAGTGGTAAATATAATTTTCTAATTGCCTATAAAGTTGCAAAACATTTTCTCAGGATACTGGACACATTATGTTGCTTTAAGGTCAAAAGTTGAAATATAATGTCTATATTCTTATCACAAGAATGAATATTATATAAAAACTATATTCATTGAAACATGTCTGAGTGAACTTAATTCTCAAGTTGTAACACTGGCAATCTACCATGTGTTAGACACTGACCTACCCAGGGAACACACAAAGATTTCTGCATTGCAGAAAAATACTGTTTTCATCTCCTGGAAATACACCATCCAGTCTCATCTCTGGAAAATATGTGGCAATGGAGTGCCCTGGTGGCTCAGTCGGTTAAGCCTCTGCCTTCGGCTCAGGTCATGATCCCAGAGTCCCAGGATCGAGCCCCACATCGGGCTCCCTGCTTAGCGGGGAGCCTACTTCTCCCTCTCCCTCTGCTCCTCCCCCCTGCTCATGCCCACTCTCTCAAATAAATAAATAAATAAATAAATAAAATCTTTCTTTAAAAAAATTGGCATTAATTTCCTTTTAAAATATCCTTGCAAATAAATTGACAAACAAAATAAATTCTTGGTGTTGCATTAACAGCACGCTGATTAACCACAATGAAGAAAGCATTTGGGAAGGTAGAAAGTCCAAAGGGGATTTAAAATGTTGGGAAATTTTTTCTCTAAAAAATAATTTTTGGAAGATGATAATTGCACCTATGTATATCACATTCTCTAAAAGGTTTGATGTTCAGAGAACAAGTTTTTTTCCAGTTCGCCTTCATATAGCTAAAAATGTTTATATTATTTAAAGCCCCAGTGTGTTATATATACATTGAAATTGCAAGAATGAAAAATAAAAATTGTAATGCAATGCAAAGGCTAATGTTTGACAGAAAACTCTTCTGGCTGCCATGTCTGGGTTGACAAGTTAAAAGGCAAAATAATATGGATTAAATGCCTTTACATCCTAGCAGGTGTCTAGTCATCAATAATATTCACTAAAGGCCATTGTGTGCAGAGCACTTCTCCTCATTTCCTAATTCCCTGCATGGCTCTCAGCAGAAAGAAAGGGAGGTAGACAATGATTTCTGACAGCCCTAAGAACTTTGCATAGAAAAAGCTTTCTTGCAATGTGCAAGTATTATTTCATCAACATTCTCTGAATGTTATCCATTGGATTTTTCATAAAATTTGTTTTATTAGAAATTGACATCTGTGGAATTCCAGACATAATGGTAAGATTCCAAATGACTACACAGAAATAAGGAAATCTGTATTTTCAGTGAACAAAAAATGGATGTACATAGGAGGTCTCCAAGAGAAGAAACAAACTGATTTATAGGGATTTGTTTCTAGGGTGATACGTACAAATTAGAAGAAAATGCACTTCCTAAAGTATTTGGTACAAAATAAAAAACTGATGAAATAACCCTTAATATCCATTTTAGTGGTCTGATGGCACAAAAATGAAACATCAGAAAAATTTCAAGGCTTTAATATTCAGAATTCAAATAGAACATATGGAAGTGTAACTACTACATTTCAAAAGAAGTTCCATAAAGAGCATTCTTAACTAAAGAGACAATCTTTTCAAAAATTGTATGCTTTGTAATTTTTATCTATATTTTAGTACAATACATTACCATTTCATATTTTAATGTTTGATATACTTCGGGGGCTGAATAATTAATTTTTGTTTTAGCAGAAACTGTAATTGTGTATTTTCTATTAAGAAATTAGTTTCATGTCTTCAGACTAGTATTATTGTTTAAATTCCAGCTCAAGAACAAAGATGATATTTCATATTATATACAGTACATACACTTATAAGCAAATTAATGTAACTCCAGTCCTAATCCTTTCCTCAGTATATACCCATACATCTTTGCTTTTTCTATAATATTTATTCAGTTAAAAATGGGGTATGTGTGTGTGTCACATACTAAAAACCTAAAAATGCAATTGTTTACATGCTTGGTAGAAATACCCATCCAGGATTTTTAGCTTTATATGCGGATATTTAGTTCATGTTAAAACAGACCGTCTGTGTAACTCATCATCAAGAAAATAGTTACATGTGTTTAAAACACTATTTTAAAATGTATGGGTATATATTAATTTTGAAATGCTAAAAATGGATTCCATTTTATGACTACATCTAGAAACACAAATGAATATTTCATTCAGTAAAAAAAAAAAATCTGGCCAATGTGCATATTCTATGATCTTGAAAATGATAAATCTTAAAAAGTTATTTTTTTCACTAAGAAAAGTGTCCTTTTAGGGCAACATCAGAAAGACAAATCCATTTATTTGACAGAGAGGGAGCACAAGCAGTGGGAGCAGCAGGAAGAGGGAGAGGGAGAAGCAGGCTTCCTGTGGAGCAAGGAATCATGACCTGAGCTGAAGGCAGATGCTTAACCCACTGAGCCACCCAGGTGGCCCTGGAGAAGAAAGGGAAGAATGAAGGGGGGGTAATCAGAAGGGGGAATGAACCATGAGAGACTATGGACTCTGGGAAACAAACTGAGGGCTTCAGAGGGGTGGGGGGTGGGGGATTGGGATAGGCCAGTGTTGGGTATTAAGGAGGGCATGTATTGCATGATGCACTGGGTGTTATACGCAAATAATGAATCATGGAACATTACATCAAAAACTATGGATGTACTGTATGGTGACTAACATAACATAATAAAAATTATTATAAAAAATAAAATAAAATAAAATGTTACATGCCAAAAAAAAAAAGAAAGACAAATCCACACTATTCATATTTAGCTAAAAGTCAATAGAGAGGGGAGATATCCATCCAACCTTGGTATTCCAAATGTATGCCTAGCTTGTGAGCTACAACTGCAGGATGGCCATTTAACAACTTGATTATTTAAATGGCAGTTTAATAGTTGTGGATTTTCTGTACACCTTGCTTAAAACAAGACATAAGACAGTGTGATCAGGGTTTCCCTTGTGGTTTAAAATAATCTCTTCCACTAAAATATAATTGTACTCGAAACCAGAAAGGCAAAAGAATTCGACCACCCCATAGTCTTTGGCAACAGCTCCCACTAGTACATTTTTTGCCTATGTTGTTGATATTTGATTTCAATTAGTTTCTGAAACCCATCTATACAAAAGTAACATAACTGTTTCCAGGAATATACTTAGTAGTTTAAAAAAAAGAGAAAAGACTCTTCGTAATACATTCCCATTCACTTGGAAGGAGGGATGGAAAGAAGGAAGGAAAGGAGGCAAAAAGGGAGGGAAGAAGGAAAAGAAAAACAGGCAAGTAGAAACTGCCTATACTCAAACATAGAAATACTCTTCCAGTTGTCTCTATAGCTATTTAATATCCAAAATGCCTGAGTATCCAAAAGTATATTGCTGTTAAAACATTTTACGATGGCTTTTCTCCCAATACTTATTTATAGATTCATGAACAGCAATCTACTACGTTACATCCTCTCTTTTTCTTCTTGCTATATTCTTCCTCAGATTTCGAAATGGAAGAATATAATGTTATATCCTTTTTAATTTTTCTGTAATTTTTTTTCAAGGTTCTCCAAACTTTCTCATTAGAGTACCCTTCCTTTTAATTCCTATAATACTCTATTAAAAATATCCTACAAAACACCACTGAGCAATGTGCATCCAAACTTTTGAGGACTTAATGCAAATTCTGGATTTTACGTTTAAATTTTTTTTTCTCATAACGTCTCTATAATTTATCAAGTGCCCATAATTTTCTGGAGATCGTACCAGGAATTTTACTTTGTTAATTAAGCCTCACAATACCTTGTGAGATGGATATCACACTTGTCATTTTTTAGGTGAAATACCTTAGGCTCAGAGAGGTAGAATCACTTGCTCAAAGTTACACCAGCAAATTAAGATCAGAGGCCAGACCTATGTAACTGCAAAGACACAACATACTAACACCCTCTGCACCTGTACCATGTGGTTATGTTTCTCTAACTGCAGGTAACAATAAGACATAAAACATGAAATAGTAGCTGCTGCTGCTGCTGCTGCTGCTTAAGCTTCTGCTGCTTCTTATTATTGCACTAGAAATCCCCAAAATGAAAAGATAGAATTGAGCCTGGAAGACAGTCTCACCAGGTTACTTTCCAAAATGTGACTAAATGAATGATTTGAGAACATGCACATGTGCAAAAAACAAAACAAAACAAAACAAAAAAAACCCTCTTATCTGTTTATACTTTGCTGTTCATAGTAAATTAATTTGAAACACATTAATAGGGTAAGTGAGGTGATCATCACCCTGAATTATATTTCCTAATTCTGTTCTTTCTGTGGCAATTGTAAAATCCACAGGCTTAGCAATGGGTGGGGAAAAAAAAAAAAAAAAAAAAAGAAAAAAAAAAAAAAAAAAAAAGAATGTTCCCTGCAGCTGCAGCTGACTTTCTGGCAGACTCGGAAAGCAACTGTGTTGGCAGCTTAACCAGGCATCTGGGGCTGTCGGTGAATTAGTCTGAGTACTGACCTTCTAGATCGCCTATAAACACTCTGCATTTGCCTTGCTCCATAATGAAGGGAATTTAACTCTTTGTATGATTATGATTAGAGGTTATTATGAAATCCTCTCTAAGTTAATCAATGCAAACTTTATTTAATGACATACTTACAAAGGAAGTAACAAGCATTTGCCTTTCTTAAGAACAAATTCTATTTGATAAAAGTGAAGTTTTGGATTAGTTACAATTCATGCAAACTGGTTTCATGAAGAGCGATCTCATGATTTGAGGCCCTTCAATTCTCTTACTTTACCATTAAGAGAGCACACTTTTAAATCATCCAGTAAAGATGAAAAATGCATTTATCCTTTTAGACACCAAGAAAGTATTTCACCGCTTTCTATTCTAAAGTCTAGTTGTCCTGCCTGGAAATTATTTCTTAATTAAAGGCTAAAGCACTCTTGGAGTAGTTTCAGAACATTATCTTTGTTTTGAGCCTTAATGAATATAAAAAACAGTTGTTTATGGCACTTAGTGTAAAATTATCTTCGTTTATTGAAGTCTATTCCTGGAATGCCTGAGCTTCTTTTCTCCATTTAAGGCTGATAATTTCTAATAGTTTAAGATTTTTCTTAGAAGTGTTTTACAAATGAATATTTCTTCAGTGACCCCTCTTCTAGTTATATTATGTCTCTCTTTATAGAGAACAGGGTGAAAAGTCATAATGCAATGAATTATCTATACGTACACATGCATTTTTAAAACAAATGTAATCAAAAAACAGGTTTTTTGGCTATATACTTGTATATCAATAGTATGTTGAAATGTCAATAAATATATGAATATATATACACATATAATGCACAAGAATTTTAAAAACACATTATATATCACTAGAATTTTATAAACACACCAGTAATTTATTTCATCATTTTATAACACTTTTGTCTAATCAAAACTTTCATTTAATGATAAAGGTGTAACCATATCCTAACCTTTGCAGAGTATATCCATTTGTTTTAACTGATGAATTGGTTAATCTTCAAGTTGAAAAAGACCTTGGAAATGATCCAAGTCTAACACCCTCTGAATAACTGACCCTAGAGAGATGAATTGTATCCCCAGGTGATGGGGAGCCAGTGGCACAGTCATCAGAACTTTAATTCTTGATGCCCTATCCCTTGTACTTTCCATTTACACTATGCTGCCTCTGAAATAAGATTTAAATAGAGTTGAAATGAGATCATGTTTAAATCTAAAGTACAGCAGAGCTTATTTTAAACTTTCATCCAATTTTGCTGTAACAGGTTTCTTATGCAGAATTTCCCCTATGGCCTATTATAATCTTTAGTTTTATTTTTTTCATATAATGCAGTTAGAATTCCATGACTTCAGACAAATTTCTGATATAAAGAACACACATGCACACACACACCCTGAACTAGCAATGATAAACAGCTAACATAGGAAATATATTAATACTTTAAAAAATGTTCTTATGACACTTTAGCAAGTAAATTATCCTGCTCTGCATTCCTTTCTTGTTTTAAATGAGCAACAGCAGTACTGTGCTTTATTTTAAGTCTAAACAAAACATAATTACAAACATTCTCAAATAAATGATCTATAATCAAATATGGAACATGATACATTTTTAAAAAAAGGACTTAAAGAGTGCTACTACATTATAACTAATCTTAACTAGGTATATCTTAAATACAGCTGTTAATTTGGTTTCTATTAACCATAGGAAGTTGTTTAAAAAATAGTCTTTTACTTAAAAAATAAATCAAGATCATCATACTGGTTCATGCACAAAAAATTATTAAACAAGTCCATGCCAGATAGAGACAGAGATAAAAAACAGGAAACAATATTCCTGTACTCACAGAGTTAAGTGTCTATATGGAAAAGGAAAAAATATATAAAGAATTAGACAATAACATAATTTTGGATAGTGATGCTAATGTCTTAGATAATGTCAGGGTGATTACTTTAGAGTATTAGCACATTTAGTTTAACTTCTTGATATTTAGATTACCAAATACAACTTTTTCATTTCTAAATGCTTGTCAAGTCTCTGTAATTTACAAAATTTTTCTTTGTTTAAGTAAAATAAGAAGACAATTTTTTTTCTACAAGTGATTTTACTGTCAAAAGTTTTTATTTTAGAGGTTTGGATAAGTAAAGATTTTGGTTTGAAAGAAGCAACTGTCCCTTTAGAATACCTGCTGACTGACATATTAGGAATTAAATATTGAGATTGCTTTTGAAGTTTTGTTTTGCTTTGACGTCAGTATCTCATGAAAACAAAACAATGCTTAAACCACTGCTCTGTTTTTAAGACCTGTTCTGTTGTGGTGTATTTCCCAGTTTCACCTCCGAGTGTATGTAGCCAATAATAAAATACTTTTGGAAAAGTTGACAATTTGTAAACTGCAAAGACACGATAGGAAACACTTCTCCTGGGCCTGACCTGCAAAACACAAGTACTTTCTAATTATTGTAGTCCATCTTTTCCACTCATATTAATACCAACATAAGAAGACTAGAGTATTAATCTTAAGACATATTAGATCTTAAGACAAAGCCAAGTGGGGAAATATATTTAGGAAGTTTTTAGTTTAAGTTGTACATGAGAGTATATTAAGTTTGTGGTAAGATATTGCCCCCAAAGCTTATTCACTGGTGTTGTTTTTGATCATATGTGATTAATACTACCTGTTACAGTGTTAGAAGTTTTCATTATTTGTTCCATCCCACTACAGTTGGGCTCTGGACATGATCCACTAAAGACCATCTGAAATTCTTACTTAGTTCTATTCTAATCTCTTTCACCATGTACAATGTCTGTATCCACTGGGTCCTTAAAAGTTTGATTTCTTGATATTAACTATAACTTTGTATTATGCCTCATTTGGAGATACTTTTTAAAAGAAACATATGCTGAAAGGTACAAAAGATCTACATCCACCCTCACCACTATACCGTTGCTTTTATTCTCGTAATGAACACTTTTTCACTTATTCCGCTATCCTGCTCTGATAGCAAAATAAATCCAGAAATCCCTTACTTATTGTTGTTTTCTTTAGTCTACCTTTTAAAGTGAAAAACCACCTTTAGATCCATGAGATATAAATCTTTCATCAGTGATAAAATGTGGCAAGATGAAAAGGAACCGCTACAGAAGTTTCCAAAGGAGAATTTGGAAAGATAAGATGAGGGTCTTTGAAAAAAAATGGCATGCCAAGTAATCTGTTTGCTGTCACTGATTACTAATAGTCAGTGGCTGATGCTACATTGCTTGAGATTAATCTTCATCAAAAATAATTATAAAAAAGACCTCTTTTTCTAATACAAGAATTCCAAGAAATAATGACCACAAGAAATGATGAAAAATGCATGGAGTAGTTTTGGTATTAATTTTGGAGCCTCAGTCCAAGGAGAAAGTATACTGCCAGAAATGTGTTACTCTCTTCCCTTCTGATTTTACTTCTAAAATAATAAGCAGTCACCAAAGTTACAATATACATTTTTGTATTTTTGACATTTAAGAAATAAACTATAGACTTTCTATATTCTGGAAGGAAAATAATTGTGAAATATATTCACTTAGGATTCAGGTATTTTTCACCAAATATCATGCTTTATTTGAAGTATGGTATATTTTAAAAATAGGCTATCTAAAAAGCACTGGGCCTGATGATAGTGTCATTTAATTTTCCATAACGTAAATCTAGTATCTAACATATTAAAGTTGAATATCTTCTTATTAGTAACACTGCCAGAATGTCAACTTTCAAAAAGTGGATTATTCATTATCACAAAAACACTGTATAATTTTGAGCATGTAGATATGGCAAATCTATGACTGTCTCTCATAAATTCTTTGTCTAGTTTAAGCTTTACTCCAATAATGATAGTATCACAAAGCTAGATAATATCTTTGTAATAAAAATAATTAAAACTGAAAACAAATACTGACTTCTTATATAATCTTAAATTTTTAAAATCTATTTATTGTTTGATTTCTTCACATTTTAAGGTTGTGGCAGGATACAATGGGATTTAGCTAATCCTTCTTAGGAAAACTGATAGAAAATCAAGACATTCCTCGTGCATGAATAATTTCAGTTCCCTTATACAGTTCCCCCATTCTGAACTCTTACTTGACAAGTGTTTACCCACTGGCATTCTCCTAATACTTGTGACTTCCATTTTATTTCATGAGGCCAGCAGGCCAGACATGAGTCCAAAAGTCTAAGAGCACTTTCACTTAGGCTTATTAGTCTAGAAGATGTTCATCTTGGAGATTATCTCTGCATTGTAAGATGACATGTCATGGAACCATTCTGAAATTCCATATTGATTCTGTCTTCCACAGATAAAAGATTTGTGAGATAACAGAAAACACAAAGAGTTTTCTAAATAACATTCACTTTTCTATTAAGATAAAACTTAAATATTTTATGATGTAAATAGCAGCAAGGAGGATTTATTACATCAGAAATAAAGAACATAAATTACTTTTGTCCCCAGTCAAAATGATAGAACTGTGATTCCACAAGGAAGCACATCGGTAGAACACTTGAAGAATTTCAGCATTATTTTATATCCAGATTTTCACTGGAGAATAAATTATATGATATACTCTTCTCCAAAGGTATTGTAAATTCATTAAGAAACATAAGTTACAATTGCTTATATGTAACATGAGATGATTTTTAATGGAAAAAGTTGTAATTCTTTTAAGTTTTCTCTTATCTGCATTTCCTAAACCTACAGGTATCTGAAATTATAATTCTTACCAAGAAAATACACCTCAGAGACACCAGTGTACTAAGTATACATGGACGGTGGAGTAGCTTTTCTGTTATTTAGTTTGAAGTAAGTGTACTATTTTATTTTGGACTACTGGGTACCACAAGATTATTGGAAGGCACAGTTAACAATGATATCCTGAAACATGAAAAGATTTCCTGACAGCCTAACTGAGGTCTGTTTTCTTACAGAGAAGTAAATTAAGCAAACAATTTCTCTTCAAGGAAAATTTTCTTATTTCTTTTGTTTAAAGGCTTAATTCAATTTTTACTATTTCAAATAATGAAAATGTTTGCCTTGAGCTTATATATTTTATGGCATTTTTACATTAAATCAACTCAAACTGAACAAAATTTTACCACTTTAAATTCTGACTTAATTAATAGTAAGAATTTTGGCAAAGGAAATAGCCAAGTACAAAACATTTTAAAACGCGTAATAACATAAATACCTGAAGATTTCAGATTATCTTACATGTTAAAGAAAGAGAAGTTGTAAACTATGATAAATGTTACTGCTTAGGAAGAAAGTTTTTCCTGCTTTATGAAAATATTGCAAAAACAAACATGTAAGATCAAAATAAACTTAGCTGGTTAATAAAAAGTAATGCTACCAGGAGACTGTATCTTACCTAATACACTTAGTGTATGAAAGTGTTTAAGGAATCAAAAACAGGACCAAAGAAGTCACCGAGACACAAAGATGACAAAACAGCACCACCTAGTTCTCTATATAAAAGTTTCCAAATATGCATGGATCTCTGACTTACTTTGGAAAGCTGAATATATTCACAAAATAAATCATTTAATATAAAACCACACTCTTGCAAATTATCACCTGCAACAGAGCATTTCCTTGAATTGCTTTAATTTTAAAGTTCCCTTTAAAAGAAAAAGAAAGCAAAATTAAAGATAATGGTTTAGCTGAGGTGTTTTATCTGTGTATTATACTGTTTTCTGCAATCCAGATAAATAAATCTCTAAGTAGAATAACTGTACATGCTTGACGACCACCATTATGATTTCCAAAGTATATATCATTTTTTTTACCCCTATATACAACAAAATACATATCATCTACTCCAGGGGCACCAATGGGCAATAAATAATAATATAAAAATGCCTTACAGTCTGTTAGAAATATGACATCATTTGCACATTGAGGTCATCAAAGTTAAATACTAAAAGAAATCATATAAAGATATCGAGAATATCTGTAGCCCATTCAAGTTATTTTACATATTCTAACATTTCACATAATTGTATATAAAATTCATCTTATTTTTAAAGTTTTTATGTGGTATTCTCATCTCTTCTCCAGCTTTGTTTACCAGGTGATTCTTATTTCAATCATATTCAGGGCAGTTTGAGCAGGAGGAACGATTTCAAGAACAACATTGAATTGGCAGTCTCGAGAAGCACAGTTTTTAATCAGGCACAATGTAGTATTGTAATATAACCAAGGGACAGAGTTTTAATATATATGACACAGTACAAGGAGCATTGTTTCCGGATAGGACATTTTAAAAATGTTTTCCCTGAGGCATCAGCAGCTCTTTAAATGACTGTCGCTGGTAACATCAGAATTGCTCAAGCAGAACTTCAGCTCTAAAAAACTAAATATTGTTGCTTGTTACATAGATCCTTCTCACAGACCTCTTCTCCCCTACATTCCCTCTGCTGACCTGGTCATCTACTGTTCTGGCCCACTGAGCCTTTATGAAATTAAATGAATCATCCTCTTGAACAAATCAGTTAGAATAGAGCATGCTTGAATATTTCTTGTTCACTTGTCAGCTTCTTTCAAGTTGTATTAATAAAAAAAAAGAAAGAAACTGGAATCATACTGAGAATGTTTGCAGGATAAACGACCGGAGGAAATGAGAGCTCTTTAACCCAACCTTAAATAAAAAATGTTAAAAGCTCAGTGAGGTTTATAGTAGTGCTATTAAATCAGTGATTTCATATTTTCATTGATAATATCCACATTATGTAGCCATTGAAAACATATTACTATAAAAATGGAATTTTTATTTCAGAAAATAAGCTAGAGTATTGCATATTTTGGTTTATCCAGTGTCTCAGCTACTAGACTATAAACTCCGTGAGGGCAGAAATTGTTTCATCCTTGTTCCCTTGTATATCCAGGCTTTACAACACTGCCCTCAGGTAGGTATTTGTTGAAAAATGAATCAGTGTATGAGTAAGTAATGCTTAAGAAAACCGAAGGCTATGACAAAAAAAAATGAAAATTTTATAATTTACAAATGCACACATTAAATGCACAAAAACCCAAAATTTAATTCAAAATCGAAACAGTCTATTCTCTAATAATGAAAATGACTAATGGCATGAGCACTGGGTGTTGTATGTAAATGATGAATCACTGAATTCTATGCCTGAAACCAATATTGTGCTGTATGTTAACTAATTAGGATTTAAATAAAAATTATAAAAGAAAAAAAAATGACTAAAAGCAAAAATTTACTAATTTTTGAAGTTGATCTATGGATGAAATTTCATGGGAAAAGCATGCATGACCCAGGCTCAGGCTGATGACTACAAAATTAATTTATAAAACTCATTGACAGAGATAAAAAGTTCTGAAATTTATTTAGACACGTGTACCAGAATAAAAATCTCTTTATATGTGTAAAATCTTTAAATACTGAATAATGCATGGGTAAACATAAAAAATTAAATTTTAGTAAAGGGTATTTTAAGAGCACATAGTTAAGGCTGTACACCTTGTTACAAAATATCTTTAGGTGAAAAGTTGAAAAGAAAAATGCCATTTCTGCAGTTTTCAATCACCCAGTAGATTCTTCTACAACACATCACCAAAGAATGAATGTGGTTCCATTTTTTTCAGTCTATAGAAGAAACTAAGCTACAGAAGTAATTTGCTTGGGATGCCTGGGTGGTTCAGTCAGTTAAGCATCTGACTCTTGATTTTGGCTCAGGTCATGATCTCAGGGTTGTGATATCAAGCCCTGAATCAGGCTCACGCTGGGCATGGATCCTGCTTAATATTCTCTCTCTGCCCCTCCTTTTCCCCCTGAAGAAAGAAAGAAAGAAAGAAAGAAAGAAAGAAAGAAAGAAAGAAAGAAAGAAAGAAAGAAAGAAAGAAACTTGCTCAAGGTGTCTAAAATTGTGGCATGGCTTGGATGAGAACTGAGGTCTTTTGATTCCTACCATTATGTCTTGCTGCTGCAGGGCACTTCCAAAACTCAAAGTCCAAAATAGTCCAATGATAACTCCTCCCTCTAGAGAATAGAGAATACTCACTACAAGAGAAAAGACACCCACCTGCCAGGCCGGCCTCACTACAGCTTCCACACTAACAGTAGTTTGGCATGGCTGCTGCTTGCGTTCTACTCAAGGATCGGGCTGTGTGTTAGAGCCTCTTCCTCTATCACCAAGGTACTCCCATTCTCGTTTGGTACACCAAGATCATATGAAGGTCTTAGGAGGAAATATCCCTAATAACTGATCAAGTTTACTGTTAGCTTATAATAAGACCATCTTTAAATGATAAAAAAGATTGTCTTCCCAACTTGTCCGCACCCATCCACTGAATATAGTTGTTGTATTACAAAATATACTCTCATGCTGTCCTATCCATCAAGGATAATCTGTTCTGCTTTGTTGGCAGTCTGTACTTGTGTAGCCAGTAAAATTGGGTAAAGCAAAATGAAGATTTAAAGTAAATCTGACCTTACTGACCTCTACCAAATCGCTAAAACGCCATGAACTTATCCCTGTATCAATACCTTTATCTTAGCTATTCCGTGGAAGTGAAAAGATACGGAGAACTGAAGTTTCAAAATACCATTAGTCTTACCTCACCCGTAACATTGCTACGTTAAAAAAAAAAAAAAAAAGTAAGCCAGTGGACATGAAACTATCGTCTATAAATTGTACTTGACCTTAAGAATATATTTGTAATTGTTACTGAACACACAACTTTTTCATGTTAGTTAGCATCGAATCTTTCTATAAAGACGATGCACCTTGTGTAGTATTCTTTCGAAGAATATAAAGGATATTGTTTTTAATTTGGTGACTCTGGACAAAAATGTTGTTCTGAAATGCTTTCCTTGTTATATCAAATTAAAAATTCACTTTCTGAATGGGTCATTATGACAAAAACTGTTGAGAAATATGAAGGTGTAATTCTTCCTCACATTTCCAGTGTTTCAGATACTAAGTGGTTACACATAAAAAATTACAATATGTCACTTCTAAACATGGATTTATAAGAATATTCTCTATATAATGAAAATTCGGTACATCTTAAAACATTTTTTCACTGTAACAGTGAAATAGTCAATAAAAAATGCTTCCCAAACTACCTTCCCTTTTATTCAGTAGGCTTTGAAAAGTCAGTCAGCAAGGGCCGAACAGAAGCCACATTAGAAGATTATTCTTTTGCGGCTGTTGCATCATACTGACAGTCACATTTTAACATAAAAAAGATTTTAGGTATTCACAGTAGCTATGGGAGAATATAATTCTTAATATCAACTCCATAAAGTTGCAATAACACTTAATAAATTGAACTAGTTTAAACTATTTTGGATATTTATTTACTGAATGTGCTTTTCTACATGACGATGATAACTGTCATTTTGGCACCTGCCATCAGGTAAATCTTAAGTCAGCCTAGTTAATAATATATTTTCAGATGCCCAAAGTCATGAAACAGTCAAAAATCCAAAAGACATCAGGAAATTGATTTTTAAAACTTGAAGAAAAACTACATGACTTTTAAGAAAAGCTACATTTCCTGGGACTTATAAGAAAAAGCATTCTTAAAACACTTTATGTGGAAATAGAGTCACTACAAATTGTAGAAAGTCTTTTCTCCCTTGGTGTTCAGCTCCCAGTAACTATATTTAACTTCTCTTCAAAAAGCAGTTAATATCCCCATCCTACCTCCCACTGTCTTTCAAAATTCTAAAAGGGAAATAAATCAAATTCAACCATAGCAAACACATGTCCTCAATTGCAGAAGTATGACTAAGCATTTAAAAAAAAAAAACACACCAAAAAACAAACAAAATAAGTCCCACAATATTTAGGATTTTCTTTAAAAGGTCTTTTAAATAAAATGAATGTAATCTCCCCAAATCTGTATTTCAGAATGCACCCCAAATCTGTATTTCAGAAACTACTCAGAGAATGTCTACTCCATAGCTTGGCAATAACAAAAGCAGGTCAGTCCCCACTGATAATCTGGCAGATCAAGGTCAGTTTGTAATTCCTCTTTGTTTATACATTTATTCAGAAATACCATCTACTCTAAGTAGAACAATAAGATGATTTGGTTTCATGTCTACCTAAAGCCATCATCAGGAATATTTGGGGGGCAAGGGATAGAAATCTTCAGTAAGTAGAAAAAAGACAAGGACTTAAGAAGCCCAGACAAATCAGGAAGAGTCAGATCCCTGAGACAAATGTTTTCAGTGCAATTTGAACTGCTTACCCTAACTGAAAGCAATGATTCCATATTTTTGTGAAGTATGCCATTATTTAGACTTGTTTATGTTTCTTAGTAGGCATTTTTTGGTATTCTCCCTGTACATTAAATACAAATGAAAATTCATGGCAAATATTTATTCTATTCAGAATAGTGTATTGGCATTTTGGCAGTTATAACACAAATACTTAAATATTACTTGGATCCAATTAAAGAGATGTGTCAAGATTAAATGGATTGGAAGAGAACTCATCAATCAGTGGAATGAAAACATTAAAAAAAAGACACAGACCGGACCTTGGATTAGGCACTTGAAATAAAATGAAGACTAAAACCCTGTACTCCAGGGGTTTATAGTCCAGTAGAACAAACAGATAGATAAATACCAAACATTCAAAATGCTATAATAAAAATATGCAAAGGGGTTATATAGATCACAGCATAGGCAAAATAAAATGCTTAGTTCTCTCATGAGCCAAGAAGACATAAAACTTCAAATAATAAAGGGCAGATGGCATTCTTTTGTCTACTTAAACAAACACATCAGATTTTGGTCAAAATTTTTCATAATAAAAACTCCAGTGGGTTCCTGGAGACTAGTATTTTTTAAGCTATCAATAATTATATGGCTTCAAGTATGCATTGTAAAATAAAAAATTAGTTAAAATTGTTAGTATATATCAACTTTAAAAATGCTTTTTATTACAATAGCCATAAACAAAAGAAAAAAGTGTATTTACAAATTAAACTCAAATTTTCTGATGATATAATGTGCAGAGGAATACAAGTCGAAGAGTACAGTTAATATAAGTACACACTCAAACTCAGGCAATACAGGAAAATATCCTCCTTATAAATGGTGACATGAACTAAATGAGCCAATTCTTATAACCATCCTTCCACAAATAAAGTCCTTATTTAAAAAAAAAAAAAAGTCTTTCTCTCTCTTCCTATGTTGAGTTTGATGTCCCTATATACTTTCACAGTTATCCAAATTGCATCCAAATCAAAAACTGAAAAAATCATGTCTCAGATTTGGCAGTGCACTGACATTTGGCAGCCCACGCAACTGCAGGCAATTAATGCTATCTAAAAATCTATAGCCTCAAACAATAACCAGCATAACTTCGAGATCCCACCATAGTAAATGTGTTAATGGGCTAGTTAGGGAATAGAGTATTGATTTAGGAACAATTTTTGATTCTTGTTTTGAGAAAGTGAAAGGAACAATCCCTATTCAAGATAAGGGATACACATTTTCACTCATTATTTTATTTCATTCCCAGGGCAAAGAACTATTTAGAAATAACAGATACTGTATTATGTATCACAATGGTGAATTTCATTCTGCCTTGGCAGGGTAACTAGTAAGCGTAGAATGTAACTGCTTGCTATACTAGAGTCATAGATATATAATTGCCTTCAGAAACATCCTTCTCTGAATACCACCTACACATTAATACATGACAGTGAACTTACAGCCAGACCCCTGTTCTATCCCACATGATCCTTGAAAAGGCTTTGAAATGAGGACACGTGCATAATTAAGGCACACTGAATATCACAGTACATGTAACAAACTAGAGTATTATGAATCCTTAGGGGAACCTCATAGAACTAATACATTTTCTAAAGAAAGCTGCACATGAGTAAAGAGAGCCTAAAATGCTAATTAGATCCTCTCAGTGAAAGCTATAGAAAAGTTGATTCTTGAATCCTGAAGTTGGGCACAGAATGGAACATTTGTATACAGAAAGACTGAAGAGGGGGGAAAAAGAATTTGACATAAAAGCCCCTCAATAGATGATTTACACAATTCATGAGAAAATAAATAATGCAAAATAAAAATATAACAGTGGGAGAATTCCAAACCTCCTGAAAGGGTTAAGTATGAGAACTGATTTCGTATTAGAAAGGGATTATGTAACAACAGAAGGAAATACTCAGCCTAGCATATGCTAATTTAGTCAGCTTTGCCAGGCGATTCTGTGTGTGTTTGGCTGGCTGACTCACATTCCTTCCCTCTTCTTTTTGCCATTTTTATTATGAAAGTAAGGAGGCTGAACTCTCAGAAAATGCAATAATACCAATAACAAAAACAAGTATAAGCACATTGTATGTGTTTTATCCTTGCTAAAACATTGGGGTATGCGTCATGGAGGTTGAAAGGAAAAATCACCCAATCAGCATATAGGCTGTCGCAAAACTCCCTTTCTTGAACCACTCTTTATTCCCCGTTAATTACTTTTAATAGGTCTTTCAGGTTAGTAGCATGGTCGGAACTGGGGGATTATATTCCTGGAGAGTGCAAAGGAAGCTGAGTTACCAAACTCAGACCTCAACACATAAAATAGACTGCAGTAAAGGAATGACGATTAAACAACAAGCTTATTGTATTTATTTGCTTTTAAATACAAATATTCTAATCATTTCTCATTTCAACCTAAATCTACTACTTAAGATTGGAAGGCAGGGGGCATGTAAGGTATGAGAATGAATGGAAGATATAGGTGTCATGGGTGTTTTCCCCTGGGGGGATATAGGACAAGCTAATGTAAAATATGAATTCATTAAGAGAGTAAAAATGTATTTTACACACTATAAATTTTAGTGCTGGATGTTTAAGTAAACCTTAAGGGAGTCACTTGCATTTTTAAAAGGCAAACACTTTTAGCAAAGAAGCCAAAAATATTTCTTTATAAGAACAGATTAATCGGTTTTATAAATTACACTGAATCAATGTAACAGCTATACACTTAGCAGTTGGCAGCACACCCTTGTCAGGAAAGGTGCTTTCTCACGCCGTTCCCAAAGATGACTCTAGCTAAACAATGAATGCACCGTTCCTGTAAATAAACCATCATCATATACATAAAATTGTTAGGGGATCAATTTGACCAATAAAAGGACTGTTGTTTTCTTAATGTGAAGTGATCTGCACTACTTGATCATACTTAGCTTTAAGATTTTATGTTCCTCAAAGCAAATGATTCCTTATTTTTATTTTCTAAATAATCCCTAATGACTTCAGCATCTAGCCCCCAGAATAACTGTTTGTGACTAAATTGGGATTTCCCATTCAGCATTCAAAGGGCTGAAAGGTAATTTAAAGATTCAAGTAAGAACTATTTGCTGACTTAGAAAGAGTTATCCCAAATGTTGAATAATGACTGTCTTAATATTTACTTCAAAGACCTCTAAAATAGAATGTGAATAATTAATAGCCGGCTCTCTCCAAGGCAGATCCCCTTACAATCTCAGCCCTGTGTCTATTCAGGTAGCGGTAGGGTCTCATCACTCGGTTTCATAAGCACAAAAGAAGATTCAGAATAAATGCTCAGCTCTATCGCAAATTCAGAAATTGTAAATCTTGCTTGTGTGTTTCTAAGTGGAAACGTTAATCATTGTTAAGGCCTAAGAAAATTTATTCAAAAGTACACTTTTTAACCCTCATAAAATGGGTAAAAGAAAACAATTGAGTGCAAACAGAATAAACTCTTGCCTTTTCCTCACACCACATCCCTGAGAGCCCCCAAGCCTGATTACTTACAAAATTATAAAGATACCCTTCAGTCCTAAAAATAGCTGTACACCTTAAACTTGTATATATGTGTATATAGAGAGATGAATGATTGAGGGATATTTCCTTTCTCAACAATTATATCTCTGATTTTGACATTAATATTTAACTGATACTAATTAAGCAGAATATTTAGTTTACTAATTTTTAGACATACTACATACTTCTAAAATGATAACAATTTCGTATCTGTTTAAAGAAACCCACTGAGCACATTAACAGAACCAACTGGGCTCATTTCTTGAGTAAAAATCAATATGCGTAGTATGTTCACTTATTTTGTTCTCTCTCAAATGGAATAAAAATAAACAAAGCTACATTAGTTTCTATTATCTGATATGCTTCCCTGATAGGCTGCCTGTAGGTCCAGAACTATTACTTTTACTAAGGGTCCTATTTGATGCTTTTGCCTGTGATAAGTAATATTGTTCAGAGAGGAAATATTCTCTACTGATTTGATGTTAACAAAAATTCCACTTCATGGTGCTAAACTACATGAACATACATGAACAGTTAATTTCTGTATCTTTTAAAACTACTGTATTCCCATAATACAAGAAATGTTCTAATTAATAATAATAATAACTCACAACAACAACAACAAAGGACCGATTTCTTACTCAGTAAAAGAAGAGAATAACAGAATATTTCCTAGCCCAATATTTATTAGGTCCAATACATGTGAACAACTGCATAGAAATCCTATTATTAACTTCGCTCTTTATCTTCATGAAAGTGACCTGTGTCCCTGATAGTTTGCAAGAAAATAAACTATTCATTCACCATGTGTCTGATGAGAGCATTGATAATTTTATTAGGTTTATTTACTATATTAATCTCCAAACAAAATATGTATTCATTCTTTCTTATGCTTTGTCATGAGCTCACATGATTAGAAATACTCTCTGGGTTATTTCTGGTTATAAAAAGCTGAAGGATGGTTCATGTCTCCTGCAAGCTATGAAAAGACTTCCCATTTCACTCCTGCCACATGACTGCTTTCCTGTGTGTCCGCCTGCCGCTGCAGAGCACATTAGGCCTGAGATGCCATTTGCATCATCACACAGCAGGGGGCTTCAGCAGCCACAGCTCTAGGTTAATCCTCACCCACCTCTTTACACAAGGAATTTGTGGAAGATGCCTTTCTTTGATACTACTGAACTGCACTCCAAAAATGCTTGACATTTTCAAATAAAATGTTGGCAATGAACTTGTCCTTTTAAATTTTTTAGGTTAAATCGGTAAATTTAAATCATGCCCTTCCTTTTTTTCATGAAATGAATTGGTGATCTGGCCTAATGCAAAATATTGGGGATTTGAAATCAAGGAAAATAAAAAGAAATAGGTAGGAAAACGTAATGGCAAGAACAACTATCAGATTGTATTCAGTTAAAGATGTATATCAAGAGCCATTGCTATATCCTTTCCTATAGGAAAACTGTTTCCTAACCAATACAGCCTACAAAATGTTAAAATGAACTCTTGTGGCATTTTTAACAAAGTTTAAGTGCTGACATATTATGAAGAGAAGCAACTATTAAATTCCATCAGAACTAATTAGGACATCCCTATTATTCGATCCAACACTATTTATTATGCATCTATTAAATTAAGAATGAGAAGATCGCACAGATAACAAAGGCTCAGGGCTTGCCCTCAGGAAGCTTAAGTTTAATAATCATTGTGCATTAGAGCTGTTCTAAGAGGGTAAATGGTAAACCAATATATCTGCCAATTCCACAAAGAACTCTAACTTCGGCTTCTGAGTTCAGCTTCCTCGGTCTGTGATTCCCCTTCTCACCGCCTCCTCAACCTACTCAGCCAGCTGTTACACCATGGGTGATTTTGCCAAGGATGTTTAGCGAGCCTAGTAAATAACGGCTCTTTCTCGATAAATCTCAAGGACTGCACATCAGCATTATCAAATAAAACATCAATATGATAGCTCTATTTATATTATTAATGCACCCAAAATTCTTCATAATAAATAAACCTTATTTGTCTCAATCATCTGATACCCGATAGATTTCTTATTTTAAAAAGAAAATTGATATTATTTGAGTATTGATTTTAGGCCACTTTAAAACGCATGATTCAGATGTCTTCCAGCATTTTTGCACTTCCTTTTGCTCTTTAAGAAATTTAAGTAATTTTTTCTTTAGAAAAAAATGGCATCTCACTATTTAAATGCAGGGCGAATAGTTCTCAAGTATCTGATCTCCCAGTGGAGAACGCAGAAAGAGGCCTCTCAATTGATGCTTACTTTTGTCGTTTAATGCTCCCATGGTTCTAATAGTTGTAGAAATAGGGGAAAGACAATGTAGTAAGCTTCCATATCTTGATAGAAAATTAGTCCAGAAACTCCTCATATTTGCAGGGAGATTTTCTTAATTACTAGGTGTCTGGGGTTTGACTGTTTAAATCATAGTCATTGGCTTTTATGTACGGATTCTACTTTTCGAAGTTTCAGCTGTTAATCAAAAAAGGGAGGAATGCAGGAACTGCATTCAGCATAAGAAATGAGCTTGACAAGACTAAGGTTATTACATGTAGAAGGAAATGAATGGGAGAGATGTGCTTTTAGAAAGTATTAAGTTATCAGTATTTTATTAAGTGTATGTAGGTGTATTTTGTACTTCATAATGTACTTTCTAAAAATGTGAGGGGAGGTTCATGTAATACACTGAGGCTAGTAATATGTATGTCCAATTGACCTTCAATCTGAAAGTCTTTCTTTCTAAATATAATAAATCATTTACCAAAATGTCTCGTGGAAAACAAAACAAGACAAAACCAAACCAAACACTAAAGTCCCAGTATTTGTGTTGGATGTGCTTTTCTGTATGACTAACTTTAAATAGGAAACAAAGTTCTTAACAAAATCTCTATGCATGTCTATTTTCTGGTTATATTTTGTCCTTTCTTTTTTGCCCTTTCTAGGACTATTTTCTTGTACTAACCAAGACAGTCTCCATCTTTGCAGTGCCCCCCCAGGCATGGAAAAGGGATACAGCTTCAGCCAGGGTTAGCAACTGAACTGGATCTACTCTGTAACCAAGAGAGGTTTTAGTTACAGGTGGCAAGCTTTTGCATGCCTCCTTCTAAAGAAATTAATTTCTCCAAACTGTTCCCTACCCTTATTCCAGATTATTCCTCTGTCTATGGTGGAGGAAAATAAGAAAGGATGCCCCATAAAGTAACACTGAAACAGATTTTGTTATCTAAGTAGTCTACATTCTAAGTTGTGCTTTGGTCAGAAACACATTTATTTTCCATCTAATGATCCATTTCCATTTCCTAAGAATCCGTTGAAGACAAGAAGACAAGCTGGTAGATTTGTAGAATAGAACTATTTAAGACTTTTTTTTTTAACTTATTTTATCGGTGACTTGATTCTCACCACTGTTTCATTAACTCTATATTAACAAGCCAAAAGGTTGGTTTTGCTTCCTAGAAAAAGCAAAATATTGGTGACAGTGTAAAACCTAGAGAAGATATTTTCAGATGAGGCTTCTTGTCTAAAGGCATAGTGCAAGAAAGGGGATAATAACACAAAGGATAAATAAATTAATTAGTATTACTTAAGTGACAGAATACCACTGTAGTTCTGATAAAGCTAAAAATGAGAAGCTGTAGACTGCCTATAGCATTTGCCTAGTCATAACTACTAGCAGGCAGAACAGACTCCTTCTAGCCAAAATCAGTTGCTCACTAGTTCCCCCGCCACCCTTCTCTCCGTGCACATAGAAAGGAAAGACCTGCTAAGTATTTAATCTGTGTCCAGGAAATAAAGCTTTCATTTTACAACCTAACCAAGTCCTAATAAAACAGTGGGATGGCGGGAGAAACACAAACCTAAACCCTGAAGCAATGTTTTCAGCCAAAAGTAAGACAAGGAAGGCATGAGCAATTTGTTTGAGCAGGAACTGACAATATCAACAAAGTGTGATCAGTCTGTGGAGCAGTGTTTGATAAATGTGAGGCAGCCATAAACATGAGAAGACAATCCAGTGGTGCTTTGCACCCCCCTCGTAGTTTTTCTTTTTCTTCTTCTTTTTCTTTAAATCCTCTTCTCTCCTTTGGTGTATGAATATGGCCTGATCTAAGATGCTCATAAGTACACAGACATTGTTGGGCTGGTGCTCTTTCCCTGGTTGCTGTATAGGATGCTTATTTATTTATATATTTGGACCTGATGCTGGTGCTGCTGTTGGTTGCAGTGGTGCATTTTCTCTGCCATACCCACAGCCCTTCCACCACCACCCCTAGTCTGCTGTGAAAAGCTGCACTTTTTAAATAATTGGTTTACATACTTAATAAAAGAGACCCATGCCCTTAATAAAAGAGAATGCAGCTGATGGAATCTCTCCGGGTAGAGAAAGAGTACATCCTCCTCCGGGCTGAGAGAGAATGAGACACCAGCAGACAGTTATTTTGCAGTGCACTGAATAGACAATTCACGGGAAATGTTGAAGGCAGAGAGGAGGCGACCCCCAAGTGCAGTCCATTGCCCACATGCTCTATAATAAATAATCTTTTCACACCAGCCCAGCAGTGAGTGCAATGACGTGCCGGGGCCAGCATACACAGATTGGCAGGGAAAACACATCCAGTGGTGTCGAATTTTCATCGCAATCACCAAATTAACTGATTTCCCCACATCACACTCCCACTACCCGGCGTGGAGAGTGTGTGTGTGTGCGCGCGCGCGCACACACACACACACACACACACACACAAACGCAGAGCTGAGAAATGCAAGTTACTGAGAGGTGAAATGGGGTATCTACGAGCACGTTTCAGCATGGATTAGAAACCTAAGTAATGTGTCAGCCACCCGGGGTTACTTGTGAGAGGGTGGGGGTGTCAACTGTGGGAAATGGGACGAGGCAGCGTAAGCAGGAAGAAGGCTGTCTGCCTTCTCGGGGATTCTGGCACATGACATATCTGAAATTTACATCCAACATAAAACACACAAAATATTGTAAGAAATAGCTCTGCAAGGTCAGTTAGTTAATTCAGAAAAATTCTGTCCACTATCTCCTCTTTCACATTCATAAATATGCATACATAAAATACGTCCCAGTCTATATCCTGGAGGATAGGAGACAGGATGCATTCCAAGAACTTGCTGAAAGATGGTTCATTGACCTCATTTAAATCCTCCAAAGGCCGATTGGGTTTTGCACGCCTGTGGGTCTACTGGTGTCTTACTTCCAAATTCCTTTTACCCAGGGACAAATAAATTTGATCAACTTATTTTTCCCACAAGTACAGAAATGATGACAGAAGGGTTAGAAGTGGGCAAAGATTTATCAAGAAATCAAGAGTCACCTAGCTTTAAAAATCCTATCGACCATCATTTCACATCCATCCTTCCTGTATCTTACACTCAAGTCGTATCCCTATATTACTACTCTCTTAAAAGCAACAATTTTCCGCCTTACAGCCCCTGCCCACCCAGCCCTAGCATGCCGCCTCTGCCTCCACCACCACCCAAAGTGTGCTCTCCTCATGCACTCCTACTCCATACATTGCCATTCATTTCATAACCAGCGTCGTCCTCCCATTCCACACAGACCCCTCCTCCCTCCTCCAGAAGAGAGGGTCTGAGGAAAAGTGCACCCCAGTTCCCTAGCCACTCCGCATCCAAAACCAGTGATTTGCATAATAACAGCGTTTTGTGCGGTTTCCCTCCACTGCGGTCGCAGGGGTTCTTACATTTCACGTGAAAGGATAATATTAATTACGAAAAGAAGCGGCAGAGAGCAGAGCGGATGGAGAGGTAGGGAATCCAAGCGAAAATCCCTTAGCAGTAAAGTAACTGCTTAGGTGCATATATTTCTTTGCTTAAAGAAAAAGAAAAAAGAAAGAAAGAAAAGAAAAAGGAAAGAAAAGCACACAGACTGATTAATAAACAGGTTTGTTGATAAAGTGGCTTCGGGTCTTTTAATATTTCCCTTCCCCTTTCCTTTTTTTAAATTTCTTGATTTATTCTTTCTCTCTTCCCCCTTTTTTCTTTCTCTCTCTTTTTCTTTCTTTCTTTTTCTTTTTTCTTTTCTTTCTTTCTTTTTTTTTTTTTGTATCCCAGACACAGTCTCCTGTCTCTTCTTAGGTGAATGACACGTCTCACAACACATTTCCCCCCCGGGGATGTTATTGCAATGCACACGGTGCTGCCGCTGCTGCTGTTCTCGCAGTCTCGGTAGCTCGCTCCCAGGCTCTCACTCACTTTTTAAAGATACACGGATATGATGATGGTGGGAAGAAGAGGAAAGAGAAAGGCGACCCGAAAAGGGGGAGGTTAGACAGATGACAAGGATGGAGAGGGTCGGTCAGGAGCGTGATGTGGGAGGTGGCTGGTGGGGGTTGGTGGGAGGGTATAATGTTCAGAGAAGGCACAAGTTGCCAGCCAAAAGGCGTGGGAGGTTGGGGGGGGGGTGGCTGGCGGGGACTGAGAGTGAGAGATGTAGGAAGCTCAGGTGAATGAAAAGGCGAAAGGTGCCGCGTAAGGGGCTGACTGCTGGGAGAGCAAGGCTGAGCCAGCGCTAGAAATTCTAGGGGCTGGAGCAAACTGCCACTGCCCCTGCCGCACCGGGGAGTAGGGGGAGGGGGTGGAAATCGCCGGGGACTGGGGGACTGAGAGGGAAGAGTGGAAATATGGGGTGGAGTGGGGATGATGGGGAATGGGCGTGAAGTTGATGCTCCCCGCGGCGGGGCGGGGATTACCTTGTAGCAGGAGCCCGCAGACACTGTAGAAGCGGAGAACGGCGCTGCGTTTCCAAATCATGGTCCCTTCTCTAATGGGTTAGGGAAGGAACGAGGGGGCAAAGAGATGCTGGTGAGTGGGACACCAGAGTGCAGGGCTCCGCCGGTGTCCTCCCGGCTCCTGCTGGACCCACGGTCTCCGCCGCTGCGGTGTTCGAACCTCGAACCTGGATTGGAGGCAGCAGAAGCGGCAGCTGCGAAGCACCCGCAGAAAGGGGTTTCGGTGGGCGAAATAGTTTCTTCTCTTCCTCCTGCTGGTGGTGCAGCCGCGACAGCCCGTCAGCCAGACGCGGGTTCGGAGCTTGCCTTCCTCTCGGCGCGCACAGCAAGTCCCAGAGCCCGCCGGGGCTGCCCGAGCAGGTGGTGCAGGGATGCCGGGGTGTTGGAGAAGGTGCGGGCGAGGGCTGCAAGGAGTGGGTAGGTCACGGAAGGGAGGGGCGGGGGCAAAGAAGGAGCAGGCAAGCAGCAGCCGCCGCTCGCTCTCAGGGTGTCTCGGGGTCCTGGGAGGGGAGGTGGCAGCGGTAGAAGCAGCGGTTGTGGCGGCAGCGGCAGCAGCGACGGCGGCGGCTCCCGGATGCTCGGGCTGCAGCAGCAGCAGAGGCACCGGCGGCGGCGGCAGCGGCGGCGGCGGCGGCGGCGGCGGTGGCGGCGGCGGCGGCGGCGGCAGCAGCGGCGGCGGTGGCGGCAGCTCTACAGAGCACCAGACACAAGGGCAAGCTCAGCGCGGCGGAGGCCCCGCCCCCACCCTGGCCAGGGACAGACACCGCCCCCTGGCCAATGGAAACACACCCGCCTACCAGGCCTGGCCAATGAGAGGAAGGGATGGGTGGAGACAAACGCCGGGAAAAACAAACAGGCTTCTCAAGGACCCTTCGGGCAGGAAGAACTGAAGCCCCCATTCACATCCCCCCTCTCCCGCGGGTCTTACCTCCTTAGAGACGTCTCGCCCTAACTTAACAGAGGAGACACCCGTCTTTATTAATCCGCGTCTAGCACTCAGGAATGGTTCAGCCAATCGCCACCGCGAGGGGGCGGGGTTAACCATGTCCCCAGCAGATTCTGGAATCTGTGGTGACTGGGCCAGGTCCTGGGTGCGAAGTTCTTGTGCGCATTTGGACTCCTAGAGCAGATGGTGGCTGCACCTGCCCACTCACCAGCTGCAGTAGCATTCTCTAACGCTCCCAGCAGCAAAAGAGAAAGATTGCAGAGGGCGTAGGAGAGGCTAAGTATAGGGAGCGGCACACCTACCTGCCCACAAGAACTTGTGTGGCAGAGAAGGAAAAGTTAAGGGTGGAGGAGACGAAATTGTTGTTATTTTTCAGAATTTTGACTTAGTCTAGGTATAAATCTCATTAGAGCCTAGTGGGCGACACTACTGGTCAGTTTCGAATCCCACAGCTATCAATTCTTGCTGCATAATGTTTGATTTTAATGACTGTTTAAATTTGAGGCCTCCTCAACTGCAAAACATGGATAGTAATAGTACTTACCTTTCAGAGTTTTAAGGATTAGTGAGAATGTAAACATGTCAGTACAGGGCCATGCAATGTGTAAGTGCTTTATAAATGGTGGCTCTATCTGTTTAGTGGGATTTTTCCAATTCAGGATAGCAGGAAATCTTAGGCGATCCTCTATAACTGATTTAATAATAGCCTTAAGGAAGGGGGGGAAAAACATAAATGCACTTTATTCAGGGGCTCAACCAAAAGTGACCATGCAAAGGAACTTAGGAATCTGGAAAGAACCCCTTCTATAAATCAGCACCTGAAAAGTACCCTTTAGAAGAGGAGATATAAATGAGTGGGACATAAATAAATCAGAAGTTGTGTTTCCAAATGAGCTTAATTCCCAGGCTTTTCCCTATGACCAGTTTTTAATTGGACTAAATTAGCAGATGATGGACTAGTTCAGTAGTGTTAAATCAGTCACACCATAAATAAAGTCTGCTTTGTTTGAGAGACTGCATAATAGAAACCTGCAAGCAAGAAGACAGAGGGAAAGATGAGAGGCACGATCAATATTGATGCCCTTCGCTCTTTCCCATTTGTTGCTTACTTTGCCACAACCTTTTACAAATTCAACCTTTGCCTTTTAACTAATGACCCATTCATTTCTCTGTCCACCTTTCTCCCCAGGTTCTCAAAATTAAGAAGCAAAATGTCCATAATAAAACTGCAAGTGGAGTCTAGAAGAAAGAGGTTGTGTGAATACTCTTATTATTGTTGCCTACTGTGAGTTTTGGCTGTTAGGAAAGTTACTAAGTCCAAGGATATTGCTATCATTTAAACTATTGTGAGCATCAAAAGGTGAAATTCTAATAATTATTGACTCATGCTTAGGTTTTGTGTCAGGAGAATATAAAAAATGGGAATGCCAAAAAAGTTACGCTGTCTTTATCGAAATGGTAGTCAGAGGGGCGCCTGGGTGGTGCAGTCGTTAAGTGTCTGCCTTCAGCTCAGGGCATGATCCCAGCGTTCTGGGATCGAGCCCCACATCAGGCTCCTCTGCTAGGAGCCTGCTTCTTCCTCTCCCACTCCCCCTGCTTGTGATCCCTCTCTCGCTGGGTGTCTCTCTCTGTCAAATAAATAAAATCTTAAAAAAAAAAAAAAAGAAATGGTAGTCAGAGTTCCTATGTTCTAGTTCATGTCTTGCTGCTAACTGTACCACCTTGGGCATATATTCCATTTCCTTGACCCTCCATTTCCTCAAACATAATATGAGGGAGCTGCATTTGATGACTTCTAAAGTCTTACTGAGATAAATTAACAAACAAGCAAAAATTCAATATTCCAAATTATTGTATTCAAGAAAATGCCCCAACCAAACATGAGTATCTCAGCACTTGTTATTAATACTCAGAAACAAATTTTTGTCCTTGTTGATAACTATCTCAGAATTTAGGATTTCTACACTGAAATAGTCTATAGGTTTTATATATAGTAGGTGATCCTCAGATCAGCATCACTACCAACACCTGGGAACTTGCTAGAACTGCAGAATCTCAGGCCCTACCCCATACCTACAGAGTAAGTTTCTTCATTGTAACAAGATTCCAGGGTAATTTATAGGTACACAAAGTATGCAAAGCATACTGTCTTTAACACAGTTTTACCACAGACTCAACCCCAGGGAGAATTCCAGTGGGTGTTTTATGAAACGGAGAAAACTCTAAAAGACCCAGAGGATTTTTGTTAAATTACTATTTTCAGGAATCCCAGCAGCCTCCTTGTCATCACAACACAGAAGTAACTCTTCTTGTAAACTATGGGGTAAAAAATGATTAATGAGGTAGTTTTAAGATGGTTACAAGTTTGATTGTGATGAGAGTCATAGACTTTCATGTGATTAAGAGTTCTCTTTAGCCCGTAAACCTAGTCAGGGGACTGGAAGAGAGTTTGCACTTATTCCAGTCCTGGGGTCAGTGTGTAGGGGGTGGGGGAGGGGTGGGGACTGGGTACTTACAATGTGAGCTTTCACCATTTGGATAAATAATGTCATCTTCAAGTACGAGGGATATATAACACTCTATCTTCTAAATAGTCTATTTTTAGATGCTATTAATAATGAACTTAAAAATATCAAATGCTTAATGGTTATAAGTTCTTTCAATATTTTAACGTGTGACAATGGTCAAAATGTTATAGAGTTGTCATTGCATGAATAAAGGCATTTCTAAAACCTAAAAGATTTCTTAGAATGCAATTAAATATCTTTAAATATCTTCATTTCATAGTTTTAAGTCTATTATTATCTACATATATTATCAATGTCTCAGCAAATGTGCAAATTAACTGACCTCTTATGAATCATCAGACGAATTAATTTCATAAATTGCCAAAAGATGGCATCTATCCATGCATCCCTATATGCAATAGTCTAAAATATTAAACCTATTTGGGAGATTTTTTTTTTATTTTCTTTATCATTATGCATTGTATTATCCTTCACTTTGTGGCAAAATATTTTTTAATATTTAATTTAATATTTTGAAATGAATTTTATTTTATTTTTTCTTTTTCAAGTTTTTATTAAATTCCAGTTAGTTAACATACAGTGTAATATTAGTTTCAGGTGTAAAATTTAGTGATTCATCACTTACACACAACACCCAATGCTCATCACAAGTGCCCTCCTTAATCCCCATCACCCACTTAACCCATTCCCTCCACCTCCCCTCCTGAAATGAATTTTAAAATGGAGAGAAATTAATGCTTTAAATGCAAGCTATTTATTTAATACTCTTTAAAATTTACGCAAAGATAGTATATACTTTTTCTTTGCCTTGGACATGATGTCCTCTTTGCTTGTACTGTCACAGAATGGGATGACAGCCTCTACTCCCACATTAGTACCATAGATATTAGAGTTCTTTTAAGATGTATTTCACAGAGGAGGCTGCACTTAGTTTGTACTTTATGACTGTTCCTACAACAGATTGAAAGAATTGGGATTTATAATGATCGATATTTATGCCTTTTCTATTCTACTAGGAGCAAAGTAATTTGCTGACAGTTTTAAGGTGATGGATTTGATAATTAACTAGATGAGGGAAATCCTTTCACGATGTATATGTATATCAAATTATCACAATGTGCACTTTAAATATCTTACAATTTTATTTGTCAACCATACCTCAATAAAGCTGAAAAGATAACAAGTTAAAAAAAAGTTTTAGTTGTGGCAAAATTTTTTGAAATCAGAATGGGAAAATTACTGTGTCACTTTTTACCACTATGGACATATTTTCTAGGATTTCACATGCTTAGGTAGGATATTTATATTTCTTTTTTAAAATACTAAATTTTAGTGGAATACCTAAACACTTTAAATACATAGTCATTATTGATCCCCAGGACTAAAAATCTAAAAATCCATGCTAAATTGACTCTCATAGCAAATTGACTCTTGCAGTAAATTGACCTAGAAAAAGAAATTTCATGGCCTGGTGAAAATGTAGACCATTGTGGAAGAAAATTAGCTTATTGAGTACTGGAAGCATTGATTGTCATTCTCCATGCTCGCTAGCATTTTAAATATGAGGTCAGCTGCTTGTGTTGCACAGATGTTAAGAATCTTTCTGTACATATAGCATAATATACAGTATATAATAGTATCTATATATAAGATATACATAATAGTATATAAGCAATATTAACTGCCTTTAAATGCATTTTAACTTGGCATTTTGCTGTTTACAAAACATTCAATGTGTTTCTTCAGAATTATGACCTATTATTTCACCCCATCCCGCCCCAAAGCCTTATTGCTAGAATTTCACCTTATATTAATAATAGTATATAAAATTGTTGAAAAGAAATTCACAGATATTCAAGAATTTACAATGAGATGAGCTGTCCCTGTATTTTAATATGAATAAAGTAAATGGTAGTATGACCAACATTTATACATTCTCTCATTTTAAAATTATGAAATCACGATATATAGAGTAAGAATGACCTGGTGATGTTATATAGTATAACTTTTATCTCTACAATGATTGAATCTAAATGATCTAAGATATGTGGCCATCACACACTTTCTTAAAATCATCAGGAGAGATAATTCCTTTCCCTCCATTTACCCTAAAACAAGAAAATGTTCACTTTACCTTATAGAAGGTCCTATGATCTCAGAGTTTAATAGCCGCTAACGTGTAAAATAATTTTACAAATGACCGAAGGTAAATGAAAATATCATGGAGATAACTCTTAACTCTTGGACAGTGATATGGAAGATAGGCTATATTAAAAAAAAAATTAAATAAATAAATAAATAAAAATAAAACAAACACCCTCTCAAGAAAATGACTACATTAATTCAGTTCGATTTCATACCTGCCACACACTTTTTGTATGTAGAGTTTTTTCTACATAGAACACTCTTATTGGAGATCATCACATAAGTCATTGCTTTATTTTATGAACAAGTCTGCTCAAATGTGATATTCTCAGAGAGTCATTTACTGATTATCCTTTACCCCTCCATCCCCAACCCATCTAGTCTCTCTTTACCTGTCTACCTCATTTTATTTCTCTTTTGCCCTTTATAAACCTGAACTTATATTATTTAATTCCTTTGTTTACTTGTGTATTGGTTTTCTCCCCAACTAGAATGTAAGCTGTAAGAATGAAGGGACTTTGGCTGTTGACTGGATTTTCAGCTATTAGAAAAGGGCTAAAACAAAATAATCACTCAATATATATTTGCTGAAGGAATTGGTGTATCCATCCAAACGTGACTACCTTCTGGTTTAACTTACATAAAAACAGATACACTTGTCTTCCCTCTTTGTGTCATTTTATAAAGCATCATTTTTTTCTTATTAAATAAATAAAAGCATTCTTAAGTAGAACCACTCAAAATAAAAATTCAGTACTTGTAAAAAACCCCCGCTGAGATTTTTATTTACAAAAGAAATATATATGAGTCTGTTTTTGTTTTTGTTTTTTTTTTTGTTTGCTCCTAAATACAGAGAACAAACTGGTGGTTGCCAGAGGGGGTGGGGGTGCGGAATGAGTGAAACAATAGGTGAAGGGGATTAAGAGATACAAACTTCCAGTTATAAAATAAATAAGTCTCTGGAATTAAAAATACAGCATAGGGACTATATTCAATAATATTGTAGTAACGTTGTAATAACAGATGATGACTACACTTTTTGTGATAAGTACTGTGTGAGGTATAGAATTGTTGAATCAATATGTTGTACACCTGAAACCAGTATAGCAGTGTATATCAACTATACTTCAGTTAAAAAAAAAGAAAGAAAAATAAATACATATAAGTTGGTAAAATACAAACTATGTAGGAATAAATAAAATACATACCCAGTGAAAGTACTTTAGTGATTCCATTATCCATACCTAACCAATGTTGACTATTGTTTTTGCTTTTTTTTTTAAAGATTTTTATTTATTAATTTGACACAGAGAGACAGCCAGCGAGAGAGGGAACACAAGCAGGGGAAGTGGGAGAGGAAGAAGCAGGCTCCTAGCGGAGGAGCCTGATGTGGGGCTTGATCCCAGAATGCTGGGATCACGCCCTGAGCCGAAGGCAGACGCTTAACGACTGCGCCACCCAGGCGCCCCTAGTGTTGACTATTGTTAACTATTTCTGATTCTTTCAACAGCAATCAGTTTAGAATAAATAGATAGGCATAACTATATTCTATGAAATGAGTCAGGCCAGTCTAATAATATGGAAACCAACTGACCCAGTTCTTGATCCAGATTGTCCAAATAAAAGGAGCTGTGTTGGTGACTTAGTAGCAGAAATAAAGAATTCTGAAGAACTCTATGATGTTACTTGATTCCTGATGAATCCAGGGTAAATTAATCTACGTTATAGTTCTACTGCTTACACAACTAAGCTGATCTACATCTTTGGGGAACATCTAATTTGTTACTTAATAAAATAAAGAAAATAATAATAATAAAAAAGCATATTGAAGTAGCAAACAAACAATAACTGAAAGAACAGAAGAGGGAAGAGGAAATGAAACTGGAAAGTTATATATAAAGGAATAGCATGGCTTTGAAAATATGGCTTAAAAAATAAAAATAAAAAATAAAAATATGGCTTTTCATCTCAGAGCTGTGCCATCCAAAAGGTAAATGCTAACCATGCGTGACTATTTAAATTTAAATTAATTAAAATAAAATAAAATTTAAAACTGCATTTTAGTCATATTAATCACATTTTAAGACATCAGTAGTAACATATGACTTATGATTACTCTATTAGACAATGCAGATGGAGAACATTTCCATTATCTCATTTTGTCATACTGGACAGCACTGACCTTGGTACCAAATCTGTATTAGTCTAGGATCTAGAAAGAAAGAAAGAAAGAAAGAAAGAAAGAAAGAAAGAAAGAAAGAGAGGGAGGGAGGGAGGGAGGGAAGGAAGGAAGGAAGGAAGGAAGGAAGGAAGGAAGGAAGGAAGGAAGGAAGGAAGGAAGGAGGGAAGGAGGAAGAAAGAAAGGAGGAAGGAAAGAAATTGGTTATAAGGAATTAGGTCATGCAGTTATGGCAACTAAGAAGTCCCTAGATCTGCAGTCAGCAAGCTGGAGACCCAGGAGAGCTGAGGGTGGAGTTCCAGTCCAAGGTCAAAGGCCTATGAACCAGAAAAGCTAATGGTGTAAGTACTAACCTAATTCTAAATCCTAAGGCAGGAGAAGGCCAATGCCTCAGCTTGAACACAGTCAGGCAGAGAGAATTCTTTCTTATTTGGCCTTTACGTCTATTCAGTCCTTCAATGGATTGGATGAGGCCTACTTATATTGAGGAGAGTCTATTAGGGTTCTCAGAGAAACAGAACCAATAATATATATATATATATATATATATATATATATATATATATATATATATATATATAGAGAGAGAGAGAGAGAGAGAGAGAGAGAGAGAGAGAGAGAGAGAGAAAGAGAAAAAAAGAGTCAGAGAGAGATTACAAGGAATTGGCTTATACAATTACAGAGGCTCAAAAGTCCCAAAATACACTGTCTGCAAGCTGGAGACCCAGGAAAACCAGAGATGTGATTCCAGTTCAAGTCTGAAGGCCTGGGAACCGGGGAGCTGATGGTGTAAATCTCAGTCCAAGGGCAGGAGAAGACTAATGTCTTAGCTCATGCATGCAGGCAGAATGGGAAGGCCCTTTCTCTGCTATTTGTTCTATCCAGGCCCTCAAGGGATTGGATGGTGCTTGCCCATACTGGAGATAGCAATCTGCATTATCAGTCTTTTGATTCAAATGATAATCTTATCCAGAAACACCTTCATAAGCATATGTAGAATAATCTGGACCCCCCATGGCCAATCAAGCTGACATATAAAATTAACTATCACAGAGGGTAATCTGCTTTGCTCAGTCTGTAGACTAAAATGTTAATCTCATCCATAATCACCCTCCTAGACACACACAGAAGTAATATTTAACCAAATATCTAGGTGCCCTGTGTCCCAGACAAGTTGACACATAAAATTAACAATCATACTTTTCATTTGATAAGTATCAGATTGGTATTCATCACCACCAAAATGATATTTCTACAACTTTAGGTCTAAATCCCAGATGCTAAATTAGTTAGGAAATAAGATTTACCTCTCAGATATGCCAAAGTTCTACCTAATGTATCTTGTTTATTTTGCCATAGATCTGCCTCTTTCTCATAACATCGATGGTAAAACCATCCATTCTTTTATAATGATGGGGGGAAAACCTTGATCCCCAGAGTATTATCCTACACTACGGCTCTTTTAAGATAACCAGGAATGAATAGGTATTAGTCTAAACTTTTTGGTTGCAAGTGACATAAATCCAAAGCAAATTAGCTTAAGAATAAAACAAAACAATAAAAATACTGGTAGTTATTTGACTTAAAAGTCCAGGGTTGAGGTTACTTTAGTTCACTTTGATTCAAGGCCTTAAGTAATATCATTAGGACAGTGTCTCAATTCACCCAACTCTGAACTCTTAATTCCTTCAGATTAGTTGAAGCTTAAGATGGCTCTCCACCCAGAGAAACCAAGAGGGTTAACAACTTTCTAGGCTTACCTCATACCTGCATTGAGAGATTTCAGAAAACATAAAACTAGCTGTTTCCTCATAACCCCAAGAAGAGTCCTGAAATGACTTAGAAACAACTTGTCTTTGATTACATGCCCATCTTTCAGTCAGTCACTCTGCCTGATTGGCCAGTGGCAGTGAAGGTATGGCTGTGTAACTAAGTAAACGATCCCATCAAATGGGGAAGAAACAATTCCTAAAATGAGGAGATGCAAGACAGACAAAATCTAGTAGATGTCCACTACAGAAAACAATGAAATTAAAGAATGTTATACAAAATACATTTACCTTGACAAGAATTTAATTTTGTTACTTATGGTAATTAGAATGAACTATCAAGTAATAATCTGTAGCACTTCACACTCTGCACAGCAGGGTCTCAATAAATAGTTAGGCAACAAATAAACATATTGTAGTAATAAAGTTCTCACTACTAGCAAAATTTAGAAGAGGATTATCTTCAGATTTTATAGAGCCAAAAGATTACTTCTCTGTTTTTCTATGATAGCTCATAATACTGTGTATCTGAGTGTCATATCAGCTCTTGAAAATTAACAGTTTAATGCTGATTAATTTCCAGTTTTTCTTCCCTATAGTTTATACATGTTTTTTTCATAATTGCTTAGAGTCACTCCTGTGCCTATTGCATGCATCCTTAGTTGTTTTCCCCCATGTACCACCCTGTACTCATCGCTATTGAGTTTCATGCTGTTTTTGTTGGAGGACTTTTCTAATTTGTCAAGGTCATTTTAAATTCTAGTTTAGGCGTCTAAGATCAAAGCAATTTGACCCAACTCAGCATCACATTGGATGTGCTCTTAGTTTCATTATCTAAGTCTTTACCACACACACATACACACACACACACACACACACACACACACACACACACACATCATGTGAATTCCAATCATAAACCACCCTATTTGGTACTAAAGAAAAGAGTTATCACTTTTTTAGGATTTGGACAGCAATTTAGAGTTAGGTGAAACAGAGCTAGCTTGCAAGCTCTCTACATTGTGTGGGACTGCTTACAGAAAAACAACATTCAGTTCAGGAAGGCAGGCAGATATATACTATGTCTGTGGAGTCATTTAGGCATGATTGTAGGGTGACCATCATTCTGAAACCTAAGATCAGAGGAAAGGAAATGCAGACTTGGAGATCCAAAGAGAAGTTCTGAGCAACATGAAAACAGAAATTTGAGAATACGATGCTTAGAAAAAGATTCCAAGTTCAAGACAAAAGCATAAGAACTTGTTAATAAACCCCCAAAATTTTATATTCGGATTCCAGTTCACTTTTTGCTCAAAGAATTTTTTCCAAAAAAAGAATTTTGATCATAAGCTCTTAGGTGGATGGCGTTAAGTACCACTATCCAGAATGTGTGAAACAAGATTGGAGATATAAGAAATTATAAGGCCAACCTTAAATTTTTCCTGTGTTTTCTACATTTTGTTCTATGCTTGAACTTAATGAATGCATATAGATTTTTTTAACCAACCATCTTCATAGAGTAAAATGACACAATTTATTACAAATGAAACATAGTGAGGTTAATGACTTGTCTAAGGTCACAGAGCTTTTCAAATAAAAGGAGAGTAGTAGCACTAAATGCCTCTTGATGCACAACCAAATGTTAAAAGGGGCATGATTCCACAGCATTTTTGCCACAGTGTTACTAGGTATTATTTACTCACTCAATAGTTTTGGCAAAAATGGTAAATTAACTGTTTCCAAAAGGGTCTCTATCATGTGAAATCTCCCTGGAAATTGAAAAGTCACACGTGGATTACACCAATACATTTACACAGTTTTAAAATTGTTCAGTCCAAAAATGTCCCATTCATGATAAATCAAGTTTATATGACTAGCTTAGCAACTGGCATCATATAAATGAAGTCATCTAGAACTGTACAAGTTGGTAATGAATAAGACATTAGTTTTTCGTAAAGGATTATGGAGAAAGAGAAAAAGATATAATATGTATTGGTACACTTTTTATGTGAGATGCATTTATAGTACCATGTACAATTCTTAACAATCCTATTAAATATATCCAATATGACTACCATTTTATCAATGAAAATCTGAACTCAGTTTAAATAACTTGATCAAGTTATAAAAGTAGTAAATGCCAGACCTATTTGATTTTAAATCTTGGGTATCTCTATTACTTCTCTTATCCTTTATCAAACACAGGGAAAGGGAGATATAAGATTACTACTACAAAATGTGCTATATTCCATGTACACTGAATCCACAATGTGGAAGTCCTATTAAAACATATTTCAGCACCACGGTCAGATCCACATCGGTTATAAAATAAAAACTTGAGTCCTGTTGGAGAATAAGAAAGAAATGGGAAAGTGTAGAAGTTATTGGAACACAAAAGTGATATTCTGTCTCAGCATACATTAGAGCATCTGGATATTCATTCCATAAAGTGAGAACCAGAACTATTTTTTTAAAAATATTTCTTAGTTGTCTCTACAGACTTCCCAGGAAAAAGTTTCCACAGGTTTTTCATGCAAAAGGTTTCTGTACTTAAAACATATTTACAGAAATGGCATTATCAAATATCACTTGAAAATGTCAATGCCTTTCCTTAGGCACACAAGGCTTCTATATTTTTCATTTTCCCAATTGTGCTCCTATTACTTCTATGGTACATATTATCCTTCTAACTCATACACTAGGTTCCATGCTTTCATTACTGGTCTGCATTCCAAAACCCTCGAGGGATTTTATTGTAACACATATTCTACTTTGCATCATTTAAAAAGAAAAATAATGTTTTATGCTCCTCCTTTGGATATTCCAAAACATAATTTAATAACAAAAAATTATGTCTTAAATAATTATATAAGGAAATAACAGATAACATATTTAATAAAAAATTCTACTTTGATAGTTCTAACCAATTCTCCCTCCATGAAAGTGGTAACCTTTCTTTGTATAATGTAAATAAAAAGTGTCAGAGTCAGTATAACTTAGTATCTAAAATCAGAATTATTTGTATCTATTTAAATATGGACTAATATTTTTCCGTGTCTGCAATAATTTTGATCACATCATTCCCTAGATTCTGAGATACACTGATTTAAATGACAGTGAATTTTGCTCACAGCTACCATGTGTTTTGGAAGAAACAGCCTGTAGCTAAAGTTGCCTTTTCTGCTGGCTTTACATAGAGGGCAAATTGTAGAATTATAGTTTATTTTCATCGACCTAAACTTAACAGTGGCTTGTATTATAAAAGTTTATTTGTGTTTTTAGAGGGAATTAATTAATAATACTTTTATCACCATCTTGGTTCTGAAAAGTTTTATAAATAAGACAAAGAATAAGGAGTTATAGACCAAAATATTAGCTTTATAGACAGTAAATGATAAATGCAAGCTTTTATGTTAGCCTGACAGTCAAGAGAGCCTGATAAGTGAACCCCAGATTTTCATAGACTTATCCATGTTATCAAATGCACTCCAGTATCAGGGACTAGTCCTTCCAGAGCAGGACTTGGGATGGGGAAAGAAGTAGAAGCAGCCTAAATTAGAATTGTGACACGTTCTCAACAAAATGGAATGTCTTTTCTTTGTGAGCATTTCACTTCCAAAATGAAAAACAGACAAGCTAATTATGTCAAAATATATTATTCCAAAAATTACTCATCAGATAGTCATGGCATCTCCCCTGAGATAAGGAAAAGCAAAGAGTTTCAGTTATTGAGGCCCCTTCAGAGGAGGGAAACTTTAGGAAGGAGAAGATGTGTCTTCACTAATATTATTATCCAAATATGCTACAGTCTTGTTTGGTTTTGTTGTTCTTTTAACAAACTGGGTGTCAACATTAACTCTATAGCCCAGTGGGGTTCTGCCTATTTACCTTTGGGGAGAATATAGACAGTACTTTAGGACAGTTCTGCTCCCACCTTCATGAGGCCAGATACCCAATCACAACCATTATACTTTTGTTATCTGTCTGGGATCAGTGAAGGATGCAAATAGGTAAAAACACATTAATTTGATCAATTGTAAGTCTTTACTATACTAACTTGTCATTCCTTATTCTATTTCCCATCACAAATATTGTACATTCACTTAGTCCAATATAGCCCATCTAAGCCCTACAATAAAATTGAAGACAACATACTTCAAGAACAAAATACATAGATACTGTAATAAAATGCCAGTAACAAAAAGATGACCCAAATTTGAATATAATCTCCCCCCTATTATGAATTTATGAAGGAAAATTAAAATCATAAAGCTCAAATCCCCTTACAAATTAAAGTCTTAAAATGTTAAAACTAAGAGAAATTGAAGTCCAAAATGAAATTCTCTGCCTTGCAATACCATATTTCAAATAAATTAATGTAAAACTTTACCCTCCTCAACTTCATATTCTGTTCAATATCAGATGAATAAATCTTGATGCCTGAGTTTTGTTCCTTCATTCGGTAGCTACAATCAGGACTCTTTCTCATAGAAATGGGTGTCATTCTTTAGAGCTTTTCGAGTGGTACTAGCTTAATGCCAAGTCTATGATGTGTTTCACTGTAGAGTCTGAAGAGTTACTAGTGCACACAGTATTTCATAACACAGGGCCTGACCGAGCACAACAAACATAAAAGTCTCATCACCACATCTGCAACAGTTTTGTCCTGACAAAATTTTGTTCTCAGGACTCATTTTTCATGCTGTAAGAAACCATTGAGGTTTGATATTAAGAGAGTAAAGAAGAGAATCTTGAATTTAGTCTTCTTGGAATGACCTGAAGAGAACTCATTCTGCCATGTCTCCAAAATCCTCTGAATTAAAACTCATTCCTATCAAATGATTAATCATGGAGCTGTGATTACCATATTAATTGCCATTTCCCCTTCAAGCCCTGTGTTTCTAGCATTCTAATACTGACTTGAGTACAGGTTCCATCTGGTGACATAGAGACCACATTATCTTAATACAGGCATTTTCATTTCTAGGTCAATTCCACTACTTTCTACATTGTACTATCTTAGGTCTAAGAAACCTGCTTCCTAGAAAATGTTTACCCTCCCACTTGGGTTTCAACTAAAAAGATATTCTTTACAGCTGATGCTGCTGTTGATATTTCTGAAGCTGAGCCTCAAGGGGCTAAATAAAAATCAGCATGTGAGCAGACTCTTTTTGCTTTAACATTACAAACTTTGATAGCATCTCATTGTTGCTGCATTTTCTGCAATAGTGGGCTAAGGGTCTGGTATTTTGTTTCTTGTTTGACTTTTTAAGTATTTTTCCATTACCTCATTTTGTTTTTCTATTCTGGAGGAATCAACTGAAATAGTGGGGCCTATCCAGAACTACTGTCTTAAGTCTGGAACCTAAGTTTAAAGCTTGGTACTCATAGTTTAAAGCTAGAACCTCCCTAGTGTTGCTAGCACATGTGGAACACAGCTGCTGCATAGTTTTAAAGTAGCAAATATTGTTCTGCCAACCAGGGCCTAAATGGCCTGTGAAGACATTCTTTTCCCAATAATTGTATATTTCCCTCAGCTGTGCCTGCTTACTAAGTCCTCTGTGATTTGCCAGCATCTGCCAAGTCATCTGCTAAAGCCCTAGCTGCCAGTGTATATACTCTAAGTATAGCTTAAGATAAAGCTGCAGCAGCCTGCATCCTAGAGTCCCTCAAATTGGTCAAGAACACCCATACTTTTGCTGAGGCTCATGCAGTCTGTGCCATTGCTTGCTAATTTTCCCTTGTGGCAGTCATCTCCTAAGACTGCTTGTGCACTAACGCCTCTTACTCTGTCCTCAGACATTAAAAGCCAATACCATCACTGTAAATTCCCTCTAGCCTCATTATAAGCCCCTGTACACACTAAGGTCAGGGTGCCTTAGACCACAAGGCCCAAAGCCACATGTCCTAGCTCTATCTACTCCTTTCCATATATATTTTCTCCAAAATTGTTGTCTTTTGTTTTGTATCTTAGTGTTCCTCAACTCTGAATCTATTTTGAGGATCACTGAAGAGCTCAACAATTATTACTTTTATTTTTCAGCTTGATTCTAAACTATTTATTTATTCTACTCAATTTATTCTATTTTTTATTTATTCTATTTATTATTAATAAACATATTCTTTTTATTCTAAACTATTTATTGAGAAATAAGATAACCAGTAAAGCACCTGGAAGCAAAAATAGTAACCTCAACCCTAATAAGACATAAGTTGAAGGATGTAGCTTGGTAGGAGTGTGTGTGTGTGTGTGTGTGTGTGTGTGTGTGTAGATGACAATATGATAAGCTACTACTTAGTTTATGGAGAAGCAGAACCCTGAAGGCATCTCTATTATATTATATAATATATATAAAGATTTGACATAGTTGAGCATGTCCAACTTATTCTCCTTAAATTCCACTAGGGTGCAGGAAGTAAAGGGGTGGAAAATGCCAAGAATATCATAGCAATTGAGATCTTGTTAACAACAAGGAAACATTTGAAATGCAGTGGAAGCATAGCAACCTAAAAACAAAGAATTTTGAAATATTTTTTCTGGAATATAGACATTTTTTTCCCATAAAAAGTGCCATATACAACAGTTAATCTCCCAGGTTGGCCCATTTTAACTATTCCATGTAAAAAATGTACCTGAAAGGGCGCCTGGGTAGCGTAGTCGTTAAGCACCTGCCTTAGGCTCAGGGCGTGATCCCGGCGTTCCGGTATGGAGTCCCACATCGGGCTCCTCCGCTGGGAGCCTGCTTCTTCCTCTCCCACTCCCCTGCTGTGTTCCCTCTTTCGCTGGCTGTCTCTCTGTCACATAAATAAAATAAAATCTTAAAAAAAAAAATGTACCTGAAGCACAATAGGGTAATTGAAAGCACTAGAGAAACTGAAGTATACAACCATCTTAATTTATTTATTTGAGAGAGCGAGAGAGAGCATGAGGGAGCATGCGCTAGGGGAGAGGCAGATGGAAAGGGAGAAGCAGTCTTCCCACTGAGTAGGGAGCCTGATGCAGGCGGGGCCTTGATCCCAGGACCCTGGGGTCATGACCTTAGCCAAAGGCAGATGCTTAACCAACTGAGCCACCCAGGTGCTCCTACACCAACCAACCTTATTTAAAAGTAAAGTATTTTAAAGTGCTTTGGATATACCACAAAATTCTTTTTCCTTTACTATGGCTCTAACATTCTGGAGGGGTTGCCCTGAGCTTCTGGCAATTATTCATAACACCAATGTCTGAGGGCTGGTTTTCTTGTGAAATGGATGTGAGGTGGGAAGGGGAAGCAGTGGCTCAGGGGACAGGAGTTGAACTCATGTGGTGATTCTGTCATAATAAGTCAACGGAGTATCAAGCAGGAAAGGTATAAGGGTTTTCATGGAGGGGAATAAATATGGTGAGTTGCGGAGTACATATTGGTTGCTTTCATTTCCTCCCCTGAGGATATCCCTTTTCTTTCTTTTAGGTCTTCTTCTAACATCACAGAGGATGGTGGGAGAGAAAGGAGAATCAGGAATATCTTAACATTATCAAGATGGACTATTCTTCCATCTAGTTTTATTTAAGATAATTGATAGTGTTGAGTATCTGGATGGTGGTTTCAAAGAAAAGAAAACATAATTTTCCCCCCAGTATTTCCATTAACTTCTTCACCTGCCACTATGTCCTGAATTAGTCACCACTTTGGAAAGGGGTGTAGTCAACAATGTTTTCAATATGGAGGGGATTTGAGGTGGAAAAATTTTTAGTGGAAAAGAAAAGGACTTCTTAGGGCTATTTTGTTGGGCAGTTTATTTATTTGCCAGAAATAGGGATGTTAATGGCTGCAACAAAAAATTTCTATTAAATTGCATATTATAACATTAAATTTTATCCAGGGCAATGTACCAAAATATACATTAAAAGGAAGAATATTCCTTCAAACAATTTCAGAAGAGGAATTTTATAGCAGTCATTATAACAATTACATCAGATTAAAAATTATTAAAAATAAATAAATGAAAACAGAAATAAAAAATTTTGAAACATCAGATTCTGAGTTTTTTAAACTTTGTATAGTGTCTTAGTTAAAATGCATTGTTAATGCATTCAACAAAGCATATTTAATTACAAGTATTTTCCATTAATAAAAATCCAAGTCTGTTTTTACAATTTTGTCATACAGACTTCTATGAAAAGAAAAAAAAAAGGAAAGTTTCAATCCCGTCTTAAAGAGACTTTTATTATGTATGATATTTATCACTTTATATTTACAAAACACTAAACAAAACTTGAAATATATATGTTCTTTTGTTTTTTGTTTTGAAATTGAATGACTAACTTAACCCTGAGTACATACTGTCAATCTCCACTGACTGCAAAACATAGAAAAATATATAATTGCTAATTGATGATAGATAAATATAGACACACACAGGATGGATACGTGATATATTTTTCATAAATTGTGATAGAATGGCTTCCGTTTTGTTTTATTTGAGGTTTACTTGTGATGAGCAGGAATGCTTTTACTTTTATTTTGTGAGTAAAATATATGTTGTTTATGTGCAAATGAAATTGACCTTAATTATAATTATGCTCATCTTGAAAGAATATATCTGAACTTATACTACACAACCTTGGATGCACATATATTCAAATACCTCCTCTGTTCCCACTCCGGACACACATCATACCCTAAATGAGAAAAGCCACTTCATTAAGATAATAATTGTTTTAAAAAAATGATATGAGCTGTTTTGCTGAATCTTGAGTTTATTTTACAGTGTTTCTTCTTAAAGTTCTTAAATTTGTATTGACATTTATTTCTATATAACTTCCATTAAGCTTTTGCTTTTTGTTATAAGCTCTGGATTAGGAAAAAAAATGGGTTTCTTTAAATTGTTAATCTTTAATGATCATTATGCTCATTTCAAAGTTGTAACATTTCACAGCAAATGGCTTTTTAGAGAGCTTTGCCGATTTGCAATTTGTTTTATCAGAAATTTCTTCAACTTTTATTTTCCCAATTATTCTCTTTGAAATTAAAGAACTATATAATTGTATCTTCATTTCTTTAAAATAGCATTTAGATATTTGAAGAATTTTCAACTATTTTCTACATTCCTACTCAGCATTTTATTAAAGTTACCTAAGCTTGAATTACTATTTTTCCTCTTGCTTCCTTTAGCAGTGAAAAGAACAGGCTCTGTTTGCTATAATTGATGCATGTTTCTCAAATTCTTTTTTTGCTTTGAGTTAATCATTTATATATAAATAATTATATATAAATATATTAAAATAGATATAAACATATGCATATATTTAGATATATTCATACATATGAATATATACATATATTTTATTTATATATACATACATATCTTTATTGTATATATGTAATATATACATATACGCACTATTCATATTGCATACATACACCTACAATATTACATATAATATATATAAATATATATTTATTTATTTAATTACTTCCTATTTCTATACTCCCTGTACTGTCCAATTGTGTGCATTTTTTTAAGTTTTTATGTGCTTTCTCTTTCCCTACTCCCATGATATTGTGCATTGTATCTTTCCCTTGTTTCATCATTAGCTTCTGAAAGCATTTTCTTTAATTGTTGTTTTACTTCTCGTTCACTTGCTTCTATGAGAAAGTGTCTCTTTTTTAATTATTATGTTCAATTAGCCAGCATATAGTACATCATTAGTTTTTGATGTAGTGTTCAACAATTCATCAGTTGTGTATAACACCCATGCTCATCACCACACGTGTCCTCCTTAATACCCATCACCTGGTTACCCCATCCCCTGCACCCTTCCTTCTGTAACCCTCAGTTTGATTCCCGGAGTCCAGAGTCTGTCATGGTTTGTCTCCCTGATTTCTTCCCATTCAGTTTCCCTCCCTTTCCCTGTGGTCCTCCACACTATTCTTTATGTTCCACATATGAGTAAAGCCATATGATAATTGTCTTTCTCTGTTTGACTTATTTCAGTTAGCATAATCCCCTCCAGTTCCATCCATGTCGATGCAAATGGTGGGTATTCATCCTTTCTGATGGCTAAGTAATATTCCATTGTGTATACAAACCACATATTTATCCATTCATCTGTTGAAGGGCATCTCAGCTCCTTCCACAGTTTGGCTATCATGGACATTGCTGCTATGAACATTAGGGTGCATGTGCCCCTTCTTTTCCCTAAGTCTGTATCTTTGGGGTAAATACCCAGTAGGGCAATTGCTAGGTCATAGGGTAGCTCTATTTAAAGTCCTGAGGAACCTCCATATTGTTTTCCAGAGTGGCTGTACCAGTCTGCATTCCCACCAACAGTGAAAGAGGGTTCCCCCTTCTCCACATCCTCACCAATACTTGTTTCTTGTCTTGTTAATTTTGGCCATTCTCACTGGTGTAGGGTGGTATCTCACCGTGGTTTTGATTTGTATTTCCCTGATGGCTAGTGATGTTGAACATTTTTTCATGTGTCTGTTAGCCACTGTATGTCTTCTTTGGAGAAGTGTCTGTTCATGTCTTCTGCCCATTTATTAATTGGATTTATAGTTTTTTGTGTGCTGAGTTTGATAAGTTCTTTAAAGATCTTGGATACCAACCCATTTTTTTAATAGAAAGTGTCTCTGTTAATATCACATGCCTGATTTTTTTGTCAAGTCTCTTTAGAGAATTCAAAATTTGAAATGATAATACTCTAGTTCTAATATTTTTTATTGATAGCTTTCTGCAGACCTGATGTGTTTGGAAAATTCTCAGCTAGAAAAGACAAAACTAAGTAAAAATAGCCTTGGCTGAAACATACTGTGTTTTTGTTAATTGGGTTAATTGTGATGAAATCAGTGAATGACAGTTGGAAAATTGAAATACCTCGAAGTCCAGAATTTTACATGTATTATCTGAAAAGAAAACACATTTAAGTGCTAATTATTCTTTTTAAAAAACGTTATGTTGATTTTGGAAGACTAGACTACTTATAAAATTCCTACCAAAAATGCATACTAGAAATAACATACTACATGTTTTCAATATAATTTTAGTTTCAGTTATTAAAACAATTGACAAATCTACATTTAAGAAGAAATATTCCCCTTGTTTCTTTCAGTAAATTTATAAAATTCAAATATGTTTCTTCATCTTTCTAATTAAGCATACAACCATATCCAGCATTTGTATTTCTAAGAGCGTTTATATAAAAGAAACCTTGCATAAACCCTTGCACCAACATCGGATTGTATTAAAAGTTGCAAGTTGGACATAGTCTATTTAACTTTTTTGATAAAGATCCACTCAAAATTGATTTTACTTTTCTACTAGCTTTCTGATTATTACAACCAATTTGTTTTTTCCTCTAAGATTCTTTACATGCATTTCTGTTTTATGTGTCAGATATTTCAGAAGATCTACTTAAACATCTTTTTGAATCATAAAAACATTTGCTCGTTTTGACAGCATCACTCACCAAAGAGTCCATATTCTACCTTACATTGTGAAGATGCCCCGTCCAGCAATTAGGGACCATATAATTTCCAATCTCTATGTCACTTTCGAGTGAGGAGTTAAAGTAGGCATGAGTTTTTTATGCAATCCCTTTTCACACCTTTATAATCTTTGCACCTATGTGTTCCAGATAAGAAGAAAGAGAGCTGCTGATCTCTACATAAGACTTTCCCTAACCAACTGTGTCAGAGGTTTCCAAGACTATCAGCAGATTCAGTGATTTGCTAGAAGACCCAGAGGCTCAGAAATCATTGTACGCATAATTATGGTTTATTACAGCAAACGGATAAAAAACAAAGTGATCAAAGGAAAATGGTGCATGGGGAAAAGTCTGGAGGAAACCAGATGTAAGCTCCCAAAAGTTCTCCCTCAGCATAGGATATGGTTAATTTCTCTAGCAACAAGATGAGGAAACTTGTTGGAAGTACTGTCTACCAGTGAAGTCACCTGAGCCTAAGATACTAAGGTTTTTATAGGGGGTCCATCATGTAGGTATACAGTCATTTCCTGCATGACCAGTTACTGAATTCCAGACACCCAGAAGAATGGGTGTTCATCATAAATCACAATTGTTTGTACATGTTCTTGAGACAGACTGGTATAACACAGTTCAGGGACACAGGCATTCAAAACACTTTTATCAGTTAGAATCCAAATATTTTTTTAAAGCTTTATTGAGCCTTATGTAACATACCATACAACTCATCCATTTAAAATGCACAATTCACTGATCTTATTCTATTCATAGGTATATACAACCATTAATTACCCCAATTTTAGAACATTTTCATTACTGGAATTGTGGTTTCCAGTTCTGCATGTAAGAAGCTTAGAAGTCAACACTCTGTCCTAACAACAAGCTGCACAGACTGAAAAACCAACTCTTCTCTGATCAGTAAGAGAGGGAAGACACAGGAAAAACTACTGACCCCAAGATTAGAGAGACAAAGAAGTAAATGAATATAAGGAGTTCTAGCTTACCTGGAGCAGACACTCACAAGTGGAAACACCCGTGGGAACCAGTACTGAGGTAGGAACACTTGAACTATACTTGTACTTGAAAACTTGAATTTCTGGAGGCTCAGAGCAAACAACTTTGGGAATTAAAAACTGCAAGGGGACCTGGTCATAGGAGAAGCCCCCACAATATCTTAGATTCATTTCAAGGAGCTCCATCAGATTCCCACAATAAATATCAGAAAAAAATCCCCTGGGGCTTACAGCAGGGAATGGGAAAAAGAAACCATTTTGAAACAGACCAGAGAACTCTCTTTTTCTTAAGAAGGCCTACCCTCAGAGGAAATTAGTTAACCAAAGACTAAACTGGTGAGATATTATCACAACCTAAGTGATTGTGTTAGGGAAATACCCAGCTCAAGCCCATGCTAGCCATCCTGTCTCACCTACTGGAGGAAAACAAAACTGAAGAACCACTTGTGAAGATCACAGACCAAAGGCACAGGCTCACTAAAAGATTGAGGCCTAATCATAAGACTAGAAAATGTTTCTCTTCACCCCATACCTATCTACGTAGAAATCTGAAGACTCAACAAAAATATTTCTGGAACTATTAAATGATTATGGCAAGGTTAGAGAACGCCAGGTTAATATACATAAGTCAATTGATTTTTCTACATGCCAGCAATGAACAAGTGGAATTTGAAATTAAAAACACAGTATCTAGCCAACATTTGTTTCCTATGTTGTTAATTTTAGCCATTCTGATAGGTGTGAAATGACATCTCATTGTAGTTTTGATTTGTAATTCCCTGAAGATTGATGTTGAGCATATTTTCATGTGTGTTAGCCTGTTAGCCATCTGTATGTCTTCTTCAGAAAATGTCCATTTATGTTTTCTGCCATTTCTTAACTGGATTATTTCCTTTTTCAGTGTTGGGTTTGATAAGTTCTTTACAGATTTTGGATACTCATCCTTTATCAGATACGTCATTTGCAAATAACTTCTCCTATTCCTAAGGGTTGCCTTTTAGTTTTGTTGATTGTTTCCTTCACTGTATAGAGGCTTTTTAACCTTGATGAAATCCCAATAGTTTATTTTTGCCTTTGTTTCCCTTGCCTCAGGAGACATATATAGTAAGAAGTTGCTATGCCCGATGTCACAGAGGTTACTGCCTATATTCTCCTCTTGGATTTTGATGGTTTCAGGTCTCACATTAAGATCTTTAATCCATTTTGAATTTATTTTTTTGTATGGTGTAAGAAAGTGGTCCAGTTTCATTCTTCTGAATGTTGCTGTCCAGTTTTCCCAACACCATTTGTTAAAGTGACTGTCTTTTTTTCCATTGGATATTCTTTCCTGATTTGTTGAAGATGAGTTGACCATATAGTTTTGGGTCCATTTCTGGGTTTTCTATTCTGTTCCATTGATCTATGTGTCTGTTTTTATGCCAATACCATACTGACTTGATCATTACTGCTCTGTAATATAGCTTGAAGTCCAGACTTGTGATGCCTCCAACTTGTTTTTCTTTTTCAAGACTGCTTTGGCTATATAGGTCCTTTGCGGTTCCATACAAATTTTAGGAGTGTGTGTTCTAGCTCTGTGAAAAATTCTGGCAGTATTTTGATAGGGATTGCATTAAATATGTAGGTTGGGTAGTACAGACATTTTAACAATATTTGTTCTTCTGATCCATGAACATGAAATGTATTTCCACTTCTTTGTGTCCTCTTCAGTTTCTTTCATCAGTATTTTATAGTTTTTAGAGTATGGATGTTTTACCTCTTTGGTTAGGTTTATTCCTAGGTATCTTATGGATTTTGGTGCAATTGTAAATGGGACCGATTTCTTAATTTCTCTTTCTGCTCTTTCACTTCTGGTGTATAGAAATGAAACAGATTTCTGTATGTTGATTTTCTATCCTTTGACTTTACTGAATTTGTGTATCAGTTTTAGCAACTTTTTGGTGGTCTTTCATGTTTTCTACATAGAGTGTCATGTCATCTGCAAATAGTGAAAGTTTGACTTCTTCCTTGCCAATTTGGGTGCCTTTTATTTCTTTTTGTTGCCTGATTGCTGAGGGTAGGATTTCCAGTATTAAGTTAAATAACAGTGGTGGGAGTGGACAGCATTGTCTTATTCCTGACGATAGAGGTAAAGCTCTCAGTTTTTCCCTATTGAGGATGATATTAACTCTGGGTGTTTCTTATGGCCTTTATGATGTTTATGAAATTCCACAAGAAGACTCCCTGCTCAGTGCAGACCCTGAGGCGGGGCTCAATACAGGGCCGGATGCCAGGTTCTAGCTCTATCTCATGACCCATTCCATTACGACCTGAACTGAAACCAAGAGTTGGTCGCTTAACTGACTAAACCACCAGGTGTCACTTAAATATACAAATCACTCTTAAAACTCAATAATAGGAAAACAGACAACATGATTTAAAAAAATAAGCCAAAGATAGGGGCGCCTGGGTGGCTGACTCTTGATTTTGGCTTGAGTCATGATCTTGGGTCCTGGGATCAAGTCCCTCATTTGGCTCCCTGCTCAGCAGGGAGTCTGCTTGAGGATTCTCACCCTCTTCCTCTGTCCTTCTCCCCACTTGTGCTCTCTCTCTGTCTAAGACAAAAAATACATAAACCTTTAAAAAATAATAATAATAGGGACACCTGGGTGGCTCAGTCAATTAAGTGTTTGCCTTTGGCTCAGGTCATGATCCCAGGGTCCTGAAATCAAGCCCCATATCAGGCTCCCCTCTTTGCAGAGGAGTTTGTTTCCCCCTCTCTGTGCTTGCACACTCTCTCTTTCACTCTCTCTATCAAATAAATAAAATCTTTTAAAAAGTAATAATAAATAAAAATAAGCCAAAAACCTTAACTGAAACCTTATCAAAGAAAATACACAAATGGCAAGTACACATATGAAAAGATGCTCCACAGTATATGTTGTCAGGAAAATGCAAATTAAAACAACAGTGAGATACCCCCACATACTTATTAGAATGGCCAAAATCCAGAACACTGACAAGACCAGATCCTGTAAGCAAGTACAGCAACAGCAACTCTCACATACTGCTGGTGAGGATGTGAAATGGTACAGGCACTTGGAAGACAGTTTGGAAATCTCTCACAAAACTAAACATACTCTTAATATATAATCTAGGCATCACTCTCCTTGATACTTACTCAAATAAGTAGAGAATCAAGTCCGCACAAAAACCTGCATGTGTATGTTTATAGCAGTTTTAATCCAATTTGCTAAAAGTTGGAAACCAATATATCCTTCAGTAGGAAAGTAGATAAATAAATTGTGGTACACATAAATACTAGAACATTTATTTAGCACTAAAAGGAAATGAGCTATCAAGCTATGAAAAGACAATGAAGAACCTTAAATATTAGTATATTAGCATATACATTAACATTTTAGTAAGTAAAAGAAACCAATATAGAAAGGCCTATATGATCCCAAGTACATGACATTCTGGGAAAGACAAAACTCTGGAGACAATAAAAAGATCTGTGATTAGCAGGGGTGGGGGTGGTTGGGAAAATGAATAGGTAGAGCACAGAGGATTTTTAGTACAGTGAAAATACTCTGTATGATACTATAATGATGAATATATGTAGTTATATATTCATTCAAACCCATAGAAAGTATAACACCAAGAGTTAACCCTAAGGTAAACTATAGACTTTAGGTGATTATGATGTGTCAATGTAGGTATCCTTTGTTGTAAAATGTTCTATTTTGGTGGGCAATGTTAATAATGGGGGAGGCTATGTACGTGTCTGGGCAAGGGGTATAGGGAAAATCTATGTACCTCCCTCTCAATTTTGTTGACAACCTAAAGCTACTCTAAAAAGAACAAAATCTTAAGGAAAAAAAATTCTTTACCCTTTAGCTTTCAACCCCTTATGATCCCAGCCACCTTCCAAGTCATAAGCAACTGGCCATCTACTGTCTGCTTCTATATCTGTGCCTATTCCACATTTGTAGTGAATCCCAGATAGGGCTAATGCTGTGGCTGGACTGGCTCATGTGATTTTTATTTTGATTATAGGACACATTTTAGCAAGAATCCATCAAGGAACTTTGAAGAACGAGATTTATTACTCACAGGTCCTGGAGGGAATATGGCATGCCAAGGGCAAACAGTGAGGTCAAGGTAGGGGAAGGGAGTGAGAGAGACAGAAGATTGAGAGAGGAAGAGACAGAGAGACAGACTGTGAACTTAGGGTTCTGCATTTATTAGGGTTCACGGGTGGAATGTCTAAGGTTTCATGGGTTCGTTTTTCATTGGCTAATTTAAAGCAGGAATTTGGGGTGGGAATGATGAAGCAGGGTCATTCAAGCAGCCAATTATTTCCATTAACCACGGCTTTTTGAGAAAGGATACTTCATGGTGGGGTTGGCCTAATTCCTTATCTGGTAGTTTTGCTAGTAGCTGGGTCATGCAGCTGGTAATATATTTATTCAAGATGATTGTCTTTTAATAAAAATTCCTTGGCAATCAAAAACAATGTCAGCCACTTATACTCCAACAAAAAAAGCTTAATGTCAAGCACTTATACTATACAGAGAATCTAAATTATTAGATTTGTTTGTTTTATATAATTTCCACCACTTCTGCTGGGGAGCAGTTAGAACTTCCCCAGGATAGAACAACTTCACTATGTCTTTCTAGCAGTAATTTCAAAATTTCTGGACAGTGCTAGATGTATTTGTCCATTTTTGCCATTTTGAATGTGGTAATCCTGCCTTCGATCTACCACTGTATATTTTCTGTATATGTTTATGGAGAGATGATAAGCTGATGCCTTGTCATTTTAGGCCATTGAGCTCTGGACTCAAAGGAACCACATTTGAACACATGACGAAACTATGTGACATTACCTGAGGTTTTGTGATATCCTGGATATTCCCCATTTGCTCATTCTATATTTACTTTCCACCCTTCTCCATCCTGTTCTGTGTAGCAGAGGCTGACCTCTATGGACTTTATCAATCTGGTTTTCTTGCCTTCTGTCTGCTAGTTGTGTTCAGCCAATGGAATGCACAGTCAGAAACTAGAGGGAGTAAGCTGAGAGATATACATATAGGTTTCTTATTCCTCGAGGTTTTTTGTGGTTTGTTGCTGCCTGTGGTGGTGTTTTTATTGTTGTTGTTGTTGTTTTGTTTTGTTTTTAAAACATGTGCATTTCTCCACTATTGTCCACAGCTTCTGGTCAAGCATTATACAACTGTACTTCTAAAAGCATTCTCTTAACCATTCCCTTCTTTACCCCTTCAGATCTAAGGGTTTTAATTGCTTCCTGCTGCTTCAAGTTCATGGTGCTTCACCATTCTTTAGGCTTCCCTTAATCCTGCCAACTCGTAACTAAATACCACCTTGTATAACTCTCTATAATTAGATCTTTTCCAATTACTTCTTTTTGAGTGTGTCTGTTTTATCCCAGTAGTTTGAACAATACACTGCTTTGCATTGGATACAATGACTGGATAGAGATCTACTTCTGTTTGGCAGGGCTGAATGTGTGGGAAGAAATAAGCAAAGGACTATTTGGTTCTAGTAGGTCTAATCATGCCACAGAAAGTAATTTTGCATATTCCATGTACTTCAATATGTTCCTCAACCTACCTCTTTAATGTTGGGTTGGTGGGCATGTGCTTGATTTCAGCCAATGGATGATGATACGAGGTGACCTGTATCATTTGCAGGCAGAGGCAGTTCAGAACAGGAGCAAATTTTCCATGCTGTATTTTCCTGTGACTCAGTTGATGCCAAGTTCGCTCAGAATGAAGAAAAGTTGCCCTACCAATACCAGCTCTCCAAACTTTCTTAGGTAAAGCCACGAGACCTGTGGGTTACAAAACATAAGATACAGTAGACTAAGTAATAAAAATTTTGACAAACCAGTACTACTTTGAATGTTTTATTGTAAAGATACATCTGCTCAAGAATAAAGTCCATTTGTAAAGTGTTTCTCTGTTGCATCATTTGTAACAGCAGAAGACTAGAAACTACTAAAGCTTCTGCAAATAGAAACAAGTTAAATAAACTCTGGTTTAAACACACAGATACATAAAAATTACAGACTATAATGCTAAGTTACCTGAAGAACACTTCTTATAGAATGCCAACTTTTCTAAAAGGTAGAAATATAAGTATATATTCCTGTTTGTTTCATTAATATGAAGAAAAATTAACATAATAACAAAACCATAGTCATAGTACAGTGGTCTCAAGGTGAATGAGGATTAGGTGAAAGTGAGAATTCTAAAGGTACAGTTTTAAATTATTTTGAACCATTTTTAAACCATTGAATGTAATAAGGATTTATTTAACAGGTAACAATTTAATATTTTTATTTCTAACGTCAGAAAAATAAAAATAAATAAGAAGAATGGAGTATATATTCCCAACAAAATGAATCAATGGAACACCAAAGAAAGCCCCAAAAGAAATGCAAGTTTGAAGGAAATATTCAGCCTCTGACATCTGTAGGTAGGGGATTAGTTTGTTTCAATAATGATGCTGGAGGGATTAAATACCTATTAAAAAATGTAGACACAATATGTGTCTCACGATATATATTAAAATATGATTTAAAGATTTATTTTTTGAGGAATTATAATAATTATATATTATATATGGAATTATATATATGTAGATTGGCTTATAGAAAATAAAAATACAAGATCTCTGCATGTCAAAATTGTAAAATTTAAAAACAAAAGATTTAGACAAAAAATGTAAGAGAATATAATATTTCAAATAATAGTGTCAGAAAAGTTTGATATCCTTAAACAACAAAAAGATAATGTGTCCATTAGAAAAAATATTAATAGATGAATAGATAAAAGCAGTTATGACCAGAAACTTTCAAAGGAGGAATACAGGTAATCAATAATTAAATTTAAGGAGTCCAATGTTAATTGTAATCAATTGATGACCAGATATCATTCACTTAGCTGTAATAACTGAAAATGATTTTTTAAAAATGCACAATAACTTACATATGTCCGGAGAATACATGTGGTGAAGTGCTTATCAGCATATAAAAAGGTAAATAGGCATCTTAGCAACATATATCAAAAGCCCTAAGAATATGAAAAAATATGGATGTTTCCCCAATTTTGGGCTATTGCAAGCAACAATTTCTTGTACACAATGTCAGCATTTTCTCCAATTTTTAGGTGAAATGTTACTCAATACAGTGTTAATTTTTAGTATGTAATAAACAATGATTATAACTTTATTATATTGGAATAGATAATATGTATAATACACATCAATATATTATATATTTTATTATATATTTATAATATCTATAAATAAAAATTAATTTAATAATCAAATTTAATTAAAGATTATTAATAAATAATAATATAAACTTAATATAAGTATATAATTTATATATTATTCATAATATAAATACTATAAATATATTTTCATTTATTTATGGCTACATGTTTTATTCTATGAAATGCTTTCTTGTGTTGATTTCACAACTGCCAGTGTTTTCACTTGATGGAAAAAATTATCAGGAGCAAAAGTTTTTAAACTGATGGTTTCTTTCCCATTAGTTTTGAGAACAAGAATCAGTAAAAGGATGATCTATACACTTCTCCAAAATGATCTCTCATTCAACAACTATTAATGAACATCTACCATAAATCAGGAATGATGTTAGGTGCTAGAATAAAGCAGCAAACTATAAAAATAAGACAAACAAGTGGGAAAAAAATCCTGCCTTTATAGAACACTAATATTCTAGTGCATTTCAAACCACTGAAAAGATTATAGACTCTGTAATCAGATATGTTAAAATAATCAAAATAAAAACATACCTTTACATGTCCCTACCATTGGTCTTTTATAAATAATCACATACAGCTAATTGTCTTTCCTGTCCCTTTCCAACCCAATAATTCTTCTTCTTTATGATAATAATAAAATACTCATTAAATAATTAATTCTAGAGAGACAATATTAAGGTAAAATATTTTTAATTCCTCAAACTCATCACTGATACATATCTTTCAGTATTCATTTATAATATGTCTATAATTCTGCATTAAAATACTACATTTGCTTGGGGATACACTTAATAGTATTCGTAACAGAGAAAACCTACCCTATAAGTCTTGGAGAGTGACTACAATGTTGAACTGTTTTCTACTATTCATTGTTTTCTACTTTTCTTTCTCCTCTTCTTCCCCTTTTTTCTCCTCCTCCTTCTCTTCCTCCTTTTTCTTAACTCCAATGTGATATGCTCTGTCAGATTTTGTATATAATTGCACTTATGTTTGTGTGTGTGTGTATATACCTTCTGATATATTATACATATATAATCTACATAATATATATCTACATTGTACATACATATATCATGAATCTTCTGATATTTTGGAAGGTTTTTAAGTGGTTATTTTTATAATACAACTTTTGAATAAAATACTTTGACCCCTCTTTTGTAGTTACTCATTATGAATAACTACATTCTTTGTATGAAATCTGTAAACTTTTATCACTGAATCTGTAGTTTTAAAAGATACCCTTTGACAGCAAATTATTGTGCATAAGGCAATAAAGAGAATGATTTAAATATCCAAATTATTTTCTTTTCATTTTTTATTTATTCATTTGACATTAACAGTATATCTAGCATTATATTCTATCCTATTATTCTTATTCCTTCCATGGTTTTTATCATTTCAATTTTTAGTTGAATGTATTAAATTCTCACTACTAGTCCTTTGCCAGGATTTTTCCAATCATTCCTTAGCTAACTATAGCTTTTCTTCAAGAAAGGCTCATATGAAAAATATATGCTGCTATTTTACATTCAATACTGTTTTGTCTATATCCTTTATACTTGGAAGACGACTTTGCTGGATATAAGGGTCTTGTATCATATTTTCTCCCCTTGAGTCTCTTTGTAAGTGTTGATCTTCTGGCAATGAATATTGCAGCCAAAGTGATTATCTGGACCATCATTTTTAATCTACCTATCTGATTTTCTTTCCCTTATAAATGACACAATCTTTTTTCACCTAGAAGCCAAATGGATTTTTTTCCTTATAAATCCAATGGAGCACAATGCTCCATTGCTTTGATTTTTTTCCTTCACAAATTCAACTTTGCATATGTTGTGTATTTGGTCCCTGTCTTCTCTTTACTAGTTGTTCACTAATTATTTGAATTTGGTTTCCTTTAGTTAATTTTTTAAATTTTCACTTCTCTATGTATCCTACTGCTCTGTTTCCTTTCTTCCTATAAATCCTCCTCTTTACTAGCCATTTCTTTCCTGAGTTCTTACTGCTTTTCATTAAAGTTGTGATTAAATATTTAATATTTTTGTATTAATGTTGGAATGTTGGGTTCAAATTTTATCTGCTTCAATGTCTCATTTTTCTTCCATGTGTTATTTTTCTATTGGGAAGTTTTGTTATTTCCCCTAACCAAACATATTTTCTTACAGTAACATCATATGGATGTCTTGTGTATTCCCTATATCTTGTTGTTGTTTGTTGTTTGCTTTTGTGGGTTTTTTTTAAATTTGTTTTTTGGCATATATTTGCTTGAGTTGGGTTTTCAGAGAACAAATAAGCAGGGGATAACAATGGCCACATATAATTCTTAAGTATGTTTCTTAGCATCTTTTGTCTAATTTCTCTGTAGATGTTCCTCTTTTCATTTATTGATGTTAATTGATTACTGATATTAAAAGCCCTTTTATATACTTACAAGCAATTATTTTGTCATATGCATAGTGATATTTAAATAAGAATAAAAGTCCATGTAGTATTATTTTGTATGTCTTTATAAATCCTCATTCACTTTAATTATTACCTTTTATCATTGATGGTTCTATTGGAATAGCATAAATCTCTTTAAACATTGCAAGCAGTAGGGAGTTTAGCACAGCAAATTAAATGCTTACAAATCTGTTGAAAGGACTGAGAAGTAAAAGGTCAGGGTATGCCACCAATAGATCTCAAGTTTGTTGCTAGTTTTGGGGAAATTACGAAGTTGCTATTTCCAACCCCTTTCAAAAGATACAGGAAGTCACTGCTGATGGTTACTGCAGGGCTGGCTGCAACACCAAAGAGAATGATTCTTAAGGACAATGGCCAGCAGACACTAAAAAATCTCATATTCACCATATCTATGATTTTGCTTTCTGCTGCAAAAGAAGGAATAGAGCTATGTTTCACTTCTGCCTTCCAGATCTAACAGTAGTCACTCATGTTATTATAATCTAAACCAAAGCCCTGCCACAAAGCATTCTGGGAAATTCATTTTCTAGACAACTGCTTCTAAGCTATAGGAGAGAGCACAGAAGGTGGTGAGAATGGTTCTGAGTAACAACAATCAATGTGGCACAATCCTTCTCTTTGGTTCCTCAGAGCCAGTACACAGCCTTCTACTGAAGCTTATCTCCCAAACAATGGCAACAAGATCATGTGACTGCCTAACATGATGTGACAAGTAAAAATGTGTTTGTTCTTTTCCCTAAATTCTCATCAAATGGTTATACTATATACAGCACTAGATGGCATTTATTCCTTTTCTAGTTTAATCACAAGCCCCCTTTGCATGCTCTACCAACTGATCTAATCAGGTGCCCTGAAAAAAGAAAGGCTTTAAAAAAGGCGACTGATAAAATGTAAAACAATGTTCCATTGATCTATGTGTCTGTTTTGTGCCAGTACCCTACTGTCTTGATGATTACAGCTTTGTAATACAGCTTTAAGTCCAGAATTGTGATGAACTAGCTTTCGTTTTCTTTTTCAACATTCCTTTGGCTATTCCCGGTCTTTTCTGGCTCTATACAAATTTTAGGATTATTTGTTCCACTTCTGGAAAAAAGTTGATGGTATTTTGATAGGGATGTCATTGAATGTGTAGATGGCTCTAGGTAGCATAAACATTTTAATAATATTTGTTCTTCCAATCCATGAGCATGGAATGTTTTTCCATTTCTTTGTGTCTTCCTCAATTTCTTTAATGAGTATTCTATAGTTTTCTGAGTACAGATCCTTTGCCTCTTTGGTTAGGTTTGTTCCTAGGTATCTTATGGTTTTAGGTGCAATTGTAAATGGGACTGACTCCTTAATTTCTCTTTCTTCTGTCTCATTGTTGGTGTATAGAAATGCAACTGATTTCTGTGCATTGATTTTATATCCTGCCACTTTACTGAATTCCTGTATGAGTTCTAACAATTTTGGGGTGGAGTCTTTTGGGTTTTCCACATAGAGTATCATGTCATCCACAGAGAGTGAGAGTTTGACTTCTTCTTTGCCAATTTGGATGCCTTTTATTTCTTTTTGTTGTCTAATTGCTGAGGCTAGGACTTCCAGTACTATGTTGAATGGCAGTGGCGATAGCGGACATCCCTGTGTGTTCCTGACATTAGGGGAAAGGCTTTCAGTTTTTCCACATTGACAATGATATTTGCTGTGGGTTTTTCATAGATGGCTTTATGTTGTTGAGGTATGTACCCTCTATCCCTACACTGTGAAGTGTTTTAATCAAGAAAGTATGCTGTACTTCTTCAAATGCTCTTTCTGCATCTATTGAGAGAATCATATGGTTCTTGTCCTTTCTTTTATTTATGTAGTGTATCACATTGATTGAGTTGAGAGGCTGAGCCAATTCTATTAGTGTCCATTGTCAGTTTGTTAGTGAGCCTACCGAGTAAACACTAGGTGAAGATAAAGAGCCTGACCAACATCCACACAATGAGAAATCTTACCTTCCCTGGTATTGCCAGTCTCTTATACATCAGTATGCTTTTGGAAACATTTACATAAGCAACAAGTATATATATTTTTGCCAATTCTTAGAAGTTCATCATTAATCTTTTTAACCAAACTATTTCCTAAATTTTTTTAAAAAGATTTTTTTTTATTTATTTGACAGAGAGACAGCAGGGGGAGTGTGAGAGGAAGAAGCAGGCTCCCAGCGGAGGAGCCTGATGTGGGGCTCAATCCCAGAATGCCGGGATCACGCCCTGAGCCGAAGGCAGTGCTTAACGACTGCCGCCACCCAGGTGCCCCTATTTTCTAATTTTTAATTGTACTGCTTCTAAGGTTAGTGCTATTGGATAAATTATTGGTCAGTGCACTTGATTGTTATCGTCAATGAATTGATATATATCTGTACCTCCAATCAATTCTTTTCCTATGCAAAGTGAACAACCAGATGCCATGCTTAAAATTCTACCACTGAAAAGATTTTCCTACACAATCATCTTTCAGGCCTGTGATAATTAATTTTATGTGTCAACTTGACTGACCATGGGACACCAAGATATTTGTCAAACATTATTCTTTGTATTTCTGTGAGGGTTGTTGTAGATGAGATTAACATTGTAATCAACAGACTGAATAAAGCAGAATGCCCTTCCTAATGTGACTGGGCCTCATCATCTGTTAATGGCCTGGATAGAACAAAAAGGCTGACCCTGCCATGAATAAGTAGAACTCCTCTTGCCTGACTATTTGAGTAGGAACATCATTATATTCCTGTCTTCAGACTGCAACTGAAACCCCATCTCATTTTGTGTCTCCAGTTTATCAGCTTTCAATCTGGAACTACATGGGATGCCTGGGTGGCTCAGTCGATTAAGCATCTCCCTTTGGTTCGGGTCATGATCCTAGCGTCCTGGGATCGAGTCCCGCATCAGGCTCCTTGCTCAGTGGGGAGCCTGTTTCTCCCTCTACATCTCCCCCTTGCTTGTGCTCTCTCTCTCTGACAATTAAATAAATGAAATCTTTTAAAAAAATCTGGAACTACACCATCAGTTCTTCTGAATCTCAAGTTTGCCAACTGTAGACTTCTCGGTCGCCATAATCACATGAAATAATTCCTTCAAATAAGTTAATAAATCTTACATGTGTGTTTCATTTTTTTCACCCCAGTCAATTGATTCTATAGAATTCCCTAACAGGCTATAGATAAGAATGGAAGTAAAGGGGGCAATTCAGTAGAATTAGATCCCATGAGAGTCTCAGCTACATGATCATGTAACTTATTCATGGTATCAGAATCTGTAAAAGCCTGACTCCAGGGATTTATGAATCTGGTAACAGCTAATCATGTCGCATAGTCGCGATCGCATGATTATAGGTAAGATGTCCCTTTTAGACTCTACTGAGGGTCCAGTAACAAAGTTGAAGCGCTTTAAAAATGAGAGTTGCTATTTGATGAAAAAAGTCATGGTTTTTCTCCCAAACATTAGAATTTTGTCTGTTTTTCTCCCTGCATAAATTATTAGAGGGTTTATATTATATCCTTATTTGTATAGAAATTTTATACACTGTTGGAGTTACTGGATTATAGGCCAAGTAGAAGAGAAGGTAGCCTTAGCCTTATTTTGTCTGTACTCCAGTCAAAACTAGTAACCTAAGAGAATATGTCAGAGCAGTATACTTTTTTCTTTTCTCTTTTTCTTTCTTTCTTTCTTTCTTTCTTTCTTTCTTTCTTTCTTTCTTTCTTTCTTTCTTTCTTTCCTTCTTTTTCTTTCCCCTAAGAACTAGAGAGATGTGAGTTATAATGTAAACTTGTGTCTCTGTTATGGGGTATTTTATGTAGAGATCCAGCCTATTTTATAAAACCTGGTCTGTGACTAAATGTCTTTCCTCTCCAATATGATAAAGGCCTTCCTTTTGTAATATAATAGCTCAAATAAGGTCTCCAGGTGGTGCCTTTTCTGTATTGCTCTGGTTTTGATTTTAAAATATCACATAAGACTGCAGGATGATGTCCATTTATTTCACTGCTAGAATGTCCGTGATTAATTTGTTACTACCAGAGGTACCTAAAAGGAGAACTATTATTATTATTATTATTATTATTATTATTATTATTATTATTATACCAGCTTTGCCACCCATTTCAGGGACCACACTGACCCTTAAATCACTAAGGTTATGCTTTGGCATCTCTTAATCTGGAATACTTGTATGACCATTAATGTCAAGAGGCCTGTTCTTGTTATCCCCTGATTGAAGAAGACATCCAATTCAGAATTCTTCAAGAAAACTGGTGCTTCCCTCACAAATAAATTTTCAATGTTTTGGTGACATGAACCTAAGAATGCCCTCTGAAAATCTCCCAAGAGATATTACCAAAGATCCCTTACAACATCCTTTTATCTTTTAGATTTGGGATTTATGTAAGGACATTATATCAAGACAGTCACAGCACTCCAAATTCATTTAAAATAGACATCATTTAGATTAGGTTTTGGGTATCCATCCAAGCACCATCAGCCAACTAATACATTAAATCCAGAATCTCTAGTATGTGTGCCTATATTGTTAAATTCAGCCCACTTTAAATTAATTTTCCTTCTTGACTGTTTTTTGACCTTAAGATTTAATTTCTATACATGTTGCTCCATATTTTGCCTTATATAAAGTATCAAAACCTTGTTCTTCTTTTGGTGCAAATACCATCTCCTCCAAGTTCAGACTTTGGATTCATTCCCTTCAGGAATCTTTAAAACTGACCCTAGTAATAGTTCTGGAAATAATAATAGTTAATAAAATGTGTATTATGAAGAACAGTAATTGTTTCAAGTGAAGACAGTACAGACTCTTAAAAAGAATGTAGTCTCCTTACACAGAAGAAAAGGAAATGGTAAGAAAGGATCAGTAAGATTTGAGCATTCAATGTATCAGATTCATCTAAATCCTCTCAAATGTCTCTAGTATAATCTTCAGGATATTGCTATTTCCCAATCAACATAAGACCTTGAAAGGATCTGGATTCAATTTATTTGTACTTCTGTCTTCAGAATCAAACTTTGGATCCGGTTTCAGAAACATTGGCACCTTTGTTATAAGAGATAAAATATATTTTTCAAGAAATCATAGAAATATGTTCTTTAACTATGCCATGAACTATTTGAAAGTCTGAACTTGTCATTTTGTTGTTGTTAATTCTTTTGTCTAGCCAGAAGAATTATATATAATATATATATATATTATATATAGTCATCATTCCTACTACAGAAATACAGCACAGCAGTTTTTAATGATTTAAACCATTATCTTCCATAGGTACTTTATTCCAGGCTGCTGCTAACTATTGTAATTTTTGCTGTGGCATTTCGGGGACTACCAGTATCCCATATTCCACTAGAGAGAGAGATTATTATTACATTAAGATCCAAGAAGATCAGATAGCATAAAACCATTAAAAATACACACATATAAAATTATATGTATGTGTGTAAAATTACATATTTCAAGGGACATCAGTGATTCTAACTGCTTTTGACATTTAACCTTAATCTATTCAATATTTATATCTGCTAAGGATCATAGAAATTGTAAATTAAAAATATCTAATTTCACAGGTGAAAGTATTTTTTCACCTGTTGATTATTGTTGATTATTTTTTACTAGGATAAATTTGTCTTCAGGGCACTAGCGGCAAAAAAGCCCCCCCCCCCAAAGGAAGTGATGACTTATTGTAAATAAGCTTCAGGAAAAGTGTGATCTAGGGCAATTGTGAGAGTTTTGGCAAAATAAATTCTCAGACTTTTACTGTGATGTTTTATTACTTATGAGATCTTAGCACCAATTTACTAACTCGATGTGTTAGTAATATTTAGTTCAACTTCCCAAAAGGGAAATCTGTATTGGTTGTTAAATAGAAATTAAATAATTTCCCTTGGATCAAATGGTCATATTTGAGACAACAAGCTATGATTATAGGAAAAGAAGAACATGAGGTATGACATTGCTTTCAGACCCACTCTTACAATCAAGTACTTTTAGGTTTCAATTCCAAAATAATAGGATATGGGCTGAAGCAGGCAAAATATATTTTTTTACATATTTTTCCTTTCTTTCTTTCTTTCTTTCTTTCTTTCTTTCTTTCTTTCTTTCTTTCTTTCTTTCTTTCTTTCTTTCTTTCTTTCTTTTGTAGTTAGTTTGTTTAGTACTACCCAGGTTGCTATGGTAGAAAGTTAGCATGGTGTAGATTGCCATGACAGAAAACTACCATAACCCAGACTGATCCAGCAGTGTGGTTTTGTGCACATGGCCCCACTCAAAACTATGGCAGCAAGCCAATTTGGAATCAAAATTACTTTAGGGGATGAGAGTCCTTTTTGAGTAAATAGAGTGATACCAAAATTCCTATAAAATTTCTGGGTGAATTCATAGGAATTTCAGAGTAAGACAAAACAGAATGAATTATAACCCATTAAAGCTTTCCAAAAATTCCTAGAACTTGTTCATTCAATTTACCTCTACATATGTTAGTGTTCTCTATTATTAGATGTTATACAAGAATGACTTGAAATATGTGTGAGTTACCTGATAACGCTGTTAAGTGTGTGTTTTTGAAATGAACACTGAGGTCCATAATACCACAATTACCTGTGTATAAGGTTGGTCAGACTGACTAAAGACTTGCGATGTTGTTATATCCTGTCAAACACAATTATGCTATTTTTATTTGCCTCTGTGTGCCCAAATAGAGACAGAAAATATTTATCCAGAATTACAATCAAATAAACGTAATTTCCCTATGTTCTGAACTTTTATAGCATTTTATACTTATTTAGAATTCTAATCTACTCTCTACAGTTTTATGCAAATAATTTTTTGATTTTTTTTTACCATAAGGGGAAGAGTATATCTTATTTATAACTATATTCTCCATAACACTTTGTACACATGCTCTGCATAATAAGTCCACAAAATAAGTTCCATTTGCACTAACTGATAGGAAAATACTACATTTTTGGCAAGGAACAGACTTCATTATTGTTTCCCTATTAAAAAAAAAGTATCACGCATCCTTAGGAAGAGCAATCATTTATTATAGTAAAAATTATGTCACATCTTATTACTACCCAAAGAAGTGTATGTAAACCAATCTGTTCGTCAGTTCATCTTAGGTATTCAGTTCTCATCATCAGCTCTATTAGTATTGTAAAAGATTCCTTTAACTTAGAAACTCCCATTAAGGAACATCAGACTTGCAAGCTCCTTGCAGTTACTGTAGATGGCAGCATGGAAAGAAGCTCCTCTTTTTCTCTGAAAACCATACCTATATCATTTTTCTGCCAAAACTTACTGGCCTTTCTCTACTGTCATGGGGAGTTTTGATTTATGTCGCTCACTGTGAGGATTCAGTGAATAAGTCAATGCCAGTTCCTGTGTACTTTCTGGTACACATATAATAGTTTGTCTGCTACTATCATTTCCCTTTCACCTGACATTCCAAAATGACAAAAAGCAAACCATTGGTGATCACACAGACATATAGCATACACACACACACGCACAAGCACACATACAACGATAATCAAGACATATTGACCTTAGGAAGAAATGAAAAAAAGTAAAAACCTAATTCAGTGTAAAGAAGAAGAAAGTCGATGATCAGACTGCTTAATAAGGCTTATAACTCATTTAATTCCATCCCCCAAGATTTTCTTGAATTATGTTTATGTCATAATTATTTTAGCAAACATGGAAATGGCAACATATTTATATTTTAAATATTGTCTGAGTCGAAACTTTCCAAAACTGTCTAAAATCATAATGATGAGAAATATTATGTGACTTTCAAAGATTCTTTTAAACCATACATGCCTGAAAGAATCCATTATGATTAGCTGCATACACACACACACACACACACACACACACACACACACACACTCACATCAATATGAGGATTCAGTAAAGAAGTCATCCCATGTTCCCCTGTATTCTCTGGTACACAGGAAAACAAATGGTTTCGATGCAGATAATTTTTATTAGAAATATTTCTAAATACGCATAAACATGTAATTATATGAAGAATTACATAGATGTTTAAAACCAAGTGACTACTACTTCCAGTAGAGTTTCATTTTGACTAGTGTTTTATGGTGGTTAAGCATATGTGCTCTACCAACAGATGATTGTTTCTGAATCCTGGCTATACGACATTTAAAAATGTGGGAACTTGAATAAAAAATAAGACACTTAAAAATTAAAAAAAAAATAAAAATGTGGAAACTTGGACTAATTATGATCTCTCAAGCTCAGTTTTCTTATTTTAAAAATAAAGATAAGTAAGAGTATCTACTTCATAAGACTGTTATAAGGATTAGATATTAGTGCCGCACTTCGTAAGCCTTTAATAAATGTAAACTATTATTACTATCATAATGAGTTTGCACAAATGAAAAATACAGAAAAAAAAAAAGCCTGGTAGAAAACAGTGGATATGTTGAATTATTTCCTTAGACAATACACAAACATATTTTCAAATATTTTTTTCTCAGCATACACAAGGTTGAAAAAAATAATGCTAGAAGAAAATAGATCAGTGGATAGATTATAATGGGACAGTTTGAATTCCTTATCAGAGGAAGAATATATAATCCCACTCCATAGACATTTGGCGTGGTGTGTGATGTGATTTGCTTTGGCCAATGGAATGTGAATCAGAGTTTAGTCAGTAAACGTAATCCACAACAGTCATTTTAACAGATTATTTAATAGAAATTAATCTCAATAACTAGCTATTGGAAACAAATTTACTAGTTAAAAAGCAAAAGGAAACATTAATTTATCATGGAGATAACAACTGTGGAAAGCACCTACCATCCCTAAGGCTAAAAAATAAAAAGGGAAGATACTGAGATTGTTAAAAATGGAAGTTTGGAGGAAAGACCTCATGAATGTAGAGCCCAGACTCCTGTGACGTTTGGTTCTCGTCGGGCTTCTGAGTAAAAACTCTGCAGAGGGTGGATGGAAAACTTGAAGAAGAAGAGGCACTGCTAACTTGATAATTATGTCTTAGAAGTTCAAAAAAGGGACTGCTCTATGTTCCACTGCTGATGATGGAACATAGAACTCTAAGAAGGGGAACTTTGACAAGCTGGTGTGGGTGCCCCTGAGTAGGAACAGAGAGGCTAGTTTTGGGAATTTCAGAAAAACTGTAATATGTAATCAACTATTACTGTCAGGGTAATGAAGTATTGCTGGGGTTACCCACAGATTTCTTCATCCTCCAGATTTCTAGTCACTTTCTAGGGTCCCCTATAGCTGGACTGCAACTGCCCAGAAGAGTCCTGTTTAGATGAACTAAACTCTAAATGATCCCCAGATATTAGAGCAAGAATATGATAGCTGTTATGTGTCACTAAATTTTAGAGTAGTTTGTTACACAGTAATAGCTGACTGATATAGGTGGATAGGTAGGTAGATAGATGGATAAATACATGATAGATGTCCATAAGGGCAGGAATTTCATTTGTCTTGATTATCATCATATCTCTTTGTTCCATGTCTGGTAAGTACTGACAGTCAAAATAATCACCAACTGAATGAATATATTGATTATAAATATTTGACTTCCGTATATTTTAATTTTGCATAATTAACATTTCCCAATGTTATTAAATTTTCTTCCAAAATTTCATTCCCAAGACCGTGTATAAATGTAACCATAATTTTTCTTACAGTCTCTTGATGAGGGATATTTAGTTGGTTTCTAATTTGCCTTCAGTATAATGGCCCTGTAGATAATATGCTAATACCTGCATGAAATGTATAATCTCTAAATATTTTCATGCAGGTTTACTTATAAAAGTGAAATTCCTGGGTCAAAGGTCTACACACACAAACACACATACACATACCACATACTTGAAGATATACACTAAGATATTACATATGTTATTACACTATAAATATTGCACGTTATGTATACAAAAGATGGCATTAGATCTACATATATAGGTAATATCTAGAACAACTAATGCTTCCAATTACCTTTTCACATTTTAGTCTATGCTCTTTTAAAGCTATAGTGCACTAAAGGTTAAAAAAATATAAAGCTATAGTGCATGGGCTCATAAAATCCTCTCTTTGGTAGAGATCACCTTGATAATTTTAGAAATTTGAATTTATTTCTATTACAATTTTCACCATCTATAGAATGGAGATTACAATAATAATGCCTACTTTATGGATTTGTTTTGATGATTAAATTAGTTAACTTACGTGAGATACTTAGCACTGGACCATATTGGTTTTATTGATTTAAGGTTGAATATTTTAAAGAATAGCTCCAATAGACATGGGACAATATTCTACATAGTATTTCTTTACTTAATATTAAGTTTATTTCCTTTACAAAACTACTGAAACAAAACTACTGAAATTTAAGATGTTAAAATATTTAGAGAAAAACAAATCATGAGTAATAAATAGATTATTTAGGTGATATTCTAGATATTTTCACTATGATTTATTTAATAGTAAGAAAATTTAATAATGTATTTTATATGATTACATCTTCTATTTTGCTGAGAATAAAATGTTTCAATTCAAAACTTTAAATTTTAGCCATTAGAATAAACCTGAAATGTCTTAGTTTGGAAGGACTTACGGTTAGATTTCTAAGGTCTCAGAGTCCCTGATTTGAGGTAAAGGGTGAACCTTCCTTGCCTCTGCAATTTAAGTTAGGTTCTTGCCTATACTGTTGCTTATTTCATGGATACAAAGATAGGTGGCCTTTAGTGTACAAAGTTTTGTGTTATATGTTCTTTAGATCAAAAACAAGCCTCTTTGCCTTAGTCTCCCTGAAGCCTATTACCATTAACTCCTTTTTACCCTTGGAATAAAGGAATCCATCCAGTTTAAAGGGTATGCATTTTAGCCTTCGTTATGGCTCAGTCAAATTTGAAACTGAATTCATTCACAAAACAAAAATCTCTATTAGAGAGTGGAAAACAAAACAAAAATAAAATTACATTCATAGGCTTCCTGTAGCCTGCAAATCTCACTCTGGTTATACTTTCAGAGTTTAAAGGAATAGATGAACAATGGTATGATCAATATGATGTCTCTGAATGAGTTTAATTTTGCCTGTATCAGACTATAAATGGAAGCATGGAGGATCACACAGAGTTCATGTCCCAGGACAATATGTAAGCTTACACTGCTAGGAACAAAGTCACCATCTTCCTCTGTTTAATCCTATGTGGATTTTAAATAGTATCCCTGTTTTTGATATTGTTGAAAAGACCTTTACCTTATGTAATGAAGGAATTTGCTAGTTCTTTCCTGCTTCACACAATTATTTCCTCACCTCCAACAGGAACATAGTCATCACACCAACTTGTGATTAGATGATAGACACAAGTTATTAATTTATAGTGAAGTTTTCACCATTCTGTTCAAGCCGTTTCTACTACCACCATTCATTATAACTTGGAGATCCAGGATCATCATTCTCCAGGAACTTCGGAGAAGAAAAGCCAAGAATTTGGATGTGAATTGAAGGAAATTGGATATTAATGCATTCTAGTAAAAATTTACATTTGCATTCACCACAAATATATTTTTTTCAATTGAGGATGAGGAATTAAAAAAACAAAGTCAAGAAAGTGATTGTAAGATACAGGATGACAAATCTGACAAGAGACTGACTTTAACTCTTAAGAACCAAGTTGGTAATAGAAAGACAAAATGAAATAAATGTAAGTGTCCCATGACTGAAGAAGTTTCGGGACACTCAGATAAGGAGATACTAATGTATTATTTTCAGACTGAAGTTTGACTTCAGCAGCTTTATAAATTATGCCAAAAATAAATGTTTAGGCTTTAATAGATGATTCTAATAGGAAATTAAATTTAAAAAGCAGGTTTGGTGGCACCTGGATGGCTCAGTCACTTACGTATCTGACTTGGACTCAGGTCATGATCTCAGGCTCCTGGGAACCAGCCCCACGTCAGGCTCCCCGCTCAATGGGGAGTCTGCTTCTCCCTCTCTCTCTCTGCCCCTCCCCTTGCTCATGCTCATCTCTCTCTCTCTCTCTCTCAAATAAATAAAATATTTAAAAGTATTTCTAAAAAGTAGATTTTATTTTTGCTTTGAACCTATTTTTATGTTTTTGAACTACTAATCCTGACACAGATAATCTAGATATTTTCAAGTAAATTCACATCAATTTTTCTATATTTAATCATTTATGTTAGGTTAATTCAACATTCACAAAACATTTTGGTCTAATTTGCAAACAATTTAATCTTTCTTTAACTGCTACTTCAGATCTCCCATGAGTGTAAACATTACAGCAAGAATGCTGCTGTCACATGACACTTAGAAACAAGAGGAGCCTTGAGCTCATCAAGAATCTCATGGGTTTTTTTTGTGAATCATGAAAAGTATGTACAAATTTCTGATTCTCAGAGCAACATATTCATTGATAACTTGAAAAGCAAAGGTCAGATAAGTATCAGGAATCCAATTGGGAGGGCAAAAAAGTTCAATCATGAAAAGAAAAGTAAAACTCTATTTTCACGAAAACATTCATTCTCTGTAAAAGTATAAGCAAATGTACCATCAACAGAACTACCAGTAGGAATGACCTGTGCCAAGAGAACAGATAAGGAGGACATCGGCAGCTAAAGCCAACAGGGATATCAACCTGAGCTCTACTCTCTGATTCTTCATCTTCAACAGGGGGTTCATCATGCTAAGTGACTCCACCCCATCCCATGTTACCTTCAAATATTTGCCCTTTACCTCAAGGACCTGAAACTGTGTTTGAACCAAAAAATATTAGATATGTTTGCACACTCAGCTGAAACTGTGTTGGATTTACTTGATGGTGTCTAGAAATAGTTATCTAGGAAATACTAGGGACATAAAGAAAATTGCCTACTTACCAAGTAAAATTCTATTTTTTACATTCTTTATCTGAAGTTAACACCATCTATATCAAAACTTAAATAATTGTTTTTAGCAATTTTTAAACGTGCAAGTTTAAATGGTTCTATTTAGAAAGTCAATTCATTCTTGAAGAAATATTTTGCATCTGACTCCCTTTGGTGGACCTATCACACGGCCATGCTTCATTAAATCTGACAACCCAAAGGAGCCTATAACAGGGTGTTTTTTTCTCTTTTATTATTATTACTATTATTACTATCATCATCATCATCATTATTTTATTAAGAATCCACTATTATTAGCAGTCCTGAGAGTTTTCTAGACCAAAAATATCTTTCCTATGATTTATGGCTTAGTGAGTTGAGGTCTAGAACAGATATTTATCCTGTTTCTTAAAATGTTTTATCTTCTCCATAGGACCCTGAAACTGACTTTGTGTGGTACTACCATGATCCCCATTTAGTGAAAAAAACATGTTTGCTTTCTTTATTTTCAAAGCCACCTCCCTTTCATTGACTATAGATTTGTGTATTCCCTTCAGTGAATACATGTTATAGTATGTAATGTTTTATATATATGTGTGTGTGTGTATATATATATATATAGTATGTTATAATATGGAATACAAAGGATTCAGTTTTTAATTCTTATTTCTGAAACAACACATTAAGGCAACTGATACTTGAGGTTATTTATTCATTAACAATTCATTTCTAGGTTTTATATGCTATATCATGTATTAAGGTACAGGTTCAAATAGTTACATTTCTGAACCTCATTAGTTTATCTCACTCAAATTTAGGCTTAGCATAGTTGTGTTAAGAATGTGCCCCCCCCCCCCAGGGGTGCCTGGGTGGCACAGTCGTTAAGTGTCTGCCTTCGGCTCAGGGTGTGATCCCAGCGTTTTGGGGTCGAGCCCCACATCAGACTCCTCCGCTAGGAGCCTGCTTCTTCCTCTCCCACTCCCCCTGCTTGTGTTCTGTCTCTCGCTGGCTCTCTGCCTCTGTCAAATAAATAAGTAAAATCTTAAAAAAAAAAAAAAAAAGAATGTGCCCCCCCAAATAAAAGTAATGTGCACCCAATTTTTATTGAGCCGACGTTTAAAAACCTATATAAAATGTTCATTGTTTGTGTCAATCTGTTGTTGAAGATGTCATATATGATGTTGTCCAATGCCATTTCAAAAGAATGATGCAATGAATTTGTAGAATTCATTGTTTGTAGAATTAGCAAAAGTTAAAGTTTCAACATTCCTAGTGAAATGGCACATTTCCTTTTATCAAATGATGACCATTGTGTACTTCACTGTGTTTTTTCCAATACTTGGTTTTTAAAACCCCGAGCAAACCTTATTTTAAATCACATCATGTAAGTGTAGGTGGATGAAAAATTAACTTAGCAGATGGATGCCGAATTTCTGTAAAAAAAAGCAAACTGTCCTTGTTCAGGCAAGTGGTCCCCAATAGTTAGTATTTCATGAACTTTTACAATTTCTACTATGAACTCATACATCCTATATTGTTATTTAACTAACAGTTTATAAATTGACTCACTTTTAAGTAAAATACTTTCATTTGAAAACAAAATTTTAGTTGCCTCAAATGGAAATAAACTCAAACAAAAACAATAAAAAATCATTTTTACTAGATTCATTTGTCTTCAGGAGCCCTCTTCTGAGGCTTTTTTTTCTTTTGTTTTTAGGGGTATCAGCTAATGGTAGAAAATGTTAAAGACATGATAACCACAAATTGATCATTTCTTCTTGATTTCAAAGCAAATATTGAAAGAAATGAATTTCTCATGATGGGATGTAATGCTAATTAATACTTTTGGTTAGTACTGTCTAATGACATTTTGTTCTTTACCACCTAAAATGGTATCAGTTCCCTTGGGGAAGAGTTATTATCAGGAGTCGGAGAACATTAAATACCTAAAATACTGTTACAACTTTAAAAATTGTACCATTTGGGGGGGTGGTAAATTTGCTAAGATGCAATGTCTGGGGTTCGCAGCAAGAAGAGAGGGACTGACTGAATTTTATGTCTAATTTTCCAATTAAGTTTGCATCAGCATGATATCAGCCCCATTTTTCTCCAACAAAATTCAATCAAATAGCTTGTACACATGAATTTCATGTATGCAAGTGATTAGGCAATGCATTAAGGTATTCAAATAAGGAGAAGTGACTAATTGTCATGTCTAGTTTAATAGGACATGAAAAAGAAAGCACACATTAATGAAGGAAGCCAATCCATAAAGTGAAAATTTAGGAGAGCGAACTCTGAAGCATTGGTGACAATGAAAACATAAGTAAGCTGTGAATTTATAAAATACTGGAAAAAGGTTAAACTTTTCATAATTAGTGGCGTAGATCTTTCAGATATTTTATCCATCTTCACAGGCTGGATTTCTTCAGCTTACATTTGGATTACATATGTTACAGTCCATTTTTTAAACCTTGCTTCATTTGCCTCATATTAATTTTTTTAACATTTAAATTTCCCTGAACCTATCATATAGTATATACTCAACTTTAGCTTATTGGTTTGAACAAAATAAATTTTCTCCTCATGTCTCAGAGAGGAAATCCAAGAAAGGAAATCCTCCACTTTATTGAGACATGTAATTGATACAACATTGTGTAAGTATAAGTTATACAATGTGGTGATTTTATATATGCATACATTGCAAAATGATTTCCACAATAAGCTTAGCTAACACATCTATCACCTCACATAGTTACAACTTTTTTTTCTTTTTTTTGTGTGAGAACTTAAAAAATCTACTCTTTTAGTAACTTTCAAATATACAATACAGTATGGTTAACTATAGCCACTATGCTGTACGTTGCATCTCCAGCATTTACTCATCTTATAACCGCAGTTTGTGTGCCTTGACTGTCTTCAGCCATTTCCTTCATTTCCCCCATTCTCCACCCCTGGGCAATCATTAATCTATCTTGTTTCTGTTTTTTGTTTGTTTGTCTGCTTGTTTTAGATTCCACATATAAGTGAGATCATATAGTATTTATCTTTCTCTGTCTGACTTATTTCACTGAGTATAATGTCCTCCTAAGCAGGTTCATCCATGTTGTTGCAAGTGACAGAATTTTCTTCTTCTTTTTCTTCCTCCTCCTCCTCCTCCTCCTCCTCCTCCTCCTCCTCCTCCTCCTCCCCCCCTCCTCCTCCTCCCCCTCCCCCTCCCCCTCCCCCTCCTCCTCCTCCTCCTCCTTCGTCGTCGTCTTCTTCTTCTTCTTCTTCTTCTTCTTCTTCTTCTATTTTATTTATTTGTCAGAGAGGGGCGCCTGGGTGGCACAGCGGTTAAGCATCTGCCTTCAGCTCAGGGCGTGATCTTGGGTTATGGGATCGAGCCCCACATCAGGCTCCTCCGCTATGAGCCTGCTTCTTCCTCTCCCACTCCCCCTGCTTGTGTTCCCTCTCTCACTGGCTGTCTCTATCTCTGTTGAATAAATAAATAAAATCTTCAAAAAAAAAAGATTTTATTTATTTGTCAGAGAGAGAGAGAGAGAGCACAAGCTAGGGGAGTGACAGGCAGAGGAAGAAGCAGGCTCCCCGCTGAGCAGGAGTCCAATGGGGGACTCGATCCCAGGACCCTGGGATCATGACCCAAGGTGAAGGCACAGGCTTAACCAACTGAGCCATCCCAGAATTTCCTTCTTTTTTATGGCTGAAAAATATTTCATTGTATATGTACACCACATTTTCTTTATCTACTCGTCCATTGATGGACACATATTGTTTCTATGTCTTGACCAGTGTAAATAATGCTTCAGTGAACATAGGAATGCAGATATCTTTTCAAGATAGTGATTTCATTTCCTTTTGATATATAGCCAAGCATGAAATTACTGAATCACACTTTTAAATTTTTATGAAATCTCCACTGTTTTCCTAAGAAGAATAATTTGATATCAGCTTTAAATCATAAATAAACCCCATAATTATGTGAAACTCTAATGAATTTAATATGTAATTGTCAAATATTTACTTCATAGAAAATTTCCCTACCCATTGTTTCATGAATTTTTAAAACTTTCAAGTGTTCTATACCTGAAACTGAAACTGATATTACACTGTATGTTAAAAAAAACACACATGCACAACTATTTATTAACTATTCCTAAAAGTGGAATATGCTCTTAAAAAAGAAAAAAACTTTTTGAGTGTTAACAACAATATGCTGTTTCTTTACATTTAATAATATTAATAAGTTGTGAAGATGTATGTAATTAAACAGTTGTTATAAAATCTCCACTCTGGGGGAAATAGATTTAGACAGATTTTTAATTGTGTTTTAAGTTTACTTAGCCTAATACATTCACATATATTTTAGAATACCTCTAAACTGTATTGTTTTTAAATACCAGTTTATCCCACAGTGTTGGCACATTATACCTAGACTTTGTGTTTGTTAGTTTATCTTCTGTTTTGTTAATTATTTATTCAAAGATCATGTAAACGTGCTTGAATCTAAATCTTCTCCCAGTTAATGTGACTTGGCAATAATTAAAATTTGAAAGCAAACAGAAGTTGTTTATTTGGAAAATAAAAAGATTTAGAAAAAAATTTTAAAGTTCTTTCTTTTATAAGATAGGAAGTCTCCTACTGTTCTTGACCAGTAACTGAAATATTTTTATGTTTTCTGCTGTTAAAGTTTTGAGCATAAATATTGTATTTTTATTTTTTATATCTAGCTTGATAGTAATTTTAGACTCTGAAACACCTGAGTATTGTACATTTGTGTGTGTATGTGTCTTTGTGTTTGATTACAAATATATATATCACTAAGCCAATGTTTTATACAATGATATTTGGTGAATCATGTGAGTGCAGTGACAAAAAAAAAAAAAGAAAAGCAGGGGAGTTGGGGTTCTTCCTTCAGCCCCATAAAAAACAATTTTAAATAGAGAAAAGAGTCATTCTCTATAAACACATCCTACACCATCATGCTGACACACATAGGGTCACGTTACTTCATATACCAAAAAGCAGGACAGCTAAATAATCTACCTTCTATATGAAGAAAACAAAAATGGAGGCATCTTTATGTTTCACTTAGGAATCTTTATCTTTCCATTTTGTACTTAGTTATAGAACTAGTTTATATGTGATTAAATGCAAGGATTTGAGATCTGCCAGATCAGGGCTCTATTCTTGATTCTGTCATTTATTGAGTAAACTTGGAAAATATAAAAATGTTTTTAAACCTCATTTTGTTAATTGTCAAATGAGGGTAATAAAAGCAATTTCATAAAACTACTATTAATATTAATAAAATAATCCATAAAAATGTCTTGGCACCTATTAGGTACTCTATAAATGGTAATTCATTATTATAATTTATGAAATCCTAAAGGTTTATTAAATTAAAAGAGTCAAGATATAGAATAGTGTATGTAAAAATGGATTTTTTTGAAATATGTGTCTATAAAAGCATATTATTGCTCATATATGCATAGGATATCTGAGGGATATGTAAATAACTGATAATAGTATTTACTTTCTGGGCAAGGATTTGGGTGATTAGAAAATGGAGTAGTCAGGAGAATTACTCATCATTGTTGCATTTGATTTTTGTACATTTTTGTATCAATTAGCTGCATATAAACAGCCCCAAAACTTAACAGCTTTAAACGATTGTCATTTATTCTATTTCAGGCACCTGTGGATTGGCTGAAGCACAATTAATCTAGGCTGGGCTGATTTGGGTTTGAGTCTAAGCTACATGTTGGATCCAGGTATGTTTCACCTATTTCTTATCTTTCCTGGATGAGTAGGTCATCCAAGACATTTTCTGCCCATGATAATACCAGAAGTACAAAAATGAGTACCTCAACATGCATGCATGTTTTTAGTCTTTGCTAGTCTCACACGGGTTAATATTTCATTGGCCAAAGCATGTGATATGACCAAGTCTAAAATCTAGGGAAGAGAAATATAGTCCACCCACCATGAGACCAAAAAGCTACCTACCTGGTCAAAACCAGCACCAGTGGAAAGGAGAAGTATACTCCTACTTCCATGCAGGTGGTAAAAGGAATGGTTATAGCCTAAAAATAATCCATCTACTATGTCTATGAATGCATTACCTATATATATGTATATGTATATACAGCCAAGCATGAAATTACTGAATCACACTTTTAATTTTTTACGAAATTTTTATGAAAAAAAATATACAAAATACACACACACAGAAACAACATACATATATATATCTACACACATACAGAAACAAGAAAACAAAGCAAAACTAGTAAAAAAGTGTGTTCCTTTGGTCTAACTGCAGCAAAGAAACACCCCTAATGGTACAAGTGTCAGAAAAAGCATTTGTTATATAGTTTTTCCAGAGATGAGAAAAGCACTTCATTTGATAAGCTCATCATATATCAGGATTATCTAAGTAGCTGGGATGACCTAAAGAGGGAATTTTTAAAATTTAACTTTGAAGACCCACTGTTCTCTCACTCTACTTTTATATAGGCAATTTACACTCAATAATACACAGTTACAGAATAATTTTTGTCATTATTTCTTTAACATTATTTATTACTAAAATCGTTTCTAGTCTGTTTGTGTGTGGGGGGGTATTTATTTATTTCTTGTTGCTATGGCTGGACATTGTTCTGGTGCTCCAATCTGCATCTGTTTGTTCCTATTCTGTTCGCAATCAAAAACAAAGCAAGAACAACAGAGACACCCTGCAGTTTTTAGGCAATTTTGTGTTATTTTTCTTCCACTGTGTTATTATTAGTCTTCATTAAGGATTAAGTAAATGATGGATCCATTTCAAAGGTATCCTGATTTTCAGTATTTTAAAGCAAATACATTGGAATTTAAAAATCAGTCATTTGCATCAATGCCATTAAATGTCATTATAGTGTTTTTAGACTTAGCAATTTGTTTTTCCTGAAGGAAGTTTGAACCACTTTTCTCCGAAAATCATGTTAGGCTGTAGGGAGCTCTGTTGTCAGTAGTGTCTCTATCAAAAGGTACAGAGAATTACTATGGTTTAAAGATGTAGAATGAAACACACAAGGCTCTACTTTGGCCAAGTCATTTACTTAGGTTTTCTTTACTGCATTCTCATCTACTAAATAAAGATATAAACCTTGCTATCTCCATCTTAACTTTATCTAAAAGTCTCAAAGAAGTGTGGTACATCCAGAATGGAGTCCATATGGCCACCAGAAATTTCTACTTTACAACAGTAGATGACCCAAAATCAAAGTGACAAATAGACAAGTATAAGAGGAAAGAAACACCATTCCACCCATGGTGTAGCACATTTTTTTTTTTGGCAAAACCTGGTGACCGTGTAAACTTCAGTAAAGCCGTCAAAAGCATAAGTGGAAGAGAGAAAGGAACCATTACACCCGTGGTATAGGCACACATTATTCAAAAGCTGCTTGTTCATGTAAACCTGATAAGCTAAAGAAAGAATAGGAGATTTTCTGGAGTTTGAATGCACTTGACTCAATTTTGTCCTTCACTATGTCTGCCTATTCCAGCAATAGCCACTGAGAGGAAGATAGTCATCTTCAAGTGAACAATTAAAAGAGGGATATGTCAAAGAATAATTGCATTAGAGATAAATCAGCAAGGAATACTTTATTCAAGACTACTGTAATAGGATAGAGAACCTGAACTCAACTCTACTGAAACAAAAGACAGGAGGGTTTAAGCATTGATGTGATCTAATGGAAGAATACTGGAGGATTTCTTTTTTAATTGATAAGTTTTCCTGCTTTATCAATGATGTTCTTTTTTTAATTTAATTTAATTTAATTTAATAATTTAATCTAATTTAATTTAATAATTTAATTTAATTTTGTTTTTATTATGTTCAGTTAGCCAGCATATAGTACTGGAGGATTTTAAGAGGGCATTGGTCAATGTAATTAAGCTAGACTGTGTTTGCTAACATTAGGCTCCTACCCTCCACAGAGAAGAGGAGATAGGAGTGCAATCTTTCTTGATGACTACATTTTAAAGGGATGACTCCTAGGTCTTTGAGAAAGACATTTCTGGGTTTTAAAATCGGCAGGAGGCTGAGAAATGATTTACATCTTCAAGGGGCATAGGTAGAATTTACAATCGAAAGTTTTATCAAGTAAATGCTCTAAGAAAAGTGAGGTCCGATGCCTAAAACCAGGGAAAAAAATTGTCAAAAGTTCAGTCAGGAGAAGACTAAGGTTACCTTGATCAAATAATACAGTTAGTTCAATTAATAGAACAGGAGAAAACAAGGAAAGTGATAAGGGCTAAAGAGAAGAACAGACTCATTATCATGCATATAATAGAATAAAAGACAAGCAGTTCTTATCTTCAGGGAGTTTACTTACTAGTAGGGAATATGATACACACACAATCACACACACTAATAACTTTACAGTAAGGCAAAATGGAAAAAGAATTGTTCTAAAAAATGTTACAGAAACCAAAGGGATAATGGTTCTCAGAATGATTTCATGAAGGTGGGTTGATAAAAAACATTAAAGTTAATTAGAATTTGGTGAAAGAATAGGGTATAACATCCAAAAGAACTGAATTACTTCCCACTAAATATTTTTATGGGAATACATTCAAAAAATACAATTAAAAAAAAAACTGAATGTCTGTGAAGATTTATTTTAACATCTCCATTTATTTATTTATATATTTATTTTAAAAACTTCCAGACTCATGGATTCATAGGAAAACTGCTATATAAACATATAACACAAAAGGAAAGTGTAGGTGCTGTAATAATGGTAAATAATGTAGAGACATATCAAAGGAGAGACTGACTATGTCTTTGTATCAGAAAAGGTTTCGAAGAGATTGAAGCATTCAGAGGACAGATGTACTTTTTAGCACTATGCTGGCAAATCAAACTAGCTAGGAAGAATACAGAAATTAGCAAGTTATGGGTAAAACGGAAGAGGTTGCACTTGACCTCAGGACCCTGAGAACATGACCTGAGCCCAAACCAAGAGTTGGACGCTTAACCAACTGAGCCACCCAGGCGCCCCCAAAGTGACTATTTTAAAATGTCAGTGAGATCATGTCACTTCTCTGCCCTCACCATTTTGTGGCTTTCTATTGTATTTTAAATAAAATAAAAGTTCATTTTCTTGGCATACGAGTTCTCTTCATATTTTTCCCAACCTCCAACTTAAACTCATTTCTTCTTTGCTACTAATTTCCAATTCCCTGGTCTGTTTTTAGTTCCTAGAATGTGCCATACTCATCCTTTCCTCTGATTCTTATACAATTGGATTCTTCTCATCCTTCAACTTACAAGATTAATGTCACATCACTCTGGATACTTTCCTAGAATATCCTTTTTAAGTATCCCACCATCCATTATTCTCAGTTACAACATCAAGTAACTTCTGTCTTGAACTTATTAAATTCATGATTATATTAACCATTATTCATTTGTGTATTTTGTTTCTTTGGAAAGTGAATAATTTTAAATCTTTTAACAAAGATTTCCTGAAGGAATATACAGTTTTGTCTTAAGTCTACAAGGGGAAAAACAAGAAAAATATTGCATATAATATAATAATTGTATTTATATTTGTAAAAAAACAAAGGCAAAACTAAAACCAAACAAACGAAATACTGGAAAGTCAAAACAAAAACTAAGAAAAATGTTTATTTATACAGGAAGGCAGAGAACAGAGGGAGGGAATTGTGATGAAAGACTTTCCGAGTGAATAGTTATTAATTCTGACTTAAAACATACAAACTTATTATATATTACAAATAAGTGTACATAAAAATGCATGTCTGAAAAATCAAAGACAAACTAAGAAAAACATGGACATATTATGCCAGTGATATAACCAGACAGACAAATCATTCCAGTAAGATTCAGAACATAGTATTTTGGCTGTAGTTCCTTAAAGGAAATGTTTACACACAAGGAAAACCTAAAGTACTTTAATTTTATTCACTTGCATTGCCTTAGTTAGAGTATCAGTATGGTTATTTAAAATTTGCTTTATGTATATTATAGAATAAAGCAAATGGAAAGTTAATCATTTTAGAATTTTCAGTGTAAGAGAAGAGAGATACAAATATAAAATTTCAAAAAGTTAAAAATTACATAATATTAAAATTTTTTTTTTAAGATTTTATTTATTTGACAGAGAGAGAGACAGGCAGCGAGAGAGGGAACACAAGCAGGGGGAGTGGGAGAGGAAGAAGCAGGCTCCCAGCGGAAGAGCCTAACATGGGGCTCGATCCCAGAACTCCGGGATCACGCCCTGAGCCGAAGGCAGACGCCTAACGACTGAGCCACCCAGGCGCCCCCATAATATTAAAATTGATATTAAGTATAAATTCATAGTATTTTTGTTTTAAAAAAAATTCCCCAGCTCTGTCTGCTGAAAAGTCCTAGAAGCTGTATCAACTTAATGGCTCTGAGCACCCATATGCACATAGCATGGTAAATATTCTCACTAAAAGTTATTAAGGCTGCTTAGAAAAAAAATAGCTTATTTCAGGTTTAGATAAGAAAAATGTACAAAATTAACATAGAATAGTTTGCTATGCTAAAAATCAAGGAAGCTACAAAAAAGTAATGTAGTCATTCCCAAAAGTCACAGTTGACAACCTTAGGAAGATTCCACTGCCAAAGAGGGGGCAATTTAAAGATCGGAGAAAATAATAACATAATTAATTTAAAATATTAAAAATATTTTTTATATTCATGCTGTTAAAAATGTTTCTCAAAAAGCTAAGAAGCCAAAACAAGAAAAACTTCCATTATCATTATTGAGGACATTGAACGCAGCAATAATTTATGTAAAAAAATCAGTAATAAAAGGAAAAAAATAAGCATTTTCTTTTCTTTTCTCTAGAAAATGTACTTTATATTACTAAATAATCCTGGTTGATAAGAAAAAAAAATTATGTATGAATTCTAGTTAATACATATGCAGGATAAAATTAGAAATTCATCATTTTACCACCACTACTGTAATGATTGTATCAAGAATTATCAAAGTATTTTAAAAACATTTTGTGAGAGGTTGATAGGTGTATTTATTCCTAAAGAGTAAAATCATCACCCCAAGTGTTATTTATTGATTTCAAGATGAAAAACAAAAAATCACCAATTTGCAACAGAGAGAACAAATTGCCACTTCCTAAAGTAATTTATCAACCACTAATAATGGGCAACCATTATTGTGTGTCTTGATAGGATACTGTATACATCCTGACAAATGCTGAAGGTAAATCTAATAAACCTTCAGATTTTACTTCTAGTTTATAGGAAATATAGGAGTTGGAGCTATAAAATTAAATGATACCACAAAGAACTAATGTGGGTCATTTTATAAAATAATTGATCAGATTTTGTCAACAAGTCAATACCATAAAAAAGAGCCTTTTTTAAAAAAAATTAAACGATACTAAAGAAAATAATAACCAAATATGATATAGATATCTTGTAAGCAGCCTGATTTGAACACCAAGTATCAAAGGACATTTTTAGACAATTGAGAAAATTTGAAATATGGAATTAGTATTATATAATATTAAAGACTGACGTGGTTTCAAGACATGTCCTCAAATTTATCAGACACTCTTCCCATGAGAATTAGGGTATACATCTCCTCTTCCTGAATGTGGACAGGCATAGTGCTAAATAATCACACGGAGCAAAAGAATCACCCAGCTAAGCACTGCTCAATTTCTTGACCCAGAAGTGCATGAACATAAGACTTGGCTGTTGTTTTATACCACTAATCCATATAAAGAATGGATTTTATAATGAAGAGTATATGACTGGAATGATTAACTGTTGCTAATTTTTTAGATGGGTAATGGGATTAGAGTTTTGAAAATACACTTTTTATCAGAAAAACAAAAATGTATTTAAGGGTAAAATATTTTAATATCTAGGCTATGGATGAATGAAGCATATTTAACAAAATAATTATAATTATTGGATTTATTTAGTGCATATATGAGACTGCATCATACCCTTTATTTTTTTTTTATTTGAAAAGTTGCATAATTTTTTTTTAGAGATGATCTACTGGGACAGAAAGTAAGGATTTCTGTTATAAATTAAAGCAGAGTAGGGGAGGAGAAAACTAAGGCTCCTTTTAATTTTAATACAGTCCTAGAAAAAAGTAAGAATTAACATAAGATTTGAAGAGGAGTTAAAAGATAGACTTGAGAAGAATTAAAAGTAGAATGAAAACTAGGAGATCAAAGAGATTCTCAAAAAATACAGTAAAATCACTTTGTACTGTAATGATGTGTTTCACGTGGGTCTACCTTCCACTGGTTTATGAAATCGTTTGAGCAAGGATATTAGCTTCACTTTTTTTTTTGTTTGTTTTTTTGTTTTTTTGTTTTTAGATTTTATTTATTTATTCAACAGAGATAGAGACAGCCAGCGAGAGAGGGAACACAAGCAGGGGGAGTGGGAGAGGAAGAAGCAGGCTCATAGCAGAAGAGCCTGATGTGGGGCTCGATCTCATCACGCCAGGATCACGCCCTGAGCCGAAGGCAGACGCTTAACCGCTGTGCCACCCAGGCGCCCCTAGCTTCACTTTTGTATTCCCAGTGGTTAGCATATTGCCTGGCATGGTTAGGGCACTTGGTAAATGTCACATAAAAGAAGAAAAAAGTTTGTGGAAACTGGAATTAAAAAAAAAAAACAACTATATATTAGTCCAAAAATTCAACATCGCATCTATGGAGGGGGATGCATAGAATGTTAAGGGTCTCTATTCAGGGCTCTGTGCACTGGTCCGCCTGTGCTGAAGTGAATATTATGGATGTGCCAGACATGACATTCAAACTGTATAATGTATGACTGGAAATGAGAAATGGAGAGAGAAAAATAAGCATTATAAGTTAAAGTAAATTTACCTCCCATTTAAAACAAGTACAAACATTTTTAAGTCACATAATAAGTCACCATGTTAAAAAAGAACTGATGCTAGGAGATAATTTTAACTGTCTCAGAAAATAATGCTTTAGATGACATGATACTCTATATGGAAAACCCAAAAGAATCCACTCCCAAACTATTAGAAGTTATAGAGCAATTCAGTAATGTGGCGGGATACAAAATCAATGCTCAGAAATCAGTTGCATTTCTATACATGAATAATGAGACTGAAGAAAGAGAAATTAGGGAATCCATCCCATTTATAATAGCACCAAAAACCATACGTTACCTTGGAATTAACTTAACCAGAGACATAAAGGATCTATATTCTAGAAACTATAAATCACTCTTGAAAGACATTGAGGAAGACACAAAAAGATGGAAAAATATTCCATGCTCATGGATCGGTAGAATTAACACAGTTAAAATGTCCATCCTACCCAGAGCAATCTACACTTTCAATGCTATCCTGATCAAAATACCGAGGACATTTTTCAAAGAACTGGAACAGAGAGTCCTTAAATTTGTATGGAACCAGAAAATGCCCCGAATTTCCAAGGAACTGTTGAAAAGGAAAAACAAAGCTGGGGGCATCACAATGCCGGATTTCGAGCTGTACTACAAAGCTGTGATCACAAAGACAGCATGGTATTGGCACAAAAACAGACACATAGACCAATGGAACAGAATAGAGAGCCCAGAAATGGACCCCCGGCTCTTTGGGCAACTAATCTTTGATAAAGCAGGAAAAAACATCCAGGGGAAAAAAGACAGTCTCTTCAATAAATGGTGCTGGGAAAATTGGACAGCTACATGCAAAAGAATGAAACTTGACCACTCTCTCACACCATACACAAAAATAAACTCCAAATGGATGAAAGACCTCGATGTGAGACAGGAATCCATCAAAATTCTATAGGAGAACATAGGCAGCAATCTCTTGACATCGGCCAAAGCAACCTTTTTCATGACACATCTCCAAAGGCAAGAGAAACAAAAGATAAAATGAACTTATGGGACTTCATCAAGATAAAAAGTTTCTGCACAGCCAAGGAAACAATCAAAAAAACTAAGAGGCAGCCCACGGAATGGGAGAATATATTTGCAAAGGACACTACGGATAAAGGACTGGTATCCAAGATCTACAAAGAACTTCTCAAACTCAATACATGAGAAACAAATAAACAAATCATAAAATGGGCAGAAGATATGAACAGACACTTTTCCAATGAAGACCTACAAATGGCTAACAGACACATGAAAAAATGTTCAAAATCATTAGCCATCAGGGAAATTCAAATCCAAACCACACTAAGATACCACCTTACGCCAGTTAGAATGGCAAAAAAAGACAAGGCAAGAAACAACAATTGCTGGAGAGGATGTGGAGAAAGGGGATCCCTCCTACATTGTTGGTGGGAATGCAAGTTAGTACAGCCACTCTGGAAAACAGTGTGGAGGTCCCTTAAAAAGTTAAAAATTGAGCTACCCTATGATCCAGCCATTGCACTACTGGGTGTTTACCCCAAAGATACAGATGTAGTGAAGAGAAGGGCCATATGCACCCCAATGTTCATAGCAGCATTGTCCACAATAGCTAAATCGTGGAAGGAGCCGAGATGCCCTTCAACAGATGAATGGATTAAGAAGCTGTGGTCCATATATACAATGGAATATTACTCAGCTATAAGAAAGAACGAGTTCTCAACATTTGCTGCAACATGGACGGCACTGGAGGAGATAATGCTAAGTGAAATAAGTCAAGCAGAGAAAGACAACTATCATATGATTTCTCTCATCTATGGAACATAAGAACTAGGATGATCGGTAGGGGAAGAAAGGGATAAAGAAGGGGTGGGTAATCAGAAGGGGGAATGAAACATGAGAGACTATGGACTATGAGAAACAAACTGAGGGCCTCAGAGGGACTGGGATAGACCGGTGATGGGTAGTAAGGAGGGCACGTATTGCATGGTGCACTGGGTGTTATACGCAACTAATGAAGCATCGAACTTTACATCGGAATCCGGGGATGTACTGTATGGTGACTAACACAATATAATAAAAAATCATTTAAAAAAAAAGAAAATAATGCTTTAGGGATAGAATAAACTTTAAAAGGTGAATTATGATAATGGAAACCATCACTAATATTGTCAATTATTGAGTATCAGGTGCTTTATAATCATTATTGCAAATATATACACCATTTCTGTAAATGAAGTATTATTTTCATTTTCAAGATAAGGAAAATAAAGGTCAGAGATTTAAGTATCCTGCCCAAAATTTCACATGTAAAAACATCTGACATGTAGCAACAGCACAGTCTACAACAGTAAACAAAAATGACAGGTAGTAATATCTCCATTTCTCCAAGAGAAAATTGAGTCATGGAATCATGCAGTTCATAAGGGGCTAGAGGTCTTTCAAACTCCAAAATTCTTGGCAATAAAGTCAAAAGTGTAAGCCAATCTGTAAAATGAGATTGAGGGATACTTACTTAGATACACAATTACAGTTGTATCACCAAAAAGATCCCTGGAAAAACGAGAGGAGCTGATAGTATTTTTCAACAAGGAAAAATAGAGGCTCTATAATGCAATGTGAAAGATGTTAGTTTTTCTGATCCTGCTATGGTAATAGCTGAAATTAATTTCTCAACAGCTGAGAAATTTGGCAGAGGTATTTGGAGGCTGAGAATGTCCCTATAAGAACAAGAAGAAATTTTTTAAAATATAAGAGGGATAATCAAGAATAGAGATTCCCTGTTCACCTTTCCAGATGTCATAAAGTGGTGGCTCATATTTTTAAAAATGATATAAAAAATTCCTCAGGAAAGGAATCAAGCCAACAGCTTTAAAGAGCAAAATAGCTGCAGAAATATTTAAAGGAGCACACAGACTGCGAAAATCAGGGTGAGGACTTGGAAGCAGTAATCCATTTGGAAAGAACAGGTCTGTAAAGATAGGGTGATGAGAGAAGAAAGAAACTCAGACAAGAACAAAGATACTTCCCACAGACATCTGAGGTTGTGCAGAGAAAGACAGAGGATGGAGAGTAAAAGAAAAAAAAAAAAAGGTGCAGGTTAAGTTGGCACTAAAGAAAAACAATGGCAATACTTGCACTCCCTAAATAATGGGAACAATTTTCATAAAGCAACTTCAGGAACAGGAACAGGAAAGAAGAAAGAATCTGAGCTGATGCAAGGTGCCAACAAAAGAATAAACAAGTGATTTATTGGAAATGATCACAAGTTCAAGACATAAGTTCAAAGAAGAAAGTAAAGAAATGTGGTTAAATTAAGCATATTTTACATATTATTTACTACAATATTTAAAAATGGTCATTGCAAGTAGAATCTCGATTTGGTAATTTTTTAAGAAGCCAAAGACATGTATTAAAAGTTATAGACTGTGAAAATAGACATTGATTTCGAGAGTTTTCTAAGCATAGCATAAAACATATGATAGGCACCATGGTAGCAAGGAAAAAAGCTGCTGGGTTGAGGAATTTGAAGAGATATCATGCTTTAAGAGCAAAGTGGGAAGAACATTAATTTTATTTCAATGAAGCAAATGTTTGATCAGGAAAACAACAACACAAACAGTTTCTCTTTAAGACCATCTGTCTGAACATTGCTGAAATATGTGAAGACATTTCCCAGCAACCCCATCAGCAGCCCATATGCAGTGGTGGGGGAATGTGTGTGAAGGGTGTATAATGCAAGGTGCCAGAGAAATGAGACAAGCCTGCTTTTCTAGCTTCTGTCTGTGTGTATGGTCTGGAGATTCTTTTACAAGGAGATTCTTAGGCACTTCCAGGAAAGTAAAATACACAAGTGAAACTGGGATTCTAATATATAGTCAAAAATGAGTTTTATTTAACACAGATGACACTGCTTTTTGAGTTATAGGAGGAGCACAGGATGTAGACAGATATGAAGAGAGTTGTCCAGAGAGCTGTATGAAGTACAGTTAAACAGATCAAAGTAGCGAAACCATAAATGTGCTACCTGAGGCAAAAGTGGTACTAGGAAGTGACTAGGAAGTGACAATGCAGAGAATGACTCAAGGAGAACTACTGGTTTGCACTCTATAGCGAGGAATATGGTGCAAGATAAAATAAAACATGGAAAAGGAAAGCAAATGAAGAAATTAAGGCTAAATCCACTATTAGAAAATAGAGCAAGGCTGAGTAAATGGCTTCCAGTGATAGTTTTTGCGTGTGTGCCTTAGTTCTATGTGGTCCCCCCACAAGTATGTGACACTTCTGGCTGGAGCTTTTTCAGGTTCCATTGGAAACACAGGAACAACTTAATAGAGGGTTACAGACCTGTTTAAAGGAGACCTATTCAATTTATTATTGTATCTTCATGTTTCAAAGTGAACTGTAACGATACTTTGGGGAACAAATTTCAAATTTCACCAGCTCATGTGAGAGAATGAGGGAATAGGAGTGCTTTCCTGAAGATAAAAAAATTTTGAAGGAAAAAAAAAAAGGGAAATTTTGAAAAGGATGTGGTGAAGTACATGACAGCATAGGAGAATAAAACACCACTTATAAAGCAAAACTAGGAAAGTATTGTACTTAGAAATATCAAAGAAGCTGTATATGTATAAAACAGAAATTGATCTTGAGGATGAAGATATTAAAAAAGATTTTTTTTTAAAGATTTTATTTATTTATTCGACAGAGATAGAGACAGCCAGCGAGAGAGGGAACACAAGCAGGGGGAGTGGGAGAGGAAGAAGCAGGCTCATAGCAGAGGAGCCTGATGTGGGGCTCGATCCCGTAACGCCGGGATCACGCCCTGAGCCGAAGGCAGACGCTTAACCGCTGTGCCACCCAGGCGCCCCTAAAAAAGATTTTTAAACAACTAAGGGAGGCAGTAGAACTAGGTCAAAGTAAAGCAGTCTTTTTGGAATGAAAAGAAACTTCTGGTTAAAATATATACAGTATTCTGCCTAAGGGAACCAGGAATGGAGGAGACCAGGGAACACACACTAACTATGAAGTGCTTGAGAATCAGATGGCTCAGTAATAAAAATAAATAATCATAATAATGTCACATACACACACATGCAAACAACTGCTTACATGATCTTTCACATGAGTTGTTTGATGTTTATAATAATCTTCCAGGCTGGAAGGACAGTTATCTTAATTACCATTTGGCAGGTGAAAACACTGAGCTTCAAAGAAATCTATCAAGATTTCCATGAAAAAATAGTTATTAATCTTCCTTATTGTCAGCTTTGCCTGACTCAGCCTTCTTATTCCCCTGGGAACACTAAATCTGTGAGTCTATTAAGATCTCTAGGTCTGTACTTTTCAAACTCAATAGTTGACATACAAGAATGACATCCTGGGACATATGTGTCCATGAAGTTGCAGTCTGTCCATTTAACTTTTCCCATATTGATCAATTTTTCTCTGTAGGTCACAGTTTTCATTGCGATTTCCTCTCGTTTCCCCCCGACCACAAAACAAACAAACAAACAAACAAACAAACAAACAAACAAACAAAAAACACCCAAAAAACAGAAAACAAAAAAACTAGATCCTTCTTGGCTAGGTTTTTGCCACTTTATTAAGTCACCCATAGTTTCATATCATTTGAGGACCATGTTTTATACCTGTCCCCAAATTCCTGTTTAGATTCTGTTTTGTTTTTTTTTTTTTAGATTTTATTTATTTAAAAAGAGAGAGAGTGTGTGAGAGTGAGCAGGGGGAGGGGCAGAGGGAGAGGGTGAGAATCTCAAGCAGACTCCTCACTGAGAGGAGCCTGCCATGTGGCTTGGTCTCATGACCCTGAGATTACAACCTGAGCCAAAATCAACAGTTGGTTGTTTAACTGACTGAGCCACCCAGGCACCTCATTGTTTAGGTTCTCTTTAAACCAGACAGATTGCTTACAGCTAAACTATGTAGTGTTGCCAGTCACCTAATAGACTGCACACTTTAACAGGATTCACATTTGCCATGCCCTTTTGGACCCAATATATGAATTTCTAGTTAGCATCCTTGAGAGAGAGAGAGAGACATACTAGCCTATTCCCTTAGCCTTAAAAAAATCCAAGCATACTTTACACTTTATTTAGCACATTATTGAATCAAAGTCATTTATGACTACATGTGAGAGATAGATATTAAGAACTTCATATGTTGGGGGCGCCTGGGTGGCTCAGTCGTTAAGCCTCTGCCTTCAGCTCAGGGCGTGATCCCGGCATTCTGGGATTGAGCCCCACATCAGGCTCCTCTGTTGGGAGCCTGCTTCTTCCTCTCCCACTCCCCCTGCCTGTGTTCCCTCTCTCGCTGGCTGTCTCTCTCTCTGTCAAATAAATAAATAAAATCTTAAAAATAAAAAAAAAGAACTTCATATGTGAATCTAGCTAGTATTTTCTCAAAGTGTAAACAAAATGCAGAATCTCTACTTCATAACTTTTTGGTATAGCTAGAGAAGCACAAAAATATAAGCATAATTATGTGATTCTTTTGCTGAACAAAGTTTACAGATTTTTTAAAATAATTTTTTTTATATTATGTTAGTCACCATACAGTACATCCCTAGTTTTTGATGAAAAGTTCCATGATTCATTACTTGCGTATAACACCCAGTGCACCATGCAATACGTGCCCTCCTTAATACCCATCACCAGCCTATCCCATTTCCACCCCCCCCTCTGAAGCCCTCAGTTTGTTTCCCAGAGTCCATAGTCTCTCAAAGTTTACAGATTTTATAATTATTTTTCTTGTTTTTATGTTTGATATTTACGGAAATGCATTTTATACCTTTAGAATGAAATATAAAAAGCTTGGGTTTGTATTTCATATTTCTTTTTTTAACATTTCTTTCTAGTGGTTCTTATTGTATTTTATGTAATTATTGATATTTGTCCTTTACCACCACTAGGTAGAAAAGTACTGTGCTAGAAGACAGAATCATCATTAGAAGGACTAACCAGAGAAGTAAAGTCATTATAAAAATAAAATAAATAATAATGATTAGAAGAGTATTAAGGGAAAATGATGAAAACTGGGGAAAATGCAATTTATGACAATAGATGTAAATGGTGTAAAATATATAGGTATAATATAGGCACAACTTCTTAATGTAGAGGGAGGTCCAACTTACAAATAGGCATCGATTTTCCATCTCACCATCCCAGCATTATGGTAATCATGAGAGACATGGAGCAATAGAAGACCTCTGTATTCAGGAGTGAATAAAGGGGAGAGGGTAATAAGCACAGATCAGGGGATATAAACATAATTAACCCTGTACATTTATTGTTCATTCAATTATTCCATCACTTCTTTGTTAATTCATGCATTCATTCAACAAAGAATTCATATATTTAGTAATATGATGTCCACTTATAAAAATTATCTATAGCCACTGTGGAAACTAGTACGGAGTTTCCATTAAAAGTTAAAAATAGAACTACCATATGATTCAGCAATCCCACTTCTTGGTACATATCCAAAGGAAATGAAAACAGAATACCAAAAAGGTATCTGTATTCCTATGTTCACTGAAGCATTATTCACAAGAGCCAAGATACGGAAACAACCTAAGTGTCCCTTAATGGATAAATGGATTAAAAAAAAAGATGTGACTATATATATATATATATATATATATATATATATATATATATAACCTACACAATGAAATATTACTCAGCCAAGAGAAGGAAGGAAATTCTGCCACTTAAGACACATGGATATTGAGGGATTATGCTAACTAAAATAAGCCAGACCAATCAAGTACTGCATGGTATTGAGTATATGTGAAATCTAAAAACAAAACAAACAGAAAACCACAAAACCCAAAACCACAAAACTCATAGAAACAGAGAGTAGAAAAGCGGTTGCCAGAGACTGAAGGGTAGGGAAAATAGGGAGAGCTTGGTTAAAGGGCACAAACTCAGCTATAAGATAAATAGGGTCTGAGGATCTAATATAAAACATAGTGACTATAATCAGTAACATGTTATATAATTGAAAGTTGCTGAGAGAGTAGAATTTAAATGTTCTTACTGAAAAAAAAAAAAAAAAGAATAAAATCTATAGTACCCCAGGGATAAGTTATTAACATTTTTGTGGGCTTCATTCCAGTTTTGATTTTGTATATATACATATGTGTGTATACACACATACATGTACACACACACATATATATATCTTGTTATATATATAATTTAAGGACCCTTTGTCATTTTATAGATCATGAGCAGTTTCCCAATCATTTGATAGTCTTCTATTATGCCATTATAATGGCTATATATTTTTCTAGTATATGTGTGTGTATGTGTGTATAATTAATTTAATAATTTCTGTGTTAGGTATTTACATCACTGTCAACATTTCACTACTATAAAAATGTTGTGTTAAGTATACTTGAGGTGAACATGAACACAGTTGTAAATGCTTCCTGTGATGAGTCCCTAAAAGTCTAATTGTTACATTTAATAATTTGCACAGTTTTATGGCTTCTAATTTATATTGGTATTTATATTGCTAAATTGTATATGGAAAAATTTGAACAATTTTTTCAAACCAGCCGTTAAACATGAGTGTCGCTTTTTTCACACTCTTGTGAACAATGGGCACTATTAAAATTGTTTTAAACAAGAACAAAACAAAATCTAAAAACTAAAGGAAGAGTATGCCTGTTTATACTTTTCAAATATATTCCTACTGGCACATGTATCTTTTTCTCTATATAGTACATACAATCTATATAATGTATCTCTATTCTATCTATAGTATATCTCTACTCTACATACATATTTTTAAAATATTTTATTTATTTATTTGACAGAGAGAGAGAGAGCCAGTGAGAGAGGGAACACAAGCAGGGGAAGTGGGAGAGGAAGAAGCAGCCTCCCAGCAGAGGAGCCTGATGTGGGGCTTGATCCCAGGACTCTGGGACCACGCCCTGAGCTGAAGGCAGATGCTTAACCACCGAGCCACCCAGGTGCCCCTCTATTCTATACTTTTTATCTTTGTCTCTGTATATTTAATATGCATTCTTACATATCTATTCCTCATTGACGAACTACCTAAACTTTTTTTTTTTTAAAGATTTTATTTATTTATTTGACAGAGATAGAGACAGCCAGCGAGAGAGGGAACACAAGCAGGGGGAGTGGGAGAGGAAGAAGCAGGCTCATAGCGGAAGAGCCTGATGTGGGGCTCGATCCCACAAGGCCGGGATCACTCCCTGAGCCGAAGGCAGACGCCTAACCGCTGTGCCACCCAGGCGCCCCTACCTAAACTTTTTACTTTGAAGTCATATCCATGTATATAGGCTTCTGTGTGCCATGAACGGGTTTCTGGGCTTTCAGTAACTTGAGATCACCAAACTTTTCTACAGTTGTTTGGTGAATTAAGTGAAAGGTATTTCATGAAAGGCTTGGGATGAGATTGGAAAGAAAGGAAAGTCATTGGAAAGATGAGAGCTGAAAGGAAGGCTGGTGTAAAAGTCTTAGAACGAGGCAAATTTGGAAACCACAGGGTTTCCTGTGGCTGGTAGGGAACCTTCTAGAGGGAAAGGGGTTATTTGGAGAATAAACCCTAGCAGAGAAGTGGTTGAGACGGAAGCAATATTGCAAATACATTTCTAAGCACAACTCCCTGAACTTGGAGGTGATTAAGGAAAGAAAAACAAAAAGTTCTACATCTACTTGCATAAAATTATTTATAATACAAAGCAGTGCTTGGAATTTCACCAAGAAAAAATTTATTATGGTTAGCATGTACCCTATTTTCCAATACAAAGAAACAGAAAGGGTTTAAGGTTATTAATCAATCATGTGTTAATACAAAAAGTTTGTATTTATTGTTTTTTTTTCCTGACAAACATAAAGTAAGTTATTCTTCAAAAAGAAAAATTGTGATTTGCTGAGTTTGCTTCTTTGAAATGGGGATTACAGAGATATGTATTTTAATTATTGCCAATGTAGGGACCTGAGGAAATGTACTGGACACTGGGAATGAAAGCACCAACATTTGTAAGAGAATTAGAGACTGGACTGTCATTGCCAGAATTAACATGTCTTATTCCAAAACTGTGCCTCAAGTTGTTACAGGAGAAAATGAGGAGAAAACAGCATCTTCCTTGATGTTCTAGACACCTGGTCCTGTCACTCAAAATACAGGTAATTATAATTTTTATAATTTGACTCTGTCAAATTAATGGACTTCTTGGTAAGTCCTGTGTTTCTATTATTTGTAATAAGCATTCTATGGAAAGATGTCTTCAAACCTTATATCAATGGATAATTTTTTGTCTGTTCCTGCTATTTTCAAACAGCAGTTCTAATTATTAATGGTATTACAGAGAAAATAAAAGTCCCTTCTTATATACAAGAAATTTTCGATCTGGTTTTGAGGCAGACTGTTAATTAGAATGTAATGCATATTAAAATATGAAGGGAATCAAAGTGCCAGGAAAGACCAAAAAAGAGGGTAAATATTGATTTATACATCAAATCTCAAGTCCCCTCTTCACCAAAAACCAAGGTCTCTGCGTATTTATGTGTGGTTTGACAAAGAAGACACCATACCAATTCAGAGCAGAATTATTTTTGCTGGAAGAAGACAAAGAGGTAATTTATTTTTCAGTCCTTAAAAAATAATAAATCATTTAAATAAGAAGTAGGACTCAAGGTCATATTTAGATCATGTTCACACAAAGTGTATAGAGACTACCTATTTGCAAACAAGCTCAAAATTCTTTCAACACACAAAATATAAGCCAATCTCAATATTCTAACTACTTTCTTTGTCATTTGTGCTAGCTGTTTTGAGAAATGTTTCATTAAGTTTAGTATTTTTTCTCAAATGGGTTAAAAATGAGTGAATGATGTTGGAGAGCAAGGGCAAAAAATAAGTAATTATTTGAAAAGGTGGCCTTCAGGGTGAGTTACATAGTCACATATATATAGGATAAATAGAATGTTCAACGTCTTTTTGGAAAGAATTTTTTTTATTTTCTGATGTATAGTTCTCTGTGATCTCTATTCCTATAAAGCTACACGTATACATGGGGTTTCTGTACCAGCATCCAACAACATTAGATATCTTTTCTTTAAAACCACAGGTCACAAACCAGAGTGCGAGTGTAAGAGAGTGTGTGTGTGAGAGAGAGAGAGAGAGAGAGAGACAGAGAGAGAGGGAGAATGGCAGTGGGGATATTTTGTTGCATTCCCCTATACAATGCGGTGAATCTCTAGAACCTTTATTTGATTGCTACTTTATTTTCCTTCTTTCCAGTATCACATTACTTATTTGTTTTTTTTTCCTCTGTGATATCCATATGCCAGTATATCTATCAATACTTCTTCACTTTTAAAGATGAGATAATGACTAAATCTGCAAGTCCTTATATCTCAGATAGCAGCTGGCTTGTATGGTATCCAGCGAATGAATCTACACACCCATGAGAGCTTAACAGTGTCTTTTTCTCCTTAATTTTAAAATTATTTCACAATAAAACATTTGATATTTGGGAATGCATTTTAAGCTTGACATTGAAAATCACTGAATGTATATCCATCACTTCCTTATAACAAAATAAGCCAGAATATTTTATCATTACTATTAAAGTGGAAATCCCTAAGAAATAAAAATTAGAGATTTCCTTCTGTAAAACTGATTAAAATTTTGAACCTGAGTTTTCATGATTTAATTTTTTTCATAAATAGACAAACAGATATTTATAATGATCTGCTACCTTCAGCATTACTATCTAGAGGGAAAAAGTTGCCAGACAGGCATGTAAGCATTATTGGTCAATCTAGCTTGATTGCTTTCCTCCAGCAATGGGCAGTTTTAATTTCCTATCACATTTATAGTCATCATATTTGAGAAAGGGCAAAATAGGTTAATGAAATCATTATAATTTCATTCAAATGATATATATTTTAAAAGCTCAATTAAAGAAACAGATACCAGGGCACCACATTTTATTTTGCCTTATGGAGACCATTGCTCTGCAGTACCTGTAAAAGATAACTGAAATTAAAAAAAAACCACATTTACCAGTGCCGAAATGAATGTGAAGTCATTATCATTACTAAACATACCCATAAAGTAAATTTATTGTGAAAAGAGATGATGGTGTGTTTTTTTTTTTTTGAAAATTCATTTGTTCTTTCATCTATTCAATGTCTGTTTTTATCAAATTCTGCTCTAAGACAGCATAACTGGTTTTAAAAGAGTACTCAGAAGTTAGACCGAGCTGGAATTTAACTTCATTGCTTATTATTTGTTTGATTTTAAGCAAGGTAATAAGTCTCTTTAATCAGTTTCTTTGTCTGTAAAATGGACATATGGATATTACTATCCCCACTGTGATGAGGGAATGAGATAATAAATATAAAATCACAATGACTGACATATAAGATGTTAATAAATTTTATTACCATTGCTATTGTTACTATTATTATGTCACAGCCTTTAGGGCTGTGGAACATTAAAAGAGAATAGCATATTCCCTTTCCCTCGACTTCCAGCTAAGAAAGCAGAGATAATATTAATATGTTAATATTGTGCCAAGATATGATCTATTTATCTATACTAACTCATTAATATTGTTGATGACTGTATTAGGTGAGATTTGTTGGTGTTCCCATTGTACAGATAAGGAAATAGTATCTTATGGTAAGGGACTGCTCCAAGTTATACAGCTAGGCAAAGCTGAGTTGGGATATGAAGCCAGGCAGTCTGGATCCAGAGTCATGGTCTTTATGTTTGTTTTCTCTATAACATTATAATTGTATACTTCCTATACTCCCTAATACAATTATAGGAAAATCTGAGATACTTGAGAATCTATCAGTACTCTATTCATGACTACGAAATCTCAGGTAACGACCGTAATTTCCTCCCATAGAAGAAAGAGAAATGGTTGTCCTCAACCACATTCAGTACTTTTTCTCTAGTTATAACTCACCCATTGGGATCCCTGTCTCTGTACATAAAATATCCCAGATTTCCAGAGTGGGAAGGAATTTCTTCATATCTTACAATTATTCTAACATCCCTTGCCCAGGATAAGCAAAATTCACAAGGGCATTCAGCCATGACCCTTCCCCCAAACACCACTGTTCCTTCTGGCACAAATGATCCAGGTTCCTCACCTAAGTCATTTATTGTACATCTGCTCTGGGTCCAGAACCAGGAAGATAATGAGAGAAATTCAATGCTACTGTCCCCACCTTCTGGAAGCTTACAACCTTTTCAAATGAATATGCAACCATAATGTATGACCTCATTATGACATCATGAAAAAGGAATAATGTTTGTCCAAAAACAAAAAAAAACAAACTTGTGTATATATAAAATGACACTTGGTTATAAAAATAATGAAGAATTCTGCTTGTTTTAGAATTACATTCTGTCCTCCACTCAATGACAAGAATCCAGACATTTACTCATTTCCATAGTGGGGTGGGGGGGATATAATTCCTAAATCATCCTTACAGAGACAATGTATTTTCTGGGGAATCCCAGGTTTATGGGGTATATTTTGACTGTAAAAGAGAATTGTTTCTCTCCTGGAAACACTTCAGACACAAAATATGTAGGTTTTCCACACCAAGAAATGCTCCAATTTTCTACAGACACCAACTAGATATCCTATAATTTAATTCAGTGCTGATATTAACTACCCAGAATCAGTGTGCAGACCCCACAGGTTAAAGCTTCAGACTGTCGCACCTCAGACACCAATCACAAGTAGTGGGTCCCCAGGTTATCCACATTTACGTCTGAATTGGCTACAAATCAGGAATTCTTTTTTTAAAATATTTATTTATTCGTTTTAGAGAGAGAGAGAGTGCATGTGTGCATTGGGTGGGTAGAGAGGGAGTGGATCTTCGAGCAGACTCCCCACTGAACACAAAGCTTGGACATGGGTCTCGATCTCACAACCCATGAGATCATGACCTGAGCTGAAATCAAGAGTTGGACACTTAACCAACTAAACCACCCAGGTGCCCCAACAAATCAGGAATTCTTATGACTCCCTCCTCAGGTTTGATAGTTTACAGAGCTCAGGGAAACAATTTATTATTACCACTTTATTATAAAATATATTATAAAGGATAAAAATGAATAACCAAAGAAGTATACAGGGGGAGCTCCAGAAGAATCTCAAGAACAGGGACTTCTATCCTGTAGAATTGGGTTGCAGCACCCTCCCAACATGTGGATGTGTTCATTAGCCTGAAGGCTCTCTGAACCCTACAGCTTAGGGATTTTTATGGAGGCTTCATCACATAGGTATGATCAATTATTAACTTAGTCCCCCTTCCCTCTCTCTTCTCTAGAGGATGTAGGGATGGGGACTGATAGTTTGACACTTCTAATCATGGCTTGATCCTTCTGGTGACCAGCCTGCATCCTGAAACTACCCAGGAATCCACCAAGGATTCCCACATTAGAACAAAAAACACTCTATCACATAGGAAATTCCAAAGGATTTAGAAGCATTACCAGAGTTTCAGGAAGTCTGCGTCAGGAACTAGGGACAGATACCAAATATATATTTCATATTATGTCATAGCCTCTTCACCTTGGTTAGGTGCAGTAACCATAAAGGTGCCCTGCTCAGACACAATATCAGAGGAATTTGCTGGAAGGACTGTATTTATCTGATAACCTCCAGCTGCCATACCTTCAGATAGTCACTATATTCATAAGAGACTGTGCTCTTCATTGGCTCTCTCAGCCAATGCTGGAACACAAGAAAATAGGAGAGTCACTTTGGTTGATGCAGGACCCTTCTAACAGGAAATCTTTGCTTGGAGCTTTTCATAGGGCTGACCAAGACTTTGAGCTCTGTACTTCATCCTGATGCCCTTCCCATCCAATCCTTGTCTTTTTTCTCCTTTCAAAGACATTAGGCCTAAATCATTGTCTGAAGGCTCCTTCTCCTTATTACTCTCTCCCCTATTTATCTTTCACAGTTGGTTATGTTATCTTCATGTCTGTTTCTAGAAGGATCCAAACTGACAGCAAGCCTTGCACTTTATCTGTTTCCTGTAAGAAACATATGAAGTCTACAAACCAAAGTGGAAGCTCTCTCCGTTGGGCAAAAGAATAGCTTCAGGGATCACTTACATCATTGGCTTCCCATTTTCACTTAGGTTTTGACATGAGAATTGTGTATTTATCTGTGATATCAGGAATGCACCTAATAACTACATTTAAATATGTTATCCATTAATTTCAGTTTTTACTGTGGTTTTGTGCAGAAATGTTGGTGCGGGACTTAGTCTGCTTTCTTCCCTGATAATTTACAACCACATGCTAGCTCTCACAACTGAATGAAATTCAAAATAACATTACCAGATGATTAAAGGGAAACAAACAAAACATTGCAACTATTTTAAAGTGGTTCAGGACTTTTTTTTTTTCTTTTCTTACTGCACCTAAACTTTTGATAAAAGCAAAAGACAATCTTGTCAGAAAGAATCCTTTCCCAAGGATCAAATCATTTTTAAGGAGGAAAATGAACAAATTCACAAATTAAAAAAAAAAAAAACACAAAAAAACCCCATAAGCAGACAAAGCACAGAAGAGCAACAGTCCAAGAATCGACAAACAGCAAAATAAAACTGGCCAAGATTCCAGACATTCACACAATCCCAAAGTTAAGTTTTAGTCAGAAGAAAAATAATTCCAGATTATGTAGTCTAATATGCCAAAAAATAAGCTAAGTTATTAAGTGTGTAAATCAAAATAAACACTACGACAAAAAAATGATAATGAATTGTGGTCTTAGAAAGATTGATTTACATAGATAATACTAGCCTATAAATCAGGGGAGGTGATTGGGATTTAAGTGTTCAGTAGTAGGGAACAGACGATATTAATAGGGATTTTGATAAGTTGAACATATTAAAATTTCTAGGGTAACTACTGAAAAACCAAAATGGTGAATATAACACAAAATAACAGAAAAGTTGCCTCAAAAGTTAGGTTGTAAAGTAAAATACACCTAGCAGGTCTGCTATGCTGGAGACCTCTGGAACTTTGGCCTATCCCTCCAAGGCAAGACTGTACCAAAATAACCTAAATAATTATTAAGTTATTTGGTCAATTTAGTATTCAAATGAGAAAAGATGTAAATGAAGTCTCTCCCCCAATATTAATGTATAAATTAAAATCAAGTCCAAGTGGAATAAAGACAAATGTAAAAGATAAAATTTTAAAACTTTTAGAAGTAATTTCAGAGGGATATATTTGTGAACCAAGGATAGAAAAAAAAAGATACGGCAGCACAACACAAACAAAAGAAAACATTGACTATGTACTATGACTACATACATCAATTGTCATTTATCAAAAGACCATAAAAAGTGAAAATAAGAATCTCTAATTTAGAAAAAATTATTTCCTATATGTAAAAATGATGAGTATTCAGAATGTATAGTAAAAACCCTACAAACAATAGAAAAACAAAAAATTATAAAACAAAACATGAAGATTCAAACTACACTTGACAGAAGGGGAAATCTGAATCATTATTAAAACAATTAAAAATATGCTCAATTGTATTAGCAATATGAAAATACAAACTAAAATCAATATGTCATGCCATTTTACTTGTAACAGCATTATCACAAAAATTCATAGCCTTCAAACATCAAATATTGGTGATGATGTGAGATGACAACTTTCATATATTGCTGGCAGGAAGAAATGCAAATTAGTACAAACACTTTGGAAAATTAGTTGGCATTATCACAATAAATTGACGACCATATATGTACAATGACTAGAAATTCTAATCTGCAATATTTATCTGGAAGATCCTCCTGTATACCTACTCCAAGAGGCATATATATCTTCATAGGAGATGAAATGTCCATCAGCAGAATAGATAAATAAATTGTGTTATATCCATACAGTGTAATACCGCATAGCAGTACACATGAATGAACTCCAGTTACCTATAGTAACATAGAGGGGAAAACCTAAAATTCAAGGATCTCCAGTTGTGCTAAAAAAGCAAGTCTCAGTTAAATATATACAATTTAATTGTATTTTAATAAAGTTTAAAGTATGTGAAATAAACCATGAATTTTTTAAAAACTCAAAATGAATGATAACATTTTCTAAAGCAAATGAAAAATAAATCCAAAATTCATGGTAGAGATTCTCCCTGAAAAGAAGGGAAGCGATAGGGGAAACAGTATTACAAAGAACATATTAAAGACAATGAGACTGCCTTATCCCTTAAACAGGGTAGTTTGCATAATGGGTTTGTTTATTATGATTCTTTTTACTTTATACCTCTTTTTAATTCATGTGTCTTAAATAATAAAAATTAAATTTTAATTAGTTTTAAATTGACTGTTTTCAAGTGAAAATATAATTTTAAAAATGCCCAAAATGAAAAAAGAGAATCTATATAAATCAATATTCAAGAAATTTATATATAAAGTTTTATATAATGCAATTAAAAATATATATATACATTTTACTTATACAAAATATCGATTTAATTACACTGTCTACTAAAATGCTACATGGCTATGAGAATTCAGATATTTATTTGAAAACTAATTTATGCAAGTTCTGAAACTGAAATTTTATTATTTCATAAAAAGGAAGTGCCAGCCTCTTCAGATTTCAGCTTAAGAAATAAAAATTTTGGATCATGCCTTGCTTGAATCCAATTAAAGTAGATTTCAAAGACATTCTGCTCCTTTCCATGTAAGCTTTCCTAATACAGAAATTTTCAGATATATATAGATAGATCTCTCTCTATATATCTATACAATTTAATGTATTACCCATGCTTAGAATTCTCAAATAGGCAATAACAGAGCAATAATTTAAATTATCACTGCTGTAATAATTGATTCATTTCCTGACTAAACCCCAGAAGTAGGGTAAATCCTACTTGTAAACTTCATTTTCCTCAGTATATCTCTTTCGGTGGATTTACCTCACTTGGAAATTGCTGTCTTTTTCTTCTGTTTCTAAAAATTAGATTATAAGTTCCATGAGAACAAGGATCTTATCTGTCCTATTTACCTATCCCAGAATTTATCATAGTGCCTAATAACTAGTAGATATTTGATAAATATTTATTAAACTAACAAACAGATCATTATCACAAGTTAGTGAACTGAGGAGGGATAAAAATAAAATACAACATTTCAAAAGTAATATAAGGTAATAATTATTTTTCCTACTTAAGACTTAAGTGCACACATGGTTCAAAAAATATTTATATATTTAATTTTTATTAAATTTAATTTTTTATTTGGTAATATACTTACATGGCTCAATTGTCAGTAAAATATACACATTGAGAACACTAGATTATACTCATTTCCTTTTCTACCGTATTTCTCTCCTTGTACTCCCTGAAATAATTACTTTTCTAAGTGGGTTTCCAGTGTTTCATTATGCAAATACAAGCAAATATGAAAAAATATTTTTATTACCTTCCTTTAAGTTCATGAAAAAAGTCACATATGCTATAAACACACTTCTACATCTCACTTTCTTCTCTTAAAAATATGTCCTGTAGATCTTTCTATGTAGAGACACCAAGAACTGCCTCAAACTTTTGTATAGGTACACTGCATTCCATTTTATGAGTGTACACTATTTCATTGAATTTTTTCCCTTGTGTTATTTCTAGTCTTGTCCCATTAACACTGTGGTGATGTTTAACCTTTGTACATAAATCATATTGGGTTTGTGCAGGCACATTTGGAGGATAAACACCCAAAGGTGAAAATGTTGGGCTAAAGTGTAAGCGTATTAGTAATTCTGAATGATACCACTCCACAGCGATTATACTATTTGGTATGTCCATAGTATGTCTAGGTCTTCTAAGAAACAAATGTCAAGAGGGCACTAAAGATGATTTTATTTGGGTAAATGCCTGAAAGTAAATAGAGACGGTGGCAGGCAAGGCTGGGAAAGCAGGATGCAAGTCTTCCCCTCATGAAAGAGAGAGAGGAAAATGTTGAGCAGAAGTGTCCTAATCAGCCATGTTGTCTAAGGAATGTTAGGCAAAACTGTCAGGAAAATTCTTGAGCCAACATTAGCCAACAAAGGGCCACTCTTTCTCTACTTTTGAATCTTTGCTTTGAGTCTCAGTCACTGGCAGGTGACACCTATGGGAAGCCAAAGAACAGCAGCAAGGACCCTTGGTCAATTGTACTCCCTTGAGTTGGAAATTTGCTAGGCATGTAAAGACAAATACAAATTAAAAATGAGAGGCTTTGTTCTCCCTCCCTGATGAAAATGGGAGAAGAGATTTCTCCCTCTTTCCTTTTTTCTTTTAAAGCATTTATCTTAGAACACTTTTAATTGTAAGTACTTTCTCATGTCTTTGAAATATGTATAAATCCTTCTGATGACTAGATAGGCCTTTTGTTAGCTGACCTTTTGTCAGCTTTATGATCCAGGAATGTCTTTCTCAAGAACCTGGGAGTCATCTCTTTGAAATGTAAAAATCATGGTGATAGCATCCCTTCTCCCAATTTCTGAGGGAAAGTAGAAGCCTGAGCAGTGGGTACCTTGCTCCAAACCTACTTTTTCTCATGAAGAGCCGAGAAGCTTATTTTTCCTCTGGAAAAGGTGATAAGTTAATACAGATAACCAAGTAAAGTTAGGATGAACTATTTGTGACAAATAGTGTTGTCCAATGCTCTTACTTGATAACTCGCTATTGTTTGTCTTGAAACATTTATGTAATGGGTTGTATCTGTTTGGGTATACAAGGGAGCAAGATGTCTTTTCAGTCTCTTAGCAAATTGCCTGTGATGTCCATCACGTTCTGGCTTAATGCTTATTCAATAATAAAAGTGTTTTCTTTTTCTACTACCATTGTGGAGAAGATTTCTGGGTTAGAAGGAAATTTTATTTTTAATTATATTTTCCCAAAAGGTACAACAGAAAGGCATTTGGGTGTCAATTTACCAAAGTTTGGTTTCAAACCTTTTACTTAACTTGTTAAGGTGTTCAGTTTTCCTGTCTTTAAATGGGCAAAGTTTTACTTGACTGCTTATCTAAATCATTGTGTGGTAAGAAGAGGCTAAGTGAAGTTATGAAAATAAAACAACTTTGAAAATATATTGTATGATGTAAGATTATTAATTTTTACTTCCATAACATTAGTTGAAGATATCACTTCAGAAGCATTTATAAGATTTATTATCAAATGCTTGTAAAAGCATGGAATATACTAGAAAGATTTATAAGCCATAAATATATTTAGCCAACTATGTTTACTACATAGTCCAGAAAAGCACTCTTATTAGCACTTCAATTTTACATGAATGCAGTTTGCATGAATAGATGAGGAGAAACACTGAGTCCCTAGCAGCAGAGAAATACCGGGAGAAACATTAATGATTTTGAGCAGCAAAAGGGCTTTCCATGAATTAATAAATAAGCTATTTGGTGATGGTAATTATAGCATTTATCTCTACCTTTGTATGATACAAATATATCTGGGATGAGCAAATAGACATAAATTGGGGAAACATGACATTACTATATCTCATAATAAATCTTAGTTGAAGGATGGTACTCACTTTAAATAGGGCAAATAGAAAATTATGAATTTCATAACTCTAAAAGGTTTTGCTTTGCTCATTCTTTTACTATCCTTGTTGAGTCCCAATTATGACATAAAATGTTATTTCTTTTGTTGAATTTACTTTCTTCACTCCGCCACTCTTAAACCAGATTTAAAGAAAACTGTTTCCTGTGATATAGGGATAGAAGTTCTGGCACTGGGGCACCTGGGTGGTGCAGTTGGTGGAGTGCCCAACTTGATTTCAGCTCAGGTCATGGTTTCAGGGTCATGAAGTTGAGCTTCCTGTGGGGCTCCACGCTGGGTGTGGAGCTTCCTTGGGATTCTCTTTCTCCCTCTCCCTCTGCCCCCATCCCAACCCTGCTCACTCACTCTCTCTCTATCTAAAAATAAATAAATAAATAAATAAATAAATAAATAAATAAACAAACAAACAAACAAACAAAATAAAGGAGTTCTGGCAGAACTTATACTTGTAATATGAGCATCGTGCCAAGCAAACCCTATTTAGATACTACCTTTATTAGGCTCAATAATCGATGAAACAAACACTTATCTAAAGGAGAGGCACTTAAATACATTTTCACAATGGAAATTTCTCTATTCAAATTACATAACATACAGCTTAAGCTGGCACTGAATTCTCTACAACTAGACTGAGATGTGTGCCATCATCTTTTTGCCTTTCCTGTTGTGTTTTTCCCAAAGGGTGCATTTACCTATTCTGCATTCTACCTTGGTTACTTTCTTTGACCTTTTCTTGCTTCATTTCGCTCCTTTTGACTTACAAATCCTTTTCAATCTATAGTAAATGCAATGGATAAATAGCACAATTTTAACTTCTCATTTCTTTATTTTAAATACAGTCTTTCTGCAAACGGCTGGTAGTATTTATAGCAACATACCAATATTCTACTTTTCCATAAAAGATAACAGTCAATACTTTTGAAAATTTTAATCTTCTCCCATTCTACACAAAGAAAACTACTTTAGTTTCTATATAGTAGGAAAACTTCAAAAGATAAGAATGTATGTACAAATTTCTAAGATGCCAAAATCTCACTTATATTTAAAAAGTGTGGGTATGGTGTAAATTATTTGTGTTAGTGAAGATACTTGAAACAATCAGATTATTACATGTGGAAAGCTCTTCCTGACTTTTAAAATGTGTTTCTTGAGGCTTCATTCCATAAATGCTATATGTGCTGTTTGAAAAACTACAGCAATAGATATAGGCTGAAATAACACAAATATCTGCCTGTAAAGACATTTTGAAGACACATTTTAATTCAAAAAAAGAAGAAAAAAAAACATAATAAATACTTTCCTAGTACAGAAATCTGCATATCAAAAATAAAACAATATATCAATCAATTTAGGATTATATCAAATTATAGATATTACAATGTATTCCAAATCTTTCCTCACAAAGCTCACGGAAAAGATGAAGATACTTACGTTATAAGTCTCTCTGCTCAGCTTCTGTTTGGATCCTGTGCTTTTCATATAAGTGCTGATGATTTTTTTTCTTCATCTAGAGAAATTGGGTCCCTTTGATGCTGCTTTTTAGTATCAGGACACATATTTCACGTTCCTTTTTTTGTGAAATGCTTCACACTTTGCAGTTGTTCAACATTTAGATTTTTAAAAATACTATGAAGCACTGTTCCCCATTCCTGATTTCTCTTTCAATTGGAGGGACATCTATTGACATAACTCTTCTTCTTATTCCCTCTTTTTAAAAAAACATTTTTAAAAAATGTTGTTTTTTTATTTAGCTAAGTTCCAAACACAAATCTATTGGAGTCTACAGCTCGGGTTCTTACACATTATATTCCATTTTGCCCCAGTTTGGCTCTACACATTTGCTATTAAGCTGTGGATGAATTGAATTCCAACTAACCCCTCCTCCCATAACCCCCCCCCCCCCCCCAGCCAGAAAGGCAGCATCTTATAAGAACATAAAACTAATGAAAATGAACCTGTTTAGGCATCTGAAGGGATAAAACAATCATACATTTAAACTAAATATTAGTTTTTAAACATTTCATATTTCAACTTCTGAGAGCTGGAGACTCTTCTAATATTAACATGCCATTATTATTAAGCCTGACTGCCTGCTGTGAACCATGGTGAAGCACACGGAAGAATCTCACTACAGGCAAATACAAGCACTGAGATTTTAATGGCTGTTAAGTAAATCTAAACTTAAAAATAAACAACAGGCTTAATAGAGGCTTAATTATTGTCACATGCAGTGTTTCGAAAAAACAGAATTTATCTCCATAACCTGTCATGAAAATATATTTCCTCTTGAAGGAAAATCTTATTTTTATTTTAAAATATGTGGGATGTGCTAAGCAAGCAGATACTTCTCTGTTTCATTATTGATTACTTTCCTTTATATATAAGACAAGTCTTGTAGATGGGATAAATTTAGACCGTTAGACTACAAAAATGAGGCATACACTGCTCTTTGTCATACACATTAATGTGTCCAGCTTCTTCTGACACTTAATTTAAAATATTGGTCAAGTTAAAACTTGATATTGGTCTACACTCTATTTGCTTTGGCTTTTGTCTTATTGCTAATCTTGTTAGCTTGCTTTTTTTAGAGCTGCAACTGATGGATTTTTATTGATTACAATTTCATATTGATATGTCTTAAGCATATCTACAAAGACATACACACACGAAAAAGCATAAAGACTTTGCCTTTCTCACATTGGTGGTCTATCTATCTATCTATCATCATCTATCTATCTATCTATCATCTATCTATCTATATCTATCTATCTATCTATCATCATCTATCTATCAATCTATCATCTATCTATCTTATTTTAATTGGTAAGAAAGTCATAGATTTGGCAGAAGAAAATCTTAATAATTATTTATTTTAATCTCTCCATGTATATATGAGCAAAATGAAACATAAAGAGATTAACAGGTGGTTTGAAATATAACTTCAAGTAAATGCAAGGTTTCCTGATTCTAAGGATATGAAGCTATTACATTTTATCTACCACATGATGACCTGTCATACCCAGATCAGAAGTTCCTCACCATATTGGTAAGATCCCTTTCTAAGTAGTCCTGGACAAAGCCTGATTTGGGGAAAATATCTCACTTCTTGGCGTGCAAGGTAACTTCACTGGATTTTTCAGACACACTTTTCTTTTTTCTTTATTTTAAAAATTCAGTGTTCAGATTGGCAATATTTGCAAAGTGAATATATCTGCACAGCCATCACTCAAATCAAGATATGGAACACTACCACTACTTCAGAAGCCTCCCCTATATCTCTTCCCAGTAATTACAGTTCCCACGTACCCATGATTCTGATTTCTACCACTAGAGATTAATTTACTTCTTTTTGAATGCTAAATAAATGAAAGCATACTACATGTTTTCTTTAGTTTTTGACTTTTCATTAAATAAACGCTATCTGTGAGTTTTATCCTTGTTGTACGTTCATTTTCATTGCTATATTATATTGCATTATACAAATATACCACAGTTTATCAATTTATTCCATTATTATGGTTTCTACTTGTGACTACTATAAATAGTGTTGTTATTACTATTCTCTACAACTCTTTTAACATGCAAAATAACACACTTCTGTATATTCAGAAGTGGAATTGTTTGGTCATAGGCTATACTTGGTTTTGGTAGACTATGCCAAAGCTATACTATACTAATTTACATGTTACACAGTAATGTATGATGGTTTAGATTATTCTCTACCCTCACCAATACCTAGACATATCAGCTTTTTAATTTTTAATATTTTTGGCTATTTTAATAGGTGTATGTAGGATGTTATTTTGTTTTACATTTTCATTTCCCTGAGTACTAACCATGTTGAACACCCTTTCATTCATTAGATATCTCTTTTTTACCCCATCTGCAGCTATTCTTTATGCTTTTCCATCCTGTTCTATGTCCCCAGAAGGCTAACTTGTACTGACTACACCAATAGGCTCTATTCCCCCTGGGCTTCATCATAGAGATCATTGATAGTGGATGAAAGGGAGGCAAAGAGGGAATAGAATCAGACAATATTTTTTTCTCTCTACTGCCTTCCTTTGGTTATGCTTCAAGCTGTCTTTGACTTTCCATGGAAAGGCCTCAGACTGCAAGTCAACATGCCTCATGGCTTTTTCCATCTGCAATTTCCCACTAACTGATTCTTTTTCCACCCCAAATATCTAAGGGTAATACGGGAACTTTGCTATCCCTGGCATATTTCAGTGTCTCTTGTGGTTTTCCTATCCCTCTCCAAAACTATGGGAATTGTTTGTTTTAAGCCCTCCTCTATCCAAATTGGAATGTACTATCTACTTCCTGCTGGAAATCTGTATGATATGCATTACTATTTCTAAATTGTATTGAGCATATGTGGAAAGGTGTTGTATTCAATATGGGCATTTGAAAATTAAGCGGAGAATATTTAGTAGAAAATAGAGTGTTTTAGAGTACACCTCCCACCAGGACCTTAAGTAATAAATGTTTGCCAGGGTAGAACTCTTGTTTAAGCAAATAAGATATTCTACTTCACTGGCATGTTAGGCCAAGTCCTTAAGCAGGTTCTGATTGCTTTTAGAATGATTTAAACCATGTTTTGTAGCAATAAAATTGAAATTAATATATGTGGTGTGATCTCAAAAGAGTGTACACCAGATTTGTCTAAGGATCTTACCATAGTGTCTTAAGTTCTATTCATTATCTACTTATTTGTGATAAGGTAGGAAATCTAACAATTTGTAACATTAACTTCTAAAATTATGATATCCTTCACTATCTTCTTACATACTTTTAAGTCTTGTTTCAGATGTTACTTTCAAGCCTGAGTCAAGTAAAACCCTTTCTTTAAGGGATAAAATGTCTTTATCATAATTATCAAAATGCTACACCAAACCAAAGCACAGAGAGCAGGGAGAACTTAGAGGAATTGGAAATCTCCAAATTCCTAGGAAAAATGAGAAAGATGATTGTAATTTCATCTTTCCCCCTGTAAGAAAGGAAGCCATAGTTATGAAAAAAAAAAAATAGACCTAGCAGTAATGCCAACTAAGAGCTAGCTCAAGTTAAAGTATAATAAGGTAGTTTTATGAGAGAATTAAATAGAACTGATAACAGTTGAGTACAGTTTTATGGGATCATGAGCTCTTCATCCTCCAGTTTACTCCCCTACCTACTGCAATTTGGTGTCTGACCCAAAGATTCCTTTGGTAAGTGCTCTAAAAGTCAGTAGTGATCTTGCAATGTTCAGCCTTCTCCAAATTTATGTAGCAATTAAGAATGTAGTAGACCACTCTTTGTCTCTTGAAACTCAATGATACAATATCCAGTTCCTTAATTTGGCTCTCTTCTTTCTGGCCACTCCTCTTTTGCCCTATCCTGATTTCCATTTCGCTATTCACCTTGCTAACATTTGTGTTTCAAGGGTTCAATTATTGGATCATTTCTCTGCTCATTCTACATGATTTCAGTGGGTTAACTTAATCCCTTCATAAGAGTGTTTCTTTATTTCAGTGATTTCCAAATCTTTATTTATTAAAACCTCCCTTATGTAACATAGACCTGTATTCTAAAATTGCTTACTAGGGGCACCTGCGTGGCTCAGTTGATTGAGCATCTGACTGGTTTTGGCTCAGGTCATGATCTCAGGGTCATGGGATCAAGCCTGGAGTCAGGCTCCATGCTCAGCAGGGAGTCTGCTGGATATTCTCTCTCTTCCTCTCCATCTGCCCCTCCCCCCTGGTTGCACATGTGTGCGCTCTCTCTCTCTCTCTCAAAATAAATAAATCTTAAAATAAAATAATAAAATAAAATTAAAAAAAGGCTTACTAGATAAATTTCACGTGGATACTCCGCAGGAGATTTTAGTTTTAACACATTCCAGGTCAGTGTTCTTTTCCTCTCCAAAACTGTTCTTTCCCTTTTATGTTTCCTTTCAGTTAATAAAATCACTATTCAGTGAGGCACCCAAGCTATGAAACCTCATTATGATCCTCAACTCATCCATTCATCTCATGTCTCACATTCAGTCACCACATAGTGTTAATTCCATCTTCTGGATATCTTTGGAATCTGTCTTCTACTTCTCATTCCCACAGCTACATCTCTTGTTTACAGGCTCATCACCCCTTTTTTTGGTGTGTAGTGATGGTCTTCTAACTAATTACCTGACTCTTATGGCTGGCTCACAAATATCTTGATTTGCTATTGATCTTTGGAACTGCTATACATGTGTTTCTAAAACACAAATCAAACCATATTCCACTCATTTTAAAAGCTCTAATTACAGAATTAAATACACATCTGGCTTGGATGAACAAGGATTCCAACAACAGTATGTTCTTTAAAAAAGAAACATAAGAGAAAAAACAAAACAAAGCAATGGATCTCCCCACATAGAAAATGCTTAAGATGAAGCATTCTTATTAATTTTTAATGCAATGTTGGATTTTATGGGTTTTAAAATCTTACATTATTTATCTCTAAACAATTGAAGGATATAATACAAATTAATTATACTTATTGTCCACTTTTGGTTTTCTCTTTAAATAAAATTATTCCACAGTCACCTTCACATACATACATGTAATTTATATCTTAGGTAGTTACATATACATATGTATATACTGCTTAAACAACAATCTCAGAGAAACAATTATTTATGAATTCACAAAAATTTATGAATTCATTAAAAATGAGACTAAACTATTTAATTAGAAAGATTTAATTTTTTTTCAGAAAGAACTCTTGGGGCGCACTGAAAAAATGAAAATTGTTTCTAATCAGCATTTTCCCCTTAATGAATAGGGCCAATGAGTTGGTATTAAGATGTGCATATATAAATAGGCTTCTGCAGACACGTGACATTACACACCTGCCTGATACCTTTAAATTGCAAATGCAGCTTTTTCTTTTCTTTTTCTGTTTTGCATATATTTATAGTAATTGAATTGTTTTTCATATGTGATAAAACTTCTATTGCTTTCTATTATTTAACATTTCCAGTGCTCTGCTTAATTGTAATATGCTGGCTAACTTTGGGTATCAATAAATTACATAGGGAGAACAGGTAAATTTCAACCTCATAAATTATTATTATTCTACTGTAACTCTAGAAAAAATGCAATGATTTTAAAAAGGTCTTCTTTCCTTTCTTTTTTTTTAAAGGTCTTATTTCTAAGGAAGTTGCTCTTCCTCCTTCTTTTCCCGAAATGCTTTTAATAACTCTAGGTTTCTGATTTATGCTTCTAAGGAGGTTGCAAACTCAAGGAACATAGACTGACTGTGTGGGCAATACATCATTACAGATTAAAACTATTAACAGTTTAGTTTACCATGATTCCTCTCTATTAAGGAGTGAAAGAGCAGCAAAATAAAAACTGTTCACATCTTGATAATTAATTATCAATGAGAAAAACAAATAATATTTTTCAAGTCCATCTCTTATTCTCTGACCCTACTGATAAAAGGAAGGACCTTTTGAAGTTGAAAAGAAGAAGTCTGAAGTTTTAGTATTTTCCATTTATGTAAGATATTCTTGTATTCGTATCAGTTAGCAACAGAGTGACAAGAACTATAGTAAAGGATATTATCTGATAATTTCTCTACGTGGAAATTGACACTGAGATAAAAAAAGTTCCCCTCAATATAATGACTCAAATACAATCAGTAATCAATGCTGCAGATTACCATAATGAATTAACAATTCTCCTAAGATAAGTGTTTAATAAATGAGGGTAGGGAGATACAGGGTTTTTTGTTGCTGTTCTTCTTTTTGTTTTTTGTTTTTAATGTTGTTACAGATAATACTTAGAGACCCAAAGAGTTTTCTGGGCTTTTTTCAGAACACAAAGTAAAATAATATTTAGTCAAGATTACAATTCAGGTCACCAGACTTCCATTTCTACGTTTCTCTGAGGACTGAATCTACTAGAACCTAGTTAGAGTTATAAACTTAGGAGCTTAAGTAATGGAGGATACAAAAAGATCTTAATATTCTTACAATGAAGAATAAACTTTGGGACATAATTGTATCAGCAGTCAGAGGGAAAGACATTTCTTCATTTGACATAGTTTATAGTCCAAGTAATTTAATTATTATATATGTTTGAGCTTAATTTAAAGTCTTAGATAACCATAATGTTTGCCTAATATTCCAAATTCAGGAAGGGATAATATAGATGAATGCGTAATAAATAGTCCTGAAAGAAATGGATCCCTATCTCACACAACATACAAAAAACAATCTCAGGTGGAATTTATGTTCATCCAAAGACACTTATAAAATATGGAAGTCTACCAATAATCTGGGAGAGGGGCTTTACAGCACATAAAACCAACACAGCATAGATACAGAATACATACTAAATAATTCCTAAGAATCAATTAAAAAAAGGCAAAGCAATAAAAATTGAGCAATACAAACCATCAGAAATTTCACTGCAGAATAAGCACAAATGTCCCATAAAATTTATAAAAAGATGTTAAATTAATTGATGATTAGGGAAATAAAAATTAGAACTACAATTATATACATTTTTATACTCAGTAGATGGGCAAAGTCAAATAATGCCATGTTTTGACAAGAATGTTAACTTATGGGAATTTTAATAGTCACTGCCACTCTGAAAATCAGTTTAGTGTAACCAAGTAAAGAGGGATGTACATGTACATATCTCATAACTAGCAATTCCACTCATTACCTACCCTAGAAAAACTCCTGTATATGTGTATCAAGATATATCTACAAAAATTCCTTCTATCAGTGTTGTCTATTACAGCAAAAATACACTCTGACCCCAGCACCCACAAATGGAATAATTTGCAGTATACTCATATAATGATTATAATACAATAGTGAAAATGAAAGATCTAGAGCCCAGACATCATAATAGATGAATTTAAATCCACAATCTGAGCTCGAAGAAGCATCTCATAAAAAAATCTACAGATACATTATATTTTCTTAAAAATGTTTGATATCTTGGCCTAAATAATAGCTACACAGATATTTCTCTAATTTTTGTCTTTAAACTACATGCTTATGTTTCTATGCCCATTTCTAACATATGCTATATTTCAGATTTTTTTTTTTAACATATGAAAAGGCAACAATTGTTGATGAAGGAAGGGAAGACATAAGAAGGAAAAGCATTTGGGGGCACTTTTCTCATGGAGTTTGCTCTTTTTTTTTAAGATTTTATTTTTTTGGCCGGGAGAGAGAGAGAAAGCGAGTGAGCAGGGGGAGGGGAGGGAGAAGCAGACTCCCCACTGAGCAGGGAGCCCAATGTGGGACTCGATCCCAGGACCCTGGGATCATGACCTGAGCCAAAGGCAGACACTTAACCAACTAAGGTACGCAGGCACCCTCATGGAGTTTACTTTTAACTCTACTCTAGAGTCCTAGATTTTTGGTTTCTCTCCTCAGTTTCTCCCTCATGCCTAACTGCAAAGCCTTTCAACTTTTCAGAGCTCCATTTTTTTTTTTTTTGTACATGGGCTATGGAAGTTTTGATAGAAGAATTAGTAAAAGCAAAAATGCTAGTTCTCTATAATCTCCTTGGAAAATTAAGCTTTAAAATGTCACATCATTGACACTGGTAGTGGTGTATAAACTGTTGGGAAGAAGACAACATCAGCAAGGGCAACAGAATTGGCATTGGTGGGGGAGTCAATGGTTGCAACAGCAGTGAGCTAAACCTTCAAAAAAAAGTAACACTAACTGAAAAAGGAATACTGTGTTGGTGGTCACTGTTGGCAGGGCTGACACTTTAAAAATGGATAACAGTAAGAGATTACATCAAGTAGTATAGAGCTAGAAGAGAAAAGGAGGAAAACAGCAGACAAGCTGAAGCAAGTAATAACTTTTACTTAAAAACTTTTTTTCCAAGTTTTTATTTAAATTCTAGTTAATTAACTTACAGTGTAATATTAGTTTCAGGTTTACAACACAGTGACTCAACATTTCCATACAATACCTGGTGCTCATCACAAGTGCCCTCCATAACACCCATCACCCATTTAACCCATCCCCCACTGACCTCCCCTCTGGTAACCATCAGTTTGTTCTCTATAGTTAAGAGTCTGTTTCTTGGTTTTCTTTTCTTTTCCCCCTGGCCATGTCCATTTGTTTTGTTTCTTAAATTCTATATATGAGTGAAATCATATGGTATTTGTCAAAAATAGCCAATTATGCGAAGAGCCCATATGAATGGATAAAGAAGATGTGGTATATATATAACGGAATATATAACAGAATCTTACTCAGCCATAAAAAAAGAATGAAATCTTGTCAAATGCAACAGTGTGGATGGAGCTGGAGAGTATTATGCTAGGTAAAATAAATCAGAGAAAGACAAATACCATAATAACTTTAGAATAAGTTTTCAAAGTACAGATGAAACCGTCAATAAGGATTCCCACCTAGCACAATCTCAGGGAAGCTTAAGGAATCTGAAGTTGCTTTGTTAAGACAATCAGGTTTGGGAAGGGCAGCTGGTGGTTATAATAGACACCTTTAAAATATATACTTATTATGTTACATTTATTGATTACTTACGCCAAAGTCACCAAATCCTTCAGGATATGGGTTTTACCAATTTGGAAACATACATATATTTCCCATTGTTATTGTAATTATTTGGCATCATATAGCCAGAATTAGTGTTCAAAAGATTTTGGTGTTGGCTTGCTGTTGTAAACACAATTTATGATATTTTTTCCACTAATAATGTATTTTGGGTACTAAACAACTAATTGCTGAATGGACGTTTGAAACATACCATATTTATAAATTGGGAAATACCCATATATGGAAAGGGAATTTACACAAGGCATTGTCTGTTGATAAATATTAAATAGAAAATTTGTGGAAGAGCATGCATTTTAGGAGGCCACAAAAGGAAAGCAATATGTTGGCTAAGTGGGGTTCTTTCTAAAGAATGGAAGTGATCACAGACCACTGAAAAGGGGAATAAAACATCTAACTAAAAAAGAGAGAGGCAAATAGGAATGATGTAAGTTTTCCTGGCAAATAGGAATGATGTAATTTTTCCTTCCGCAGATGAGATGAAGGAATATTCACTGATGTGAGAGGCTTGGTTTTCAGAATACGGGAATCAGGTTCACAAAGCCAAGGCAGCATTGAACCATGACTGCCAAAGCAACAGCAACAACAATAACAACAACAACAAAACTGAGTAGTGGTAATTCTGAGAGATAAAATACTGTGATAAGTTTACTTTTATTTTCTTTTGTTTTTGCTTATTTATTTTGTTTTAAAGAAGCCCAAGTAAAAGAACTTCTTATATGATCAACTGAGGTTACCTTTGCGTTTTAAAGACTCTCATAAGATTAGGTACCTGCCAGAATGACAGGAGTTAGTTTTGCCAGTTTCATAAATGCAAGTCACTTAAATAACACTGTTTTTATAAATTAAGATTATTAATATAATTCCATGATAAAAGTACCTGTTCTGAATTCCAAATTTCTATCAGAACCAAAAAGATTAGAGGGCTTTGAAAAGGGAAAGTAAAGTGAGATGCCAACTTGGCAATATTTCATGAAAATAATTATCTGTGTAAATGCAGGGAAAGAATACACTACCAAGGAAGAGCCTATAATGATACATTAAAATCCAAGAAACATATTAATACAATTACATGAAAATGATTTATAGATATCATACAGAGCTCTCTTTTCATGTTGTTCCATTTAAATAGTTACTTATGGAACACTTACATATTGTAATTAGTTATTTATTATATTTATTATATAAATTGTAATTATATTGTGAGTAGTTAATTTTTCTTATATATTATACTTAGTTATGTTCTTGGACAATTATTATACATAGTAAAACTTATTATATATTGTAATTAGTTATTTACCGGGAAAAACGTGTGTGTGTGTGTGTGTGTGTGTGTGTGTGTGTGTGTGTGTGTGTAGTATGGTTTTTGATGTGGATAAGAATTCAGATTGGTACCTTTTGTGGAGTTTTTAATATAACCATGAATGCATATGTGTTAACAGTAAATCTTTTACCCACATTCATTAAGCAAATATATACTGAACAGGGTCAAACATGCTTCTATATGTTCAAGATATAGCAATGAACGAAACAAAGAAATTTATCTCCTTATGGATTTTATATTCTATTTCATAAAATTTTTCAAAGGCTGCATTTTCTTTCCTTAAATATGCAGCCTTCCACCGTATTTAAAAATTGCAAATTACTAATCACTAACTAGAAGAGGAAAAAGTACAGAAATGTTATTTTTTATTGTTAACATTGACATTAAGAATTGCAATCAACATTTGCTCTTGTAGAGTCAATTTCATTCATGATTCTCAAAGAACTATAACATTCTAATTAATTTTACAACACCCAAGAGAGACAGATAAGTATTATTATTCCGATTTTACAAATGAGGAAACTGTTACATGGAAGTTGAATTCACATTTTTCTCTACACCTCAATAGAGCTCTTAAGAAACCCCATAGCAATTGCAGGGTTTCAGCTCATGTATTGCTGTGTACCTCTGTGGCACTTTTTTCATTACTCAAGATAGACATTGTCTGAGAAGTGATACAGAAGAAATCTTTATGTGGACTTGGTTCTGAACAGTGTTATATAGTTGATGAGACCCACCTAGCAAATTGTATAGTAAAGGCAGACTGTCCCATGCTCATATTTTAAAATCATTTCTACATAGATATAAAGCCAGATATAGATTTGGTTCAAGAAACCAGGATCATTTGTCCAACACCTTCTGATTGGAAGGCCCAAATAAAACCGTAAATACAGTTTCTTCAACACAGCACACTAACCAACTCAAACAGAAAAACTAAACTTTCCTTTCTGCAATAAGCTGACAAACTAACAATTGCTGTATCCTAACAGATACATTAATGCTCAGTTACTTCACAGTGGACAAAATAACTGATTCAATTAGTCAGTGAATAATTAGGGATTTAAAAACAAACCAAACATCACATTAAGTAGTTTAAATAGAGGGGATATCACATAACAATGTAGTATATAGTATAACAATCCTAGAATTGCTAAGACCAAGCAAGTGGCGAGGTGGAGCATACAGAAGTCAGCAAAATGCAAGCCACTACACCTAGAACTGGAAAAATACAGGAAGGAGGAGGTACAGGAGCCTGGGCGTGCCAGGCTTGAGCAAAAGAGCAGACATACCCACTATTCTCAGGTACACATTCTCATATGCTGTTATCTTTCTGAGAAATCAATAATAAATGCCTTTTCCCCAGACCTCCTGGACACAAATCTTCCAATCTGGTTTCTCTAAGTCCCAGACAAACCAAACAAATAATTAGCCAATGCCTGTGAACCTTTGAATGTGTTTTTCCTTCCATGCAAAATGGAGAACTAGATTTAGGGTCCAAATTTCAGTTCACATTTAGGGATGCACTGATTGGATTATTGCAATAGTTTTTTGACTTTTTTTTTTTCCTGCTTCTCCTTCCCATTTTTTCCTACCTGATAGCTAGAGTGATCCTTTTAGAACATGAGGTGTATCAGGACTCTCTGCTCAAAACTCCGGAGAAGTTCCCACTCACTCAAAAGGAAGTCAAAATCCTGACATAGTTAAAGACCATTTGTGGCCTTGTCCTAACTCTGTGAACAGTCTTTCAGTACTGTCAAAGTTAAATAGACTAGAAAGGCTTTATTCAAAACAAGTGCAATAGGGGAGAGAGACTGAACTCAACACACTCAAACAAAAACAAAGGGCTGGAGAGTATTTAAGAGCTGGGGTAGATCATAGGTTACCTGTGTTTACTAATTGTACTCGCCCAAAGGAAAAGTAAACCTTCACTTATCTTCCTGAAAGGAGTCAGGTTTTTTATTGTTGTTGTTGTTGTTGTTGTGTGTGTGTGTGTGTGTGTTTTTCCTACAACTTAAGGCAAAGTACCCCCAGAAATTAAGCTCCTACTCTCCCACAGAAACTAAAAGATAGAGGTTCTCTTTCAATGTTTACATTTCAAAGATATTGTCTCTATGTCTTTGAAAAAGATATTTCCTAGGTTGTAAAACTGGTAAGAGAACAGAAGAAGATCTACATACATTTCAAAGAGGCAGAGGACTTACAATTTTAAGTTTTCTAAAGTAAATGCTTTAAGAAAAGGGAGGTTAAGGAATTAGCCAGAAAAAAGCCTGTCCAAAGTTTAGTCAAGTTGAGGGGAATAAGACCTTCTTGATAAGGCCTACTTACTCTTCTCAGCCTCAGAAATACTAGTTTCCTTCCTGTTCTTCAAACACATTTCTGTTTCATAATATTTGTATTTGATGGACCTTCTGTCTGGACTATTAGTCCATCAACTTACTACATGTTTGTTCTCTTATTTCCTTCTGATTTGTGCTAACACATCAACATAACAGAGGGGTATTTTATGATCACCCTATTTAAAACATCAATTTTCCAAGCTTCCTCTATATCCCTCACTGTGCTTCCATTTTTCTCTATATAATTAACAATATCTGATCTGTTATCTATAATTTAAGCCCTAAGAACCTAGATACTTAACGTGAATTATTTTCTCATATAGCCTCAGAAGCTAGCATATCATAAGTGCTCAATAAATTCTTGTTAAGTAAATGAATTAATGAAGTAGTTACTAACATTATTTCAGTTTTCAAAATAAGAAAAATGAGGCATAAATATATTAAATAAAAGTACTTAGAGCCACAAAGTCATTAAATGTCAGTTATTCATAACTATATACAATCTCTGCATAACTCCAAACCTAAATGGTTAGCTACTAATTAAATAATAGATTAGGAGCTGTCATTTTTTAAACAAATTTATTGTAATAATTTCAGCATATACAATTAATTATGGTAAAGCAGTTTATTCAACCTGTATATGATTTTTGTGTTGTCTAACCAAGTTATTCATAGTACCTACCACAGTAGCTGGCCCAAGATAAAGACTAAGTAAATAGTCATTGAATGAATGAGTAAATCAATGACTGGAGTTAAGCAGTGTGGATTCTTTTCATTGTTTATGTAAATTGAGATATTTGATTAACTTAGCTGAGTTTGGAAAGTATAATATGCAAAATGAGAATATAGGCTGAATGGTCTCTGTTAGTGATAGCACGCTAACCAATTAAATTCATACTCCCCCTTCCATGTATAAAGATAATTCTTGCTAAGGAGTAGCTACCCAACCACAGAGGATATTTCCCATTTTCCTTGCATCTAGGGTACATTCCATTAGTATATAATTGGAAGTAACGTATCACTTCTAGGCTGAAGTTTAAAGAAGCAAGTTTATCATCTCCAATTTCCCTTTATTTCCTGCTGAATGAATTTAGACGATTCTAAGGCCTTAAGGGAGGGTAGAGCCAAGAGATGAAAACCTGAATTACCATGTAGAAAAAATACCATTCACTCATCAGTAACACCTGAACAGTTATTTGAGTGTAAAATAATATTCCATGGTATACAGCAACTAAAATAGTTTATTTATTACAACATCCAGCAATAGCCTTGATATTATAATCACTAACGTATGTCCAAATACAAAATTCCATTTTCTACACCTCGTATTAAATTAGCAATTTTTAAAATGTTAAAGATAATTTCTTATGTATAAGACACAGAACAGTCATTGCATACTTATTATTTTCAGTTTTCAGTGCCATGACCCTAATCCACTTCTAATTAACTAACACTTTTAATGGGCACAGTTTCTAAGTGGCCTTTCTTCAATTTTTTTCTCTTTCAAATGTCCCTCAACAATAGTATTTTTCCAGTCATACATTAATTCTTTTAGAAGGGTTTGACAGAAATGCCTGACAGTCTTTCAATTTTTTCACAACATACCTATATAAGGGTTATCATCTTGTGCTCTCCAATGTAAATCTTCTACCTTATCCAGATCTTTCATACACACCGCTTAAAATCAACTCTGCTTTTTCAAGTCCTTGAATTCAAGTCCCTCCACTGAGTTTCTTTCTTTTCATCTGTACTAACAATCTTTTTTTTTTTTTTTTTAAGATTTTATTTATTTATTTGGGGGAGAGAGAGCAAGAGCAGGGGGAGGGGCAGAGGGAGAGGGAGAAGCAGGCTCCCTGCAGATTGGGAGCCAATGCAGAACTGGATCCTAGGACCCTGAGATCATGACCTGGGCCAAAAGCAGACACTTAACCAACTGAGCCTCCCAGGCACCTCCGTACTACCAGTCTTTTAAGATCTCTACTGTAACATATTTTCTTTGAAGGTTTTGCTGTATTCTGTCTAATTAATGTTGATTTCATCTATTTACACTTTGGATTCTGACATTTTAAGCCAGAAATGGAAAACATTTAATTTTTATCCCACCACCTTGAACCATTATGAGAGTCTTTCCCAATGATCTTATAAAAAGATTCCAAATACTTTGCAAAAGAGGGTTTCAGGCTGAAACCATCAATTAGGTTGGCTTAAAAACTGAGATCCATTGGCCCATTTCCATTTTAAATTGTGAGTATGTCATTAATTCTATTAAAATGTCTTTCTTATGTATATATAGTTCTACTACACTATAATATTATCAAAGAGGGGTTCCTATAATTGTACTAAACATAGAGGTTTTTAAAAAAAGAAACAGGAATCATGGTCAGTATTTTTTTAAAAAAGCCCTTAATAGCTGAAAATAAAAAAGAGAACCTAAAATTTCAAATATTCAAATGCATCCTTAACAGTGATTAAAAAACAAATGAGTCTGGGGGCGCCTGGGTGGCGCAGTCGTTAAGCGTCTGCCTTCGGCTCAGGGCGTGATCCCAGCGTTCTGGGATCGAGCCCCACATCAGGCTCCTCTGCTAGGAGCCTGCTTCTTCCTCTCCCACTCCCCCTGCTTGTGTTCCCTCTCTCGCTGGCTGTCTCTCTGTTAAATAAATAAATAAAATCTTAAAAAAAAAAACAACAAAAAAAAACAAATGAGTCTGGCAGCAGTGAGATATGATATTTTAAGTACTCTGTACTCTGTTGATCAGCAGTAAAAAACATAAAACATTTAAAGTTCATATTTAGAGAGAACATATTTGTCAAAAAAATTTCTATTAAAGTGCCACAATGCAGGAAAAGTGTTCCTTATAGTTTGGTTCAATTTAGCATAAAATTATTAAAACAGAGAAGTGAGAACAGAGGAAAATCGTGGTAGTAGAGTAATATTGATTGATTGATTTATCTATCTATTTTAGAAAGCAAAGTCTGTGATCTTTAAATAAATTAAAGCAAAAATCAAACACTACTCTGCTTAAAAAATGCTGAGGGCAACAATAATGTTACATAAAAATATTTGGCTGGTAAATATAAAAAGAAGTGAGTAAGAAACTAAAGTAACTTCAAGTTTTTGGGAGTTTTTTTCAGGTATATACAACATAAAACTTAATACAAAGTCATATAATTCCTATCAATGGCATCATGACAAGACTGTTTTTTCCCACAAAATAATCCTCAATAAACAGAAGAAAAAATTATTAGTCTTTGATTTCTTTCTTAAATTTCTTGAAATGTATTTGTTGGAGCAACGGTAGCAAGATTTGATACAGTAGTCTAAAGTTATGGATAAGCAACGTGTATGACAAAACTAAGCAAAATAAAACTATTCACTATTATACAGGTAAAATACAACTTTCAAGAGTCTGTTGTCTCTTAAATTTTTCAAATATTTAATATAGTGTTAAAAAAACACTGTTACGTTTTACATTCAAGCGTAGAGCACAATAATCAAAGTTGGTTAAATATGAAGATTTGCTTTTTTTTGGTGCAAAACTTTTCAGATTAATATTTGGAATTAAATGAATAACTAGCCTCCATGATTTACATAAAAAGCTACTCAATGGTTGAGATTTTTCTCTTCTAAACATTTACAGAAATGCCAACAGCAGATAAACAAAGGTATAAATACAGTTTATTTAGTGTTTATCTTCTCAGTCAAGTTCAAGTGTTCTGTCAATTAGAACTTAAACTAATTCAAGACATCTGCATAATGTGTTCTTATCACTGCCATAAGAGGAATCATGGTTGATAAACAGATTCAGGAGCATAGTGGCAGGCTAAAAATGAGTTATGCTACCAGGTGGTATGCAGAATGTTGGACTTAAATTGGGAAATTTCAGAAGTGTTTTATTATACAGGTAACTATGATAAAACTTTCAGTGTTATAGAAGAGTAATTTGCAATAATACACTCTAGATCAGGCCTGTAACTTGAAATAAAGGCAATAACTATAGTAAAAATATTCATATCTCTCACTGGCTTCCTTCAGACCTTCTCCTCTTTACAGAACTGTTGGTTGGAAGGGGTGGGGTAGACCCTTTAAAATGAGGCCCTTGAAGAAGCCTGGAGATTCCCACTGCTTGTCAGTTCTAGTTCTGGGAGCTGGCAGTGAGCCAGAACAGCTGGTGTGGAAAGCTGTTGTATAGTCACTTCTTTAGTTGCTACAGCTGCTGAGAATAAACCTGGGCTGTTTACCTGGGCCTTGTGGGATTCTCTCTCTTGCTCACCCGCCTGGCCAACCACAAACCAAGCAATCCTAGCTTCCATTTCTAATATACAAGGCCTTCCCAGGACTCGAAGAATTAATACTTCTCTGAAAATACCTTATAGTCAGAGAATACTTTGTTAAATCAGGAGGGTATAGCATAATGATAAGATGGTCCATTTGGAAGGATCAGACCATTACAGTCATAGCTAGGAATGGGATTTATAAAAGGTAACACCTATCAGAGCATGCCTTGAGTGTGATTATGAACATTTATCAGGAGGGACAGAGGTCAACAAACCCCATTGACCTTTGCTTTCTGAATTGTATTAGTCCTGAGGTCAGCATCTGGACTATCTGGACACCCTTATTATGTTTTTCTGCTGTGGTTAAATCCCAGACAGTTAAAGAAAAGCTAATCTGAGACGAGCATAGATATTACCCTTGTTTCTACCACTCCTTCTGTACAGAAAGCTTTTCTCCTAAAAAAAATAAAATATAAAACTTCAAGTTGTCCTTGACAACAAGGACAGGGTTAGTTATTTATACTAAGTTCTCATGATCCTTAGGCCTTCACCTTCATGGAAGTAGCATAAAATTAATCGTATTCAGGGTAACATTCTGTTTAACTTTCTTTTCTTTTTTCTTTTCTTTTTTCTCATTCAACATTCTGCTTAAAAGTCTGTCTATGTTGGTTTATATACAGTCTAGTTCACTCCTTTTAAATCCTCTGTGGTATTCCATTGCATTAAAAAAAACACAATTTATACATCTATTTCTACTGATGGAGATACTTGGATTAATTTCAATTTTTCACTCCTGCAAACAATATTTTAGGGCTCATTCCTGTGCATATCTTCTCTATAGGTGAAAGAATTTCAGTAGGATATGTAATAAAAGTATAATAGCTTTATCAAAGAATATGCATGTGTTAAATTATCCTAGGAAAACTGAAACTTCCATTCTAAATGATTTTACCAATAAACTCTTCAACAAAACGTGTACGGGAGTTTTCCTTCCCCAACATCCTATAAATACTTGATATTGCGAGATTCATTTTTATTTTGCTAATCACCTGGGTATGAAAAGAATCTCATTTTTCAAAATTTGCATTTCCCTACAGAAATGCAAAATGGCTGAGAGTCTTTTCATATGTTTATTGGCCATTGTGTTTCCTTGTTTAGTAATTCCTGTTTATATCCTTTGCACATATTCCTTTCCAGCTATGAAATTTTGTTGTGACAGTCCAAACTGATTAAGACATATAGTAAATCCTCCCTTTGACCAAACTTGAAGATATTCCCCTGTAATGACTTTTAATATCTGTAAAATCTTGATTTTCACCCTTAAGGCATGTGCCCATGTTTTATACATATGTATTTATATATATTTTATTGTTTATAAATATATGTTGTATGTTTAAATATTATATATATTATATTTATATAAATAATGAAAACAAATTGTCTCAAAGATATTTATTGAATAGATGACCATATCACCACTGATTTGCAAAGTTTCATCTATCTTGTATCATGATACCATGATATATAAGATAGGATCTGTTCCTATTATATATCGTGTTTTATGGATCATCTAACCATATATTGATGCCACTTTGCCTTAGATGCTATCCTAGTAATATTAAATCTTGATATCTGGTAGGGCAAGAACACCCATTTTTTGTTCTTTGAGTGTTATGGCCATTGTTAGATTTTTGAAAGATCAGTTCTTCTCAGCTTTAATGTGCATATAAACCACATGTGGTTGGTGTAATTCAGTAGGTCAGGAAGAGAACCTGAGAATCTGCATTTTTCTCGAAAGCTCCTAGATTTTGACAGGGAGCAGCAGGGTAATAGAAATAGTTTTTCAATTTTTTTTAATTTAAAATTTGAAATACTAATGTGAATTGCAAGATTCATGAAATAATTTGGTGAGAATTGATTTTTTTTTTTAAATATTATTGAGTCCTTCCATAAAGGGGCATGGTACTTTTATTTTTTCATACTTTATTTGGCATCCTTCAATAATATGTTTTAAATTTCTTTATAAAGAACACTCTCTGTCAGGAGTTTTACCCAGATACCATATACTTTATATTGCCTTTGCAAATGGTATTCTTTTTTCCTGTTCTAATACCTAAACAGAAAAATCAGTTCATTGGATATAAACACTACTCATTTTTGTATGCTGATCTCATATCCAGAAATCCCAATGAACTTGCTCATCATTTATAGCAATGAGATAGCTAAAATTTTCTTTCCTTGCAATGAGCTAGCTTTCATGTTTTATTAGTTACATGGACCACAATGGACCACATGGTGTGATTATCTCCTTTATTTTCTTGTTAAATATTTTATTTATTTATTTTTGTGAGAGAGAGCACGAGCTCATGCAAAGGGAGGGGGCAGAGAGAGAAGCAGACTCCCTGCTGAGCAGGGAGCCTGATGCGGGGCTCAATCCCAGGACCCCAGGACCATGACCCAAGCCTAAGGCAGAAGCTTAATAGACTGAGCCACCCAGGTGTCCCTCCTTTATTTTCTATTTTCTGCAAATTTGTGGTTACCCATTCTTGACAAATTGGTAAACTTATCTAGATCTAGTATCTTCCCTGTCCCTGCCCCTTTGGGTAGGGATGGGATTGGCAGAAATTTTTGATTGCTGATATTTTACTTTAAAGGTGACAGATTTGTGTTTCCTATTTCTTCTTGATTCAAATTGTTTATGTATTTTTTATAGAACAGCTTGTCTCAAAGTGCATTCTGAGAACCCCTGTGGTTCCTGGAGAAATTTTCAGGGATCTGTGAAGTAAAAAATATTTTCATAATTACACTATACTAAAATATTATTTACCTTTTTCACTCATATTTTAACAGATTTAATGCGATTGTAAGCCAAGTTACAAAGAAATGTGGACACTATTTTTGCTATTTTCTGTTTTTTTTATGAAAGTGTAGTTACTTTTTCATAAAATATACTATTTATATTAACACATAATGGGTTTATTATTTTTTATGTTGTAAAATGTAACATTTTCATTTTTAAGATATGAATGTTAATAGATATAGTCTGTGTAACTAAAAGCTCTTTGGGGTCCTCAATAATTTTAAGAGTGTAGAGTTCCTGAGACCAAAATGTTAGAACACTGCTCTTCTAGAAAATTATTTATTTTGTCTACAGTTTAAAATCTGTTGATATAAAAGTGTTCATCATTTAGTGATCTTTTTAAGACACTGATGTATTAATTTTCTTCTTTTTTACTGAGTTTGATTTGGGAAGTTTATCTTATCAGACTTTTCAAAAAACCATCTGTTTTGTTTCTTTCTCACTCTCCTTGTTGTTGTTTATTTAACTAATATTTGCTGTTTGATATATTTTCTTCTTTTTATGTTCCATTTGTTTACTTTTTGATGTTAGCCTACCTTCATGAGCACTGATTAACTCATTCATCTTTTATCTTTCTTTTTAAAAAGATGGACTAGAAATGTCCCTCTAAGTATCAGTATAACTTCACAGCACAAGTTCTCTGATACAGAATTTTCTTATTACTTAATTCTAAACATTTTGTAATTTACATAGTTATTTTTTTCCCCATTTTTACTGTATTTTAAGTACTGAAAAGTTAATTCAGTAGACATTCAGTTCAGTCTGTATGGTTTTGATTCTTTAATATTTGTTAGTTTCCTTTGCAATCTAGTATGCATCAGATATTTGTAAATATCCACAAGAACTTCAATATTGTTGGGTCTATGGATCTACAAACATAAATATTTAGTAGCTTAAGCTTTCTTTAAATTTTGTGGATTGACTATAAGCAAGTATTAATCTGCTTGGTCTATCAGTTTCTGAGATGTGTACATTTAAATCTTTCATTATGGTTGTGGAATTATCTATTTTTTTTTGTCACTGTCAATATTTTCAGCATATATTTCAAGACTGTATTGTTAAGTGCATGCGTGTCTATCATTGCTATGTATTCTCGGTTAGTTGTGCAAGGAACTGTGAAGAATCTGAAATTTACCCTACACACCAGCTTACAAATTAATTTTCTATGATTTCTTGTATACTTGTATAAAACATGAGACACCTGGTTTAGAACCATCAGATAATTTATTACTAGTTTATATTGCTATGAAGCAATAGCAGTAGCCACAATATTTTCATATTCTTGCAGCAGTTCCCTGAGCTTAAATTCCCATAGGATAATACTATAAGGGCCCTGTATGATGCCTGCATAAATAGTAGATCACAATACAAGAGAGGAACTTCAAACTTAGGAAACTTGAGTTTTTATAATGGGCTGCAATCAAATAAATCTAAACTTCTCCCCAGAGGGAGATACTGTTTTTATTGCACTGGGCAGTAAAACAAAACAAAACAAAACAAAATGCCATAAACCCTGTTTCTGCTCTGAAGGAAGAGGCTATCTCTATTTTCCAAAACTCTACCCTATACAAACATCGTTGCAAAGATCAACAATAAAAGCTATCAAGTTGTGTAAAAACGTGAGAGACCCGTAGAGAACTGTCTCCCAACATGTTATTTCTATTTGTCATTAGAAATAATTTATTGTCACTAGAAACAGCTTGACTTGTTTTCATTAGGAATAACAATTATGTAATATCCATTTTGGTTTATATAATAAACCCCATATTCTGATTTAAATATTGCCATGTTAGCATTAATTATCAAGTGACTGACTAATGATATTTTTTCTCAACACTGTTATATATTATTTTAAACCTGACTTATTATTTTGATTTGAAGATAGGAGTATATGAGCTTTAAAAATCCAGTTTGAAAGGTTTGGTTTTTCACAGCAAAAAAATTACACACACATAAAAAACATGTAATTCCTATATATACAATATTTGGATTTATTTATTTATTTATTTATTTATTTATTTATTTATTTTTAAAGGTATATTTAGTCATTTGAGAGAGAGAGAGAAGTGTGAGCACAAGTGTGAGAATGGGGGAGGGGCGGGGGAGAGAATCTCAACAGATTCCTGTTGAGCATGAAGCCCTATGCAGGGCTTGATCTTACAACCTGAGATCATGACCTGAGTTGAAACCAAGAGTGGGACAGTCAACCAACAGAGCAACCCAGACACCCTGGATTTATTTTTATGATTTAATTTCAATTTTATGTTTTACCTGTTTTTTCTTTGACTTTTTCCATTGAATTAGATAGTTTTTAATTGCCCTTCTATCTGCAGTTGGTTTTGAAAAAAAAAAAATTCCGTATATACATGGGACTTTCTCTTCCCCAGTACTCTACTTAGTTAGGTCTTCTTAGACAAGCTGTAACCCAAGAAATCAAATACTTTTCTCACCTTTCCTCACAGGTGGTAGTATCGTAATACGTAACTTGGTTTCATGAAGTAGTTCTTCTTTGCTGGCATCCACAGCAATTATTTGGGTGCTATTATCTTAATGGAGTAGAGCTCTCAGCTTTCTCTTCCTGTTTTCTAGTCTCAGTTCTCAGGAAATTCATAAGAAGTTAAAATCTTCTGGGAATCAGCAAAATCTAGAAGAGATGTAACTAGCTGCTTAATCATTATTGTCATAGACCAAAGAATGTCAAGAAGATAATGAACAACTTTCAGTCAGCTTCCCTACTTCATTAATAACTCTAGATGTCATTGTGATTTGTGAATAAAGTGAGCGAAGGGAACAGAATGGGGTGAATTTTAAGATTCGAAAATGGAGATTGGGCTTATTTATAAAATATTTTCTAATTTCTTTTTCCTTTCCTTAGGCTTGACATGAAGTTAAGTCTGCTTATTATGATTAAGCAACACAAAATTAATAAAATCCCATACAATTTAGTAAGCAAAATTTGCTTTTGTCTAGTTATCATTTCTGCAAAATTCTAAAGGGCTATATAACTATTCAAAGTTTTGGTACTGCAATAAATTCCATGATATCATTTGCTATTACCAATTTTATTTATTGATGAAAGACATTTCATTACAACTAGTAGTAGAAGGATTAGAAATAAATTTTAGAGAAATCTTCATGAAAATGAGACTAACAAAGTTATATGTATCTCACCAGAAAAAAAAATATCTTTTATTATTAATGGCATGATTTTTCTAATTAAGTCAGCATTGTCATTAGATTATCTATTCAGCAAATTTGTCAAAGGCAACCAAAAAAGTACTGGGAGGGTGCTACATGTTTTCAGAGAAGATAAATAACTTTCAGTTTGAAATCTTCTGTGGTAGACATATTTTTTAAATGGCCTACAATGATCTCCACCTCCTAGTTTTCAAGCCATATTATAATTCCTTTCCCTTGGATGTGGCCTGGATCTAGTGACTCACTTCTAACCAATATAGATGAGATGGCACATCCATGATTATTATAAGAGATGGTGACTTCCATCTTGTTACCAAACTCTCTTGCTGTCTTTGGGGAAGAGAGTTGCTGTTGGAAAAGCTCATATGATAATGTACTGAGGGATGCCTTTTGCCAACAGCTAGCAAAAAACTCAGATTCTCTATTCTTAATATCCCTTTAAGAACTAAATCTTATCAACAACCATTTAAGTGAGATTGGAAGTGGATTTGTCACAGTGGATTGTGTTGGGAGACTCCCCAGCCTTGGCCAACATTTTAATTGCAGCCTTTTAAGAAACCATGAAGTAGAAGACCAAGCTGAGCAGTGCCCAGTTTTCCAATCCACAGAAACTGTGATGATAATTGTGTGTTACTTTCAGCTACTATGTTTTAGGATAATTTGTTATACATCAGTAGGTAACTAATGCAACTTTCATAACTTTCAACTGAAGCATTATTTGTTTTCTTACGAGCGCTACAAGGCAATTTATTCATACTGTTAGAATAGCCCTTGTCAAATTATATTACCTCCCCAAAACACTCAAGTTGAAATCCTGGAGGGCAAAGATCAACATAAAAATCCTACAGGAGAACACAGGCAGTAACCTCTTTGACATTGGCCATAGCAATAGCACTTCTTTCTAGATATGTCTCCTGAGGCAAGGGACACAATAACAAAAATAAACTATTGGGACTTCATCAAAATAAAAAAGTTCTGCACAGCAAAGGAAACAATCAACAAAACTGGAAGGCAAACTATAGATTGTGAGAAGACATTTGCAGATGAAATATCTGATAACGGGTTAGTATGAAATGCATAAAGAATGAATGCATATGAATGCATAAAGAACTTATAAAACTCAACACCCCAAAAATGAATAATCCAATTAAAATGGGCATAAGACATGAATAGACGTTTTTTTCCCCAAAGAAGACATCTAGATAGTCAAGAGACAAATGAAAAGATGCTCAACATCACTGATCATCAGGGAAATGCAAATTAAAACTACAACGAGATACCACCTCACACCTGTCAATATGGCTAAAATCAACAACATAAGAAACAGCAGGTGTTGGCAAGGATGTGGAGAAAAGGGAACCCTCTTGCACTGTTTGTGGGAATGCAAACTGGTGCAGCCACTATGGAAAATAGTATGGAGTTTCCTCAAAAAGTTAAAAATAGAACTACCCAACAATCCAGCAATTGCACTACTAGGTATTCATCGAAAGAATACAAAAATACTAATTTGAAAGGATACATGCATCCCTATGTTTATATATACACATATATATACACATATATAATGGATTCAGCCACGAAAAAGAATAAAATCTTGCCATTTGCAATGACATGGATAGAGCTAGAGTATTATACTAAGTGAAATAAGTCAGTCAGGGAAAGACAAATACCATATGATTTCACTCATGTGTGGAATTTAAGGAACAACATGAATGAGCAAAGGGAAAAAACAAGAGAGAGAGAGAGAGAGAGAGGCAAACCAAGAGACAGACTCTTAACTATAGAGAACAAACTGATGGTTACCAGAAGGGAGGTGGATGGGAGGATGAGTTAAATAGGTGATGAGGATTAAGGAGGGCACTTGTGATGAGCACTGGATATTGTATGTAAGTGCTGAATCACTAAATTGTTCACCTGAAACTAATATTACACTGTATGTTACACTGTATATTACACTGGAATTTGAATAAAAACTTTAAAAAGAAAAAAATAAACACAAAAAATTCCAATAGCACATCCCTAAATCTAGCAGAAGTTTGACTCAAAGTTGGGTTCCATTCTCTTCTCTGGTTGGGAGAGAAATTCTATACAAATTTATTTAGGTTCTTTGTGTAAATGTTGCTATCAATTAGAATGAGACAAAGAATAAGTGCCTACAATGCCATATTTCCTTTCAAAAAGCCATAATATAGATGATATAATAAACACGAGTTTTGTATAGTTGTCACTCTACTTGACTGATTCATTTCTGGTTTTCGGTATGTGGGACATTTCTTGCTTCAATTTTTTCTGGTCATCTTTAGCCAGATTTTGGTTTTTCCATGTCATTACTTCTTGGGAATGTTTCAAGCCACAGAAAGAAAAAATAATCTTTTAAAATGTTTAAAAATAGTTTTTACCAAGATTTTCACTTTATACATTATTTAAGAATTTCTCTTCTGGCTTCAATTAACTGATTGTGCCCTTTTAAATCATAGTTTTAAAAATGATGTTCCTGTATCTAACAATTTGTGATTAATTTTTCCCCATGACAGGAAGTGAAGCCTGAAACTACTCCCTGTGGTTCCCTTTATTCATTACTCAATGCTTCTGTCAGTGATGGGTACACAGAATTGAAATTTTCCTAAGCTAACCTAACTTGACTCAGCAGGGCCTAGGGAAACTAGCCATGAGGGATAAAAAGGATAAGGCAAGAGATGCCATATGCCTGTGGGCAAACACCTGTTTGAATGTCTTTTCTTAACTGACTTTGTCTAGTCCACTTAAAACACTGAAATTTATTTGCATGTGAAATCACAACGTAACAAGAGCAGAAAGTCCTGAGAATTTATTTGATTTTAAATCAATAACACAAGAGAATAATGTGGGCTAGAAAAAAAAATGTGAGACCTATTAAAGAGGCTGTGAGTTACAATTTTATTTATTTATTTATTTATTTATTTATTTATTTATTTATTTATTTATTTATGTTGGGGCACACTGTGTTCAAAACTTAGAGAAACAGGATCTTGGAGAAACTGTTTTTCACTTGTTTTCCTAATGCTATATGAATCTATCAATAAATCTACATATTTATTTTGTATTCAGCACAAAGTTAGGTGATCAAATTATTCCAGGTGATTTGCCCAAATAGCAACTACATATTTTCAGCCTCAGAATCTTGCCTCTGTAATTCTTCACCTTTTAATGCCTTCATCTTCAATTTATGTTTTCTGCCACAGGTGGCGGCAGAGTCTCATGGCTCCAGGATAGAGAGCATGCTGATGCGTGAGATCCAAATTGATCAACTCAGCTCAAACTTTTTAAAAACACATTTTAATTTAATTTAATTTTACTTTTAAACCAGTTTTCTAATCATGAAAATAATACATAATATGGTATAAATATTCATATAGAATAGCAAATAGTGATAAGTAGAAGTTGCTTTACTGTGGAACTAGCAGCTTCACAAGACAGTGCCCCGGATATAATACTGTTTACACTGTTTCTTAGGTATGTCCATACAATTTCTATTCATATATCTGAATGTTTCAAAAATAAAATAAATTATATTTAGATATAATTATCAGATTGTTGTGCAATCTGATTTTTAAAATTAACTGCATATCCTTTTATATTCTTTCAAGTATGTTCTTAAATGGCTACCTCTTATTCCACAGTATAGCTGTCCATTAATATATTTGAAAGTGACATATCCAACACAGGGTTTAAGAACTTTTTTTTTTTTTTGCTTGCCCTCCCTTTTTTAACTACTTAAAGAAATATGCCATGAGTATCACTTCACACATTATCTTTTTACACATGATTGAATTACTAGGGAGAATTAATTCCCTAAAATGGAATTTCTAGCTCTTAAGGTATGCGTTTTAAAATTTTCACAGGACTAAGACGTTGAACAAATTTAAACTACCATTAAGAGTGTTTGAGAATGCCTCATTCTCCCAGGGCATTGTCAACATTGTTTATAAATCTTAGCTAATTTGATAAACTAAAGAAATGTATATGTCTCATTGCTGTTCTAATCTGCACTTTGTAGACATTAGTGAAATTGAGCATATTTTCCTGTGTTAACTGGCTACTTGTATTTATTTTTCTTTGAAGTTTCATTTTGGGTTTGTGTAAGTCAGACTTTACCATGAAAACAAACAATCCTACATCTCAGTGTTTTCTGACAAAATATCTCCATATCGTTGTCAACATTTATTTTTTGTTCATGTTAATGTAAATATGTGGGTTTGATCTGCCTTTGCTGGGCTCAGCTCTGTGAGTCTATGCATTTTGAAACAGGTTGCAGGCATCAGTCACTATCTAGAATTTACAGTTCTCATTCCTGGGGAGCTGAACAAAATGGCCCCTGTCAGGACATACAATAACATCTAAGGCTTCTGTTCAGATGTGAGAACATCTAAGATATGACAATATATCCTTTACATTTCATTGACAAAGTGGGTCACATGGTCAAGACCAAATTCAATGCAATATGGAAGCATGGAAAGAATATGGAGAGAAAATTTATTGTGAAATATATAATGCAATCTCCTATTATGCTTTTTACCTATTTTTCTATTGGATTAATTCTTTTATTTATCTATAAAAAATCTTCATATATTGAAGAAAATATTCTTTCATGTTTATTATAATATTTTACCACAAATTTTCATATACCTGTGGCTTTTATATATTATTTTTATGCTACATGTAATTTAAAAAATATAAACTTTAATAAAATTTAGCTTTATGGCTCCTGGACCTATATCATATTAGAAGTAATATCCTTAACCCCATGACTATGAAAAACAATTAAATGTTCCACAACATATCCACAAAAATATCTTATTTAAAAATTTTTAATTCCAGTAGAGTTAACATACAGTGTTATGTTATGGACAATATTGTGTTTTGACAGTTCTTTACATTATTCAGTGTTCATCCTAAGTGTACTCTTAATTCTCATCTACTTTACCCAATTCCCCACTGACCTTCCCTCTGGTAACCATCGGATTGTTCTCTATAGTTGTCTGTTTTATAGTTTGTCTCCTTTTTTCTTTGTTTGTTTCTTAAATTCCTCATATGAGCGAAACCATATGGCATTTTTCTTTCTCTGACTGACTTATTTCGCTTAGCATTATACACTCTAGATCCATCCATATTATTGCAAATGGCAAGATCTCATTTTTTATGGCTGAATAATATTCATATTTATATGTAGCACACTTCTTTATTCATCTATTGATGGACACGTGGTCTGTTTCCATAATTTGGCTATTATAAATAATACTGCAGGAAACATAGGGGTGCATGTATCTTTCAAATTAGTGTTTTCTTATTCTTTGGGTAAATACCCAGTAGTGGAATTACTGGATTGTACGGTAATTCTATTTCTAATTTTTTGAGGAACCTCCATACTGTTTTTCACAGTGGCTTACACTAGTTTGGATTTCCACCACAAACAGTGCACAAGTGTTACTTTTTCTCCATATCGTTGTCAACATTTGTTTCCTCTGTTTTTTTATGTTAGCCATTCTGATAGGTGTGAGGTGTTATCTCATTATGGTTATGACGTGCATTTCCCCGATGATGAGGGATGTTGAGCATCTTTTCATGTGTCTGCTGGTCATCTGTACATCTTTGAAGAAATGTCTGTTCATGTCTTCTGCCCATTTTTAATTGGATTATTTGTTTTTTTAGGGGTTTGAGTTGCATATGTTCTTTATGTTATTTTGGATACTAGCCCTGTACTGGATATATCACTTGCAAATATCTTCTCCTATTCAGTAGGTTGTCTTTTAGTTTTGTTAATTGTTTCTTTTGTTGTTCAGAAGCTTTTTATTTTGACGTAGTGCTAATAATTTATTTTTGCTTTTGTTTCTGTTACCTCAGGAGACATATCTAGAAAAATGTTGCCATGGCTAATGTCAGAGAAATACTGCCTGTGCTCTATTCTAGGATTTTTATGGTTTCATGTCTCAGATTTAGGTCTTTCATCCATTTTGAGTTTATGTGTAAGAAAGTGTAAGTGTAAGAAAGTGGTCCAGTTTCACTCTTTTTCATACAGCTGTCCAGTTTTCCCAACACCACTTGTTGGAGAGACTTTTTCCCAATGCATATTCTTGCCTCCTTTGTCAAGGATTAATTGTTAACACTTGTTTCTTCTGTTTTTGATTTTAGTCATTCTGATAGGTGTGAGGTGTTATCTCATTATGGTTATGATTTGCATTTCATGGGTTTGCAATTGTGGGTTTATTTCTGGGCTCTCTATTCTGTTCCATTGATCTATGTGTCTATTTTTGTGCCAGTATCTTACTGTTTTGATTACTATAGCTTTGTGGGATATCTTGAAATCTGGGATTGTGGTACCTCCTGTTTGTACAAAAAAATATATCTTGACTGCAAGTTGTAGAGGATTATTTTTTTTTAACATGTATTTTAAAGCAAGTAACTTCTATTTTATCTAAACTGAATGTTAGTAGGGGGAAAAAGAATTCTCTCTAATCCTCATTTAGTTAAGATGATTTGAGCAGTCTCATAATAAATACTCTTCTGTTGGCCTTTAGATCTGCTTCTCTGTGTCTATATATGTACTGTTCATGTACAGGAGTGTAATAAAATTCCTGAACATGTCATAAAATACAAGCATCTAAATCACTCCATGTGATTCATTTTCAACAAATCTCTACCATGGGTGGTACTTTGTTATAACAGCCCTAGGAAATTTTTAATACCAGAATTCAATGGATAAGGAATACATAATCTTTTCATCAAATTGTGCTGGACAACTGGATAGTCACATGCAGAAGAATGAAGTTGGACCCCTACTTTTCATTACATAAATAATTAACTCAAAATGCCTCAAAGATGTAAATGTAAGAGCTTAAATTATAAAAAATTCTTTAAAGTAAAAGGAAAAATCTTTAGACTTGACAAAGGATTCTTAGATATGATACCAAAAGCATAAGCATGCATGTAAATTTAGTCTGATCAAAGCCAAAATCAAAAGGGCACTTTCCATTTTGTTCTCATTTATTTAGTAACACAAGATTCCATTCTGTTTAATGGAAAGTTAGTGATTTTTCTTTCTAGAATGAATGTCATCCCTTTGTGGAAAACCACTCTAGAAAGCCCCTTGTATGTTGTTGAGGGCTATAGTGGATTCGAGGTTACCTCCAAGTCTACATTTATTCACTTCTTCAAGCCCCTTATTTTCCCATTCTGTAAGCTAATATGAAATGTCTTATAGTTGATAATAGGTTCAACCTATTATTGTATCTTATATCTGTATCTATCTTTGACCAACACAAAGTCTTTCTTACTGTATCTTATGTCTGTATCTATCTTTGACCAACACAAAGTTTCTCTCTATATATATTTATCCATTTTTAATTGACAAATGATCATTTCTTTGGAATTTTGTTTACCTTTTTATAGTTATATTTGTATTACTTATTGAGGGTGTATAGAAAGTATTTTAAATTAAGATAATAAAATAAGCAAATTTTAATAAACAGCATTATATCATGCATTATTTGATTTGAAAATTTCTGGTACATATGATTGGCTACTTTTAGTTATCTATGGCTAACTAAGCAGTTATTAAAAATTTTCAAAAGAAATTAAACTGTGCTTATAGGTATGTTTGCTTTTTTTCCCAGTTGTTGCCGTCTATCTTATTGCCAGAGGGACCAAATTATATTTGTCAAGGATGTTCTAGTGATGTTTCCCTAGCTCATGAAGATTGGGAGCTAAGATCTACCTTGTTCATTTACCACTTGATACACTTGCTCTATGAAGTAAGAGCCCTCTCCTTCTCTTCTCTCGGCCCACTGAAGAATCCAAAATGTGAATCAGAATTCACATATATTGTCAGAAAACAGAAGAGTATATTGGAGGGTATATTAAAGACTAGAGTGTGTAGTTTAATATTGTATTCCATCAGTGCGGGCCAAGCAGTCAACTGTTTGAAGGGTATCATCAATTATTTTAGCTAAACTTACTTCTTTAAACTGACAAAACAAAATGGTTCTAAAACAGATGAAATACAATTTTGAACAGATAAATTATTTAGTCATTGGGTCATTTATCTAGGAAAACCTATGCATAGTATTATATCTTATTTGACCTTGAAATATGTTTATCTGACTGGTAGACTCAGGCTGAGTCAGTATCTTATGTAAAGCCGGAGTCTTCTTTGGGTACAAAAAAAAAAAATGAATAAAGTTGAAACTACTTGGTGGGGAAGCATTCCTTTTACACTGCTTGGATATTTGGTATTCTTTACAACAGCAAAACAAAAAACAACCCACAGATCTCTGGGAGGTGATTGTGCAGGTAAGTATGTTTACGAGTACTAAGACACTCTAAGACAAATATCCAAGTTAGCATTAAGAAGGAACTTGAAATGGGAATACATTTTTTCCTTTTGGTAAGCAAGCATTCATTGCCTGTGATGCAAAGAGTTCATAGTAATTACTTTACTGGATATATTGAATGTGCTTGATTCTTTTCATTTGAATGAAATGATAGCCAGCAAAATCTACTTTGTATGTTAGTATTTATTAATGTATACTTAGCTTATATTTCTGAGTTAAAATAGAAGTTTTTTCCCCATTTGTTTGTTTACCATAGTTCTAGAAATTATAAGGTGAATTTCTAGAACTATGGTAAACAAAGTGCCAAAAAATAACATTTTTGCTATGACAGAGATGGTGACAAGGACTTTAAAATTCTTGGCTATCTCTTTAGTTATAAAATAGCCTACTTGCAAGATAGGCTATTAATTTGAGCCTACTATGACTTATAAAATAACTGAATGTACAACCAACATTTTAAAGGTCATAGGGAATTGAAAAGAGGTAGATGGGTAACACAGTTAAATGCCATATTTTAGGTATGAGTTTTTCTGCAAAGCCTTAGAGAAACCTTTGGCCCAGAAAGTAGTTGAGTAGGGATTAAGTTCTTGCGGGGCGGTGGGGGGGGGGAGTTTGTTCCTGAAGTTATTATAAGGATTCCAGCTGTTGGGGTACATACTCCCTGGTTATGATTGGCACTGAAATGTCAAAGCTCGAAATCCCAAACCACTAAATTGCCTGCCTTAATCAGGCAAGGCTTGTCTATCCCCACTGTTCTGGATAAGCCAAGAGCTGCCTAGCTTAAATTCTTCATTCTTTTGGCTGGGAACACACTGCCCCTTCAATTACATACTTTTTTTTTTTTCTTCTAAAGAGAGTCTTTTTCTATACTATACTTCTTCATTAAAAGTATTCTACCTACAAAACACTTACATAATACTCAAGTATTGACTACATAGAGAATGAGGAAAAGAAATAGGACCACTCAATTGATCATTCAAACAAGAGTATAATTTGACTTTATGTATCTAGATTTGTAGAGGAGAAATACTTAGATACGTAATAATTTAATAGTGATTAACAGTAATAGCATATATGATATAATATTATAAAATAGAATGATTTCACATATACATACATACATAGGGAGAGAGACAGAGAGAAATGCAGATACAGAGACAGGCAGAGATGGAGACAGAGACAGAAACAGAGACAGAATACCTAGCATGCCAGGCAGCCCTTGAAAGCTATTTATTTACATAGGATATCTTTCTAATTAGAGCTCATTCTTTGATAGGCAAGTATGTCTTATACTTTTAAAAATTTTGGTCATCACAGGCAGTCTGACTTATCACTCAAAAAAACAAAAACAAAAAACAATTTGCTGATTCATCCCAATGATTTCTTAAGACTTTTTCTTCAGTTTTTTAAGAGTCAAGTAAATTATTCTAAATACTTTGCACATTTTTTTAAGGTTATTCAATGATCCAAAATCAAAAGTTTGCATGAAAGAAATCAACCCCACTCTTTCTCACTATTGTCCTATAAACCAGTGCACTTTGGTGTGCACCATCTAGGGAGCTTGTTAAAATTAGTATTCTGATTCAGGAAATCCTGGGTAGACCTTAAGATTCTCTAGTTCTAATCAAGCTCCTAGCTGCTGCTGCTGCTCTGGACCATACTTTGAGAAATAAGGTTGTAAGTAGTGTTCCAAATAATTCTTTCCTGTCTCTGTATACAACCCTGTGCTGATCTGGCTGTTTTCCTGGTTTGTTTTAGGTTTTTAAATATGTCTAATGAAGTTCATAGCACTCTCTCATCTGATTAAGCTGGCTCTTCTCCCATAGCACAGTTCTGATTCAGCCTAGGACACATGAAATGAGACTGTTGGGGAGGACCATGGTGTCAGCTCCTTCAGTCACATTCTCCAGACAGATAACAATATGGGGTAGCAGCAGCAAAAGAATGATTTCTAGATTAGAAGGGGAGAAATGGAAATAGGAAAAAATGCTTACTTGGTTAATATTGGTATATCATGACACTGATCATTTGTGTGTCAGCTGTCCAAGTGTTAATTATATTAATAATTTTTTTTCTTGGTTAGAGTAAGTTCAACTCTTAAATAGTTTTATTCCTGGAATCATGGCAAATTTGTTTGTGAAACCATGGAGGAATATCAGGGTACCTGAGATATAAAAGACTGACTGATACCTACAGCACAATTATCTAAATTATGTTCTTCTGTAATGGGCTCTTTTTGACAGACATTAACGTGGAATACAATTTTCTCATGCTCTTTGCTCATTCTGAAATATCCAACCTCAATATACTCTGTCCCAAACTCCTACTACTTAGTAACTGCCAAACTTGCCGTTTCCTTCCTTGTTCTGTACCATCTGGGCAGACTGCTAGAAACTATATAAACTCATGTGGTTCATGGACTCTAGTCCACTTTAAGTTTTGACTTTTCAATTTTATTTAGTATAGGTCAGCAATGAGTCCATCAAACTGCTTTGACCCTTATCCAAAATTAGCACATTGACTCATAGGCTCTATATGTTAATGAATTCCAGATGTTATAAAATTATGTCTTACTTATCTTTGTTAAGCATTTTCCAAGTCCGATTTCTACAGATTTGCCAGATATGTTTTAATGACGAGAACTGCCAAAATCCTTCAGTTCTTTATGTGTGTAATATTTTTATTTCTTGCTCTTATTATGAATTCGATCATAGCCTCCCACTTCACCCAACACCCTGTTGAATTTACATTCAATTTGCCTGGCATTCAACATTCAACCACCGGGAAAAAGAAAATTTTGACTTTCTTCTTTACTGGGGGACTTCTTCAGTCAGGAATGATACTGTATTTCTAAAAGAGATGCACAGAAAGGCATATTTCACTGGAATTTGGGATACTGGCTTAGTTCATGTCTTTCAATTAATATGCAGTGTCCTCATAGCAATTAGAAGAGTCTAGTCCTTTCTGATCCATACCCTAACTTTCACATAAGAGACATGGTCAAGCTGTAAATCAATTAGCACTATAATTCTGCAAACAGCCAAGTCAATATCTGGGTTTGGTCTTCAGTGATTTCTGTTCTCAACAATGTCCTAGTTTTTCAACTAGGTCACAAGAAACCTTTGAATGTTATCCCATTCCATAGAAGATAATTAAGGAATTTGATTTGTCCTTTATCAAATGCTACATGAAGTGTCTCTCTGACCCATGACAGAGTAATTTTAATTTCTCTACAGTAGAAGTAATCCGTCCCCAGTTTTATCCTCACTTGTAAACAACTGTTGTTTGTCTTCACAGCATCCATTCCCCTTATACTTTGTTTCCTAAATGTACCAACAATTTCATTTCCCCTCATGTCCTTGTGTTACACAGAGGCTGACTCCATTTCAGTTCTAGAAAAGGACACTGATTTTCTTTACGCAATCACTACATTTCATTCTTCTGCCAAAATAATGGGTGAGTATGTAATCTAGTTTGTCCATGTAGGCTGAATACAAAGGCTAATTTTGGAATACTTGGAAAGTGATATATTCATATGAAGGTAAGAATCACTCTGTCTTTTTTTATGATGAGAGAAGCCAGAATAAGGAAAAGGCAGCATACAGGATAGGACCAAAAGAAAAAATAAGATAAACAGCACCTGGAGTCCAACACAATCATGTATAAAGATCATTCTGTCACTTTTGGTTTTTACAGTTATATGCCCACCTCAGCTGCATCCACCCTCCTGTCACCAAAAAAGACAACTTATTAAGGCAGTTTTAATTGAGATGTGTTACTTAAGAGAATAAAGACTTCTACTGCTACATACTAATAAGTACATAGTTCTAGTAACTTCATCTGCTGCTTTATCATTCAGTCTTATGGGCAGCTAAAAACTTATCCTATAATATGAATGGAGATTCTATTTTCTTTCATTCCAACTTAGGCTACTAAGCGATTCCAAATACTCCACATTTCCTTTTCCCCGCCTAACTCATCTACTAGTACCAATTTCTGTATTAGGACTTTTTGCATTGCAAGTGTGGAAAACCCAGTTAAAAGTGTTCTAAGTAAAAAGGGTGGATTATTAATCACATTTTATGAAAGTTCATAATAACAGAACTGGCGTTAGACATAAATATCAAGGACTCAATTGATGTCATTGGGACAGAATGATAGAACTGACAATGTAATTTAAGATGAGTTCACTGGTAGCCAATATTAATCTGGACCTTCCCTTATTCCCATATATACACTACAGGAGTTTTAAGGGATTTGGGGACTGAACAAGGACAAAGATACGACCACATGGTGGCATTAATATACGCAAGCTTACTTAGGTGTTGTTTTGATAGATTTGGATGCAGGGAAAGATGCTCACAGCATGAGCCTGTCTAAAGGCTATGGTGAGAGGTCACTCTTCAGAAGAGGAGGAATCCAAGGGAACTCACTGGGAGACAGTAGTGACTGGGGGCTTACATGTCTAGGTAATGTCACTCAGTAGTATGATAAGGAGTATCTGGGTCAGAGAGTTCCAAAGGAAAGCAATGGCTTGGGGTCTTTACGGCTCTGGAGTTCATCTTATCTATAGCTAGCAGACATTGGGCATAATTTCATGAGTTATGCAAAGCAGGCAGGCTCTAAATGGCTAAAAAATCTGCTTATTTGGGCTATGTTTAAAACAACTGGGTGTGTAAAAAATTGCATTCATCAACAGCAGGCTTTTGGGCTAATAAGCCTTAGCATGCTGTGAAGAAGTAAACAACCTAGAAACCAATATACAGAGGTCATCTTTGGCTCATTTACATAACAGCCACCAAATGCCATTATGAGATTTTTTATAGTTTGTCGAAATCAAGGTGGAATTCTTAGGTTCCACCAAATGTTTCATTAAATTAGTTGGAGACAATTCTTGTTGCAGCCCCTCCTATTGTACTTTAGATAGTTGCTTGTTCTTACTCACTTCTTTATTTTTAGAAATACCTGCAATCACTTTCATAAGTGCATGACTTTTCAGATTTGTTTTTGTTAGATTTTTTTTGGGGGGGTATTGAGAAAAGCTAAGGCAAATATAAAATCACAATCTACTAATCTACTAACTTGAACAGAAACTAAGTTCTTTCAACAAATATTTATTGAATGCCTACCATGTGCACACCAGTAATCTAAACCCTTAACAGCCTCTGATCTCATAGATATTCCATTCTAGTGGATTCTAAAGGGTTAGCCTGGATTTAAATACAGGGATCAAAATATCTCTAAATCTCAGACAATTACATGGAGGTATTTTTTAATACACCTTTTAGCATATCTGAACTCAATAAGGAACTCAATTAGATTAAAATATGTGTTGTGAATCCTCTCCAATTTTTATTCGAATTGCCTTTTTTTTTTGTGGTCACAATTTAATTCTTTATATTAATAACTTATTCTTGAGCCATATTTCCACTAAGATCTTTACTCTTAAAGTTATTTTTAAAATCTTATTTACTAAAATCTAGAATACATTTAAAAGTACTCCTTTGGTCAAATATTATAACTTCTAGGATGACATAAACACTTTGAATTTATCAGATATTTATCAGATATGATTATTTTTATATAAATAAAGTTGAATGATTTATGCATATTTTAAATCCTCATTACTACTATGTTTTTCCTATGTAAATATTTTTAGAATTCAAATTAAGCATCTATTCCATAAGTTCTTTCTGACTGGGTCATCTGTACATTGTGATACTTTTATTTCTATCTAATAAAATATCTGGCTCAATTTGGCTTAATCAATAAAAACCAATTTATTATTTCACACAATCAAAATGTTAAGAGATAATAAGGTGGACTGCATACTGTATGGTATGTGCTGGAAGGCTGGTTTGTATAAGCACACCCTGAATGTCCCTGTTAATCCTTACCTTCAGAATGTAGAGATCCCATTGTCCCTCTATACTCTCATCAAGCACAATGTGGAGAAGAATGTGTTGTTTAGCATTTGACGTGGGGGCTCCAAGGGTGGCCAACCCAGAGCATCTCCCTTTGCAACAAAGAATGTACAGGTGTCAGGCCTTGATCTCCTTAGAACACTGGCTGTTCAAGGAGGGGAAGGGCTACAGATAGTTGCTAGGGTAAGTTGCTATGCTATAAAAACTCGCTGCATGTAGATTCCAGCTGCAGATGCTTTGTCTTGTTGGCTGCTTCTGGACTCCTGTTTCTAAGTGCCCCCACTGAGCCCATGTCTCAATCCCTGTCTCCAGGTCTTTTCTTTAGCCTCACCAGACCGTTACCCACACTTGGCTTAGAGTCTGCTGGGGTGCAGCAACACACATACATAGTAGGATCAGGAATCTGGAGCCATTTTTCTGTCATTCTCTTCCTCTAACTTGTCAGCTTTCTCTTCAGGGTGTTATCCTCCATAGTCTCAGAGTAGCAATACCTAGGGCAAGTTCCCTCATTTACCTATAGGATATGTGTGATTCTTCTTCAAGCCCACCTTTTGTTTGACCAATAACAACTGGCAGAGAAATTAGTGGCTCTGACTGGATTATAGAATTATTTTCTGGTAAAATGACTGGTATTACCATAACTGGTTTAGAAAAGTGGGACCACCATCCCTGGAACTAGAGATAGGCTGAGCAATTGGGAGGGAAGAAGGGGAGATCAATGATACAGATGAGATTTGTTGGAAAAATATTATATTACTTCTGTATTGCTGTGTAACAAATAAGCATATATTTAGTGGCTTAAAACCTACCTATTTATTATATCATAGTTTCTGAAGAGCAAGTTTGGGTAGGTAAGATTGGGTTCTCTGCTCAGTTCTTGAAAGGTTGATATCAAGGTATTAGCAGGCTAAATTCATATCTGAAGCATAAAATCCTCTTGCAAGCTCACTCAGATTGTTGACAGAATTCACTTCCTTGTGATTATAAAAACTGAAGTTTTTATTTTCCTGTTATCAGCTGAGGACTGCTCTCAGGTCCTAGAGGCTACCCACATTCCTTGCCATGTGGCCTCCTCCATTATCAAAGACTCCAATAGAAAATCTCCCTTACATTGAATTCTCCCAGGTTTCAATCTCTTTCTTCTGGAATATTATAGTTCCTTTTAAGGGCTCACCTGATTAGGAGAGGCCCACCTAGAATAATTTCCCTTTCTTAAGGTCAACTGTACCATATTAACATAACATAATCACACAGGTTGTTTCCCATCTTATTCATAAGTCCCGCTCATAATCAAAGAGAAGAAATTATACAAGACATGTACATCAGGGGGTAGAGATCTTGGGGGCCATCTTGGAATTCTGCTTACTATATACATTTACTAGAAAACAGGTACGACAATATTTAGTCATTTTATGGATGTGCATCCTGAACAAGAAGAAATAAGAGAAGAAATAAGAAGGAGAATGATTTCCTGATTTTTGAAATGGTGACTGGCTTTACTATTGTTTCCCAAAATGAAATTGGGTAAAAATATGAAGAAGTGGAGGTTATGGGCAAAATTGTGAGTTTAATTTCAACTTTAATGCTTGAAATGTCTTCAAGGACTTCAAATATCTCATAATCTTGGAAAAATAAAACAAATAAAGGCAATCAGTTGTCTGCATCTACTTTTGGGGACTGGCTAACTTGTACATTCTTTTTATCTCATTACTAAACTAATGATGTGGGAAAGCTCTAGAAAATGCCTTGAAATTTAATGTATTGGATATGAATGGACAAGTTGTTGAGGAGATTCACTTTATATGGAAATCCCAGTGAACATTGTATTCCTTATCTCTTCTAGACATATCCTTTACTATATGCCTTGAGATACAATGATTTAAGTTGAAATCTTAAGATCATGGACTAGAAGCTTCTACTAATAGAAGCTGTAAGTATGTACTTCATTTTCACTCCACTCACAAAAAAAGATTATTCTCCCAGGTTCCAATCTACCTACCTGAATTACTCTTCTTGGGTTGACCTTCACTTTCTAGTATTTTTAGATCCCCAATCCTCATGTCAAATTTCCCTGCTGAGTCACCTTTCAATTTTGATCCTTGTTTTGAGTAGCAGGTATCTCATATGCTTTCAAATACCTGATCTTCAAATGAAAGCAGAAATAAAATTCCCTTGTGACCTTAAGATAAATCGCATGTGTTCTGTTACAATATCCTTTCATATGCAGCTCTTTAGAATGATGGACTTCTTTATAGGTATCTTTTATATGCATCATTCATTCCTACATGAACAAAAGTCGTTACCAATTGGAGAATTTTATTTGTCCAGACTGTTTTAGTATTGATTAGATACTATTAGTAGTGTAAACACAAAGGTAAATTTTAATTCATTTTACTCTAAAATGTTGGCTCTCTGAACTCTTAAGAATTGTGGGATTTGGTGATTATAAGGTTGTCAGTGATTTTCGAAACCGTAGTTTGAGTAATATACTGTTAGCAGAAGCCAGAAAGCAAAAGATTAAGGATAGACATTATTTCTATAGTGATCTTTAACAAAACAACTGGTTAATCTCTGGTGATTTGACCATCCATATTTATTGGAATAAGAAAAAATAAGGTCTCTATTATATGTCAAAAGCCACAAATAAATATAGGGCTAGTTGCTATAATCTATTTATTTGAAAGCCTTTGACATTCTAGTGCCATTACTCATTCATCCAACTCAAAATCATGCAGTGAAGCACTTTCGATGGAACTTTTTTTTTTTAAGTAGATTTTATTTTCTTCTTCTTAGGCTACAGTTTTACAAAATAATGATTAGAAGCTGTACTTACATTATTTGATTTACATTTATTTCCTTAAATGATTCAAATGCTTGATAGGTAATATACTGAGAGCCCATCTCATACAGTTTTGTAAATCGTGGAGTCAAAAAAGATAGCTGGCTTGATTCAAGTTGTTTTAGTACATTAGGCTTGATGTTGGCATAGTCAACAATTTCCTTATAAAGGACTTTTCCACTTGATTTTCTTTTAAATTTTTCCTAATTTGTGTTGATTTGCCAGCTAGGCAGCCACACAAGGAACTTGAAAAGGAAGTAAGAGATACTGGACAAACTGATTGGACTTTTTATAATATAGATGAAGTTTTCATTTATAAAAAATATTTTGGGATGTTATTAATCAATCAGTTCTCTGGTTCTACCACTTAAATTTTTGAATCATTTTAAGACTGTAGGAAGCCATAAGAGAAATATGATGTCGAAGCATTTTCTTTAAACTTCAGAAGATGGAACAGACAAACTTTATTTCAGATTTTTAAATCTTAGGTTATTTAAATAGCCAAACTAGGTTATAATCTGTTACTGCTGTGCTATTATCAAGGTTATTGATAGTAAGTTTCTTAAAGCAGGTAAGGGAAGAGATTTATAATCACTTAAAAGATACCATCAACAATGTAGTTTAATATACTGTCTTAGATTGGGGTCCCTGAAAGCAGGGCTTGAGAAGGAAATTTTTGTGTGGTTTTAAAAGGAGAATGTGGGAAACAAGATAAAAAGAAAAAAATCTGAATAAGATTTCAGAAACTATCTTTGGGGTGACCTCATAGGACAGTATGAAACATACATTCCATCACAGATTTAAAGGAAGAAGTACTTTTTTGCACCCCATGTCAATCAGTGATAGACTGATGTATGGAGAAGAGGAAGCACACAGCCACCCAGGAAACTGAGGTCTATTTCCATACCATGGGCTACTTCCCTCTCCATACGAAAAGGATCACCAGAAACCACATCAGACAATGTTCATTGGTAAGATTCCCGCTTACCATCTTTCTGGATTATCAATGAGTACGACTATAAGCCAATCAGGGAGCTCTTCTGCAGACTGTATCCACATACCAGACATATCTCTCAACTAAACATGTTTTTTTTTTTTTTTCCCCCTCCACTACTAGTTAATCTTAGGGAACCCTCCCATGAAGCCAATGATCTGAGCTGAGGGAGAGATATTTATGCAATAGTAGGGAACATGGAGGTCTGTAAGACCCCCATCTTTGTATAGCTTATTTGTGCCTTCTAGAACTATTCAGTTTCATCTCAAATTTTCCACTTTGGATTTAGGGCTGATTGCTACTGGACCTTGGTGTGTATAACAGTATTTAGTTCACTCAGAACAGTTCTGGCTTCATAGCTGCTTGGTAGTTCATTGTAAAATGTTCCATATATATCAGAGCTCAGTAGCATATTAGAAACTTTTTTTTTTAATAGTCTAGTTTTCTGATGAAGACAGCAATACTATGCTCTAGAGCTTGAGTTCTGCACTGTGACTTTCCTACTGGGGTGTGGCAGAAGCATCCTGTCCTTCTCTAACAGAGATACCTCTAATACCATAGGATCTATTAAGCCACATTGCCCAATCAGGTTTGTTTGTACAGCAGTCTGGACCTACTTTAGCTCTTTTTCTGTTTGGGGGTCACTCAAAAGTTGTACGCATACACAGTTATCTAACAAATGTGCTTGAGTGGTGGTTTCAAGCACAGAATACATTACCTCCCAAACCTAGAAGGTTTTCTTAATGGTAGAAGTCAAGGTTCAATACAGTACTTTTTACTTTTCTAGCACGGTCCAGACTGCTAGACCCAAAAATCTTTGCTAATGTCGTAGGTCTTAAAATTATGTAGGTTTATTCTCATTCAGTGGAGACTATGTCTTATGAAGGAATCCAGAAAACGTGATACTTTTTTGTTTATCAGAATTGATTTGTATGATATCATAAATAAAAAGAAGCAATGTGATCTGATCTTTAGAATATCCTAATGGTCCAGTCCCTTCTAACTATAATATGACAGAGAAAAGGAGAATTAATATATACCTGGGATATATCCTATGTTCCTTCCAAATACAAACTTGTAAATATGAATACAGATCTGGAAATAAATATAAAAGACTACTGGGTGAGGTTGTGGACCCAATGTACCCAAAGTAAGACGGACCTTGGCCAGAATTCTGTTTTTTACCTCTTTTAGTTTCCTATTGCTGCTGTAAGTAGTTACCATAAACTCAGTGGCTTAAAAAAACCCCACAAATTAAAAAAATATATATATTACCATACAGTTATAGAGGTCAGAAGTCCATACTAAATTTCACTAGGCTAAAATCAAAGTGCAAAGAGGACTGCTTCCTTCCGGAAGCCCCAAGACAGAATCTGCTTCTTTGCCTTTTTAAGCCCCTGGTGGCCATCTTGGTTTGTGGTCCCTTTCTCCATCTTCAACGTAAATCATTCCAATCATTTAACTTGCCTCTAAAAACACAATGTTCTGAGACTTCTCCCTAGTTCCCAGTAGGTCAGGTCCCCTGCCTGCCATTTCAGCCCAGACGTGCTTTACCGTAATTATGCCAAATTAGTATCTCACATTAAATGTGTAAGGTGCATCTTTTATATGCTTATCTCAAGACTCACTTCTTTCCGATTAATGTCTTGATTTTGCATAGGAAGTTTGCTCAGGTGGAAATTCTGTGTTCTCTGAAGTTTTGGCACACTTAGAATTAAGTTCTGTGACTGAGCTTTAGCCATGTCTGACCTTCAGAAGCAGGAGATAAGGGTCTAAGTGCTGCCAAGGAAGACCTCTAACTCACACATGTTGTTTTAAACTGTTAATTAACAGATTTGAACCACATTCTTTCTTTTAAAAGCATCATTGGTGCTCAGCAACAGCCTCTCAATGCCAAGTCCTTAGAGTTATTTTTCTGAAACTTCTCAAAGGCCCCAGACACAGCACCAACTAGTTATTCCTTCCACCTGTATCTCATCCCAGTTTATCATAGTTGAAAATTTTAGCAACCTCAACTGGTACAACATGCCAGAGACCACCAATGTCTACCTACTACAAGTAATAGAGTCCTCTTTACTATCCAGGTGGTAAATAATCTGACTGAAGAATCCCCTTCTTAAATTCTGCTTCCTAGGACAACTTCTAATACCACCTACTTTACGTCTAGTTTCCTAAAAGCAGAGCCCCGGATGGGAGATCATCTCGAAATAAATAATTAAGGGAATGCCCTCATACAAAGAGTAATAAGGGGATTAGGGTAGAGTAGAGTAGAAAAGCTAATCCAAATCCCAATCTTTTTAGTAAATGGTGCTGGAGAAATTGGACAGTTATATGTAAAAGCATGAAACTGGACCTCTTTCATACAGCATTCAGAAAAATAAACACAAAATGGATTAAAGACCTAAGTGTGAGACCTGAAGCCATAAAACTCTTAAAAGAAGACATAGGGAGTAATCTTTTTGACACTGGCCTTAGCAACATTTTTCTGGATATGTCTCCTCAGGCAAGGGAAACAAAAGTCCCATAAACTATAGGGACTCTATCAAAATAAAAAGCTTTTGCATAGTGAAGGAAACCATCAACAAAATGAAAAGGCAAACTCCTGAAGGGGAGAAGATATTTGCAAACGATAGATTTGATAAGAGGTTAACATCCAAAATAAAGAAAAAAAATTATACAACTGAACACCAAAAAAAAAAATTTTTTTTAAATAATCCAATTGAAACATGAGAAGACAGAAATAGTTCCCAAAGAAGACTTCCCAAAGAAGACTTACAGATGGCCCACAAACACATGAAAAGATGCTCAACATCATTAATCACCAGGGAAATGCAAAACAAATCCACAATGCGATATTACCTAGTACACCTGCCAGACCAACTAGAATCAAAAGGATAAGAAATAGGTGTTGGCAAGAATGTGGAGAAAAAGAAACATTCGTGCATTGTTGGTGGGAATGTAAATTAGTGCAGTCACTATGGAAAAACAGTATGGAGGGTCTTCAAAAAATTAAAAAAAGAAATATCAAATGATCCACTAATTCCACTACTGGGTATGTATCCAAAGATAATGAAAACATGATTTCAAAAAGATATGGTTACTCCTATGTTTATTGGAGTATTATTTACAATAGCCAAGATATGGAAGCAACCCAAGTGTCCATCAATAGATGAAAGGATAAAGAAGTTGTGATATATATGTGTGTGTGTGTGTGTATATATATATATATATATATATATATATATATATATATATATATAAACCATAAAAATTGTGAGATTTTGCCACTTGCATTGACATGGATGCACCTAGAGAGCATTATGTTAAGTGAAATAAACCAGAGAAAGACAGATACCATATTATTTCACTTATATGGAATCTAAAGAACAAAACAAATGAAAACAAATAAACATAAGAAGCAGAAGCAGACCCACAATAAAGAGAACAAAGTGATGGTTGCCACAGTGATGGTTGTGGGATGGGGGGGACAGGCATGATGAGGGGAGTGGGAGGTATTGGCTTCCAAAATGAATAAGGCACAGGGATAAAAGGTAAAGCATAGGGAATACTGTTAATGGTATTGTAATAGCATTGCATAACATCATAGCTACACCTGTGGTGAGCATAGCATAATGCAGAGTTGTTGAATCACTATGTTGTACACCTAAAACTACTATAACAATGTGTGTCAACTATACATCAATAAAAAATAAATTAAAAAAAACCAAATAAGCAAGTAAAGAAATAAAAAAAACAGAGTGGTGATGAATAAAAAATGTGCACTTAAAAAAAGGAATCATGTTTTTTAAAGAAATAAAGAGAAAAAGTACAGTTAAAAAATAGCTAACCTAAGTTTTTGTTTCAGCTAAAGAACCAGCTATAGTCTGATACCAGAAGGAAGTTCTGGAGCACAAACTATATCAGAGAGTTAGTCTACTTTGAAATTAAGAAACCAGTTTTGTACCTTATCAGTCAGCCACTGGGCAAGTTGATCGGGGAAGAGGAGAGAAAAGGAGAAACATAGCCCCAGGGGAAAAGGCTCCAGTTTGGCTGAGGCTGTAGCTGTGAGCCATTACTGATCAAGACTCACAGCTGCTGAAAAATGGATTGGGGCTGGGAGGTAACAATATCAAATCTCTACATAACATTTCACATTCATAAATTAATCTTTACTTTGACTTTCCTAGATATGTAGAACTATATAGAAACTGGGGTATTTCATGTAAACAAAGGAATCCTATGTAATCTTACTTAATTTCCATCGTTCAGATAGCATATCCACACTATAAATTACTCAGATGATTGGCAATCCCTACTTTCACTTTAGGCCGTGAAATCCTATACATTAGCTTTGTTCATATAACACTGTGTGAAATAAAGATGTGGCTATTACCCTGTTATTTGGATCATCCAAGGTAGATAACTTGGGCCCACATTTACTTTTCTTGCTTGAATGAATCAATTTATCTGTTTAAATTGATAAAAGCCAGCTTTCAGTTCTAGTATACTGGTCTGTACCTGACTGGGATTGGTTGCCTGCATGACATCAAACAGTTTAAAAGAAAAGCTAAAAATCAGGTGGTTCAAATGAAGGGTGTGTCACCCCAGTGTCCATACAAGACCAACCAAATGATTTCAGCCACTTTTTCCAAGCGTGGTGTGTAATGAAATCATGTTTTCATTTAATCTGTGTGGTTTCCGTTCCCTGAAAAGTAGCTGATCTGATTTGACAGTATTTCTTTCATCCAGGGAAATGTAGTTGTCTTTTTTGTTTTTTGAAGAGTAGTAGGATATCAGAATTAAATGCTGAAATCATATTGAGGCTGAATTTTCTTTAATTTTTGAATTTAATTTGAAATTACACACTCTGCTTTTTTTTACTTTAAAATATAGAGATTTGAGTCACTGATCCAAAATATCATTTTCAAAAAACTTTGGTATACCATTACCTTGGACTATAAAGAAAATAATGTAACTCATAGAGCCAAGGCATTCCTACAGGGCATTGGGCCACAATGTCTCTATGTTCCTATTTAATAGATTAATGTATTAGAATTTATGTTTAGTGTTCAGGAAAAGTGATTATATATCCCTTACATTTTTATTTAGGAGACCAGAATATTACTAAGGAGAACATCCCTTTAGCATTTTTGAAGGCTTTTACTTTCTAGGTAATAATAGGTTAATTTGTTAATAATTTAAAGCATTTACTTTGTGAGGCTTTTAGTGAAAAGAATTATTCAAAGTCTAACCTCTTTCCTTCAGAATTTTAGACTTGATATCACCTGATGAAATACTTTGTAATTTTCCACAGACCTAAGAGAATGTTTTGCTTTTTTTTTTCTAAATTGAAACTTCATCTAGGATTTCCAGAGAATAAATAAAAATATTTCTCTAAGAAAATATCTATCTAGCATCTTAGACTACTTTTAAAAATAAAGGTTTTGCCCTGGAGCAGAAACACTTTTTATAAATTGCCTAACTGTTTTTTAACCACTTGGGCTTCATCTACTTTGCACAACACACATTTTCATAGATCTCTGAGAGAAGAAGTATTATTATGGGAAACTTACTATGTAAGTGTTATGGAATGAATGGTGCCCTCACTCTCCACCCCCAAATCCACACACTGAAGCCAAAAACTATTTGGGCACAGGATTTTGGGGGGGTGGGAAATTAAGGTTAAATAGTTCATAAGGGCAGGGCTCTGATCAAATATGACCAATATCATTTTAAGAAGAGGAAGAGACATCAGAGATCTTTCTGTGAGTACAAAGGAAAGGCCATGTGAGGGCACAGCAAGAAAATAGTTGTCTGGAAGCCAGGAAGAGAGTTCTCACCAGGAATTGAATTTTCCCACCCTGATCTTAGACTTCTAGCCTCCAGAACTGTGAGAAAATAAATTTCTGTTGTTTAAGCCACCTAGTCTGTGGTATTACTTGGCAACCCAGGTAGAATAAGACAGCAAGTAATTGGTGACAGTACCCAAACTTCTCAATGACTCATTCACACTTAGTATATAGTAGATAATTTTCTTCTTCAGACTTGCTATATATTAGTAAAAAATAACCAATTCAGAATAAAAATAGTGATTGAGTTGTACCTGATGACATCATGTAGACACCAATAGTGACAGCTAATTTATTGATTTTGGCATGGAAAATGTACTTCTGTAATTATTGATAAAATACTTTGTAGGTCAAACTAACTCCCCATGCAGATTTCTCTTGTTCTTTTTCTTTCTTTAATGATAAAATATTTTATATCAAAATATGCAGATTATTTTCCTAAATATTTTCTATATATCATGACTAGTCCATTCATCAAAGGAGTATTTACACCACTGAACTTGGCGAATGTTACAAATTAGATCTTTTCCTCCATCATGTCAAGAGCCAGTTATTAAACCTTTATCATCATATCTCTACCTAGTATATATTCAAAGCTAAGCCAGAAGCCATAAGGAAGTACAAACAAGTATATAATATGGCTTCTGATTTTGAGATTTCAATCTGAAAAAGAAAACTCATATGATTGAAAATAAAACTCATATATGAAAATAAAACTCATAATTCTTTCTGTTTCACTTGGAAATGCCAAAGTTTTACAAATCAGCTGTAACATCCTCCATTTCAACCAACAATGTGTTCCAGTTTTTCCGTATCTTTGTCAACACTTGTTATTATATATCTTTTTCTTTTTTTATTATAGCCATCTTAGGAGTACAAAGTAGTATTTCATTGTAGTTTTGATTTGCATTTACCTAATAACTTATAATGTTGAGCATCTTTTCATGTGCTAAATGTTTATTCAAATGCATTGCCCATTTTTAATTGGGTTGTCTTTTCATTAAATTGTAAGGGTTCTCTATATATTCTGATACTAGCCCAATATCAAATATGATTTGAAAATATTCTTCCATTCTGTGGGTTCTCTTTTCATTTTTATAGCATCTTTTGAAGCACAGAAGTTTACAATTTTGATGAAATGTGCTTTATTATTATTATTATTATTATTATTATTATTATTTATTTTGCTTTCATTTGTAGTGTCATATCTAAGACATCATTACCTAATCTATGGTCTATGAAGGGTTATGCCTACATTTGCCTCTGGGGTTTTATAGTTTTAAATCTTATATTTAGGAATCAGATCAATTTTGAGTTGATTTTGGTAAGGGGTGTTACGTAGGAGTTCACATTCATTTTTCTGATTGTGGATATCTAGTTGTCCCAGAACCATTTGCTGAAAAGACTATTGTTCCCTACTGAATTATCTGGGTATGCTTGTTGAAAAATAATTGACCATAAAGGTAAAAATTTATTTCTCAGATTTCGATTCTGTTCATTGATCTATATGCCTATTATCATTGCCAGTACCACATTATCTAGATACAATCCCTTTGTGTTAAGTTCTGAAATTCTCCCTGTTCCTTTTAAAGATTCCTTTGGTTTTTGGGGCTCCTTGCATTTCCATCTGAATTTTAGGATCAGCTTGTCAAATTCTGCCAAAAAAAATGCAGTTTGAGATTTCATATAGAAATGCTGATTCTGTAGATCAACGTTAAATTTTTAAATCCAGGAAAATAGGATTTCCATTTATTTAGCTTTAATTTTTTTCAACAGTATTTTACAGTTTTCGGCGTACAAGTCTTGCACTTTTTTGTTAATTTGTTTATTTAAGTTCAATTAGCCAACATATAATACATCATTTGTTTTTGATGCAATGGTCAATGATTCATTAGTTGCGTGTAACACCCAGTGCTCATCACCTCATGTGCCCTCCTTAATGCCCATCACCCTGTTACCCCATCCCCTCACCCATCTCCCTTTCCATAACCCTCATAAATTTAATCTTAAGTACCTTTTCTTTTTGATGCTATTGTAAATGGAATCATTTTCTTAATATCCAGATTGTTCATTGCTAATGCGTTGAAATATAATTCATTTTTTATAATGATTTTGAATCTTATGATATTGATGAACTTGGTTGTTGATCTAATTTTTGTAGTCTCTAAGGATTTTCTTTATGTAAGATCATGTCATCTACAATAGGTATAGTATTACTTCTTCCTTTCTATCTGGACACCTTTCAGTTCATTTTCCTGCTTAACTGTCTTGGCTAGAACCCCCAGTTTAATGTTGAATACATGTCTTGAGAGTGGACATTGTTCTCTTATTCCTGATCTTAGGAGGAAAGTGTTCAGTCTTTCAGTAAGTATAATGTCAGTGCTAGATTTTTTTTTGTATTTTTCATAAGATTGAATAAGTTCTATGCACTTTTAGTTTGTTGAGTGTTTTTATTATGAAAGGATTTTGGATATTGTACAATTTTTTTTTCTGTGACTACTTAGATGATAATGTGTTTTATTGTCATTTATTCTATTTATGTGTTGGGCTAGAATGACTTATTTTCTTGTTGAAATAACCTTGCACTCCTAGAATAAATCCTACTTGGCTACAGTAATACTACCTTTTATATATGGCTGGATTCAGTTTTCTATTATTTTGTTAAGGCCTTTTGTGTCTATTTTCATTAAGAAAAATTTTCTGTACATTTTTTTCCCCTTATGATGACTTTATATGGACTCAGTATAAAGGCAACACTGGTCTCATACAATGTATTGAGAAGAATTCCTTCCTCTACTGCTTTCTGGAAGTGTTTGTAAAGATTTATATTAATTCCCCTTCAAACATTTGGAAGAATTTGCCCAAATAGTCATATGAGCCTGGGCTTCCTTTATGGAATGTTTGTTTGTTTGTTTGTTTATTTATTTATTTATTTACTAGTTCAATAATTTTACTTCTTATAGGTCTATTCATTTCACTATTTTTCCTTGAGTCACATCCTGTAATTTGTATATTTGTAGGAATTTGTCCATTTCATACAGGTTATCTATGCCCTTGCCATACCATTGTTCATAGTATAAACTTACACTACTTTTTATTTCTTTAAGGCCAGTAGTAATGTATTGTCTTTCATTACTGATATTAGAAATTTAAAAAACTCTCCCTTAATTTTTTGCTAAAATGATTTTTTCAAATAACTAACTTTTGTGTTTAATTCTTTTTGTAATCTTTTAAATTTATTTTGTCTCTATTATTTCCTTTATTCTGCTAATTTGCACTGAATTTACTCTTCTTTTTATAGTTTTTTAATGTGAAAGCTTAGATCACTGATTTGAGATTTTTTTCCTAGTACAGTTTTTTTTTTCAGTTACCTAGTACAGTTTTTTTTTTCAGTTACCTCCAAGCACCACTCTATATATATTCCTTAGTTTTTTTTATGCCGTGTTTCTCTTTTTTATTCATTTCAAAGGTAATAAAATTTCCATTGCAATTTGTGCTTTGACTAATTGGTTATTTGGGAAAAGGTATTCAATTTCTATATATTTATAAATTACCCCTTGGGATGCCTGGGTGGCTCAGTCAGTTAAGCGTCTGCTTCAGCTCAGGTCATGATCCCAGGGTCCTGGGATCCAGTCCCACATGGGGGTCCTTGCTCAGCTAGGAGCCTGCTTCTCCTGCTGCTCCCCCTGCTTGTGTGTTCTCTCTCACTTTCTCTCTCTCTGACAAATATATAAAATCTTTAAAAAACATTCCCCAAATTTCTTTGCTATTTTTAATTCCCTTCCATTGGGGTCATAGAACATACTTTGTATGATCACAATCCTTCTTAATTTAGTAAGGCTTGTTTTATGGCTTAATATACTGTCAGTCCTGGAGAATATCCATGCACACATGAGAAGAATGTATGATCTGCTGTTCTTGGTTGGGGTGTTCTATTGATGTCTGTTAGGTCTAGTTGTTTTATAGTGTTTTCAAGTCTTATATTTCCATGTTAATCTTTTTCCTAGTTGTTTTATCCATGATTGAGACTGGAGTACTGAACTTTTGTACTGTTATGTTGAATTGGTTATTCTTCCCATAAATTCTCTCAGTTTTTTACTTCATAATTTGGGGGCTCTTTTTATAGATTTATACAGGTATATCTTAATTGTGCTTCACTTTATTATACTTAGCAGATATTGCACTTTTTAGAAACTGCAGGTTTTTGCCAACTTTTGTTGAACAAGTCTATTGGTACATTTTTCCAACAGCATTTGCTCATTTCATGTCTCTATGTTACATTTTGGTAATTCTTACAATATTTAAAAATTTTTCATTATTATTATATTTGTTATGATGATTAGTGATCTTTGATGTTACTATTATTTGTTTGGGGTGCCATGAACCACACCCATATAAGATGGTGAATTTAATCAATAAACGTGTGTGTTCTCACTGCTCAACTGACTGTCTCCCATCTCTCTTCCTCTCCTTAGGCCTCCCTATTCCCTGAGACACAACGTTGAAATTAGGCCAATCAATAAACCGACAATGGCCTCTAAATGTTCAAGGGAAAGGAAGAGTTGCACATATCTTACTTTACATCAGAAGCTAGAAATGATTAAGCTTAGTGAAGAAGGAATGTCAAAAACTGAGATAGGGTGAAAGCCAGGCTTCTTGTGCCAGTTACCCAAGTTGTGAAAGCAAAGGAAAAGTTCTTCAAGGAAATTAAAAGTGCTACTCCAGTGAACACATGAATAATAAGAAAGTAAAACAGCTTTATTGCTAATATGGTGAGTTTTAGTGATCAAACAGAATCACATGCTACAGAGAAATTGTTCATGAAAGGAAGAGTCAATTGATGCAACAAACTTCATTTTTGTTTTATTTTAAAAAATTGCTACATCTACTTCAACCTCAGCAACCACAATCCTGATCAGTAAGTGACCATCAAGATTGAAGCAAGACCCTCCGTAAGTTAAAAGATTATGACTTGCTAAAACCTCAGATGATTGTTAGCATTTTTAGCAATCTTTTTAAATTAAGGTGTGTACATTGTTTTTTAGATACAAAGTTACTGCACACTTAAGAGACTATAGTATAGTGTACACATAACTTTCACATGCACTGGAAGACAAAAAATTCACTTGATTTGCTTTATTGCAATATTTACTTTAATGCCATGATCTGGAACTGAACCTGAAATATACCTGAAGTATGCCTGTATACATTTATACTTCTTGTGTCTTCTGGGTGGTTTAACCCTTTTATCATTATACAATGTTGTACTTTAGCAACATTTTTTTTGTCTTGAGATCTATTTTGTCTGATATTAGTATAGCCACTCTCTTATGCTACTGTGTGCGTTCTTTGTCCATCCTTTCACTTTCAACCTATTTGTATCTTTTAATTTTGATTTATCGTACCCAGAATATAAAATGTGCCTCTTGTAGACAACATGTAGTTGGATTATACTTTTTTTATCCATTCTGCTGATTTCTGTCTTTTATTGGTATGTTACACCCATTTACATTTAGTGTAGTTCACAATAAGGTAGGATTTACATATATGTTTTATATATGTCTGTATCTTTTTGATTCCCCAATTTCTCCACTACTATCTTATTTTGTATTAAAAGATATTTTCTTGTGTACCACTTTAACTCACTTGTCATTTCTTTTACTCTACGGTTTTGAGTTATTTTCTTAGTTCTTGTCCTGATATTTTCCAAGAAGTTCACTTAATAACTAAACCAATCTAGTTTGGATTAATACCAAATTAATTTCAATATTATCTAAAAACTTTGCTCCTAGATAGCCCCATCCCCCATCCCTTCTCCTTTGTGCTATTATCATAAAAATTACATATTTATACAACATTATATACATGTCAGCACAGTTTTACATTTATTACTTTGTAGCTGTCTTTTAAATCAGATAGAGGAAAACAGTTACAAAGAATACATGCATTTATACTATCTTTTATGTTTTGTTATGTAGTGACCTTATCTACTGCTCTTTATTTCTTCACGTTGATTTGAGATGATGTCTAGTGTTCTCTCATTTAGGTCTGAAAGACTCCCTTTAGAATTTATTATAGGACACATCTGCTAGGGAAACGTTTTGTTTGTCTGGGAATTTCTTAATTTCTCCATTTTTGAAGGAGAGTTTTGCTGAATGGAGAATTCGTGGTTGGGAGTCTTTTTTCCCCCTTCACACTGAATATACCATCTCATTGATTTCTGATGTCTTTTGGATTCTTATGAGAAATTATCTGTTCATCTTATTGAGGATCCCTTATATATGATGAGTCCTTTGTCTTTTGCTGTTTTCAAGAGTCTCTCTTTGTCTTTCAACAGTTATACAGTGATGTCTATGTATGGATCTCTTTCAATTTATCTTACTTGGAATTTGTTGAGCTTCTTGGATGTTTCTCATCAATATTTCATACATATTTGACCATTATTTCCTGAAGATATTATTTCTGTCTCTTTATCTCTTTTCTCTCCTTCTGGTACTTTCATTATGCATATGTTTATATGCTTGATGGTGACCCACAAGTCTCTCAGGTTCTCTTTTTCTTTTGTTCTTTTTTCTTTGTGTTTCTCAGACTGGACATTCTCAACTGATCTACAATTTCACTGATTCTATATTCTGCTAACTCAAATATACTATTAAACAACTCTTACAATTTTTAAATTTCAGCTATGGTGTGTTTCAACCTCAAAATTTCTATGTGGCTCCTTTTCATAATTTCCATATCTTTATTGATATGCTGGTGCGATGTTATGAAACTGAGTTTTGTAGACATGGTTTCCTATTTCAGCATGTTTAAAATAGCTATTTAATGCTTTTGTCTAGGAAGTTCGAAGTATGGGCTTTCACAGGGACAGTTTCTATTTCTATTTTTCCCTCTCTATGGGCCATATTTTCTTACTTTTTGGATATCTCATTTTGTTAAATATTAGATATTTAAACAATACAATGTTTCGAATTTGTAAATTAGATATCCCATCTCCAGTGTTTCTTGTTGTTACTTGTTGGTGATGCTACGGTTGTTTTTGCTTTTTGTTTGTTTAGTGACTTTCTGAACTAATTCTGAAAATTCTATTCTTTGTTGTATGTGGCCACTGAAGTATCTTCTTTGTTACCTTAGTGTTCAGCTAATCATTGGATAGAGCTTCTTAATGGCTGGAAACCAGTAAGTCTCCAAACCTTTGCCAAAGGGCTCTGCGTGTGTGCCGGGGTATACCTTCAATGCTCAGGCAGACAGTTTACAACTTTTCCTTATCCTTTAACTCTTGTTTGTGCAGAGGATTAAGATCAGGTAGAGGCCTTGTCAGGTCTTTCCTGGACATTTGCATAGCCCTAGATATGAGCACAGTACTATACATGTGAGTGGACTCTAGATCCCCAGGAATATATTAGAGCAATTCAAAGCTTCAAATGGACATTTTATTCTTAGCTTTCCTTTTAAGTGCTTTTGGTCACTTCTTTTTTGCCTCTACTATTATTACAGCCTCAGGCAGTTATGATTTAAACAGTTGCTGCTGATTAATTTTGACAACACCCCTCCCCTGGGAAAAAGCTATTTGCACTTGAGTTAGTTTCAAGTCAGGTCAAATAAAGACTAACCCTGCAAATGGGGGTTTCCATGCAATTGCCAGACAGATAAAATAATGACAATTTTCTGAAAATGCTATTTTTGAGAGCTCCAATTCCAATATGTCCTCTCCCGTGTGCAGCTAAACTACTGCTTTTCATTGAAATAGTAGGGCTGTTAGTTTTTGAGGCTACCAGAGAGCTAAGAGGAAGGGAATAGGAACAGGGCAAGTTAATATACAACCAAGGTCAACTGTTTAAACTGAGATTCAGACTTTTTTTCTTGAATAGCTCTATGGATTGTTGCTAGCCTTTGGGTAATGTGAAGAATACTGAAAAAATTAATTTTTACATTTTTTTTTTTTTGTCAGTGTTGTTGCTGCTTTTATGGAGGAGCAGATTTTTGTAGGTCCTTGATCCACCATTCCCAGTGATGGCTCTCTATTCATTTTTCTATCCTAACAGTGAAGGTATTTGGGTAATTTTAAGTTTTTGGTTATTCTGAATAATGTTGCTGTGGATATTTATGTTCACGTCATTCTGCACATATGTGAATGCTTTCTTAAGGTCACAATGCTAGATTTCTAATGTCCATCAATTTCAGTTTTCCTCTTCTTTCAGGCATGAAAGTGTAATAGGAGAATGTTAAATTTTCTTGACTCTTTGAAACTAGGCGAGGCCATAGGGCAGTTCTGGCCAAGGGACTGTAAGCACAGTCAATATGATTTCCAAACTGAACTATGTAGTCAGGGAAATTATCTCCTCTCTTGTCACTATTATGGACGAACACTCCTTTTTGAAGTCAGAGCAAAATTGCCTTCTAGATTACTAAGTCACTACATGAAGGATATTGACTCAAGAGGTCAATATCAATATGACAATAATTTTGTCAATTTCTTCCTAAAAGTCTGATAAAGTTTGAATAAAATGTATTTAATTGTTTGAGAGAAAACTGAGCTCATAACAATATTGATTCTTCCAATCCCTAAACATGTAATCTCTATTCATTTAGTTCTTTAACTTATTTCAAAAATATTATATAATGTTCAGTATATAGGTCTGGTACAACTTTCCTTAAATTTATTTCTTAGAATTTTTATACCTTTTTAAATGATAGCTTTTATACCTTTATTTTCTAATAATTTGTTGCTAGTATATAGAAATAAATTGATTTCCTACAAATTTTTTATCTTGCAATATCGTACTTATTAGTTGTAGTAGTTGCTTGTAGACTACTTTGGATTTTTTAAATTTATAATCTTGTCATCTCTTGATGAAGACATTTTACTTTTTCTACAATATTTATGGTTCTCGTTTCTTTTTCTTCTTCTAGTGCTCTGGCTAGATTCTCTAGTACAATGCCAAATACAAGTAACTTAATAGGACATCTTTGCCATATTCCCTATCTTAGTGGGAACTTTTCAATATTTTACCATTTATTTTAGTGTTGGATTTTTTTTTTTCACAGCTGTTATTTATCAAATTGGGGAAGTTCCCTTCTCTTCATAGCTTGCTGAGAGTTTACTGTGTATGTGTACGTGTGTGTGTGTGTGTTTGTGTGTATGCATGCTAAATGTTGCAAATACTTTTTCAGCATCTATTAATGTGGTCTATTATTTTCCTTCTTTATAATGTGCTGTATCATTGGTAAATTTCTAATGCATTCTCATGATACATCTCAATTGGTCATGATGCATTTTCCTAATTAGACATCGTTGAACTCAATTTGCTGATACCTTTTCTGCATCCTTGGGAACAGGTAATATTGATTTGTATACTTCATTTGTTGTAGGATAATCACCAGAATTTAGCATCAGAGCTGTGCAAAACCCCCCAAATGGACTGAGAGCTATTCTTTCTTCCTTAATTTTCTGAAAGACTTTATCTAAGATTGGTATTGTCAATATTATTCCTTAAATATTGGACATAATGTACTGTGAAGCTATTTAGGCCTGGAAGTTTGAAGATTCCTGAACTTCTTTGGGGATTAGTAATTTTATCATTTTGGAAAGATTACCAGCCATCATTTAGTTACATATTTTCTGCTTTATATTCTTTTTCCTTTTCATGCAATTCTGGTTAAACATATGTTGACCTTCTAATTAGACATTTGTTATATGTTACAAGAAATAGAATAATTATAATTCAAAGATGCCCATATTCCTAAGCCCTAGACCTGTGAATATGTTACCTCTCACGGCAAAAGAGACTTTGTAGATGTGATTAAGGCAACGGTCCTGAGATGGGAAGGACCTGGACTATCAGAGTGATTTCAATTTAAAAACATGAGTCTTTAAAAGTGGGAGATGACAAAATAAGAGTGTTTCCAAAAAATTCAACTCAAGAAGGACCTGCCCCACAGTTACTGGCTTTGAGATACAGGAAGGGACCTAGAGCTAAGAGATATGGCAGCCTTCAGCAGATATGTATGACCTTTGGATTGCAGCCAGCAAGAATAGAGGGATACTAGTCCTATAACAAGGAACTGAATTTTTCCAAAACCCAGATAGGCAGGAAATAGATTCTCCTTTACAACCTCCAGAAATAAATGCAGCATGCCTATACCTTGATTTTAATCCAGTAACACCTGTAATGGACTTCCAACCGACAGAACTAAAAAGTAATGATTTGTGTTGTGTATGCTGCTAAATTGTGGTAATTTGTTATGACAGAAAAAAAAAAAACCCCTAATATATGTGATAATAGCTATTTCTTATTTTCTAAATCATTGATCTTTAGATGCTCCATTGGTGATACTTTCATCTGGTTTATCTATCAGTTCATGAATTCTCTTTTCAGCTCTATCTATATACCTGCTAAAGCTATTCACAATGTTTTTGTTATTATTATTACTTGTTTCCCTAGGAGTTTTGTTTGACTTTATTGGAATCTGATTTTGGCATTCTGATAAAAGTTTACTATTATTTTATTCCTTGTAACATAGTAAGCAAACTTATTTATGAACTTTTCTGGAAATTCTGATAAGAAAAATTATGCACGTGTTTCTGCTCTGTTCTATCTTCTTATTTTTTTCTCGCAATACCATGTTTACATGTTTGATTTTTTAATATAATTTGATTATTTTTCTTGGGAAACTTTTGTTCTGGTATCAAGCTATTTGTGCTTGCTTTTGCTAGCCACTTGGTGGCAATGGTAAACAGAAATAATTTTAAATTAAATTTGTGCTTGAATTTTGTTTTGTTCTGTTTTGTTTTTGACCATGTTGATGTTGTGATTTTACAAATCTCCAAATATAATGGAAGATTATCCTATATTAATTTATATGAAATTATGTATTTATATAAACATTTGCCCAATTTCATTATCAGTGTTAAAGAACTGTTATTATTGTTACTCTGACGTGCAGTTAGGACATATTTGTTTCTGATTCACAATTAAACTGAGGGGACGGACTTTGGGTTCTGAATTTTATCAGAAGAGTATCTGCTATTTTACTCTACAACTTAGGCAAGACTTGACTTTTTCTTTTCCTTCATATAAACAAAATATCTTTGCAAATCATAGCTTACATTTTCAGTTTGGCATATAAACAAAATATCTTTGCAAATCATAGCTTACATTTTCAGTTTGGCAAATGTCCTTTGGGCAAAGATGCCTTCAGTAATCAACTTATATCTTTGGATTCCAGCCTTTATTTAGGTTTGGCTTGTATTTCTTTACTATCTTTCAACTCTTCAGTCATTTTAACAGAAAGGTTTTATTTATTTTTCAGCATTTTTGGTTACTTTTAGTTAGAAGATATGTCTGAATACCTAACTTGTAACATTCCTGAACATTATTAATTTATTAAACACATATTTATTGATCATTTATCAATTGATATATGTCACTTGACAAATAGTGAGGATTTTGACCACTTGGAACTTAAGAGTTCTGTAACAAAAACAGATAAACAAGAAAATATATTTTAGATAAATGTTATAAAGAGAATGGAAAGGAACCTTAAGATTATCTAGATCAATATCTTTACTCATGAAACTGTGAGGTGTTGTTGATTATACAGACTGTAAACTGCAAGACAATCAGTTACCCTGAATCCCAGATCAAAGTTCTTCTCACTCTACTATATTGATTTACTTCCATTTATTGTTTGCCAGTGTTTTTAATAGGGGGATTCTGTTTCACCCTGTGGATAAAGCTTGTTGTAAGTTTAAGTTCTTTAGGAGAACTCCTTCACAACTCCTTAAAAATTTTTGCATGAGGTTAAAATGTAAACTGCTAATGATTTACATATTATGTTCTTTTGAGTGCTACAAAGGTAGTAGGCTCACTTTAAATCTACTTGATGTATTCTATTTAACCAGAATAAGACAAAAAAAAAAAAAAAAGCTGTGTAATATTACATAAAAAAATCAAAGGAGAAAACTGGAATATTTGACTGGAGATCCAGTCTGTGCTATAGGCACAAATTAGGACAGGGAAGACAAAATGCACAAGGGATTAAGAAACCATCTCTAAAGAGTATCAATTAGCAAGTATTCAAAAGTGTGGGGGACACATGCAAATTTAAAATTGAAACATATTTTTTCCTCAATGAGTCATCCCTTGATTACCCAATGAACACCTTTACCTAATAGTGAACCTATGCCATTTAGATGAGAATTTCTTACTAGACAATTTTCAATGGAATTATTTGTTTTTTTCTACAAACATGTTTCTACCTTTCTGGCCATACATTCTTACCACTGCTGTTCCCAAACACTTGATGTTTTACCACAGAACATTAAGTTGCCACACTTCCCATCTACATAAATGTTCTCCTTTCACATTTCTTTTAAAGACCTTTCTTCTCAGGAAATATTATTTTAGGAAAGTTCTTTCCATATTAGCACTGACCAGAGGCAAGAATTCTATGTTTATTTTAATTATTACCGAAAAATAGTCAAACTTTATAAGGTCACTTTTATCTGCTTTTTGACAACTTGTCTATGGAAGAAAATTTTTTTTCTTAAGATTGGATATATAGTAAAATACTAGATATTACTTATGTATTAACAATAATTTCTATCATCTATTGAGTGCTTTCTATCTGCCAACCACAGCTCAAAGTAATTTTCCTGTGGATCTCATTTAATTCTCACAACACTATTCTGAAATAAGTACTACTATTTCTCCTATTGCATAGATAAGAAAGCTGAGACTTGCAAAAGGGAATTAACTTGCTCAAGGGTACATAAGTATTAAGTAGCAGAACAGACATTTAAACCAAGACAGTTTGGCTCTAAAGTCTACACACTATAGTGTTTGCTATTTGACTTTCTGTTTACTCTATTTACTTGAGCCAAACAAGTTCCTCATATAGGTAAGGTTATATGTTATTTTATTATAAGAGCTATAATTTATCTTGTATTCCGATCTTTTGATTTTGGAAATTTCTTTAAATTTTTTATTTTAGAATGTAGGCTTTTATGAAATAGAGATTGTGTATTTGTTCTACACCATTTATAATATAATACACAGACACATACACACAAATATATGTTATAGTTTGAAAATTTGGAGACCATACTGTATATAAAGTTTTTCTTTTTAACTTCTTTATCTTCCCATGTCATAAGGTTAAATAATCATATCATATCATTAGATATTAAAAGCAGAAATAAGATTTAAGACTGCTTAGAAATTCATCACATAAGTGCTTTATAAAACTACAAGTTCATTGCTACTCACTCACATTTCTTCCATTATGATGAAAATACTTAAATGTTTATGTCCATCAATTCATATTCCACTTAGATCCCCACAGTTATCATTTATCATTTTTGCTACCTTCCAAAATTTCTCTTCCTTTGCTTCTAATGGCCCACTAGTATAAAGTTTCTTGAGATTACCATACAATATAGGAGACATTTTCCTGCAAGCAGAAAAGAGAACGGGTCTAGTAGATTATACTTTCAAAGAGTTAAGAGTGCTAGAGTATTAGTGCCCAATTCCTTTCCATCCAATTGAGACTTTATTTATACTCTAGATTCTGGTCTAGAACAACCCTATCGGATTAAAGTTTGTGTGTGGCCTAAAATCTTGCCTTGCTTGATCTATTTCCTCTTCCCTGTCCTATGAAACCACGTCCTTACTAGTTTCTCTGGGGAGCACTTTCTCAATAAATCACTTGTAGGTGAATTCTCAGACATAGGATTGTCTTCAAGGGAACATTCTGTAAGACAGGATTAAGAAGATGTGGTCCATATATACAATGGAATATTACTCAGCCACCAGAAAGAACGATTACACAACATTTGCAGCAACATGGACGGAACTGGAGGAGATTACGCTAAGTGAAATAAGTCAAGCAGAGAAAGACAATTATCATATGGTTTCACTCATTTATGGAACAAAAAAAATAGGAAGATAAGTAGAAAAAGGGAAGAATGAAGGGGGGGTAAACAGAAGGGGGAATGAACCATGAGAGACTGTGGACTCTGGGAAACAAACTGAGGGCTTCAGAGGGGAGGGGGGTGGGGGATTGGGATAGGCCAGTGATGGGTATTAAGGAGGGTGCATATTGCATGGAGCACTGGGTGTTATACGCAAATAATGAATCATGGAATATTGCAACAAAAACTGGGGATGTACTGTATGGTGACTAATATAACAAAACAAAAATTATTAAAAAAAAAAGAATGTCTTTATATGTAAATCTTTGCATATAACTCTCCTAATATTCTTAATGTATCTTCTTAGATTTGGAATGACTGTGTCAAAAGAGTGAACATTTTTATGGTCTTGACATTTGTACTAATATTCATTCTTCCCAGGTTATAAGAGTATTAATACAGCAACAGTCCCTCAAATGATTTACTGCAACATGGACTGTATAATTTTAGCTAATTTCTAATGTAAAAGGTGAATTCTATTTTTTAAAAATTTTTTATTGGTCATTTCCATGGGATTATGAGAAGGAGCAGATAGTTAAAAATCAGTGCACATGTTATTATTTTACCTGTAACTCCAAAGGCTCATAATCAACACTAAACTTAATTTAGATTGGTTCTACATATATTTCAATTGAATTGAAAAAATTTTATTTTAACTCAGACACACAACTCTCTGTTTCTGTCTGTAATAAAAATGGTTCTTTTCAGTTCCTCTTTGTTTTGCTAATAACCTTAGAAACTTGATAGTATTATTTTGTCCTCATAGATACTTTTTCTGTTCCACAAATGTTTATTGATTAGCATCTACTTCCTAGAATTGGTTCTTAGATATTGTAAACGAGACAGATGTACATCCTGCCAGCATTCTAATAGTGGATAGCGACAATCACACAGGCAAATAAAAGACAATGTGAGAAGTATGCTAGTGAGGGAAGTACAGTTTGCTTTAGAGAGCATTTTGAAAAAAATTTCAAAAATCAGAAAAGGAATTCTTTTTAGTGGATTTCTAAATTGAATGAAGAATTGTAGTCAGCTGGAAATAGGCATGGGCCAAAGGATTTATGAAGTGTATTTCTGGAAAATTAAATGTTTAGAGTTAAGGAGAATACATACTTTCATGGAAGTGAAAAAATTTGCTATTGCTGAAGATATTATCAGAATCTAATCGATGAGGAATCATGTAGGACGTATTATGAAGTTTAAAATTACACATTTACAGCATGGGAATTCATTGATAAATTTTGGATTTGGAGAAAAATATTATCAGGCTTCTGTGTTAGAAATATAATTCAGTTTGATGCATGGAAAATTGACTAGAGGAAGGTTAAGATAAAAGAAGAAGGAAGGAGTTACAAAGCAGTAAAATTACCAGCTGAGAAATAATTCAGTGTGGACTATTGGTAGTTGGAGTGTAGACAGAAGTAAATTCCTATGGAATTATGTAAAACTCACAGAATTTGTGGTTGAATGGATATGGAAAAAAATTGAAAAGGAAGGAGTAAGGAATGATATGGATTTGTCTTTGGCAGTTAGGAGGAAAGATATGTCATTCTTCAAGACAGGGACTAGAACATAAAAATAGGTTTGAGATTGAAGATGAAACATTTATTTTTTAAAATATTAAGTCTGAGGCGCCAATAGCAGATTCAAGTAAAGATATTCAAAGATAACTTATATATGGAACATGTTTCAACATTCAATCAGTGCTGGGATGGAGAGACAACAACACACACATGGCACTTGAAACAATAAAGAAGGGTGAGAGCATAGAAAGCATGACCAAAGTTAGAAAAAGAAAAAGAGGGTAAGATAGAAATTTGAATGATATGGTATTTATTTAGTTAGTTCTGTTTGTTTCAACTTTTTATTAAAATTGCAGTTAGTTAACATATAGTGTAATATTAGTTTGAAGAGTAGAGTTTAGTGATTCATCACTTGCACACAACACTGAGTGCTCTTGAATGATACAGTATTTGAAAGATATATTAAAAAAATGCAGTGGAGAAAAATGCCAGAGAGAAAAAACATGTTTGCAGAAAAGAAAGTAATTATTGGGTAGGTCAGAAAAAAATGACTGATGATTATCAATGGTTTATCAGTAAGGACGGGTAACAATAGGGAAAGGTATTTAATTTTAAAAGATTTTATTTATTTATTTATTTATTTATTTATTTATTTATTTATTTATTTATTTATTTATTTAACAGAGAGAGACAATGAGGGAACACAAGCAGAGGGAGCTGAGCAGGGAGCCCAATGCGGGACTTGATCCAGGGACTAGATCTCAGGACTCGGAGATCATGACCTGAACCGAAGGCAGAGCTTAAGCGACTGAGCCACCCAGGTGCCCCAAGAAAGTTATTAGGTAGAGTTATAGGGAATGCAACTAGATTGAAGTGAGTTGTAGTATACGCCAACTTTTTTTTAGAAGGATGACTTTGTAAGAGAGAAGACACACATAATCTAAAGCACAGGTTGGCTGATTTTTTTTAAAATTCAGGTTCTTTTCTTATCGTGATTTTCTTTTTATATAATAAAAGATCAGAGTACTTAAGGCAAATAAAATCCAAAGTGATGATGCCGAAATAGTGTGATTGCATGGTCCCAGTATGTTATTCCTCATAACTTTTTTAAAAAAATAATTGTAAATCTGGCTTCATAGTTTAAAAAATATCTTCACAACCATTTCATTTGACTCTTACAAGAGCTGTCGGGCACCTACAGGGAAAATATTTTGCTTTGATTGAACAAGTAAGAGAATTAAAGCTTAGAACCTGTACATGTCTGTCTTTTTGTTGTCACTAGAGCCAAGACTCTAATTCAGGTCTTCTTTTAATTCATCATTTTGTCTTTTCCTAGAGTCAACTTCTGTACATGTACTTTTATTTTGTTAGAAGTTGAGAAAGGAGAGAGCTCAGGAATCATAGAAAAGGTATCTTCAATTAAAATTTATATCTTATAATCTATCTACACAGGTAGCTTGTCTTGGAGTTATTACCTCAGCTCTAATTCTGATGCAGCTACCCTCTCACTGCAAAACCTTTATTCAGTCACTAAACCTCTCCAGACTGCCAGTTTCCTCAACCACACAACGCATAAGAGTTGGTTTTGTCAATCTCTCAGGTACCATTCAGCTCTGCAGTTCTCTGCTGCTCTTACTACTTTAACCAATTAATGATTCTTCTAGTTCATTCTACTTAGAATACAATAACATAAGAAATTCTTAATATAATCACAAATATTTAAGAAAGAAAAGTCCTTTTGTATTTCTTTTTTAGATGGCAAGATAACAAATATCATTATGATTCACAAATATAATTTATTATTTATTTCTTCTTTCTCTAACTTTATTGCCTCGTTCTTCTATCGACACAGAAGACACTACTTGAAACAAAGATGGTGCATTTCAACATTATCCTGACTTAGGGTTAGAGTAGGATTAGCTACCTTCTCACCACCATCCCTTTTTTTTGGTTCCATTGCTTTCTTTTTCACTCATAGATTGAAAGAAAAGTCTTATGTGGCTCCTAGATCCTAGCTTCTTGATGGGAGTATAATGTTGGGGTGGGAACTGAGCAAAGTCTGGGGGAAGAGATGGTCATTACTCTGGCTCAGAGGTAGATTTACCATAAAGTTAATGAACCCCAGCTAATTAATTTAATTTACTTAAAGCTTAATGAACTTTCACAGAGACTCATTAGCCTAAGTCCCTCCAAGTTGCTGGGGGAGGCCCTGGCAACATATTCATACACCTTTTTTCTTTAAAAAAAGGGGGATGGGGCAACAATACTGTATAAACATTATAAGCCACAAAAACTGATTCATTCCTGCTCTTGCTGGTCACTCAAGTGGACATGTGCTGACTGCATTTAATTGGTAGTCCCAACTGTATGATTAACTGAGCACTGATTTATCTTCCCTATGGTTCCCTGTTGGTGACAGTAAATGGTGGTTATTTGAGCAAAGGCTTATCATCTCTTAATCTCATGCTGCTCCTGTTCCCTTGATCAGTATTCCCTTTGTAACCAGTCCATGATGGCTCTTATTTTGTTTTTGTCTACAGGGACAATAAAACTAATAATTGTTATTTCATTTAAAGTTTTCTTTTTTAAAAACCCAAATTATTATACTTATTATGCATCTCCCACCTTTCAGTTCTTATTCCATACTTATCTTCTCTTTCATTAAGCCGTGGGTAACATATCTAGTAGCCTACAGTAGAAAATAAAAGATTCTCTTAAAATAGGTAGGAAATTTAAAATATTATCTCCTTTGATTTTTAATGATTCTTATAGTATTTGAAGGGAATTGGCTTAGTAGTGCTGACTCATACATAATGTATCCACTTGAATAAACTACCTATTACCCCAGAAACATTACTTCTTAAAATCATATGGTTGATCTGAACTACTTTATTTAAAAGTTCTCAGTATTATGTGGATATTTTCATTTGACATAACGATAGAATTTGTTTTGACTTACAAGCAGAGAAAGACAATTATCATATGGTTTCACTCATTTATGGAACATAAGAAATAGCAGGGAGATTGGTAGGAGAAGGAAGGGAAGAATGAAGAGGGGGGTAAACAGAAGGGGGAATGAACCACGAGAGACTATGGACTATGGACTCTGGGAAACAAACTGAGGGCTTCAGAGGGAAGGGAATGGGGGATTGGGCTAGGCCAGTGATGGGTATTAAGGAGGGCACATATTGCATGGAGCACTGGGTGTTATACTCAAATAATGAATCATGGAACACTACACCAAAAACTAAGGATGTACTGTATGGTGACTAACATAACATAATAAAAAATTATTATTAAAAAAACAGAATTTGTTTTGACTTACCTTATTCAAGTTCAGTATTTTTTTTTTTTTTTACTAGCAAAACAGAGATTATGAGAAAATAATCTCCCCTCCATTTTGCCTGTTCATTTGGGCCAACACAGCCTTTATATTCTTGGAGATATTTACCATCTTGGGGATTTCATTACACTTAGTATGCACAGGTATGGTTTTGATAAATGCTCATAAAAATATCTCAGATGCTTGGGCACAGAAGACATTTATTCTACATAGTTTATCTTCTAATGGCTATTTTCATAGCTATGATATGGCATTAAATACACAATTAGAAAGATAAAGAACAGAGAAAGATTCAACAACAAAAAAATAGATGAAGAGATCAATATGTTTCAGGCAGATTTGTATTTTCAACATAAAAAGGCAAATTATTTGGGGAAATAGATACCCAATTGAATATATATTTTAAGTGCAGTCTTTAATGGTAATGTGTAATATTGTACCATTTAAATAACATTAAATAACACTGGATTTCTTTTTTATTATAGTAAACTATGCTAAGTAAGATTATTTCTGACTTAAATAAAATGCATTACAAAGAAATATATCAATGAAGATGATTATTACAAGTGAGACCAAAATTAAACCCAAACAAAAGTAAATCAGTTATCTTACATTCCCTTTACATTATTAGTATTACCATTTGTCATTTAAAATATTTCCTTCATGGAGATTCTATCTCAGTTTAATATCTAAATCTGAGCAGTTAGTCTGGTTCCTAAAAACCTGGCGTGTACTGGCACAATAAACACACACTGTGTTTCTCTAATGAAGATAATTCAGACATACAACAGCCTACTTCCCAGAGAAATAAAGATTTATGAAGAACAATGTATGAAAAATGTTTGTTTTACCTATTCTACAGCCTGTTTGCCCCTTCTTAGTTAAAAAAGGATTGGCATAGAGTGTTTATGATTTAAGATGGAGAATATATATATATTAGATTGTATTCGTAAGGATAATCTATAGATGAGGAATAGTAAGCAGGGGTCAGAATGGTAGACAACAAGAAATTTGTCACTGATATGCAGAAAAATAAAAATGAATAAATAATTGACCAAAGCATAAAATAGAATATGAGAGTTTAAATAGACCCTAGAATAAATATTAAATGAGATAGAACCTAATTAGGGCCTCTTAAAGAAGGAAAGCAGCTGTAGAAACCTAAGAAATGTAGGTTGATAATACTAGTAGTGGGTTAAAAAAAAAATGTTTTGGGCAATTTAGATACTATGATAAGCAGAATTGACCCTGAGATAAGAAATGATTTACAGAAAGAAGCTGCATTATGCAAAAGGAAGCATAGTAAGCATATTAGGATGATTCAAAATACTGTATAAATTAAAGTCTAAATGTAGTTATAACTGACTACATAAAGCAATTGTAGTAGGTGTTGCTGGTGTCCCCTGGCCATATCCACTTTATTGGCTGGTATGCCCATCAACCTAGCTTTGGGGAGCTGTGTTAACAGCTTACACTTGGGACACTTGTTACATTCCGTGCCCCGGTGCAGTCAGTGACTTACTATATGGGGACACTATGGTCTATTTGCCTTGCCTCAGGAGGATGAATCTGTAATGTGATTTATGTGCCAAAGCATGCTCATGAATCAGATCAAGGCTAGAATTTACGTGAGACTATACTCTTGCTCAACTCCATCCCTTTCCTTATTTTATTTTCCTCATTTTCCTGATGATAATTTCCTTAATTAATCTCATGCACCTGAATCCCTGACTCTGGCCTGGTTTTGCTTGTGTGGTGCCTAACCTTAGAGAGTTAGTATCAAAAGTGGTTGTGGGAAGGACACAAAGGATTTGATTTCAGAGATGGCTCACCAGCTAGCTACCTGACAAGGAGCACTCTGTCACTTAAGGTAAGTGGAATATTATTATTCTTATCATTATGTATCAGTTTCTCATTAAAAATTTACTGTGGTGAACTGAGAAAGGATAGAGGTGGAGGAAGGTACACTCATTCATTCAACAGCAAAAACTCTGATATTTGAAAAGAACAGGGAACATACTTATGATAAGGACATAGAAACTGGGTGGCTATTGCTAAGCACCAATGATGCCTACAAGAGAGAAAATTATAGACTCTGGATGATCAATCACCAATTTAATACAAAATGTGAAAATCAGAGGCCTCATGGCAGTGTTTAAAGATATAGTCATCTCCTGTAACTGAGAGTTGATCACACTGAAGAGTAGGCTCAGGAACTTTAAGCAGAAATAGCAAAACTCCAGAAAAAGTTGAATTCTCATCTCCAGCAAGTCTCTTATGCCTGATAGGAAAAAAAGTGGAACTGAGATTGAAAAATGGGGATATCTGATATATGCACTTGAGAACATTTAGCACCCAGATTCCCTTGACACTGGGCTTCTAGATGTGGCCAACTCCATCATGTCGAAGGGTAGCAACTACTGCCCCCACCTCCCATTTCCTTTACTTGTAATTCTTTCAGAGACCTCAAGTCAGTGAGTTGCCTTATAGGATAGTGCTTCCTGAGTTAGGATCTTCTCCAGCTTCCTGTACAGGGCACCAAAAAGAAAAAAAAAAAATCTATTTCAGAAAATTTCAGCATGGCCCAACTGGGGAAATGCTGAGAGAAAAGAAAAGGAGAGAAAGATTAAAGGCTGAGGGATCATAAACTATGTGTCTTGACTATGTTTTATTGACAAGAAATGGAAGAGTATAGCTGGGAGAGCATGCTGATGAAGTTAGATCAACAGGGGTGGAACATAAATGTGGATATGGTGTTTGTGATATGGGGACAATTTCCTACCAAACAAGATTTAACATTCTGGCCAGGGCAGCAAAGAGAGGGTGACTAGTTCTAGTTCAGTGTTATAATGGCACTTGGAAACTGGGAGACAAGGTGGAGATAGATAATGGCCAGCATTGTACGAAGTAGAAATGTCAGAATTGCTTGGAAGGCCATGGAGGAAGGGGCAAAACCACTCAGAGAAGTAGGTGTATTAGTGAATTAATTATTAAAGACCAGGAGACCCACCAGCTGTATATGTTTTTTGGAAAAGCCCTCATTTGTTAAGGGAGGAAAGGATGTACAAGGGGGACAACAGTGACACTGAGAGGCTCTGTAGGCTGATACTTATGGTAGGAAATTCTGACCCATAACTGTGATCACTGCCATCCCAAATAGGAAAGGCAGGTGGTAACAATTAACAATCACAAGTAATATGGTTATTATCATTCTAATGGCCAGCAATTTCTGAGTGTCAGCCAGGGTGACATAACTGGTGGGGATCTCTAACAATGGATACCAAATTATGGTTTTCCTAGAGAAGCACAGCCAGATAAAATACAAGGCATGCAGTTATATTTAAATTTCAGATAAACAATGCTCAATTTTTTAGTATAAGTATGTCCCAAATAATTCATGGGACATGTTTATATTTAAAGCATTTTCTTCTATGGACTCTGAGAAACAAACTGAGGGCTTCGGAGGGGAGGGGGTGACTAACAATATAATAAAAATATATTATTATAATAAAAAAAGCATTTTCTTTATTTATCTGATTCCTAATTTAACTAGTGCTTTGTGTTTATATTTGATATTCCTGGCATATTTATCTTAGAGAGAAGATGGCCAGCCCATAGTATTGTTTAATATACATAATTAAAGGTTTTTAAGAATGGTTAAGGTATGGTCAGCCAGCCCCTCTGGAACAGTCGCTATCCCTTTCCCATGTTCCAGACTTAAGCAAGTTTTCACACTTGGAAATCAATAGCTAATGGAGAGATTAAGTCCCCTTGAGGAAGGACCAGTATATATAGTAATGACTCCCTCACCTGTTCTCCACACAGACTTAGGTTCATTTATTCAGTAATAATTCATTGAGGGAAAGAGAATACCTAGATCTATTAAAGGCTTTTGAACAGAGATTCTGGATTTACACCAAAGACAAAAATGTATCATCTTTGTGCCATGCCTGTTAGAGAACTAGTGCATGGGAATTAGGTGATCAATGGAGTCTTAGTCCTAGACTGTATTATAGCAGGTCCACTAAGTCCACAGTCCTGTCCCTCATCATTTCCCAATTCCCTTCAAGTGCCACTTTTACAGCATCCTGAGAAGTGTGTATATAATACTTAAATTCTTGTTCTTATGCCTCAAAGTGGAGGTCTGAGTCAACCTAGGTTAGCCACTTAGACAGTATGAAGTTCTAGCTATAGGGAACTGCAATAAAATATGAGAGATGGGTAAGAAGTTGATGAGTATGAGTTAAAGCCTCTAAACCAACTGCAGAATCAGGGTTATAGCTTGCCCCACCATCATTCTCCAATAAGTTTTCCTAGAAATTGTGACCAATCAGTATCCTTGAGATTCTATGTTTTCTTAGAGTGAACTTAATTTGTAAAGCAAGTAGGTTTACCTGTGTTGGGCGAGGAGCTAACTGGAAGAAATACTGTTGCCTTTTATCATTTGCCATACCTTTTCTCCCTAGCTCATATAACTTCTGAGGCATGCTGCAGTTAATGGTATATACCTGGAGCCTTGTTTAGAAAGTGGCTTTGGACATGAACAGTTATATAATTTGCACAGTCCAGTGAAAATAAATGTGGGGCCTTTGTTCAAAAAGAAGGAAATAATGTCATTAAAGAACTAATATATAAAGCTTTCTCTTTTTCCATGATCTTTCCCTTATTCTGAAGTTTTTTATTTGCTATTTAAATTAAAATTTTAGTACAATTGCTGGATCATAGGATACCTCAATTTTTAACTTTTTAAGGGACCTCCACACTGTTTCCAGAGTGGCTGTACCAACTTGTATTCCCACAATTTGGAGGGATCCCCTTTCTCCACATCCTCTCCAGCAATTGTTGTTTCTTGCCTTGTCAATTTTTGCCATTCTAACTGGTGTAAGGTGGTATCTCAGTGTGGTTTTGATTTGAATTTCCCGGATGGCTAATGATTTTGAACATTTTTTCATGTGTCTGTTAGCCATTTGTATGTCTTCATTGGAAAAGTGTCTGTTCACATCTTCTGCCCAGTTTATGATTTGTTTATTTGTTTCTTGTGTATTGAGTTTGAGAAGTTCTTTGTAGATTTTGGATACCAGTCTTTTATCTGTAGTATCATTTACAAATATCTTCTCCCATTCCATGGGCTGCATCTTAGATTTTTGACTGTTTCCTTGGCTGTGCAGAAGCTTTTTATCTTGATGAAGTCCCACAAGGTCATTTTTTCTTTTGTTTCTCTTGCCTTTGGAGATGTGTCATGAAAAAGGTTGCTTTGGCCGATGTCATATAGGTTGCTGCCTATGCTCTCCTCTACAATTTTGATGGATTCCTGTCTCACATCCAGGTCTTTCATCCATTTGGAGTTTATCTTCGTGTATGGTGTGAGAGAGTGGTCAAGTTTCATTCTTTTGCATGTAGCTGTCCAATTTTCCCAGCACCATTTATTGAAGAGACTGTCTTTTTTCCATGGGATGTTTTTTCCTGCTTTATCAAAGATTAGTTGTCCAAAGAGCCGAGGGTCCATTTCTGGATTCTCTATTCTGTTCCAGTGGTCTATGTATCTGTTTTTGTGTCAGTACCATGCTGTCTTTGGGATCACAGCTTTGTAGTATAGCTTGAAATCCGGCACTGTGATGCCCCCAGCTTTGTTTTTCCTTTTCGACAATTCCTTGGTGATTCGTGGCCTTTTCCGGTTGCACACAAATTTAAGGGCTGTTTGTTCCAGTTCTTTGAAAAATGTCATTGGTATTTTGATCGGGATAGCATTGAAGTGTAGATTGCTCTGGGTAGCATGGACATTTTAACTATGTTTATTCTTCCTATCCATGAGCATGGACTATTTTTCCATCTTTTTGTGTCTTCTTCAATGTCTTTCAAGAGTGATTTGTAGTTTCTAGAATATAGGTCCTTTACGTCTCTGGTTAAGTTAATTCCGAGATAACGTATGATTTTTGGTGCTATTTGTAAATGGAAAGGATTCCTTAATTTCTCTTTCTTCAGTCCCATCGTTTGTGTATAGAAATGCAACTGATTTCTGAGCATTGATTTTGTATCCTGCCACATTACTGAATTGCTCTATAACTTCTAGTAGTTTGGGGGTGGATTCTTTTGGGTTTTTCATAGAGAGTATCATATCATCTGTGAAGAGAGACATTTTGACTTCTTCTTTGCCGATTTGGATACCTTTTATCCTTTTTTGTTGTCTGATTGCTGTTGCAAGGACTTCTAATACTATGTTGAATAATAATGGTGAGAGTGGGCATCCTTGTCGTGTTCCTGATCTTAAGGGAAAGGCTTTCAGCTTTTCCCCATTGAGAATGATACTCACTGTAGGCTTTTCGCAGATGGTTTTTATGAGATTGAGGAATGTACCCTTGATCCCTACACTCTGAAGGGTTTTAATCAGGAAAGGATGCTGTATTTTGTCAAATGCTTTTTCTGCATCAATTGAGAGGATCATATGGTTCCTGAGTCTTTTCTTGTTGATATGATGTATCATGCTGATAGATTTGCAGATGTTGAACCACCCTTACATTCCAGGGATGAATCCTACTTGGTCTTGATGGATAATCCTTTTAATGTACTGTTGGATCCTATTAGCTAGGATCTTGTTGAGAATTTTGGCATCCAAATTCATCAGGGATATTGGTCTGTAATTCTCCCTTTTGATGGGGTCTTTACCTGGTTTGGGGATCAAGGCAATACTGGCCTCATAGAATGAGTTTGGTAGTTTTCCTTCTGTGTCTATTTTTTGAAATTGCTTCAGGAGAATAATAGGTATTATTTCTTCTTTGATGTTTGGTAGAATTCCCCGGGGAATCCGTCAGGCCCTGGACTCTTGTTTTTGGGGAGGTTTTGGATCTCTGCTTCAATCTCTTCATAATTAATTGGTCTGTTTAAAAAATCAATTTCTTCCTGTTTCAGTCTTGGTAGTTTATAGGTTTCCAGGAAGGCATCCATCTCTTCCAGGTTGCTTAATTTATTGGCATAAAGCTGTTGATAAAAGTTTCTAAAGATACTTCCTATTTCATTGGTGTTGGTTGTGACCTCCTCTTTTCATTCATAATTTTATTAATTTGGGTACTTTCTCTATCCTCAAAAATAAGTCTTGCCAGTGGCTTATCTATTTTATTTATTCTTTCAAGGAACCAGCTTCTAGTTCTGTTGATCTGCTCTACTGTGCTCGTGGTTTCTAATTCATTGATCTCTGCTCTAATCTTCATCAACTGCTTTCTCGTGTGGGGATTGGGCCTGTTCTTCTGTTGCTGTTTCAGCTTCTTCAGGTGAGAATATAAAAACTGCGTTTTAGATTTTTCTATTCTTTTGAGTGAGGCTTGGATGGCTATGTATTTTCCTCTTAGGACTGCCTTAGCAGTGTCCCATTGTTTTGGATTGTTGTGTTTTCATTTTCGTTGGTCTCCATAAATTATTTAAATTGATATTTGATTTCCTGGTTTATCAAATCATTCTTGAGCAGGATGGTTCTTAGTTTCCAAGTGTTTGAGTTTCTTCCAAATGTTTCCTTGTGATTGAGTTCCAGTTTCAAAGCATTGTGGTCTGAGAATATGCAGGGAATAATTTCAGTCTTTTGGTATTGGTTGAGACCTGTTTTGTGACACAGAACATGATATATTCTGGAGAATGTTCCATGGGCATTCAAATAGAATGAGTATCCTTTGGTTCTGGGGTGTAGTGTTCTATATATATCTATGAGGTCCATCTGATCTAGTATGGCATTCAAAGCTCTTGTTTCTTTGCTGGTTTTCTGCTTAGGTGATATATCTATTGCTGATAGAGGATTGTTGAGGTCCCCTATTATTAACGTACTTTTATCTATGTGTCTCTTTATTCTGGTTAAGAGTTGGCTTGTGTATTTTGCTGCTCCCCTGTTGGGGGCATAGATATTTATAATTGTCATATCCACTTGTTGGATACACCCTTTAAGAATAATATAGTGCCCTTCTGTATCTTCAACTACAGTCTTTAGTTAAAATCCAATCGGTCTGATATGAGAATTGCTACCCCAGCTTTCTTTTGAGGTCCATTGGCATGAAAAATGGTTTTTCCATTCCTTTAAGTCTGGATGTATCTTTAGGTTCAAAATGAGTCTCTTGTAGACAGCAAATGGATGGGTCATGTCTTTTTATCCTATCTGCAACCCTGTGGCGTTTTATGGGAGCATTTACGCCATTCACATTGAGAGTGATTATTGAGAGATACAATTTTAATGACATCATGTTGCCTGTAAAGTCTTTGTTTCTCTAGATAGTTAACTTTCTGTTCTGTATCACTCTTGGGGCCTTTTTACTTTTATGGAACCCCCCCTTAATATCTCCTGTAGGGCTGGTTTCGTGGTTATGAAATTGGTCAGTGACTGGCGATTCTTGAAGGTCCTTATCTCTCCATCAATTCTGAGTGACAGCCTTGCTGGATAAATGATTCTTCGCTGCATGTTTTTCTCTGAAAGAGCTTTAAAAATGCCCCCCCCCTTTCTCTCATTCCAGGTCTGTGTAGACAGGTCTGACGTAATCCTGATACTCTTGCCTTGGTACGTGAGAAATTTCTTTGCTCTGGCCGCTTTCAATACTGTATCCTTCGATCTAATATTTGTGAATTGCACTATGATGTGAGGTGGCATAGGTTTGTCGTGGTTGAGCTTGGGAGGGGTCCTCTCTGCCTCTTGGACAAAAATGCTTGTTTCCTTTGCTAGATTAGGGACGTTTTCAGCTACAATTTGTTCAAATATCTCTTCTAGACCTCTCTTTTTCTCCACCCCCTCAGGGATGCCGATGATTCTGACATTGGAAAGTTTCATTGAGTCAGTAATCTCCCGTAACCTACATTCTTGAGATTGGATTTTTTTGAGCCAAGTTTCTGTTTTAGCTTTCTCTTCTACCATCCCATCCTCCAATTCGCAGATTCGTTCTTCTGCCTCATTTACCCTGGCCATCAGAGCATCGAGTTTTGACTTCATTTAATTCATAGCATTTTTAATTTCTGCCAGATTCGCTCTCATTTCTGCCCTTAGAGATTCTATATTCTCGTTAATATTTTTGTTAATATTTTTTTCAAGTCTACACATCATCTTGACCATTGTTACTCTGAACTCCATTTCTGATAATTTCGTTATAACCATATCCATCAGTTCTGTCGCAGAGGCCACAGACTCATTGTCATTTCTTTGCTGGGGAGGACTTCTCCTTCTCGTCTCTCTGATGGGGAGAGGTTGCGGGGCTGTCCAGAGCCCCAATTATTGACCAGGACCCAAGCAGTGTGCACCTGTTTTATAGGGACCTTAGGGATGTGGGCTTCTTGATTTTTCAGCCTGCCCTGTGGGGGAGGGGCCTGCCGCACTGATACTCAGGCAACCCTGTTTGGGTAGAGTCTCCCAGTCCCCTGCGAGGGGGGATGGGGATGGGCACAATGTGAGCCGGTATTTCCAGGCTTTTTTCTCTGTTGGCTTTCCCTGGCAGTTTTCTGTGACTCTTCTGAGAGTCAGAGCAGCAGTGGCCGAATCCCAGCCTCTGTCTCAGAACAGAGAGATTGCAGTCCGCGCTCCACTGAGCTCTTCTGGCCTCTTTAACTCTGTTTCTGTTGGTGCTGCTTAAAACCCTGCAGTGTCCCGGGTTGTGCGCCCCAGAGCCGGCGTCGCAGCCCTCAATTCCAGGGCCAGCATGTCTCTGTCCTTTGTGTTTCTAACACCACCAGCTGCCAGCCACGCCCGCGTGCGCTCCAGAGCTCCAGTTTTCAGACTGGTCACACGCATTCTCACGTTCACAGTCTCAGTCTGCTCTCTCACGGGTGCCGGTCTGCGAGTCCGCCCGCTCCGCAGTGCAGGTGACTACCACTTCCCGGCGCCTGAGCATGGAGGCTCCCTCCCCCTTCCGTTTATCTTCTGATATCTGTGCGTGGATTCATGGCTCCCCGCTTCCTACCTCAATACTCAGTGCTGGAGATGTTCATATGTATAGGTCCAGGTGTATCTTCCTATGTCTCAGGCTGATTCCGTGGATGTTCAGGATGGTCTGGTACCTATCCAGCTTGACTCAGGGGACCAGCTGAAAAAGGGGACCCCTACTCCTCTGCCATCTTAACTCCTCCCTGGCCCTCTAAAATTAAAATTTTAAACTATTTGTATGAATTTTATCATTCATCTTTATATCGTACAATGCCAGTTTTAAATGCAAGTATTAGAGCATTTAAGTCAATTTTAGAAACACCAAAATTACCCAGTTCAAATTTCGTAACTCATACATGCATATGCATTTCATTCTTACCAGAAATGTAGAAAAGCACAAAACTAACTCAACTGCTTATTTTTACTTCTTGACTTGCTCACATACTCTCAACACTCTATCCTTTCCATAAGTAAGGAAGAACTGAAAAGAAAAGGTTTTATGACCCTTTCTTTCTCCTTCCTTCTTTCATCATTTTCAGAGTAATAGTTGGCTAATACAAAGAAGTAACAGGAGTAAAAAATGATACAAAGTTTTGTTTGTTTGTTTTTTTGTCATTTGTGTTTCTAAGAACATAGTTACCATTTTTTATTCAAAGCAAGTTTCAGTTGATTCACACTGAATTGACATGTCATGGCTCCACTGGAATTCTATGCTCACAGGACATTATAAATGCCATATGCAAATGGGGCAGCAAGAAATGAGGAACACACATATTACATGAAATTCCTCTGCTCATTCACATACCCCATTGTCTCACTGAAATTCACAAGTTCAAAGACATTACTACTAAAATTTTGAGACAGAGACAGGAGGTCATTGAACAAAGTATGGGGCCCTTTTGAGTGCAGGGTCCTATGTGACTATACAGGTTGCACTCTCATGAAGTCAGCCCTGATTCTGAGTGAGGGGTACACTTTGACTGATGGGAGCAGCCTTGATTAGACCACCTGGCAAATTATCCCTCTTAACCCCAGACAGTAGACAATTGAGTTATTTATTGAGGAAAGGGTGGTACCCTTGCTTCAAGGCAGGTCCATTCTGGTAGGTTTTGTGATACCGAGTTGCCTTGTGTTCCCCTTGGATTTGCCCAGGACCAGACTTTACTGGAGACCACATTCTTGTTGGTATCCTTCCCTTTTCCCATCTTTCTTCCCACACTTTCAGGTTTATCCTGAAGAACATATAAATCTGTCTCTGGCTCTGTTTTTAGGAAACTTAACCTAAGACAGCATTGTTTTCTAAATCTAAGAGATTAAAGCTTTCTTATTTGAAATCTGGTAATTAATGTTAATTTGTACACCCAGAAAAGATCGTTATATGTATATTAAATTTTTGGTTTTAGAGATTAAGATGGGTCCACTTTCTCCCACTTCACAGGAACAAATGTCTACTGGAATGACAATGCTCTGAGTTCCTAGACATAAGCATGCACTTCAGAATAAAAATAAATTGTTTGGGAAGAGGATGGCAGTTTTGCAATGGGTGTTGGAAGAATAGCCACTGGGAAAAGAATTGTAATTCTTTAAAGGTTTAGGTAATTATTGGCCTAAAGAAATTACTTTTATCTTGATGATTAGGCAATCTTTAATTATTCTTTATGGCAGGAACCCAGTAACAACCAGGGTATGATGTCAAATGTACTGGTCACCAGGGTGCCTGGGTGGGTTCAGTCAATTGAGTGACCGATTGTTGGTTTCAGTTCAGGTAATGATTTCACAGTCCTGAGATGCAGCCATGAGTCAGGCTCTGCACTCACTGGGGAGTCTGCTTCAGATTCTCTCTTCCTCTGCCCCTCCTCTCACTCACGAGAACACCGGTGTGTGCTCTCTAATTAATTAATTAAAAATAGACTGGTCAGGAAACATGAAATAATTTATCTGAAGGTAAGAGAGAGTGAGAGAGAAAAAGAGAGAATACAACTAGGCTACTTGTGTGTATAGAGTTTGTGTAAAGACTCAGATGGTCGCTCTTCCAAATAAAAGGAACAGACTAGATGAGAACTATACCTTTCTTCCCTCATTAGTCAAATCTTCTGGCCATCTAGTCTGAGAACCTAACAACATTTGCAATTGGCAAATTTAGGTGTTTAAAAAAATATCTAAGTTAAGAGGGTTGATGAAGGGGTTCCTGGTGGCTCAGTCAAATAAGCACCAGACTTTTGATTTAGGTCACGATCTCAGGGTCGTAGGATTGAGTCCTGTGTGGGGCTCTGTGCTAAGTGGGGAATCCGCTTGAGATTCTTCTCTACCTCTCCCTTGCCCCTCCCCCACTTGCTTTCTCTCTCTCAAATAAATAAATAAATCTTAAAAAACAAAAGATGGTTGGGGCGCCTGGGTGGCACAGCGGTCAAGCGTCTGCCTTCGGCTCAGGGCGTGATCCCGGCGTTATGGGATCGAGCCCCGCGTCAGGCTCCTCCACTATGAGCCTGCTTCTTCTTCTCCCACTCCCCCTGCTTGTGTTCCCTCTCTCGCTGGCTGTCTCTATCTCTGTCAAATAAATAAATAAAATCTTAAAAAAAAAAAAAAGAGGGTTGATGGGAGGAGATGGGTGGGGGATGGGCTAAATGGGTGATGGGTATTGAAGAGGACACTTGTGACAAGCCCTGGTCTTATATGTAAGTGATGAATCACTAAATTCTACACCTAAAACCAATTTTACCATATATGTTAACTAACTAGAACTTAAATAAAAACTTGAAGTTAAAATAAAATGAAAATATCTAAGTTAAAATACTTTTGTTTTCAATTAATTAAATGTGATGTTTGAAAGAGGGTTTCTTGTATCTGTATTTTAGAGGAATAAAATAGTGCCTTTTAATTCTGTCTGAAATATTATTTCACCTTAATCATATGAAGGAACTGAAACTTTTGTGTAATTTATTTATTGTGTAATTTTAATCTGGACTATTAATTTCAGTATGAAAGTTATAATGTGCTCTAGATGTTGCTTCCCTAATTCATTAGCATGGTTTTGTAGATGTAGAATAAGGCATGGAAGATAGAAGTAGATTTAGTGACATCTGTTGTCCTTTGGACCCCTCTCCCCAAATCATATGTAAATGGGTCAAAACCCAACTCCCCCACCTGATATGACCTCATATCAGAACACTTGAGAATGCTAATGCTTCCGATTCCTTCTGCTCAATAGTCCCCTCTCTCCAATCTTGTAGGCTGGCAATGTGATTGCAAGGCATGATTATCTCTTTTGCTTCAACTTCCTTCATTTTGTGGAATGCTGTATTATAAAAACATCTGTGCTCAGTTTCACTTTCCTTTTTATTTCTTCATCCCAAGTTCCTGAATTCTAATTATTCTTATAAAATATATCAACTGGTTTCATTTTTCATCCAGTACCTGAGGGCATGCTGATGTACTACAGTTTGGAAGCTATCCATTAATGCAATTTCCCCTTATTTATAAGCCTTCTTTGACCAACCTGTTTTCAGAACTCCTACTGCATATACACTCCATTTTCACAATGTGATTCTTAATACATTTTTGTCTTTCATTTTCTCTTGCTGCCCTTTCCTTCCAACATTTTATCCAACTAGTAATACTTAAGTGTTTCCCTTGCTTTGTACCCTGCCAACAATTAATAGTACCAGATTTTGTAAGTTTGGACCATATACTATGTGTAAAATGGTATCTCACTGTGATTTTAATTAGCATTTCATTAATTGCTAAATGAGTTAGGCATCTTTTCATGTGTACATTGGCCATTAGTGAATTCTCTTCTGTGAAATTCCTTTTACTCACATTTCAAATAAGCTTTTTTTCCCATGTAACCTAGATACTTTTTCCTTTTTATTTATATGTCTTCAAACATTTTCTCCTAGTTTTTCTTATGTTTTACTCTTTTTTTTTAATTGACTGAAGTTCTTAATTTTAATGTAGTCAAATGCATCAATCTTTTCCTTATGGTTAATACTTTTGTTTCCTTTTAAAATAAAATCCTACATCCTGAGAACATAAATGTCCTATCCTATATTTTCTTCTAATGCTTACATAATTTTGCCTTTCACATTTAAATTCTTTTTTCCTTATGGAATTTACTTAGTATTATCATAAAGTAGGGATCCAAATGCATATTGTCACACTTACAAAATTATGTAAATCAGAATTTTTTTGTCAACATATTATATTAATAAGAAAGGGGGTGCCTGGGTGGCTCAGTAGATTAAGCATCTGACTCTTGATCTCAGCTCAGGTCTTGATCTCAGGGTTGTGAGTTCAAGCCCTGTGTTGAACTCCAGGCCAGCATAGAGCATACTTAAAAAAAAAGAGAGATATAATACAGTAAATTATGTGCATTCAAAACTCATGGAAGCACAGGTTCTAGACTGGGCCTCCGGGAATGATTATCAACAAACCAATGCATACAAGCTAAGAAAATAGCTACCTCTGCTACAATCAGAAAGCAATAGAACAAGAAGCTTTTGTGATACTGTTGTCTCCAGGATAGTACCACATTAGCTGCATTCTAGGAATTAAATGGCTGATTAATTAACTGCATGGTCCACTGACACACCATCATACCATACTGGATGCCCTGAACACAAATATTTTCTCTGTGCTCCATTTAGTTCTGAATTTAAATTTCATGTCAGTCAACTAATTGGTAGAAAATGAATCATATCAGAACCATAGCTGCAAGAGAGTTTATGAAGTTTGGTATTTAGCTTCTTACATACTAGGAGGCAGTTAAGAACAGCTCTTGACAGTCAATTTACTATATTTGCACCAATAATACTATGTCTCAATTCCACTTATTAAATTGTGCATTTGTCCCCCAGTAAATTACAATGTTACTTGGGTTATACTTCAAATTTCATATATTTATGGCTATCTGGACCCTATTCATTTCATGAATCAATTTATCCTTGCATCAAACCACAGTGCTTTAATCACTATAGCTCTATAATATAGTCATGATATCAGGTAGAACAAACATCTCTTTTATCCCAACACATATACTTATTCTTCTTCAGGAGTGACTTAACTATTCTTAAGCCTTCCATTTCTACATAAAATGTAGAATCAATTCTGCAAGGTCTTAAAAAAACTGAACTCACATTGAATTGAATGTGTATTACCTAATATCAGGTATTTTTAGTGTATCTTTTGAAATGATCATAGGGGTTTTCTCCTTTAATATGATGATATATATCAACAGATTTTCTAAAATAAACTATTATATTCATAGAAATGTTTTTGTAAGATTGAAATGATTAGTTCCTTGAAATTTTTCTAAGATTCTCCTATAAAACATGTTATACAGCTGACCCTTGAACAATGTAGGAGTTAGAGGTGCTCAACCCCATGCAATTAAAAATCTGCATATAACTTTTGACTCCCCTAAAACAGGCTACCATTGACTAGATGCTTTACAGATAACATAAACTGTTGATTAACTGTTGATCAACTGTTTTTGATATTTTGTAATAAGTACAATATTCTTACAGATAAGTAAGCTAAAGAAAAATGTAAAGAAAATCATGATACAATACATTTATAGTACTTTATTGTATTTTTAAAAATATCTGCATATGAGTAGACCCATGAAGTTCAAATCCATGTTGTTCAAGGGTTAACTGTACTATAAAGCAAAAATGAAATTATTTTGAAGATGTGATAAGGGCTGGATCAGTTAATTTTGAGTTAACCAAAGGAAAACTTCCCTGTGCGTTTGTCCTAACCAGATAAAGCCTTTTAAAAGAAGGTCTACCATCAATTTGTTCTCTTTATTTGTAAGTAGGATACTGCTTTTTATTTATTCATTTGTTTTGTTTTTTAGGTTCCACATGTAAGTGAAATAATATTTTTCTGTCCGACTTATTTCACTTAGCATAATACCCTCCAGGTCCATCCAAGTTGTCACAAATGGCACAATCTCATCCTTTTTTATTGTTGTGTAATATTCCTGTGTGTGTGTGTGTGTGTGTGTCTGTGTGTCTGTGTCTATCTGTGTGTGCATATATACCACATCCTCCTTATTCATTCATTCAACTATCAATGAACACTTAAGTTGCTTGCATATATTGGCTACGGTAAATAATGCAGAAATAAACATAGGAATGCACATATATATTTTTTAAATTAGTGTTTTCACTTTCTTTAGGTAAATACCCAGGAGTAGAATTATTGGAGCATATTATATTTCTACTTTTAATTTTTTGAAGAAACTTCATAATGTTTTCCACAGTAGCTATACCAATTTACATTCCCTTCAACAACACACAAGGGTTCCTTTTTCTCTGCATCCTTGTCAACACTTGCTGTTTCTTGCCAGAGGGGCAGGGAGTAGGAGGATAGGCAAAATGGGTAAAAGGGAGTGAGAGATATAGTGTTTCAGTTACGGACTGAATAAGTCATGGGAATAAAAGGCACAGCATAGGGGATATAGTCAATGATAATGGAACAGTGTTGTACAATAGTGTGCAAATGGCAAACGTAGCTACACTTGCAGTGAACAGAGTTGAATCACTATGTTATACACCTGAAACTAATGGAATATTGTGTGTCAACTATACTCAAACATAACTTTTTCAAACATTAATTTTTTTAATTAAAAAAAGTTCTAAAGGTATAGACCAGAAAAACACACTCACTCTCTCTTTATTGCTATCCTTGAGAGAGCTATTATCAATTCTATAGCAATAAATAAATAAATTAATAATTAATTAAATACATAAATAAATTCTACCAAGAACCGTAGCAGTCAGAAGAAAAGCACAAGACTCAGACGAGATCACTGTCCAGATTGTAGTCTTTTTAGATACGGAGAAGCAGGGCCCAAACTCCTGACCCATAAATAGCTATAAGATGATAAATCGTATTTTTAAGCAATTAAGTTTATGGTAATTTGTTACACAGTGTAGAAAAATAATATAATATCTTTAATTTTAAGCTATTTTTTAGTACACCCTGGTGATTTAAAACTTTATCTTTCTTCCTAGAGCTTTCAATGCTTTACCATTTATTATTATTACCCCAGAATTTGGGTGAGCCTCTTCTAAATATTATTTAATTGATTTTTCCTTTTTTTATTCTATTCTTAACGTTATCTGAATTAATTGATAAATTCAGTAGATTTACACTTACTTTTCTTAATCATTTAGATTTTTAAAACATCTCTTTTTAATTTCTCTTTCTCCTGCTTTTTCCATGATCCTTTCTCCCTTTTCTGCTTTTTTATTTTATTTTTTAACAGACTTTTAAAATTAATTTTAGGTTCAAAGAAATATTGAGCTGAAACTATGGAGAGTTCCATACATTTCCTGTCCACTCTCTCTCTAGAGTCTCTCCTACTTTATAAACCTCCCCTCCAGAGTGGTACATTTGTTATAATTGATGAATCTACACTGAGATGTCATTATTACTCAGAGTCTATAGTTTATATTAAAGTTTCACTCTTGGTATTACACATAATTATATGGATTTGGACAAATCTATAATGACATGTATCTACCATTATGATATCATACAGAATACTTTCACTGACCTAAAAATCTTCTGTCTTTTGCTTATTTATCCTCCCTTCCACCATAACCCTTAGCAACTACTGACTTTTTTACTGTTCCATAGTTTCTCCTTTTCCAGAATGCTATATATAGTTGGAATCATAGAGCATATAGCCTTTTCAGATTGGCTTCTTTTACTTAGTAATATACCTTTAAATTTCCATCATATCTTTTCATGGTTTAATAGCTCCTTTCTTTTTAGCCCTGAATATTATTCTGTTGACTGAATGTACCACAGTTTATTTATCTATTCATGTATTAAAGGACATCTGCATTACTTCCAAGTTTTACCAATTATGAATTAAGCTGCTGTGAACATCTGTTTGCAGGTTTTTGTGTGGACATGTTTTCAACTCCTTTGGGTAAATACCAAGAAACACAATTGCTGGGTTGTATGGTAAAATTATGTTTGTTTTGTACAAAACTTCTTCCAAATGGTTCTACCATTTGGCATTCCCACTGGTGATGAATGAGGAGTTCCTGTTGCTCCATAACATGTCAGCATTTAGTATTGTTAGTATTCTCCAGATTCTGGCCTTTCTAATAAGTGTGTAGTGGTGTTTTAAATTTGTGTTTCCCTGATGTCATATAATGGAACATCTTTTCATATGCTTACTTTCCAACTGTATATCTTCTTGATGAGGTGTCTGTTCAGGTCTTTTGCCTGTTTCTTAATCATGTTCATTTTCTTACTGTTGAGTTTTAAGACTTCTTCGTACATATTTTTTAAAAAGATTTTATTTATTATTTGAGAGAGAGAGAGAGAGTGTGCAGGGGGAGGAGTAGAGGGAGAGGGAGAGGGACAAGCAGACTCTGCACTAAGTGTGGAAGCTGATGCAGGGTTAATCCCAAGACCCCGAGATCATGACCTGGGCCTAAACCAAGAGTCTGATGCTCAACTGAGTGAGCCATTTTGTGCCCCAAGAGTTCCTTGTGTATTTTTGATCACAGCCTTTATCACATGTGGAGTTTTTTTTGCAAATATTTTCTCCAAGTGTGTGGTTTTTCTTCTCATTCTCATTCCCACTCAGTGTCTTTTATAGAGCAAAAATTTTTAATTTTAATAAAGTCCCTCTTGTCAATTATTTATTTCATGGATCCTGCCTTTGGTGTTTATCTAAAAAGTCATCACCATCCCCAAGATCAAATAGATTTTATGTTATCTTTTAAGAGTTTTACAGTTTTATATTTTAAATTTACACATATGATACATTTTGAGTTAATTTTTGTGAAGGGTGTAAGGTTTCTGTCTAGATTCATTTTTTTGCATGTGAATTTTCAATTGTTCCAGCACCATATTTTGAAAAGATTATTTTTACTCTTTTGTATTGCTTTTACTTCTTTATCAAAGATCAGTGGACTATCTATATTTATGTGAGTCTATTTCTGGGCTTTCTGTTGCATTGATTTGTCTATTCTTTCACTAATACCATTGTTTTGGCTACCTTAGCTTTTTAAAAAGTCTTGAAATTGGTGTATCAGTCCTCCAACTTTGTACTTTTTCAATATTGTTTTGGCTATTCTTGGTCTTTTGCTTGCTCTTTATTTTTAATAATTTTTGTTTTTTTTATTTATCTGTTATCTAACTTTTGGCTTGAAAATAATATACTACTACTCTAAATCCTGCTTGCTTAATTTCCTTTATAAATTAGTTACACTTGAGATTTTACCATCCAGAGTTACATTAATAGCTCAGAAACCACAGGTTGCTTAATTTTTATCTCATAAAGACTCATAAATCTCCTGAGTTATAAGCTATTTTTCAGTGTTTTAGTCCTGCATTCCTTTTTTATTCCAATTATTATCACTATTAATTTTCATTGAAAAAAATTTATCTGGATTTGTCTTATTTATTTGTTAGTCTTTTTTTTTTAAGATTTTACTTATTTATTTGAGAGAGAGAGAGAAAGAACAAGGGGGGGGAGGGACAGAGGGAGAGGGAGAGGGAGAAGTAGACTTCCTGTTGAGCAGGGAGTTCAATGTGGGGCTCACTCCCAGGACCCTGAGATCATGACCTAAGCCTAAGGCAGACCCTTAACTGACTGAGCCACCCAGGCACCCGTATTTGTTATTCTTAACAACTAGCTTTTCATACCTCCTCTCTTGGGGTTATTTTAATTCTCACTAGGAGTACATACATTAGAAATTCCTTTAGTGAAGTTCAGTTGGTGATAAACTCTTTTACTTATTTTGAATATGTTTATGCTTTGCCATCATTCTTGAAAGAGGTTTTTGGATATACAATTCTGTAAGAGAAGAGCAGGGCTAAGAGAAATCTGCAGGCTAAGAGCTCATGAATACAACTGCCATTTGGGGCTAATGCACCCCAAATAGACAATGACTCCTGGATACTTTACATGGTGTTCCAGGCTGTTGAAACAAAGATTTCCTTAGAATGGGATGGGAGAGGAAAGACCTGGAAAATTAATCCCCCAACTCATGCCCTACTAATGGAATCCTCTTAAAAAGGATTTACTTCCTTGTGGAAAAACATGATTATATCGTCTTTGCCTGGACACTAGACATATTCCTTAGGATGTTTCCACACAGAAATTATTTCTTTTTTTTTTTAATTTATTAAGTTTTTGTGTTAATTCCAGTATAGTTAACATACAGAGTTATATTAGTCAGGTGTGTAATATAGTGATTGAACAATTCCATACATCACCGAGTGCTCATCACAACAAGTGCACTCTTTAACCCTATCACCTATTTCACTCATCCCCCCACCTCCTCTCTGGTAACCATCAATTTGTTCTCTATAGTTTAGAGTCTGTCTCTTGATTTGTCTCTCTCCCTCTTTTTTATGTTCTTTGCTCATTTGTTTTGTTTCTTAAATTCCAAATAGGAATGAAATCATATGGTATTTGCTTTTCTCTGACTTATTTTGCTAAGCATTATACTCTCTAGCTCCATCCATGTTGTTGAAATGGCAAGATTTCATTCTTCTTTTTATGGCTGAATAACATTCCATTGTATACATACACCACATTCTTTATCCATTCCTCAGCTGATGGACACGGGCTGCTTCCATAATTTGGCTATTCTAAACAATGCTGATATAAACATTGGGGTGCAAGCATCCCTTTGAACTAGTGTTTTTGTATTTTTGAGGTAAATACCCAGTAGTTCAATTGGATCATATGGTAGGACTATTTTTAACTTTTTGAGGAACCTCCATATTTGTTTTCCACAGTGGCTGTACCAGTTTGCATTCTCACCAACAGTGCATAAGGGTTTCCTTTCTCTACATCCTTGAAAGGACTTGTTTCTTGTGTTTTAGATTTTAGCCATTCTGATAGGTATGAGGTGATATCTTATTGTAGTTTTGATTTGTATTTCTTTGATAATAAGTGATGTTGAGCACCACTTCATGTGTTTGTTTGCTATCTGGATGTCTTCTTCAGAGAAATATCTGGATTTTTAATTGCATTATCTGTTTTTTTGTGTGTGTTGAGTTGTATAAGTTCTTTATATACTTTGGATACTAACCCTTTACTGGACATATCATTTGCAAATATCTTTTCCCGTTCAGTAGATTGTGTTTTAGTTTTGTTGACTGTTTCCTTTTGCTGTGCAAGCTTTTCATTTTGATGTGGTCCTAATAGTTCTTTCTTATTTTTATTTCTCCATAGGAAAATTATTTCTGATATTAGTGAGTGAAACTAGTATAGAAATTTGACTTAATTTTTAATTTTTTTAAAGAAATACTACCCTATAGCCAGATAAAGAGGATTTTTGAAACATGATTGATTATAAATCCAAGAAGTTGCTTGATTCCTAGTTATCACAGTCTGAGAAAGGCCATAGGTCAATAGAATCAAGAGAATGGCGGATTTCTAAGCATTTGAGTATGTGTTTGAGTAGATCAGGAAAGATGGGTGACCTTAATTAATATAATAAACTTGTGACAAGAAAAATATTTTCTATTTATAATAACCAGTTACATCCAACTTAGAAGTTTTGTGTGTGTATGTATGTGCACAATACCCCTTATCGAACCTATAATTAAAAATTATATAGTTAATAGGTGCATTAAATAAAAGAAAATGGATGGCAAACTGAGAGAGGACACCTAATACCTGAGACTTGAAGGACATAGGGCATAAAGAGGAATTTTCAGGAGAGGAGTTTTGGTTGGAAAGGGAATTGTGTTGGTAAAAACTAAATTTCTGTGTATTGGTTCTATGGTACATTCCTTACTAGAGGCCTTCCAGACAATGATATAGGTGTTTTAAAAAAGAATATTTTTTTTAGTTAAAAGTCATATCTACTAGAGTTCATAGAAAAGATGGCTGAACCTATGTGGGATGCGCATCTGTTTGGATTTGATTTGGGACCTGGTAACAACAGATTCAAGAATATTTTTCAGGGTTCAAGTCAAAGAATTAGATCAATGGCAGGCAACAGAGCATGTGGAATTGTAAATGAGACCTGATCTCTAAGGAAAGTGCGGATAAGAGATTGTTGGATATAAAACAATTCCAAGTAGAAAATGACTCACAGTGTAGGGAAAGGAAACATGGTATAGGAAAAATAATTATTTGCTTTGGAGAAAAACTAACTTGGATGCCAAAGTTTAAACAATTTTTATTGACTTAGAAAATAAGCCATTTTACTTTTTTGTGTCCTATTTCTTATATAAAACGAAACACACAAACCAACCATTATAAAACCTACCTCAAAGACTTAATGTGAGGACTATAGGTATTAGAAGAACAATATGGTTGGTATATAATAAGAACTGAATAAATTGCAGTTGTTTCTTTCTGCCCATAGTCCATAAGGATTTTAGAAAGCTGTGGTCTTTGTGATGAATAGATGTAGCCTAAGAGACATCTCTGTCTCTCTGACTCTGTCTTTGTCTCTCTTTTCCTATCTGTCATACCCCTATACAACTAAAACTACATATTTATATTCATATTTTTATTGTGGCAATTTTCTCAAGTCTTTTAAAATAAATTGATGTTTTTCCAGAAGGAATGTGAATCTTACCTAATTAGTATCTAACATTTTTAAAACATAGTCTGTAATATATAGTATTATTTTTATTGCTGGGAACTGGCTGTAAGCTTATTTATATAAAGCAAAACATGAAGTACCCAGCATATTTAAGTTTGTGAGCCCAATATATTATTGAACATAACCCCAGGGAAAGAACAAATGATCAAATACCTACAGTTATTAGTTTTCAGTTACAAATTCTACTGACTTAATGCTCAGACTTGTTGGTTACCTTTTTGATTTATCTAATGAAGTAAAATAGAGTACTTGCTACTTCAGATTGTTAAACACTTTTTCAAATTCAAATTCTCTTTTCAAAGGGAAATGACATTGTAGTTGAATACTATCTTTACTCATTATATAAAAGCATGCTGTGGAGTCATTCCAACACTTGTGTTGATTTCCAAACAGTTGGGCATTTACAGAATTATTGAAAAAAAGAGACAATGGAGGTAAAAGAAGAACAGAGAAACAGAGATTTTGTGAGCACTAATAAGTCATTCAAGTAGTACACATAGGTCAAAAGTACTTGTAAAGAAATTATAAAGATTATTTACTTCTTTTCTATTTATTTAATGATATCTATAAAAGAAGGTTTAAGTTACTAAGGTAAATGAAAATGATGAAAACAAGTATCCCAGCAAGGTAATTAGAATCATTATCTTGCCAAGTAGCAATAAGTATTATTAGCACATTTCACATGGAACATGGTTCTCCACAAATTATACAATGACCTGTCATTTTAAGATTTTCTGTTATTAAAAATATTCAACATGATTTTTTAAAATATAATGGCATTTAATGTTATATATGCAATGCTATTTACTCAATGTCTTAAAATGTCTTATTTACAATTTAAAAATATAATCTTTCAAATAATGGTGATGATTATCTTCCTCATATATTTTTTTTTAGATTTTATTTATGTATTTATGTATTTACTTGAGAGAGAGTGAGCAAATGAGAGTGAGTGGGGGAAGGAGCCAAGGGATGGGACAAGAAGACTTTGTGCTGAGTGTAAAGCCTGACATAGGGCTTTATCCCACGACTGTGAGATCATGACCTGAGCCTAAACCAAGAGCTGGAGGCTTAACCCACTGAGCCATCCAGGTGCCCCACATTTACTCTTAAAACATTTATGTGTCTAGCATTGGATGAGGCACCAAAAAGCTCTCAATTTAGTGTGGGATATACATACATATATATGTTTATATATAAATATATATTAATGCAGCTGTATATACACAGTGATGCAATATTATAGAAATAAGTCAATTAATTGGTTTAAATCTACAAAGAGACCCTTACATATTATTTGACTACGTGGTAGATGTGATAGATTGAATGCTGGTTCCAAGTCTTTACTCCATACCCTTCCCATGGCTACATGGTAGGCAGAATGATATCCCTGCCCTTCCATAGGCCTTAGCTACATGACTTGATTTTTGTCAACTAGATGTTAGAGGACTCAATGTAAGTGAAGGCTTCAAATGTGCATACATATTTGGGCTGTCCTGCTAGGCTCCTGACATCGTCACGAGAAAAACATACACCATGTTTGCCCCTTAGATCTAGATCCTGATATAAGATACTTCCAAGAAGCATACTTGAAATTGAGCTATAGCCTAGAGCCAGTCTGACTAGGCCCAGTAGGCCAGCCAAGATCAGCCAAATCCCATTGGCACATATATCTCTGAGTGAGAAAAACAGACATTGTTTTGAGAAGCCACTAAATATTTGAGAGAGTTGGTTATGTATCATTACTGTGAACAGGGATTACAGATAGTTTATTGAAATTTAAAAAAAAAATAGAAAAATTTTAGTGTATAGCAAGATCCTTAACTGGGAAAATTTTTGCTCCCAAGGGGACATTTGGCAATGTCTAGAGACATTTTTGGTTGTCACAAAACAGGAAGTGCTGCTGGCATCCAGCTCAGAATGTCAATAGTGCCAGGATGAACATCCTTGGTTTATAAATTTATATTAGGTATTGAAATAAATCAACTATATGAGAAATGATACAAGAAAGTTTTTAAGTGCATGGATTTAAATTGTTGACCAAATGTTCACCAAAAACCTCAGCAATGTACCACTATTTTGGCACATACCAATCCTTCTCCATTTCATTGTTTGAGTCTTATTCATTCATTTAGAATACACTGCTATCAGTCTAATCTTTTATAAAGTTCCATTTTGACCATATGGCACAGAGAACTTGCATAGGTAATTTTTCATTTTCAAAGTATTTCATATTTTGACTAAGCTTGATTCTAGAACTTCTACTTCAAAAAACTCAGACCCACTGTTTCACATACACAGTTTGATTACATATAGTAGTTATTTTTATTGAATATTTACTCATTTATTCTCACACTGAATCTATTTTTAATGTTTGTTTAAGATGAACCACATATGCAGAGCAGTTACTTTCCTTCAAAGGGAAGGATTTAATGCATGTATATGTGTAGTGTTAAGTATATAAAAATGTGTGTGTGTGTGTGTGTGTGTGTGTTGGATATGATTTTAGGATTGCACTGAAGTGCCCTCTCCTATTAGTCTGACATATTTAATTTATTATCTGCTTCTCTCTGAAATTGATATATATAGGAAAGAAAAAACCTAGTAGTTAAGCATGTTAAAAGCACAAAACTTGGACAACAGAAAAAAATCTTAAGACAGTATAATGATGTGTGGAGAAAGATTAAATACAGCACTGCAGACAGTCAAATTTTGAAATGATAATTATAATGACTTAAGCCTGTCATTTTTTTATTATTTTATTTATTTATTTGAGAGAGAGAGAGAGAGAGAGAGACAATGTGTACAAGCAGGGGGGAGAGGCAGAGGGAGAAGGAGAAGCAGACTCTCTGCTGAGCAGGGAGCTTGATTAAGGACTGGATCCCTGGACCCTGGGATCATGACCTGGGCCGTAGGCAGACACTTAACCGACTGAACCACCCAGGCACCCATGTGGTTTTTAAACATAAATACATACCCTAAATAAAATTAGATTGTGTTGATTGGGAGGGGCTTTAAGCTTGCATTTTTAGTTAAATTTGAGTCAAATTTTGCTCTATTATAGCACTTATTATATCATCTTTGTCTATTTACTTGTATCTTTCCCCCTTGTGTGATAATCTATACAGCAACTACCATGTATGTTTATTCTAAATATTTATATCCATAATAATATATCAGAAAACCTGAATAATTGCAAAGACATAAGTATGTTGTTGAGTAAATGAATGAATGCATGTTTTAGCAATACTCCTATATTCCATGTTTTAAAAAATGTCTTTAAAAATATATGGCAAGGAGTCAGTATGTTTAATAATGTATATAATTAATCAACACAATCATTTCATTAAGAATTGACTTGAACACAACATAGGTTCACATTTAGCTTTTGCTGCAGTGTCTGACAGACTGCCTGAAATGATTCCATGTGATTTTCTACTTAGGCATTTACTGCCTGAAACCAGTGGAATTTCTTGTAAGTTACATTTTATAATCCATTCGAATTACTTTCAGTTAAGTATTATAGTGCACAAACATTCATCATGAGTTTTTCTCTGTTTTAAGATGCAGATCAAGGCATCTTTTTAATTTGAAAAATTTGCAAATATATAAAGTTCTTATGGAGAGAAACTTCTGCTAAATATCTGAATTAGTGCTGTTATTATTAGAACTTCTTAATCATTATGATATATTAGAATCAAAAATATCAATAAAATTCGAGTAAACTGCAAAATATTTTTAAATCAGTATCCGTGGGTTGAACATGAGTCTGATGTTAAGTGTATTAATAAAAGTTAAGTGTATTAATAAAAGTTAAGTGTATTAATAAAAGTCTTTAAATTAATAAAAGCTGAATAGTTTTTAATTTGAACAGTTTGAAATTAACTGAAAGTCAATAGAAAATGCTCTCATATGCAAATATTAGAATGAATTACCACTAAATTGTAATGTGAACACACAATTGAAGGGAATATGTGAAATGATAAAATTTATATACTTTATTTGATCCCAACAAGTATCGCTATCTTTGAAACATGCTGTTTCTGGAATGAGAATTAAATCCTCAGTCTCAGGGTGCCTGCGTGAGACAGTTAAATGTCTTCAGCTCAGGACATGATCTCCAGGTCATGACTAAGCCCCACATCAGGCTCCCTGTTCATCTGGAAGTCTGCTTGCCCCTCTCTCCACCCCTCCCCTATTTGTGTGTTCTCTCTCTCTCCCTCCGTCTCAAATAAATAAAATCTTTATTGGAAAAGGGTCTGTTCATATCTTCTGGCCATTTTATGATTTGTTTATTTGTTTCTCATGTATTGAGTTTGAGAAGTTCTTTGTAGATCTTGGATACTAGTCTTTTATCTGTAGTATCATTTGCAAATATATTCTCCCATTCCGTGGGCTGCCTCTTAGTTTTTCTGACTGTTTCCTTGGCTGTGCAAAAGCATTTTATCTTGATGAAATCCCACAAGTTCATTTTATCTTTTGTTTCTCTTGCCTTTGGAGATGTGTCATGAAAAAGGTTGCTTTGGCCGATGTCATATAGGTTGCTGCCTATGTTCTCCTCTACGATTTTGATGCATTCCTGTCTCACATTGAGGTCTTTCATCCATTTGGAGTTTATCTTTGTGTATGGTGTGAGAGAGTGGTCAAGTTTCATTCTTTTGCATGTAGCTGTCCAATTTTCCCAGCACCATTTATTGAAGAGACTGTCTTTTTTTCCACGGGATGTTTTTTCCTGCTTTGTCAAAGATTAGTTGCCTAAAGAACCGAGGGTCCATTTCTGGATTCTCTATTCTGTTCCATTGGTCTATGTGTCTGTTTTGGTGCCAGTACCATGCTGTCTTTGTGATCACAGCTTTGTAGTACAGCTTGAAATCCAGCATTGTGATGCCCCCAGCTTTGTTTTTTCTTTTTAACAATTCCTTGGCAATTCGGGGCCTTTTCTGGTTCCACACAAATTTAAGGGCTGTTTGTTGCAGTTCTTTGAAAAATGTCATTGGTATTTTGATCGGGATAGCATTGAAAGTGTAGATTGCTCTGGGTAGCATGGACATTTCAACTATGTTAATTCTTCCGATCCATGAGCATGGACTATTTTTCCATCTTTTTGTGTCTTCTTCAATGTCTTTCAAGAGTGATTTGTAGTTTCTAGAATATAAATCCTTTACGTCTCTGGTTAAGTAAATTCCAAGATAACATATGATTTTTGGTGCTATTGGTAAATGGAATGGATTCCTTAATTTCTCTTTCTTCAGTCTCATTGTTCGTGTGGGTGTTATACGCAACTAATGAATCATCGAACTTTACATCAAAAACCAGGGTGTATGGTGAATAACATAATATAATAATAAAAATATTATTATGAAAAAATATATAAATAAATAAAATCTTTGAAACAATAAAATATTGTCTCTAGGTATGTATTATCCTACTTTAATTTTTACTGAATATTAAAATACTATAGAAAATGCTCTAAGATTTTAGAATAAAGAATTCATCCTGACGTTAATAGTAGGGGACCTCAACACTCCACTCTCAGCAATAGACAGATCACCTAAGCAGGAAATGAACAAAGAAATAAGAGCTTTGAATGACATACTGGACCAGATGGACCTCATAGATATATATAGAACACTACACTCCAGAACAACAGAATACTCATTCTTTTTGAATGCTCATGGAACTTTCTCCAGAATAGACAATATAATGGGTCACAAAACAGGTCTCAACCAATACAAAAAGACTGAGATTATTCCCTGCATATTCTCAGACCACAATGCTTTGAAACTGGAACTCAATCACAAGGAAACATTTGGAAGAAACTCAAACACTTGGAAACCAAGAACCATCCTGCTCAAGAATGATTGGGTAAACCAGAAAATTAAAAATCAATTTAAACAATTTATGGAGACCAATGTGAATGAAAACACATCAGTCCAAAACCTATGGGACACTGCAGAGGCAGTCCTAGAGGGGAAAATACATAGCCATCCAAGCCTCACTCAAAAAAATAGAAAAAGCTAAAATGCAGTTTTTATATTCTCACCTCAAGAAGCTTGAGCTGGAACAGAAGGACAGGCCTAACCCATGCAAGAGAAGGCAGGTGATCAAGATTAGAGCAGAGATCAATGAATTAGAAACCACAAGCACAACAGAACTAGGAGCTGGTTCCCTGAAAGAATAAATAAGATTGATAAGCCACTGGCAAGACTTACTCAAAAGAAGAGAGAAAGGACCCAAATTAATAAAATTATGAATGAAAAGAGGAGAGATCACAACCAACACCGATGAAATAGGAAGGATCATTAGAAACTTTTATCAACAGCTTTATGCCAATAAATTAAACAACCTGGAAGAAATGGATATCTTCCTGGAAACCTATAAACTACCAAGACTGAAACAGGAAGAAATTGATTTTTTAAACAGACCAATTAATTATGAAGAGATGAAGCAGAGATCCAAAGCCTCCCCCAAAACAAGAGTCCAGGGCCTGACGGATTCCCCGGGGAATTCTACCAAACATCAAAGAAGAAATAATACCTATTATTCTCCTGAAGCAATTTCAAAAAATAGACACAGAAGGAAAACTACCAAACTCATTCTATGAGGCCAGTATTGCCTTGATCCCCAAACCAGGTAAAGACCCCATCAAAAGGGAGAACTACAGACCAATATCCCTGATGAATTTGGATGCCAGAATTCTCAACAAGATCCTAGCTAATAGGATCCAACAGTACATTAAAAGGATTATCCATCAAGACCAAGTAGGATTCATCCCTGGAATGTAAGGGTGGTTCAACATTCGCAAATCGATCAGTGTGATAGATCACATCAACAAGAAAAGAGTCAAGACCCATATGATCCTCTCAATAGATGCAGAAAAAGCATTTGACAAAATACAGCATCCTTTCCTGACTAAAACCTTTCGAGTGTAGGGATCAAGGGTACATTCCTCAATCTCATAAAAACCATCTATGAAAAGCCTACAGTGAATATCATTCTCAATGGGGAAAAGCTGAAAGCCTTTCCCTTAAGATCAGGAACACGACAAGGATGCCCACTCTCACCATTATTATTCAACATAGTACTAGAAGTCCTTGCAACAGCAATCAGACAACAAAAAAAGATAAAAGGTATCCAAATCGGGAAAGAAGAAGTCAAACTGTCTCTCTTTGCAGATGACGTGACACTCTATATAGAAAACACAAAAGACTCCACCCCCAAACTACTAGAAGTTATAGAGCAATTCAGTAATGTGCCAGGATACAAAATCAATGCTCAGAAATCAGTTGCATTTCTATACACGAACGATGAGACTGAAGAAAGAGAAATTAAGGAATCCATTCCATTTACAAATAGCATCAAAAATCACACGTTATCTCGGAATTAACTTAACCAGAGACGTAAAGGACCTATATTCTAGAAACTACAAATCACTCTTGAAAGACATTGAAGAAGACACAAAAAGATGGAAAAATAGTCCATGCTCATGGATTGGAAGAATAAACATAGTTAAAATGTCTATGGTACCCAGAGCAGTCTCCACTTTCGATGCCATCCCAATCAAACCAATGACATTTTTCAAAGAACTGCAACAAACAGCCCTTAAATTTGTGTGGAACCAGAGAAGGCCCCGAATTGCCAAGGAATTGTTGAAAAGGGAAAACAAACTGGTGGCATCACATTGCTGGATTTCAAGCTATGCTACAAAGCTGTGATCACAAAGACAGCATGGCACTGGCACAAAAACTGATACATAGACCAATGGTACAGAATAGAGAACACAGAAATGGACCCTCGGCTCTTTGGGCAACTATTCTTTGACAAAGCAGGAAAAAACATCCCGTGGAAAAAAGACAGTCTCTTCAATAAATGGTGCTGGGGAAATTGGACAGCTACATGCAAAAGAATGAAACTTGACCACTCTCTCACACCATACACAAAGATAAAATCCAAATGGATCAAAGACCTCGATGTGAGACAAGAATCCATCAAAATCCTAGAGGAGAACATAGGCAGCAACCTGTACGATATCGGTCACATGAACTTTTTTCATGACACATCTCCAAAGGCAAGAGAAACAAAAGAAAAAAATGCACTTGTGGGACTTCATCAAGATAAAAAGCTTCTGCACAGCCAAGGAAACAATCAAAAAAACTAAGAGGCAGCCCACGGAATGGTAGAAGATATTTCCAAATGACACTAAACATAAAAGACTAGTATCCAAGATCTACAAAGAACTTCTCAAACTCAATACACAAGAAACAAATAATCAAATCAAAAAGTGGGCAGAAGATATGAACAGATACTTTTCCAATGAAGACATATAAATGGCTAACAGACATATGAAAAAATGTTCAAAATCGTTAGCCATCAGGGAAAGTCAAATCAAAACAACCTTGAGATACCACCTTACACCAGTTAGAATGGCAATAATTGACAAGGCAGGAAACAACAAATGTTGGAGAGGATGTGGAGAAAGGGGATCCCTCTTACACTGTTGGTGGGAATGTAAGTTAGTACAGCCACTTTGGAAAACAGTGTGGAGGTCCCTTAAAAAGTTAAAAATTGAGTTACCCCATGATCCAGCCATTGCACTACTGGGCATTTACCCCAAAGATACAGACGAAGTGAAGAGAAGGGCCATATGCACCCCAATGTTCATAGCAGCATTGTCCACAATATCTAAATTGTGGAATGAGCCGAGATGCTGTTCAATAGATGACTGGATTAAGAAGATGTGGTCCCTATATACAATGGAATATTACTCAGCCATCAGAAAGAATGATTACACAACATTTGCAGCAACATGGACGGGACTGGAGGAGATTATGCTAAGTGAAATAAGTCAAGTAGAGAAAGACAATTATTATATGGTTTCACTCATTTATGGAACATAAGAAATAGGAAGATTGGTAGGAGAAGGAAGGGAAGAATGAAGGGGGGGTAAACAGAAGGGGGAATGAACCATGAGAGACTGTGGATTCTGGGAAACAAACTGAGGGTTTCAGAGGGGAGGGGGGTAAGGGACTGGGATAGGCCGGTGATGGGTATTAAGGAGAGCACATATTGCATGGTGCACTGGGTGTTATACGCAAATAATGAATCATGGAACATTGCATCAAAAACTGGGGATGTACTGTATGGTGACTAATATAACAAAATAAAAATTATTAAAAAAACCAAAAAGACAAAAAAAAAAAAAAGAACGCATCCTGAGGGCATGGGTTTTTATATGTGTGATATCCAGATCTTCAGGCCAACATGTCAATCAACTAATTGGTAGAAAATGAACAATATCAGGACCCTAGCTGCAAGAGAGTTCATGAAGTTTCCATGCCTCTGAAGTAGTCAATAAATGTAATTTTTAAAAACTGCTTTTTAAATATAATATCAATTTGTGGCCCTACATAACTTAAATGATTAATTTAAATATTTTTGAAGGTTATACCTTTTCCTTTTTATTAAAACAGAATTATTTTCTGGGCCAATAAACTTTTAGACCAAATTACAGTAGACAAATTTAATGATAAAGTTTGGATATTGGTTTGTGAATCTTCAAGTCCCAAGAACATCCAAGCAGAAAGAAAATCAGGGTATCAGAGTTTATGATAATTCACAGAAGAATCAACAGTTCCTCAAACCTGAGAAAATTCCATAGTTTTGAGGGAAACTGGGATGGCCAATAGGACACAGGGATAAACTAGAATTGAGCAACTACTAAACTGTTGTGAATTAAAACTTAAGTTGCTGACTGGGTCTGAAATTCTTTGTTAGTATAAAACTGAAATATATCTTAATATATGTTATCATTTAGGATATCATCATAACAATTACTTTTCAGTGCAAACCAGCTGGCTGAAACATCTTCAGTTTTACTATAGAAGTTAATGACAAACAGAATTTGAAATAAACTCAACTTGTTTAGAATGCATGCATTCATTCTATGTATGCTCACCTCTATGTTATTCCTATGTAAGGTTATTCAAGAAAAATTTAAGAGCTATTTTGGGCAATGGGTAGCTACCCTACTGCTCCCCAACTATACTGGCCTAAGCCTTCAGGAAAGTCTAAGAATTACAAAACTAAATTTCCTACTTTCAGGAGGGAACCCTTAATTCAAGAGATTGTAAGGGGTAGAAAAATTTTCCCTTCTTCCCTTCTAGGTTCTTTGTCTGGTCTTATAATTAAATGGACTTAAAACAGATTAATGGGATTTAAACAAATTTTGTACATATGGGAGCCCCATAAATATATGATACCCAAGGGCAAGTCAGGCAATTAAAGCTTATATGCCATCCTGAGCTAAGGAATGGGATATAGGCCTGCTGCTTTAGAGGCGAGGAGAGCAATATTTGGTAATTAAAAGTTTGCACTGCCATGCAGATAGATCTTCCTGATAAAAAAAGCTATCTGTAATAATCATAGCTCCTGTTCTGGTACAGGTCCCCTATATAAATTCTTTTAGGTAGCTAAAGAAATGGTAAAAGTTTTTCTTGAGTTGGCTGGGATTTGATTGCCATCAGCTCAAAACAATCTACATGCTACTATGGCATATTTTGGGGTGGCATATTCTGTTCCCCTTCAAGATACATTTACAAAACTGCTTTCATTACCTACAAATACCATTAAAAAAAAGTGACAGTGCTGCATAAGCAGAGAATTACATCACCAGAAGTTAGAGGAAGAATGCATTTTTTATCCAACTTTAACTGATGAGAATGAATAACTGGGAAAAATGTTACAGAGAATAAAATGCCAACAAAAAACTCCAAAGTGACATGAGGAAAATAAGGGGCTTGTCATTCTAAATTCCACGAGAGAACACTAGAGTAAATCAGGAGAATCACGCATTATGTGGTAACTTTTACAATTTTATGCTTCTTTACACTTTTTATTAATTGAATGACAATTTCCATTTACTGTGGAGCACTGGGAAATTCTGACACACAGTGAAATATTCTCAAAACACTCTCAAAAGAGTGAAGCGTACTTCCCTTAAAGATAGAAATAAAAGTAAAGATTATTGTCAGGTCATTAAATTCCAAAACCAAATTTAAAAAAGATTATTATCCTGAATGAGTAATTCTTTTAATTTACAATCATTTAGAAATTAGTTAAGTAGATTACAACTTATGATCTGAGAAAATGGCTGCTAGACCTATATATACTTCTGACACTCTGACATCAATGGCAACATCACAACATGAGCCAGTGTATAGAGTCAGAAAGAGTTTAAATAACTAACATATTCTGGTGAACAAATATACCTATGGTGACATTTTCAAGTACACTATCTTCAAGCTAAGCAGCTTTTAGCTAGGGTAATTATATGTCTGGCTATAACTGAACAATAGTATACAACTTATACTGTATGTTTAATTCCTAAACACTTTAATCTTTGTGTATCTTTTCACTTCGCATCAGCATAGTTTTACCAAATATTATGAATTTTGAGTTTTGGGCTATATATCTGTGTTCTAATTAAGAAAAAAAAGTGAAAAGAAATCATTAGACAATGAACTTAAAATACTTCAGTGGAATGGTTATAATATTATTAGAGAGAAAGCAACATATGATATAGAGGATAAATTTGCCTTTTGTAAATTTGACTTTGAAAACATAGTTAAATTATTATTTTACTTCCAGCTTTTCTTAAACCATTGGTGGTCAAAATAAAGTCAGTTGGCCAAACCTGGCTCACTGCTTGTTTTTATAAAAAAAAGTTCTTTTGGAAAAGTCAAGCTGTCTATGGCTTCTTCCGCACACAGTGGCATTGCTGAGTAGTTGTGTCAGTAAGTTAACTCCACTTGGGCTGCTATAATAAAATACCACAGACTGGCTAGCTTATAAATTTATTTCTCATAGTTTATGAGGCTGGAAGTCTAAAATCAGAGTATGGTCAGGTGAGGGCCCTCTTCCAGGTAACAAATTCCTCTCATATACTCACATAGTACAAGGGGCTAGTGAGCTTTCTGTGATTTCTTTTAGAAGAGCACTAATCAGCTCACAAGGGCCACACCTCCTGATATCACTCTATCAAGGACTAGAATTTAAACATATGAATTTTAGAGGAAAACAAACATTCAGACCACAGCAGGCAGAGACCTTATGGGCTTCAATGCTGTAAATATTTACTATCTGGTCTTTTAGAGAAAAAAAATTGCTGACTCCTGCCCTAAACCATTAAAAGGCAAGCATCAGTTCTTTGTCATACCTTTTTAATAATAATTCTAATTATTTTCAAATAATACATTTTAGCAAGTTAATTATGGATTTTGAAATCCACTAGTTAGAAAAGTTATTTGAGATGCAGATTTTTCTATCTAGTCTACCAGGTCAACTTTTGTAAACAATATGAATATTTAGAAAATAAATAAGTTTAGTGAGAAAACAATAAAATAATGTTTGGAACAGGGCTGAAAAGATAGATAAGATTATGAATACATCCTGTGTTCACACAATAACATATTATCCCAGAATTGCTAACACCTAAAATTTGACATCATCAATACGACTGTATACTGGAATTTGTAGATGTCACCTGGATGGATTATATTGTTTTGGAAGCCATGCCACTCTGATGCTCTTCTGATAGCTGACCCACCACAGTTAACATCTCTTGAGACTGCTACTAGTCCTGTTTTTACAGTTTATTTTTGTGTTTCCTTCAGTCTTCTAGGTCAGAGTGATTTATGCGTAGTATTGTTTCTTCTCTTGCTCCTGCTGTCATCTTCTGTCTTAATGGCATGCTTATGAGGATGAATGCTATTATTAGTCTCACTTGCTTACAGAGTATGGAGCATAATAATCTCAATGGAAGAAGGGGAACAGATGATTCAATTATAATGGCTTTAGTGTAAGAAACTCATGGATCATACTATTTCTTCATCTCTTTTTATTTTTAACATTTGACTTTTAAAACTTCTTAAAACAAACTATGAAAAAATAATGAAACTTCCTTTTTTGCACTTTTCAATGATTTTTGAAGTATACACTTCTTACACAGATATACTTGCCATACAAAGAATACTACAGTTTCTACCTTTAGGTCAGGATCCTAACCAGATTTCCCAAATTTATTTCCAGGATTATTTAAATGAATAAGATCAATCTGAATATCTCAATATTTCTACATAAAGACAACATTGCAAAAATATGTGGCTCTTCCTTATGATAAAAAATTACAGTAGAGTTTTACAATAGAGTCCTCTTTTGAAAATAAAATATTTTTCAGTACAAAATTTGTCTATTGTTTTTCAACACAAAAAAATCAAGATGTACATCACTTTGGTCTTTTTATTATCTTGAGACTATTTTGAAGTACTCTGAGTTAGTGGACATTTCTGGAAGTATTTATAAATTTATGTTCCTTCTCCATTTTGAAATAGGCCCAGATTCAACTGCAAATAAAAGGGTTTCTATCTCACATTTTCAGCTTGTCAAGAAATTAAGATGTTTTGCTTCCATCACATAGAACTCTTGACCATTGACTTTGTTTCCAGTTTTTAGCACTATTATTTTTCCACTTGCAAAGATGTAAGCACAGTGAAAATATTCTTGCAACAAACCGTCAGTGTGTTTGTCTACTGATGAGATTAGACTACCATTGATACCTGAATCTAAATCTGTTTACTGGCCTAAAATTATTGCAGTTGCTATATTGCCATAAGAAGATGTACATTTCTTTACTTGCCACAGTGGTCCCATCTCAATACATGGAAACTAACTTAGTGTATCTAATTTCAAGGAACCATGGAGACACTCTTCACACTCTGTAAGTGACACATGGCTCTTCTTGTGCTATGGAGAAGCTCTGGAGAGCAAAAGCTAAATTGTTTTGCATGAATATTAAACTTCTGCTTATAACAAATTTTAACTTCCAGTACTTTGTAGTAATTCAATACAAGTTGGCTAGATAAATGTAGACACATTTAACTTTCTAGGGATAGGATTCTTAATGGCTTTTCATGGGGACTTTCTAAACAAATACATAAGGCTCATGAAGTGAGTGTCATAAACAAAACTATAATCTTCTCAGGAGATACTACAAATAATTCCCTTGATAACTAACTCAAGAATCCAAACTTTCAGAATGTTAATTCACAGGTTGAGATCGTGACATTGGGTATTACCTGTTTCACAATCATTAACCTACGTGTCTTAGAAGTCAATCACTTCCTTGTTGACTATACACAAAGTCAAACCAATCAATAGTACTTAATGGTCCTAGTTCTTCTGCAGATTGATGCAGATGTTTTCCAAGGGAATGGCTGAACAAAAGGAAGTTTCTTTAAAAGGCTTATTCTTACTTGTAATCTTGTACAGTTCTGGCCAGTGAAAAACACTGGGATACAGGTGATGCAGTATTATATATTCTTGGCAAGAGTAAGCAATCAATAAGTTTTATCTATTATTATCACTACTACTAGTAGTATATTATTACCAGAAAGAGACCATCCGAAAAAAGATGTATATTTAAAAAAATATCAGGGGTGCCTAGCTGGTTCAGTCAGTAGAGCATAAGAGTCATGATCTTGGGGTCATGAGTTTGAGCCCCATGTTGGGCATAGAGATTACTTTAAAAAAAAGTTAAAACAAAAAAAAAATACAAATGATATACCCTTTGGGTAAATTTTAAATTATGATGAGAGAAAAATTTCACTTTATGTCTTGGCTGGCAGAGTTCCTTTTAGACGTTTCAGGACATGGAAAGGAGATGAATCTAAAGACGATCCATGCTTTTAAATGCATATATTATGTAAGGCATTATGATGTTAACATATTCTTATTACTTTAACTTAAACTGTAAGATAAAAGGAAAACTACAATGTCTGCCCGAATGAGATTTAGGACGTGGTCATAATGCAAAGTGAGAAGTTTCGGATGTTCTCCTGCTTGTGTCTGTAACTCTGTCCTGATTCTTAGCATGTTCACACTTTGAAACCAGTCCTGGCTTCTACTTCTGTGGGTAAATATCAAGCTCTCAGTGCTAGGTTGAAGTTTAGGGTATAAATTTGTGTTCTACTTAAGAAAAAGTGCCTAATGAATCAACTTAGAGAACTCAGAAGACACAGAAGAATGAATATGTTGACCACCTATTCTGGCAGGGATGAGGAAATTTTTGATCATGATATTTTCTCTAGATTACCTCCTACTATGTACACTCAAAGGCTTAAACTATTACCATTTTTATTCTTTTGTGCTCTTGGGTTTCCAAGACTCTGTCATATGTAATTTTCACAGTGTAAGGAGTATACAAATTCTTAGTCTTCATTTGTACTAACTATGTGTAAACCAGATCTTGAAATTTAATCTAATTTTGTACATTTAAAAAATCTTACCTCTATTTTGAGAATCTGTAGCAGTACAAGCTTTAGTGGACTTTTCATGGATGGTTTTACACTACAAAAGTTTTATTTTCAAAGGAGATTTTTATCTCCCATGGGACTGCATACACCTTAATAGCTTAGAAGATTATTAATGCTGTAAATGCAATGTTCAATAACTAATGCCTTGGTATGGTCTCACAGCCCCTAGAGAACATTTGGGGTGGGGGGATAGAAGAGAGTTGAAGAAATATAGCTCTAACTAAAAGGGATCTGGATGCTTTCTAGTTCATCCTTCAACTGGGATGTTAAATAATTCAGATCGCTATTAAGAGAACACTGAACTATAAGTTTACCACAGACAGATGTTGGGTGTGGTGAACTCAATATGTTGACAGGTAGGGGATACAATATCCACTCTAATGTTAGAGAAAATCGGGTCTAGGATTCTGTATTCATTTCTTCCTAAATCAATAGAATGATCTGTGTGAATTCATTAAGTGATATATTTCACTAAGACTACAATTGTTTCTTCTACCTACATGTTCCTGCTTTGTACACAAATCTAAATAGTAGAAGTAGCAGGAGTCTAAGTAAACTGTAGTCAAAGATGTGCTTTGAGAAAATCAACGGACTGCTTTGGCTGGTCAGGTCAATCAAAATAGCCTGTACATATTGGAATAACCTAACATTAATTGTAGAGAGACTGATGGTCTGGGAAGCATGACTGCCAGACATGTTGTAACTGTTGTTATTTTGAATTTCTTGAAAGGGAAGAGAAGAGAAAATTTGGCTACAGTTTTAAACCTCAATCAGGAATCAAGATACGATGTTTTAGCCAGTAATTGAACTTGTATGTCATTTGACATTTTACAAAGCTCTTTATATTTAATTTTGTTTTTCTTCATTTTAATACTTATATTTCTTTATATATCATTTAATTCAATGGAGGTCCTGTCAGTGGGAGATAGCAATTAAATCATTGCTAGTTAATTTTCATTTAATTAAATATTAAAAATCAATATTCAAACATTTTGATAGTTCAACCTAAATCTGATAAATCCCCATTGTGATAATTAAATATCCAAACAATCATGTGAATTGTATCAAATTCAAATTTACTATAGTTAGATGCTTAACCCCTTTAAGTCTTCCTGATTTCTTTTTCCACAACTGACAACTGTTTGGTTTCTGAATTACTAGTCATGTTCCAAATATTAATTCCTTTTTTAGAGGAAGAAAACAGTTCAAGTTTTGAGCTCCAGTGTTAGTTTTAGGAGCAAGAACAAGTTATACTTCATTATACATTATGCATATCATTAAATAGAATACATTTCTAAATATTTCTCTGTAAAACTTGGGTGTTACATTCATTACTATGGATAATGAGATGATAAAATGGTATATCGTGTTCATTCAAAACAATAGTGACACAACACAGCTTTTTCAAAAACCCCTTTGCCTGTTGCAGAGCTAGTCAATTTGGTAAATGGATAGATACCAATCACTGATTTTTCTCATTCATTCCCTTTCACCCTTGAAATCAGAACCTACTTAAGCACAGAACAAGGTATTTTCCACTATTAAATCAGAAACAGGAAAATCTGTAACTTGTTGTGCAAATAAAAAGAGCACACCTGAGGAGAATGAATGATTATTATAAAATTGTCTCTGTTGAAGTCCCCTATTCACACTCCTTGAAATAATGAGTATGTTACATCAAAATAGCTAAAATCATGTGAACTAGGAGCTAAGTATTAATAAAGTATGAGGATCTCACAATGTGGTAAAGACTATGCTATGCCATTACCAAATCATTACATTTTACTTCTAGACAGAGACCATGTTTCCCACAATTTCATCTAGGTAGAGCCATAGGACAAATTCTAATCTATAGAATATGGACAGCAGTGATCTCTATTTCATCTTTCACTGCTCTTCAGGTGTCTGAAGGAAAAGAATCTAGTGAAGGACTCTGAGATCCTTGGATGGTGAACACCCCTTGAAGTCTGATCTCTGAATCACTTTATGAACACCCAGATAGTTCAATGTATGGTTCTTCATGACTATCACCAGAACCATAGAACATGTTCCTCCCAATGTCATTCCATAAAAGTAGTCTATAGCTAATTAGGAGATTTAATTAATTGAGAAACAAAGACAAATCCCCATATGCACTTACACAAAACAAGAAACTAGCATCACATGCTCATGTACTTTTGAAAATTCTTGAACAACTGAAATTGTTAGAGATCCATTTGTTGTACTACAACCATTGATTAAGAGATATTTAATAGTCTTCCTTTTGTTATTTATATATGAGTTAATGTTGGAAGTTATTTCAGGTGTAGAGCATTAGGACCTCACAAACTTTCACTTCTCAACTTGCTCAATACTTGCTTTATTAAATGCCTGATTTTTGTTCTTTGAGTTTCACACTCAGGTCACAGAACTATAATTAGGGAAGCACAATTGGTACTCTACCCTAGTTCACCCAAATTTAGACAATGCAAACATGAAAATAATAATTCCAAAGAGTTATTACTACTTAGTAAGAATGATTAGTTAAAATAGGAAGTTAGTACATGGCACACATAGTTAATAATATCCGTCTGTGAACCACACCATAAATAACAGAGTCAATTTGAGGGTACATTTAGCTTATACCAAATATTAAAATAGATTGTTATACCTCTGTTGACCCATGTTCTCTTTTGAATGTATTGTACACTAGTTTCTTAAACCTAATCCTAGTAGAATACATGCTTTTGTTCTTAGAGCAGAGATGAACAAAATATTCTAAGATTTGTGGGACCTGAGAAACTCTTTTCACAACCTCTGTTGACCTTACCTTGTCCTCTTCCCCGTGAGGTTAGTAAATAAAAATAATTTTCAATAAACTACTTTTTACTGGAAGGAGGTACAGCTGGATGAATAGAAATCATAAAAGGTTGACATAGAGATATAAATAAATGATCCAGGGTATAACATGCTAGCATCCAGATGAAGTATTCTAGATTCTGAAATACATAATTGTGAGTATACTGTGGGGCATAAATGCTTGAGATTTAAAGCTGGACTACATAGGTTTAAGACTCATCTTCTTTTCTTACCATCTATGTAACTTAGGCAAGCAAATTAACTTCCCTGAAGCTAAATTACTCCTTCTTACCCCACTTAGAAAGTTGGGATAAGAACAATTTTGTTACCTACCCATGAGGGCAGTTGGGGAATAGAAATATGCTATTTAAGGCATTTAGAGCAGATTATTTAAATATAATAAGCATCATATTGGTTTGACTGATTTAATATCTGTGATTTTTTCCTACTTCAATTTAAATAGAATAATTGGCTTGTGTGAACTTTGTAGTATTTTCTAACACAGTGTGATAAGAATTAATGCTAACTTTTAAATGCATTTTACAATATAATACAATGCATTAGCATGTAACTAATGTAGTACAAATTGGCAGGAAAATATAACTTGAGCCATTATCCAAGTGAGAAAAGCTTGGAGACTATAGAATCTATAAGCACATGTACACTCATAACAGAGATGCATATCTATTTTTATCCTGCTGATGATCTAAGCCATATCTGCTGTCACTAGAACCCATTTGATTTTTTTTTTCCTGCCATGAAATCCACAATAAGTGATGAAAGGTGAAGGGTACCTAGGTGAATTGCCAGAGGCTTCCTTCAGATTTCCAGAATATCTTGAACTTGTGATAAATCCAGACATATCAACATTGCCTTGTTTTCAGCTAGAGAGTATCACCACAACTATAACAAAACCCATGATTAAAAAAGGTAACTTTTTTAAAAGTTTGGAAGGCTTGGACATATGCTCTCAGACAAATAAAAAAAAATTGTAAAAGAAGCAATTAAAACAAGCCATGAAACACTCATCAGATTTAAAGAAAATTTAAAAATATTTACTAAGGCATATATATTGGAATGGTGTTTTATCTTTTGGCTAGAAATCCTTTTTTAAAATCCTTTTTGATAACCTATTGTTATTTGTCTGGAAATGCATTAAAGTCATTATTTTGATTTTTACATGTAAAATCACACATTTTGAACTTTGAAGTTTTTACTTTCAATGGAGCCCCAATTCTACAGTACAAGAAGAAAAATAGTCTCTCCTTTCTAAAATAATATGGGTCACTGTTCATTTCATGATTTCAAGGAAGTGATTTCTATTTTCTTCTTGTAAATGCGAGATTTACATTTGAATAACAGCATGAAAAGTTGTCCTGGGTTAATCTAAGTTACTTATTATGTAGAAAGAAAATATTGGGTGTTAGGTATAAAAAATATTAATATATCTGGGAGTGTGTGTGTGTGCGTGTTTGAATTCATTTTACTTCTAGTTTAGCAAAAATTATTTCCATATCTTCCCCCCTTCATCTCTCTTTCTTTACCTAATTTTTCCTTATCTTTGTTGTTCCATCATAAAAAAAGATATATAACTTGGACATATTCAGTATAAATATATGGTGGCATATGTGCTGTTGTGACTTCAGCAGAGGTGTATGGAAATGCACCAAAATATCTTCCCTATGTGTCTGCAAAAGATATTTGTAATTGCCCTGTTAGGAAGTCTAGAAAATCACAGAGCAGCATATATGCACTAAGAGAGGATTAGATCTGACTGACTGGCCTTATAAGCAGATACTTATTTCCTAAAACAATGAGATAAGGGTGAAGGGGTAAGTAAGAAAGCAAGCTAAAATATCCATTTAATCTGAAAGAAGCTCTTTCATAAGGATGCACATTATTATATAGTCAAATATAAGGTAGCGGGAGGACAGAATGTTTGTTTTTTTTATTCAGTGAGTTTGTATAAGTTAGGATAGTCCAGACTATAAACAACCCCAATATCTAAGTCACTTAATATAACAGAAGTTTCTCTCTTACTTCTGCATGACTTGCTATTGGTCTTAGTGAGTCTTCAGGGCACTGCTTTCAAGATTTGCTTTCATGATGACAAAGAAAGAAGTCGTCTGTGGAATTAAGCACCAGCTTTGAAACATCCATTCACAAGTCATACATAACACTTAATACCAATACAAGTTGCACAAAAAGTCTTTCTTATTGAAGCAACAGTTTAAAAAGATTACTGGGGCACCTGGGTGACTCAGGTGGTTGACATTAACTGAGGTCATGATCTCACAGTCTTGAGGTCAAGCCCCATGTTGGGCTCCGGGCCGGGCATGGAGCCTTCTTGAAGTTCTGTCTCTCCCTCTTCCTCTGGTAATAAAAAGATTACTTTGTAGAAGTCTAACTTCTATATATAATTTTCCATGTGGATTTATTCATTTTGTATCTTTGAATTAGCATTAAAAATGTATTCTTCTGTTTCTCAATTGACAGGAGCAGGGGTCAATATAATGTATTCTTAGACATAAAAACTTTCATTATTATGGAAATGTAATCTACAGTTATCTTCATCACTTTCTTCCCAGTGTCAATCTATGATAGTCTCAGTTCTGCCTCCTGGTGCTGTAACACCTAATCCCATGTTTTTTTCACTCCCCATTGACTTAATTTCTCCCACACTTGCTACACTCGACCATCCCTTCTTCCAAATCTTTCCCTTCTCTGGACTTCTGTGACCCTGGCATTTCTGTTTTTTCTTCTTCTTCCTCCTCAGTCTCTCTGACTACTATGTTATTTAGGATTTGATCTACCCCCAGAATTACTCTAAATCCCATTCTCTTCTCATTCATCGTTATCTTCCTTCAATATCTTCGGTTAATACCTTTATGAGTTGTGTGATTTAGGAAAACCAGTGGGCAAATATGGCTACAGTGGGTCCTTCAGATCCAGAAAGAGTTGTAATGATGCTTATCCACAGGAAAGGGGGAGGAGAATATCAATCCCAAGAAATGACAAAAAATCAAAGTCTGAAAACTAAGGCTAATTGGTCATGCAGAAAAATATTAAATGGATCATAAGCAACATGTGAAGTCAGGTAAGATTGAATAGCAGGTATGAACAGAGAGTTGCAGAGTCAGAAAATGATAATCATACCAGTAGCTAATGTTTATTAAGAGCTCATTCTGTGTTGGACAAGCAGTTTACATATTTAGGTTCATAGTCAACCCTCTGAAACTCTTTGGGTCAGTTGTGTTTTGCGTTTAGGACTCTTTCAAATTTTAGGAAGCCGGTAGATTGAGTATACCATATAATTGTCAGTATCTCCAAATCAAACATGAATGTTCATAGTATGTGTGATAAATAAGGACTACAAATAGCCTTTCTACAGGTCAGGTCAAATTTTGCCATCACTGATTTTGCAACAACTTATCAGAAACAACAAAACAGAAACAAACCTTTTAGTTTTTAGAACTTTGTGGATTTCAGAATTGTAGAAAAAAACGTATTCTGTGCCTAAATAATCTCATTCAGTCAGAGTAAATTTATTAAATGATTATTATTACTCACATTTACAGTATGGAAAACTGGGATGTAAAAAAAAAAATAATCCAACAATACATAAATAGTATATGACCAAGCTAGTAGTTGAACCCAAGCCTCTTTGACAGTCCATTTACCTCATGATCCCCTCACTGTAGTGCCTCAGTGAGGATAATTTGAGAAACATCAGTATTCTTTAAAGCAAATATCACCAAACTATGTAGAAAATAATCTAACTGCACATGTTTCAATAATATTTATACACCTATGACCCCTAAAATTTATCTGTTGAGTTTGCATTTCTCTGGATGTCTCTAGACCAGTATTTATTTTATTTTATTTTATTTTATTTTATTTTATTTTATTTTATTTTATTTTATTTTATTTTATTTGAGAGGGAGCAAGCACAAGCTGTGGTGGGGGGGGGCGCAGAGGGAGAAGTAGACTCCCCAATGAGCAGGGAGCCCCAGGTAGGGTCGACCCTATGACTTGAGCAGAAGGCAGATGCTTAACCGACTGAGTCACCCAGGAACCCCTAGACCAGTATTGCTAACTGCCTGGGTGTTATGTCCATCCTCATGACCCTCAGGCTCCTCTAAGCCCATATATTCAAAACTCTATCAGAACTTTTGCTGCCAGTCGAGAACTTCTTACTTTAGCCTATCTCTTAGTTAATACATTTTCCATTTTTAAATATCAGACTTCTTTTTGATTGCTTCTCCTAATAAAAACCCTTATATTTTCTTGCCTAGATTATTTCAGTTAAGGGTTCATATGCTTCAAGTCTTTCCCTCTTTAATTGTTGCCAGGATTATGTTTAAAGCCATTTTATTTAATTATACTGTTTCTGTGCAATAATGGTATCTCAGTAGCTCCCAATATCTATAAAATAATTTTCAAATTCCCTAACATGTCATGAAACGGCTTTCTAGATCTGACTCATTTTACCATTCTAATTACACCTCCTACCATTTCCACAATCTCCTCTCTAATCCAATCATCTTGAGCCTCCAATTCATTTTTGTTGCCTGTGATCTTTTGTACCCAGGTATGTTAGCACACATAGTCCTTGCTACCTGGACTTTGTCTTTTCCTCTGTTCTTCCTGATGAGCCCATTTCTCAAAACTCAGGTCAAACATTATTTCCCATGTAGCCTCATAAATTACTGAGGCAGAGATAATTGTTCTCACTTTTAGACTGAGATAGCATTTTATTCAATGTTCGAGACAATCATTATCACACTTCATTTTACTTACTCAAGTGTGTTTGTCACTCACTAATTCCAGTTTCTACATGACAGAGATCAGTTGAAAAAAAAAAAAGCCTGCCATAACTATTACTCATATTTTACTCATTGTTAAATATATGGTGAATATTTGCTGAATAGATGAATTGGAATTTTGATTTAATTTAACATGTTGTGAAATACTACAGTAATAAGCCACATTTTACTGTTAGTTATCTCTGTTCATTAAAAAATCAGCAAATAAAACTTAAAAAAGCAGGATTTAACCCCTGTAGGTTTGGGACCACTGTGATCTAGACAAATCTTAGAAATTCACAGGAAAATGATCCTCTGTTCCTGCCTGTTCCTGTTCTAGTCTCCACTTTTATCAACATGAGAACTGCCTAAAGGGTAATGGATAGTTCAACAGTGAATCATCCAGTAATGAAGGGCTGCATAAAATATTTTCAAATAAATTTGTAAAACTGAAAGTGGTGGATCTGCTATTAGTGATCCAAAACACGTCATTTAAATACTTTTTGGGGTAAGACGAATGACAATGATTTAAAGTTATGTCACCTAGCTTCATGAAAATTTAAGATGCACTAGATAAGATGAGGCATTCTACTTTTGCTTATCACACCATGAAGAAAGTGATACTTCTTTATTTTCATCTTCTGTTAGTAAATCTTCTATCATTATGTTAACATGAAGCCGCCCTCATAGGCTTAAAGGGCATAAACACTAAAATAGGGAAGGAAATAAAAGAAAATAAAGTAACATTAAATATTTAATTTTGTTTATAAAAACTTCAATTGGGAATGGTTACTACAATTAAAAATTATTCAAAACTCAAAGTTTTACCTTGGAAAAATGATTATTCTGTTATATAAAAAAAAAGGATGGAATTACATTTTAAGGAGATTAATGTATTAGTGTACATGACATGAAGTCTGTTATTACATAACATTTTATTAAAAATAACTCCTTTAAAAGTAAGGTGTGACAGATAAAACCACAAATTACTATATGTCCTGGATGACATTAAATGTGCATCATTTTATTAAGGCAAATAGCTATGTAAGAAGAAATTAGGAGTTAGCCTGAAAAGACAGGGAGAACCAGCAGACCATGCTTCAAGTCTAACCCCAAGTAAAGGAGAGAGGTAGAGAAGGTTGAGTGAAAGTATCCTAGATTGCTGTACAAGTTGAGAAAGGTTCAATAGGGCCATCTGGAGTCCATTAGCTAAAGCCAGCCATGAGAGAATTAGGTCTTCCAGAATAAACATGCCTTAATATTAACTGCTGCACATAGTCTTTGAGATCTACCTATATATCCCATCTTTGAAAGACTGTGAGGTACATTCTCATGGACACTGAAATATTTTTCTTAGGTTTCTTTGAGATACAATACCATGTGTTGCAACAACAGGAGAACTGGTAGATGTTAGATGTTCTGAATTCTGCATTGCTAAGTTTGTCACCTAGGAGAGATCAGTTTCTTCATAAAAGGTTTAAACTAGAAATTACTTAAGCCATCCACAGATTATAAAATATGTAACTTTGCTCAGTTAACAGGGCAATGCCTGGTCAAAGAAAAGTTAAACTTGGATGTTTTCATTTAGAATCATCATATGAGATATGCTCATCATATGTCTGTGTTTTCTAGTAGATGCTCTAGGATGGCAGTTCATCATCATTACCCTTTCCTTTTTTTTTTTTTTTAAGGTTTTATTTATTTGACACAGAGACAGCGAGAGAGACAACCAGTGAGAGAGAGACAAGCAAGGGAGTGGAAGAGGAAGAAGCAGGCTCCCAGCAGAGGAGCCTGATGTGGGGCTTGATCCCAGAACTCCGGGATCACGCCCTGAGCCGAAGGCAGACGCTTAACGGCTGCGCCACCCAGGCGCCCCATCATTACCCTTTCCTGATCTCCTTTTTCCCCTTCTTTTCCTCTACTGTAGAGACTATAGATACTAATGCTTTCTATCAATCTACTTGCAAGTGGGAAAGCTACATGATACAGTCCTGGAAAATGAAATGTAAAGGTATATTTTTTAGGAAAGTTAGGACTCATTTTCTTTTCCAATAAAAATAAAAAGAGGTACCTGAACACCACCCCTTCCTCTTTCTTTCTGCCTTGAATATGGAAGGTGTATCTCAAATTATAATTGCTAACTTGGATCCACGGCACAAGTATGTTAATAAAAGTCACCATGCAAAGGACAGTATGATGAAAGAGCACTGAGCAGTCTGATATACATCCAAATATTTTACATTCATAGTAACAAATATTTCCTCCTAACTGAATGAGTTCTATCACTGAAGTGATTTGACTTATCTGCTCTCACCATAACCACTTGAAATTTTTACAATGTTTCTTAATTGTTATGAACACATCCAAAATTACCTTTATGGTATCTCATTCCTTTGGTACATAAATACATGTATTTTGAGTACATGGCTAGCTAGTATGATACATAAACAAATGCCAGGTTATTAAAGGACAACAAAGAGTTAATATTTGTACTTTTACAGGGCCTTCTGGAGAATCAGTATCTTACTTCTAAAACAATTTTTAAAAGGAGCCATCATTTTAAAAAATCCTTCATCTCCCATGAGGATGGCAGTTATAAACTCTGCATTTACTAAGGGCTTACACAAGAACCAATAAATATTTACCAGATTTCTGAGACTTCTATATTTAAAATAGTTTACTTACATGAGTTTTGTTTGGGTCGAGTATGTTGAGTCAGAAATACATTTTTGAGGGGATTGGAAATGGAAGCAAAAAAAAAAAAAATCCAGAAGTTGTAGGTGTTATGTTGGAAGTGTTTTATTTCTGATAAAAAAGGCTTCTTTTATTTTTAACTCCAATTTAGGATATTTTTATTTAAAAATTTTAAGACTAACAAAGGACCAATTTACACCATCTGCTTCAATTTCACTCTGATGCAGATTTTCTCTCTGTTTTTTTTTTTTTTTTTCCTCTTTAAATAGACATTCTGTTTGGCACCTTGTGCTTTAGTACATGTCTTTGAGTAAAAAAATGTAGTTTGTCTGACTTCCTGTCAAACCAATATTTATTCACAAATATCTGTTTTGTTGCTTTCTCACATAAAACCATATAGCACTTTTTCCCATGTGAAAAGTTGGCTAGTTGGTGGTAGTGTGAGGTGCCAGCTGGAGCTTTTACAGTTTTTAGTGTGCCAGCTGCTTTCATGATGGACAAATTGTTCCCTGCCTTTAGTTTTACTTTTTTTTTTTAATGGAAATGCATTCCTTTTGCTCTAATTATGACAGGAGAGGTTATTGCCTACTATATTCTACATGTACACATTTTGGTTGCTCAGTTAACAATAATAATAGCATTGTTTTTGACACTATTATCCTGGTGAACTGTTCTTGAAACAAAGGGCAGCCAAACACTAACGTGCACCACTTTGTAAGATACCTTTCAAATATCTTAAAAGAGATCACTGGAAGTTCCTGTTAAGATGGCACATATAAAGACAAACATGGAACAGTTGCTGGAAGGTAGACTAAATTATTCTACTATTCGAATAGTTGCTGTAAGGATTGACTAAGATATTTTACTTGCAAGGTGTATTTCGTGTGGCTGCTGTGCTACTCTAATGTTTCTGCCTGTTCCTGCTGTTGCTTTAGGGAAGTTAGACTCAGAACTGCCTATCCTGACTCAGCTTTGGGACTACTTTACAATGGATGGGAATATCATGAATTTATTTCTTTAAGTTATTTGACTATATTTCTGAAAGAAAACTTAAAGCATGAGTGGTAAGCAAGAAGAATCCCAGTATGCTGAAAATGCACTAATTTTTGTTGGCTATTTATAAGACTCTTTCATTTAGGGAAAAAGAATGTCTCTGTTTATGTCATTCTCTTCACAGATCATGTTTCACCCTACGTGACACCTGGAACACAAACTAATTTCAGCACTGATTAAATAGAAAATTCTTAGTCTTAAAGCTCACCATATAATGCCTATTACCTAAAAGAAGCTTAAAATTTATCTATTAACAATAACATTTCTATTCACTTGCAAGTTGAACTAAGAAAAAAAAATAGTCATATTGTATACATAGCCTAAGAGCTTAGAAATAAAGATATTCTGAGTAGCAAATGGATGCTTCTACAATCTTGTATGAAAGGAATAAGAAGGACACAAAAAAAGATGTCTACCTTTGTTAAAATGTAATTATTAAATTTCCCTCTTTCTAATATAATCCTACCTAACTGAGGTTAAAAAAGAGCTGAAGAACACTTCTTTTTTTCCCCAAAGTGCATTTTAGCTAAAGAATTTACTAAAAAATTTATTCACATAAAACTCACTAATTCATTCACTCACTCAAAATTATTACTAAGTAATCTGCTATGCACACAAACTATGTACATATCACCAAATCAGTTCTATAGTTTTATTCTAATTGGAATACATATGTATATACACCACCTCTTCTTTATCCATTCATCAGTCGATGGACAATCTGGGCTCTTTCCATAATTTGTCTATTGTTGATAATGCTGCTATACACATTAGGGTGCATGGGCCTCTTTGATCAATATTTTTGTATCCTTAGGGTAAATACCCAGTAGAGCAATTGCTGAGTCATAGGGTAGTTCCATTTTTAACTTTTTGAGGAAACTCCATACTGTTTTCCACAGTGGCTGTACCAGTTTGCATTCCCACCAATAGAGGGTTCCTTTTTCTCCATATCCTTGCCAACACTTGTTGCTTCTTGTGTTGTTGGTTTTTGCCATTCTGACAGGTGTGAGGTGGTATCTCATTGTGGTTTTGATTTGTATTTTCCTCATGATCAGTGATGTTGAACATCTTTTCATGTGTCTGCTAGCCATTTGGGTATCTTCTTTGGAGAAATGTCTACTCATGTCTTCTGCCCATTTTTAATTGATTAATGGGCAGAAGACATGAGTAGACATTTCTCCACAGAAGACACCTTTGTCAAATGACTTTTCTGCATTTATTGACATGATCATATGGTTCTTTTATTTTATTAATGTGGTGTACATGATTGATTTGCAAATAATGAACCACTCTTGCAACCCAGGAATAAATCCCACTTGATCGTGATAAAAGATTTTTTTTCATGTATCATTGGATTTGGTTTGCTAGTATTTTGTTGAGATTTTTTCATCCATGTTCATCAGGGATATTGGCCTGTAGTTCTCTTTTTTTAGTGGTGTCTTTATTTGGTTTTGGATCAGGGGAATGCTGTTCTCATAGAATGTACTTGGAAGTTTCCCTTCCTTTTCCATTTTTAGGAATAGTTTGAGAATTAGGTATTAACTCTTCTATAGGGTTTGGTAGAATCCACCTGTGAAGCCATGTGGATTTTTGTTTTTATAGAGTTTCCTGATTACTGATTCAATTTCAGTTTCTGGTTATGGGTCTGTTCAAGTTTCCTATTTCTTCCTGTTTCAGTTTTGGTAATTTACATGTACTATGAATTTATCTATTTCTTTCTGGACAATCATGGAGGTTGTCCAATTTGTTGGCATATAGTTTTTCATAAGATTCTCTTACAATTGTTTGTATTTCTGTGGTGTTGGTTGTTATTTCTCCTCTCTCATTTGTGATTTTATTTATTTGCATCCTTTCTCTTTTCTTTTGATAAGTCTGGTTAGAGGTTTATCTTGATCAATTGGTCTAGTTATATAAACTGTTCTGACAGAGAAGAGTTTTTGAGAGATATATAAATCAATTTCAAAGAAGCTTTACATATATGATTTGCATATACATGTTTAAAATAAATTTTCACCAAAATAACATATGTATATGGTGAAAAGTAAATTGCACAGAGGATCTTATGGAAAAAAATGTTTTCACAACCTGCTTCTTCTACCTTTGCCCCACTCCTTTGAGGCAAATTATTTGATGTCATTTTTATTTTAGCTCTTCTGATAATTGCCCACATCATTCTTACAAGTATACCTAGCGTTTCCTTACTGATAAACAAATTTGGATGGTATATGTTTATTCCCTGATTTATCTAATTTTTGTCTTCTTAGCTCTCATACTTATATTTCGATTTTTCCATTTATTAAGATAGTAAGTTTAATTAATGTAATGAAAATTCTTTGACTTGTTTCACATATTTTTAAGAATATTTTTTGAGTCCCCACTTTGTAAGAAAGTATGTTAGAAACCCCAGTCTTTCCTCTACCATTCCTGCCAATTTCAAGTCTCCCCTTCTCTTTATATTCTGTCTTGTAGCTACAATCAAGACTTTACAGCTTTGTCTTTGGGTTTTTATATGAACACTAAAAATTATGATTATCCCAATATTGTTTAACATGGGGCCAAGTATTTCATTAGGATTACATTTCCTTCTCACCTATATATACATTGTCTTAAACCTGAGCTACACTAAGTCGGTATTCCTAGCACTTATTTAAGATTAAGTGTATGCTATTTTTTAAAGCTCATTATTTGCTAAAAGACATGTTGTAGTTTCATTAAAAAATATTTGAATTAGCCTTATTTGTGTTGCTTGTTTTTATTTGACTTTAGATTTTAGTTTAATTGTGTGTGTGTGTGTGTGTGTGTGTGTGTGTGTATGTGTGTGTGTATTATCTATTAATTATAACCACCCTCAAGTCAGTCAACCTTTCTGTACCTCCCAGTGTCCTTTATACTTAGATCTTGTTTCATGGAGCCCTCCATTCTCCGGAAAAAATACTCCTTATTCATTACCAGTGTTTTTTAGTGTTTATTATATAACACATTATTTTATGGGTTTTATAGAAGCTGGATGTTCCCTAGGCTTTCATTTGGGAATTTTTTTTCCTACTATTATATGTTTTTCAAGATTTTGTGCCTTCCTACTATTATATGTTTTTCAAAATTTTGTGCCTTTCTACTTCTCGATTTTTGTTTCATTTTGTGGAGAATATCCAGAGGTAAGGATGGTGTACCTGATGTAACATTTTTTGCTTCATCAATATTTGAATGTGGCTTTATTCACCCTCATAAATTGATTTGTATTCATCTTTCTAAATTCCAAATTTTCCTTCATAGCCATTAAGACATTTCTCTATTGTCTTCTTGCATCAGTTGTTCTGAAGGTTGATCTGATAGTACTTTATGGTGGGCTTTTCTCAACTTAGAAAAACTTAAAATCCTCCATTTAGGTATAGATTTCAAACATTTTATGAGACTAAAGCTTTTATCCCTTCTCTGCTTTTGAAACTGTTGGGGGTGCCTGGGTGGCTCAGTTGGTTAAGTGTCTGACTTCAGCTCAGGTCATGAACTCAGAGCCCTGGGATTAAGCCCTGCTTCAAGCCCCCCACGAGCCCCCTGTCAAGTCACCTCCCCCAGTAAGCCCCCCCCCCCAGTGAGCTCTGTCCATTGAGCCCCCATCATGGAGCTCCCCATCTAAGCACTGCACTCAGCAGGGAGTCTGCTTGTCCTGTTCCCTCTCCCTCTGCCCTTCCCCACAGCTCCTGCTCTTTCTCTCTCACTTTCTCTCAAATAAGTAAATAAAATTAAAAAAAAAAAAAACTGTTGTCTAGTATTTAATTGATCGTTACTTCTCTTTCATCTTTTTTTCTGCTCTCTCATTCTGGAATTTACATCATATTTTAAATCCCAAGTGTTTATTCTTATTCTCTGATATTTACTCCTTTTTATTAAGAAAACAATATCTTGTATCTGCTTTATATTCTCAAATAATCCTGGAAATAATATGCAGAATTTAAAATATATTTTCTCTATTCTCTTTGTTTCCTCAAAGGTCAGTATTTTTATTTGACTTCAATCTTTCTATTTCATGCCACCTATTCTTCAAGGACAGCTACTGACTCTTTGTTTATACTAAAACAGTAGACTTGATAGCTGCTGTGTGCTTCCTTTCTTGTTGTACAAGTAAATCTTTGTTATTGTTTTTTGTTTGTTTGTTTGTTTACTTTTCCAGGCAATCCTAGAAGGAATTAGTAAATATTCCAATGGGAGGGATTGATGAGATTTCTTAAAGTATGGAAAAGAGAGATCAAAAGACTAATAGCTAGGGGCGCCTGGGTGGCACAACGGTTAAGCGTCTGCCTTTGGCTCAGGGCGTGATCCCGGCGTTCTGGGATAGAGCCCCACATCAGGCTCCTCCGCTATGAGCCTGCTTCTTCCTCTCCCACTCCCCCTGCTTGTGTTCCCTCTCTCGCTGGCTGTCTCTATCTCTGTCGAATAAATAAATAAAATCTTTAAAAAAAAAAAGACTAATAGCTAGAATAGACATATGAGCAAGAAACAGAATGATGCTGTATAGAGAAAAATAGTACATTCATATTTACTGGATGTGGATAGAGGTGACATAAGTTTTAAGGGTGGTAATATGGGCCAGACCAGGTTATAAGGGCTTTGGACTTGCTTCAACACAAACTGGAAAGAGAGTCCAGTTGGAAAGCCCTAAAACTGGAAGACCAGATGTAAATTAATATGGATCTGAACTAGAGAAGAATTATGTGATGGCAATTAGAAAAAATATATATACAAAACATGCAGAAAAGAAAATAATTCACTAACAGAGAGGAGAGAAAAATGGGTCAGGGCTGACTCTTAGGTATGTAGCTTGGGTGTCTGAGTAGATGGTTCTGCTACTGATGACTACAGACTATTCACAAAGAGAACTGATTTCTTTCAGAAATATAGTATAGTCTTCTCAGAGAGACTTTCCTGAACTACTCAGTTTCAGGTAAATCCCCAACTATTATTCTTTTCATAATAATTGGTTCTTTTATTTAAGTGAGGTTTCTTATTACAATGATCCTCATATGTAGATATTTACTTGTTTGTTCATTCTTGTTTATTTGCTCATTTTTCTCCCTCTAGATTGAAGAGCCATGGAGGAAGGAGGGTTCTTTATTTTATTAATCAATATATATCATGAATTCAGCTCTGTTCCTGACCGATACTAGTTGCTCAATAAATATTTCTTGAATGAATGAATGATATTACAGTAGACAGGAAAATAGGAAAAGAAAATTTTCCACTGGATTTGGAAAAAAAAGGAGATTATTGGATTGTTTATCATGAGAATTGCAGATGGATTAACAATAAGAAATTAAGTGTTTACTGTGTTTTGAGTACTGTACTAACTGCTTCTCATGCATTCTCTCATTTAATCCTCAAGATGACACTATGGAGTTGTAATTATTTCCATATCAATTCTAAACATTAGACAATGGAGGGCAGGAGAGTTTAAGTTTTCTTAGTGAAGAGTGTTGACACTAGGATTCAACTCCATGTCATCCATGTAAATAACATGCTTTTAACAAGCCCTGATTTTAGTGGGTTGGGGAGTCAATGGGAAATAGTGTGGGGAATGAGAATATACTCTACTTTTGAGAGTTTTAAGAACAGAATGAAAGAATATTGTATTGAAGATATTTGCAGAGACTTCATAATAGAACCTGAACATGTTTATATATATGCTAAAACTAAGAGGCACTTCAGTTCCTGTCAGATTTTGGAAGGAGAAATGTCAATTGATGATATAATCTTGGAGGGTTTAGTTGGCCAAGTAATAAGTAAAGTGGCACTAAAATAGTCTTAGACTAAAAGAAAAAGGAACATACTGAGGGTGGACATAATAAATTTGTTGTTGGGAAGGGGCACAAAGTTAAAAGACTCTACACATAAAGATTTCAGGTTTTTTTGGGGGGGGGGGGGTGAGCATGTAGGAGAAAAGGCCATATGATAGATCAGGAGATCATGAACGAAAAAAAAAAAAAAACTGGTCATCACTAAATTGTTGGTCAAATATAAGGCATTATGAGTGAAGTGTGAGAGTAGCTGGTGGACTATCTCCCAAATTTCATAGCATTGGAAGTAGAGTTCATTCTAACCAACAAAATTGCACCTAGGGAAGCAAAAGTACCTTCAGAAGAGTTATTAGTTGATTTTATGAGCTGTCCATAGGTATTATTTAGATATCACATGCACATAGCACATTGAGAATGATAAGTATTAAGATACTAGAATTATTTGAGACTTTGGTCTAAAATGTGACGTTATCACCCCTAGCCTGTGGGGTTTACAAAAACAGAAAAAAGAAAAGAGGATGATTCTAGCATGGTCTAGCATATTAAAACCTTAGTATAATGACATTTACACAGCACTTTGTGTTAAAAATTGCTGCAAAACTGTGTTCAAAGTGTTTTAGTGGTTGATATATAAGCAAACAATAAATCAACTCTTTTCATTTCTTCATTTCATTTCTTCTTTTTCATTTCTATACACAATATATGCTCAGAAGTTACTGTTGTGAATATATTAATAATAAATAATAATAATAATATAGAGCATGATCCTTGCCTTCAAGAGGCCAATATTATATCTATAATGATAGAAGAAAACATATGAAATAATTATAGAATATTTGCGAGATAAACTGTGAAATTGAATTTCTTATAAAATAGAAGAAAAAGAAAGGAGAGGTTAGGGTCAGCAAAAGCAATCAAACGAAAGTTACAATTAGGTAGATTGGACCTAATCTAAGTCATGGGACTCAAATTAGATTTAGATGAAAAGGAGGAAGGTGAGTGAAATCAAAATAGCCTCATACCTGGAGACAAGGCTTGAGGGTGATAAAGGGCAAGGGTCTTGAAGGATGTAAATGCTTCTGCAAGTAGCTGAAGGTATCAGACCATAATCAAAAGCAACTGCACCAAAATCTCAGCAAATAAGAACCTGAGGAACTGTAGCAGATTATTTTGACTGTAAAGTTAGGAGAAGCAGACCGACCAGATGGGACTGCAGAAACCAGAGATGGGGTGGATCTTTTCAAAAATAGGCATCAAGCTACCCATTAAGTTGAAAAGCAGAGCCCAGGATGGTGACAGGTTTTGAAAAGAATGGGCGGAAAGAAACATAAGCCACAATTTTGTTTTTCAGAGCCACACTTGTACAAATGGAAAATATCTTTAAATATGAAACATGAGAGGGTGGAGCATAAAACTCAGAGAACTTCATTTTCCATTCTGAGTTTTCTCTAGATTTTTGTAGTTAGTCTCATATGGACCATAATTTATTTTACCAAATACTATCCTCTAATATCTGATTGCATATTTAATTTCTCTAATGAGTTAAAATGAAAATGAAGGGGATGCCTAGGTGGTTCAGTCGGTTAAGCATCTGTCTTCTTCTGCTCAGGTCATGATCCTGGGACTGAGCCCTGCATCAGGCTCCCTGCATCAGGCTCCCTGCTCCATGGGGACCTTGCTTCTCCCTCCCCCTCTGCCTGCCACTCCCCCTGCTTGTGCTTATGCTCTCTCTCTCTCTCTCCCTCTCTGTCAAGTAAATAAATAAAATCTTTAAAAATAAATAAAATGAAAAAGAAGTAAACTTTGGATAACAGCAAAATCAGCAATAAATAATATTCATAAGAAAACAGTGCTTTTTAAGGCAACAGATAGCACTTTTAAAATTTACCTTTGTTTATTTTAAATTTTATTATAGCAATAGTTATTTTGTACCACTTGATACTCTTCTGATGGCTTGGATATGACATATTTCTCTGAAATCCTTTACTAATTTTGAATTATCCCTTTCAGGTATGGTTGGATTTTAAAATAGATTACAATTTATTTTGTTGTTACCTCAAATATATCAGATTATATATTTACCTACTTTATGTAATTGATAAGTCAACATGAAGTCTATTGAAAATCTCAAATTTTCAATATATCCTGGCACCACAAATATGAATGAATGACTGGATGGATGAAAAAAGTAAATAGATTAGTGAATAGGTAAATAATTGTAAATCATAAATTTTTATGAGATAAATAATTTAATGGAAGGTAAGGAACTGTAGTTTGTTGCCAATAATTTTTCTTACCTTCAAATGAGATAAATATATTATAAAAATATATATAAAATTATAAATTTGTCATTTGTTATAGTGGTCTTAATGAGCCTTAATTTAAATGAATATTAGACTGAAAAAAATGAGTAATCAAACCTTTCCTTTATGCAACAATAAAATGTTATTTTTATTTGGTCCTTCACTTTCCAGAATGACATGAGTAAAATAAAAATGGAATGATTAAATAGTCATGGTATAAGAGTAAATGATTTCTTTTTGTTTCCATTATTGTAATGTTTGAAAGAATAATAGCTATTATTCAAAAATGTTTTCTTCCAAAATTATTCTATAAAGCCAGCATAATTTTGCCACTAGAACCCTACTAAGATTAGAAGAAAATTATGTAAAAACTTCTATCATAATCATAAATGAAACAAAAACCCAAACAGGAAACTAACAAGTGGAATCCAGAGATATTTAAAGAGAACAATATAGAAATGCCTGAACTGCCTTCATTCTAATAACGCAAGAGTGGTATAATATTTGAAAATATTTGAAAAGTAAGTCACCACATTAATAGTATAAATAGAAAAATCATAAATCATCTCACAAATGCAGAAATGTATTTCATAAAATGCAAAACAATTTTATAATAGAAATACTTATCCAGTAAGTAATATATAGAAACTTTTTACTCTGATAAAGAGTATTCTAAGTAATTATATAGCAAATGTGATATTTTGTGATGAAATATTGCTAATTTTCCTCTGAAACTGCCAATGAGACTAGGGTGCCTTCAATTACTGCTTCTATTTCTACTATATTTTGGGCAAAACAGCAAGAAAAAGCAAGAGTGAAAATAAAATATAATTGCCTCTATTTTCAGATGACATAAGAAAATCCCAGGAAATCCAATTTAATCTACAGACTAATTATCAGATTTTAAAAGCAAATTTTTAAAAATTGATAGATTCAAAGTCTATATAAATATTTAATCAGATCTGTATATACTGGAGAACACAAAGAAACTTTTTTAAAAAGTGAAAAGATAGAATTCTCGACAGCAGCAAAATTATCACTTATGACATAATCTAATGAACAACACACAAGAATTCTATATATCAGAAAATATATACAATATTACTATGAAACATTAAAGAAGATCTAAATAAATGGAAGGATATATTACATTTATACAGGAAGATTCAATTTTCAAGAGATACCAATACTCTCCATATTTATCTATTGACCCAGTGCAATTCTTGTTAAAATATGACAAGTTCATTTTTTTTTCTTTCTCTCTCTTTCCCTTCCCATCCTTTCCCTTCCCCTCCTTCCCTCCCCCGTTCCCTTTCCCTTTCTTTCCCCCTTCCCTTTCCCTTTTCCCTTCCCTTCTCCTTCACTTTTCCCTTCCTTTCCCTTCCCTCTCCTTCCCACCCCTTACCTTTCCCTTCTCTTTCCCCTTCCCTTCCCCTTCTCTTTCCCCTTCCCCTTCTCCTTCCCTTTCCCCTTCCCTTTTTCTTCCCTTCCCTTTCTTTGTCTTTCTTTTATTTTTATCCCCCCAGGGGAACTGACAGGCCAGTTAACTCAATTTTATATAAAAAATGAAAGGGGAGAGTGTAACCAAGAGAGCTTGAAGGAAGAACAACAAAATGGAGGCTTAAACTATTAAACCTTAAACCTTATTATCAAGTGACAGTATTTAAGACCATGTGATATTGGTACATGGAGAGGGCAATTTTAGAAACACACTTACATAGTCATTTGATTTATGACAATGATTATCTTTTAGTGCAAAAAAGAAGTGAGGAATTTTTCAAAATGGTGTTGGATCAACTAAATAACCCTATTTTTTTAAATGAATTTTAATTATACACAAAAATGAATTCCTGATGGATTGTACACCTACATGTTAAAGGTAAACAGTACAACTCTAGATGTAAATGTGAGAATATACATGACATAAGAGTAGGCAAAGATTCTTTTGATCAAGGACATATCAGGAATTAAACAAGGAAAATACTGATAATTTAACTTCATTAAAATTAGAATATCTGTTCATTAAAAGGCACCAAAGTGAGAGTGAAATTCGAGCCAGAGTGGGAAAAGATTTTTGCAATATACTTATCTGACAAAGTATTCCCATATAGAATATATGAAGAATTTTTTAAATTCAGTAAGATAGACGACAGGCCAAAAGAAAAAAGAAAGCAAATTCCTTTAGAGGCACTTCATAAAAGCAGTAACCCTTATTATCAATAAACTTAAAGTGCTCAACCTCATCAGTAATGGAAATAAAAATGAAAATCACAATTAGACGTCACTGTTCCTCTAGAATGCCTAATTATGAAAAATGCAAACAATATCAAGTATTGGTGAAGACATAAACAACTGAAACTTGTATATTACTACTGTTGTGTATCAACGAAAGCATAATTTACTTCAATCACTTTGGGAAATTCAGTTTACAAAGGTGAATATACATTATCCTATGAAGATTTTATACATATATGTACATAAGTACACCAAACATAAATGTGCACATAGGTGTGCCAATAAAGGGCATATGTGGCAGCAGTATACTTCCAAAAAATTGTAAACCATCCAAATACTCACCTACTATAGAATGATAAGTAAATACTGATATTATCATATGACAAAATACTAAACCCAGTAAGAAAGTACAAAGTGTTTCTAGATACAACATGGATAAATCTTACAAACATAATGCTGAATAAAAGAAGCCAGACATGCAAAATCAATCAATCAACCAATCAATCAATCCCACACAATGTTGGATTTCAAATAAGACAATACTAATTTATTTGATGAAACTAACAGGAATCAAGATAGCAGTAGTTAACATTACAAGGTAGTATCACTGGAAGTTCTGATAATATTCTAATTCTTGATTCTCGTGCTGGTTATTTAAAAATTCATCAAATTGGAAAAGTTGGGCCTCTGCACTCTTCTTTATTAGTTATGTATCAGTTTCCTAGGTCTGCTATAACAACCAGAAATTGGGAAGCTTAAAACAACAGAAATTTATTCATTCACAGTTCAGAAAGCTACAGTTGCAATATCATGGTGTTGGCAGGGTTAGTTTCTTTTGGAGGCTCTATAGGAGAATCTATTCCATGCCTCTCTCCTGGTTTTGGGCAACTGTCAGCAATATTTGGCATTTCTGTTTGTAGATCCATTACTGCAATCTTTGGCTCTATTTTCACATGGCCTTCTTCTCTATGTTTCTATGTGTCCTTTTCTGTCTCTTATAAATAAAGTCATTGGACTTAGAGCCCACCTTAATTTCAGTACAAACTCATCTTGATCCTTATCTTAAGTACATTAGCAAAGACCCTATTTCCAAATAAGGTCACATTCTGATGTTCTGGGTCAATATAAATTTGGGGGAGCCAGTATTCAACCTGTTACAGTTATGCTTCAATAAATTACTTTTTAAGAATATACTGTGAAAATAATAATTAGGTTAATCAAGTGTTTAAAACTCATGGGGGTGCATTAGTCTTAAGCTAAATCTATTCTATGGGACAACAGAATTGTATTTTGAATCCTTTTTTATCATCCATAAGAATCACATAAATAAGCATATATATATTTTTTTCTAACAAAAAAATGTTTCTACCATATTTGGAGAATATGAGTATTTTCCATCATCTATGCTAGATGTTGCTTCTTTTCCCTTGACTTTGATACAATAGATTTATAATTTGAAATTTGAAAACATGGGAAAGCAAAACAAAACTGATTTTATGAATATTGATTAACTTTTAGTAACTACATTTATAAGCTTAAAATCAGTGATCATAGAATGAATGTACTGATATTATACTGTTAATAATGCTATACCTTAGTATCCTACAAAACTAAATGTGATCTTTGAAGTTGAAATTTGTAAACCAAAAGGCTTTATTTCTTATATTAGAATACAATTTAAAAAACCATCCGAAACACACCTCAGATTAAAGACATTTATCATATAAATATATAATTATAGCTATCTTACTGATAAAACCTATTTTTTTTAATTTTAAAGACAGTTTTAGATTTAGTTCTTTTTCACAAACCAATTCCTTTCTCATTTTGCATGCAATATGTTCATCATGATTTTCTATGTGGCATATTAGAATAAAGAATTCTGTCTTTATTTAATCCATATAGCTTTTAAACTAAATCTCAATTTCCAAATTAAGAAAGCAGTGTTTTAGCACTGCTTGTTTATATGCATACCAAAATGCCTTATCTTGGTTTTATGATGTTGTTTGTAAACTCTGGAGATATTAATGCTAATTTCATCTTTGTTACATCTTGGATAATCTGTCCTGAGGCTTTGTGTATTGCTGACATACAATGTTCAGATTTTATTTTTCCTTAGTGGATCCTGTTGTTTAGTCCTGCTATCACTAAAGCTTGTTATTATTTATCCTGCTCATCCAGCTGCAAGGTTCAATCCCTGTCCATCATGTTCTCTAATGCCCAATGTCTGTAACTTCCTTTTTGTTTTTGTTTATTGGCATAAGCTCTTTTTCCCCTTTGGGAACATCACAGCTGGTCTAATGGTAAGAATCATTTAAAGATATTCTCATTTTCAAAATATAGTTTAGCCTTTACATAGAGAAAGAGAGAGGGAGAGAGAAAATAATGGTGTTTTTCAATAATAATGTTTAAAATAGGAAATTAATTACAGAAAGCTATTGGAAAACAAATTCAGTCAGTATAGAGTTATAGTATCAGGCCCCCAACATATAAAAGATATTTTTCAAAAAAAAAACATCAAAAAACCCCCAAAACATTGGTCTTTCAAATTGCCTGGGCGAAGAACTATTAAACAACAGAACTGTCTCAGAAAAACTACATTGGTGGTATGAAGACCAGTTAATAAAGTTATGAAATAGAACAGTAGACTTTGTCATCCCAAAATGTATGGATTAACAAAAATTATTTGGTAAAACGGCATACTTCAGATAGAGAAAAATCTTCTATTCTATACCACTTGCATATAATACAACAAGTGGTAAAAGACAGTTGTAAGGTGTGTGGCAGATGTTCTAGGTGTCCCATTCCATATCACCTTGGCACTTGCCATTCCAGGCATTCAGAAGTCTTGCTACTACAAGCTCCTGCAACTCTTCACCTGATGACTTTCCCACAAGCATTTAGCTCAAAAGCAAGCTAAAAAAGCTAGGCAAGATTCCCAGGGAGCAGCCATCATCCACTGACAGACAATATAAGCAAATAATTATGGTATCTTCTTTATCCCATGGGTGGGAAAACACATATGTCTAACTCTAAGTTACCCCAGGTCTGCATATCATCATTAGCAGCAGCAGCTAGGGGGCTACTGAGAAATTCTAGGGGACCAACCATGACCTACTATGTCAGAATCTCTGGGGACAAGCTTCAGAATCTGCTTTAACTAGATTTTTTTTTTTTTTAAGAGTCAGAGAGGGAGAGTACAAGCAGGAGGAGTGGCAGGCAGAAGGCAAAGAGGTTGCCCGTTGAGCAAGGAGCCCGATGTGGGACTTGATTCCAGGACCCCGGGATCATGAACTGATCTGAAGGCAGATGCTTAACCTACTGAGCCACCCAGGCATTCCTGTTTTTTTTTTTTTTTTTTTTTAAGATTTTATTTATTCATTTGACAGAGAGAGAGACAGCCAGCAAGAGAGGGAACACAAGCAGGGGGAGTGGGAGAGGAAGAAGCAGGCTCCCAGCAGAGGAGCCTGATGTGGGGCTTGATCCCAGAACGCCCAGGATCACGCCTGAGCCGAAGGCAGACGCTTAACGACTGAGCCACCCAGGCGCCCCAAGGCATTCCTGCTTTAACTAGATCTTTAAGTAGTACTTATATCTGCTAAAATGTGAGAAGCATTATTTTACACCAGGAATCAGGAAACATTTTTTCTGTAAGGGGTCATATATTATTTTCTCATGCTGCCTCAGCAAATTACCACAAATTAAAGTGGCTTAAAACACCACAAGTTTATTATCTTACAGTTCTGGAGGTCAGAAGCCCAACATTGGCCTCACTGGGCTAGAGTCAAGGGATTAGTAGGACTAGTTCCTTTTGGAGGCTCAACAAGAGAATGTTTCCTTTTCTTTGCCAGCCTTGAAGTGTGGTCCCTTTATCTTCAAAACCATATGATTTCACTCAGATGTGGAATTTAGAAAACAAACCATAAGGGAAGGGAAGGAAAAATAAAATAAGATAAAAGCAGAGAGGGAGGCAAATCATGGGACGGTTAACTGTAGAGAACAAACTGAGGGTTGCTGGAGGGGAGATGGGTGGGGAATGGGGTAATTGGGTGATGGGCATTAAGGAGGGCACTTGATGTAATGAGCACTGGGGGTTATATGCAAATGATGAATCACAAAATTCTACCCCTGAAACTAATAATATACTATATGTTAACGAAATAGAATTTAAATTTTAAAAACACGCAGTGACTTTATATCTCCTTCACTGATGATTTTTGTTACATCGCCTTCCTCTATTTGACTTTCCTTCCTCCTTCTTATAAGGACCCCTGGGTACACAGGATAATCAGGATAATCTCAAGATCCTTAACTTAATCGCATCCATAAGGTCTCTTTTGCCAGGTAAGGTAACATATTCACAATTTCTGGGGATTAGGACATAGGCATCTTTAGAGACGGTATCATTCAGCCCATCACAGGCCAGACAATAAATATTTTAAGTATTTTCTGCCAACAGGCGAAATTGAGGATATTAGGTAGATACTTACATAACAAGAGAGAAACTCCTGCCTTGCCTCATTTTCCTGGAATGACCCATCCCAGGTGGTGGGCCTGTTTTGGCTCAAAAGGAAAAATCTTCCAGAAGAATTGGCTCAGAGGGGTATCTGGTAATGGGAAATGTTGGATATCTCCTCATCAGTTTCATTCTCCACCTAAGGAATCCCTGCATTCCCTTCTCTCCTCCTAAAGAATTTTGCAAACTCAATTTGGGCATCTGGACAGAGATGAGGTCACATTCTGAGTTCCTGATACCCAGGCTGAGATTCCAATGCTAGGTGCCTAAAAGTTGCCAACAGGGGGAAGTGCCCAAAGTGAAGGTGGCGACTGGCACAGGCTCTGTGCAGGACTATTGCAGCCACTGGCTGGGGTGACGGGTGCTGGAAGCATAGGGAGGGCATCTAGACTTGGTCTCTGTGGCTCACAGTTCTAGACTGCTGGAGTGGTGCACTTAACTGCAGGGGGTACAAAAACAGGCGATGTGGCAGATTTGACCTGAGGGCTGTAATTTCCTACTTTCTATTGTATACCATATTCTAGAAGTTACCATTGGAATTGAGCTCCAGTTGCCTATAGCAATGACCTGCTTATATCTATATGCTCTATTTACTTCCTTCCCTACCTCATTTTTTCTCCCCTCAACTAATGCTTCCTGAAATAACTTCCCAAATAAACTACTTGCACTTAAATCCTTCCTTTAGGAGCACTGCGGGGATAATACAACTAGAACATGTTTTGACCAGAAACGGTAACAATATTTTCAAAAGTTAGTTCTCTTTGTCAAATGTATACCAACTATAAACTTGATTTCTCATGTAATATCAGGTTTTCAGTAGATTGAAAAATATGTACTTTTCTTCCCCAAATACCTATGTTTTACCCACTTTTCTCCAGTTTATCTGTTTGTTTACTTATTGTCATGGTACCATATATAGATGGGAAAATATAATAATATTAATAAGACAAAATCCATGGAGGATCGCTAAATGAAGTAAACGAGAGGGAGAAATTCTCTAGAAATACCAGAAAATTAATGATGACTAAAAGACCACACTGCATTGCAATTTGTTGCTTGACCACTAACGTTTGAAAATCATTCTAGAAGAATAAAGAGCTAGCATTGTTTTGCCCACTTGGCAAGACATTTTCTAAGTCCACTAGTAGTCAGTCCTCTCCTGAAAGCCTGAATGATGTTTCTCCCGTACAAGGTCAAAATGCAAGTTGGAAGTCAAAAAAATGTTTGCTTTCAATCAGATGAAAGGAGGACCATTTTAAAACTACCTTCATATTTATGAAGAAGGTATTTTCCTGTCTGAGGGGGAAAAAAATAATAAGATGCCAGGGGTGGAATATTCAGGAAGATAATTTATATATTTCAGGTATGACTTAACCTGTTTTGATTAGAAAATAAAATCTAAATTTTTATCCAATGTCAAAGAACACCATATATAAATTTTTCAAAAATATTTAGCTAAATGCAACAAGAACCCATATTTTACAAGTTTTAACTAATCAAGCTAACAGTTTTCACAACATATCTTCTTCTAATATCATAATTAGAAAGAAACATTTCATGTAGTGCAATTGTCACTAGCAAGATTCCAATTTAACTATAATAGCATTAGTGAGTAACAGGGCATGGAAATGAGCTGTACAAACTGGCAGCATAAGGAAAAGATTTTATACCCATATTCTATTTAGAATGTGATCACTACCATCTTAGTGCCTCTGTGATTGCTCAATTTCTCAGGTAAAAATAAACTTTACATGTTTAAACAGTTAACATTTAAAATGAAAAATCCAAGTCTATATAGAATCAAAGTTTGAGGCAAGGATATGATTCATGTTTCCTTTACCTGCACTCTCCCCCATACACACATAACTAAAATCAAATAAGACCTAGTGTCTCAATTAATAGTAAATTTCATATAGACTAAAATATGCTCATCCATTTTAAGCTACTCTTTTGTCTCAGATTTTCAGTATACTTGGTTATATGCAGGTATAGATATAGATTAAGACTGGATAAGGTATTTGCAATATAGGGATTTATGCAGGTGTGAACAAAGAATGATGGAAGTAAATATATTTATTAATTCTGATAACTTTTGGACATACGACAAGGAGGTAATTCCTAAACTAGGAAACACTTTCATTATCTTTCCAACCTATACATTCTGCGGTAGTTTTTTTTTTTTTTTCATTTAAATTATCCAAGGTATAGTACATCATTAGTTTTTGATATAATGTTCAGTGATTCATTAATTGAGTGTATCACCCACTGCTCATCATATCACATGCCCTCCTTTTTTTTTTTATTTTTTTAAAGATTTTATTTATTTATTTGACAGAGAGAGAGAGACAGCCAGCGAGAGAGGGAACACAGGCAGGCGGAGTGGGAGAGGAAGAAGCAGGCTCCCAGCGGATGAGCCTGATGTGGGGCTCGATCCCAGGACTCTGGTATTACGCCCTGAACCAAAGGCAGATGTTTAATGACTGAACCACCCAGGTGCCCCTATCACATGCCCTCCTTAATGCCCATCACCCAGTTACCCTATACCACCACCCACCTCCCTTTCCACAACCCTCAGTTTGCTTCCTGAAGTCAACAGTCTCATACGGTTTGTAACATATCCACTATTATAATATATTTGATTATTTATTTATTTATTTTTGGGTTTTTTTTTTAAATTTCTTTTTAAGTAAGTTCCACGCCCAGAGTGGAGCCCAACACAGGGCTTCAACTCACAACCCTGAGATCAAGACTTGAGCTGAGATCAAAAGTGGGACACTTAACCAACTGAGCCACCCAGGTGCCCCTAAATTTGACTATTTATAAAATAAATGAAATATTGTTACTATAAGTCAAACACTTAAAAATTAAGGTGTACTAAATTTCAGTCTGTAGTGAGCTATTAATTAAAGATGAACATATTGTATATTTCAACAGAGCAGAAGGAAATTTGCAGGCCTATGAGATATTTGCAGTTTTAAAAGGGATCACAAGTAAGAAACATTACTCTATGGATTTTATATCCATGAAACTCTTATTAAATTTTAAAATGAAACAAATAATGTGTTTTGTTCCAAAGGTATGATTGACTTAATATGTTGAAATTTCTTATAGCTCCTCCATGACCAGTTAGTAGATGTATAATGGCATGTGTCTTTTCCTATAATATGTGATGTACTTTTGGTGAACATGCACTGTATTTGTTGCTTCCATAACTCTTCAAATTATCTAACAGAAAGCTGTCTACACACTTCTTAACACAGCGTCTTTTAGCACTCAGCTTCTCTGGATTTTTCATATAGGAATTCTAATTAGAGAAAGCATGGCTAAACTATGTCTTAAAAGGCAATTTTTTATTATTTATATTTATTGTTTAAAATGGCATTGTTAATGTCTATATTTGTATTAGTTTTTATGTTAGTTTTATTTTTTGAGATGTAATTAAATACAATAAAGTCTAAGTATTTATAGTGTAGGATTTGATAAGTTGTGACAATTTTTACACCTGTGAGGCAATGAATACAATCAGGATATTGAACTCATCTCCATAACATACAAAAATTCTGTGTCAACCAAGCCACCCCTAACATTTCTCAGGCAATAACTTATCTTATTTCTGTCATCTTCAGTTAGTTTGAATTTTCTTTAATTTTCTTTAAGTTAGGTCATATAGTATATACTCTTTTTGTGTGTCTTATTTCATATAGCATAATTATTATAAGGTATATCCACGCTGTTGCATGTATCAATAATTCTTTTCTCCTCCCATTTTTCCTTCCTTCCCCTCTTCCTTCTTTAGCTGAGTAGTACTTCAATGTAAAGATACAGCATTATTTGTTCACCCATTCATCTGTTCATTCATATTTTGATTGTTCTGTTTTAGGATATTATGAATAAAACTGCTACAAAAATTTGTGTATAAATCTGTGTATGGGTATTTGTTTTTTTTCCTCTCAGGTAAATATTCTAGTTGGATCATACAGTAGTATATGTTTAACCATTCAAGGCTTAGGTCTATTATCTTACTATTTGTTTCTATTTTTCCATGTGTTCTTTGTTGCCCTCTTCTTCCCTCTGCTTTAATTAATATTAATTGAATATTTTTATGAATTCATAAATCACTTTTTCACCAATTAACTATAAATATTTATTTGGTTATTTTGGTGATTGCAGGTTTATAGTAATACCTTTAACTTTTCAACACTTCAAGTGATATTAAACCACTTCATGTAAAATGTGAGAACCTTATAATAATATAATATACTTCCATTTCTCCCCTCCTGGCCATTCTGTTATTGCTGTCATACATTTATTTCCTCATATGTTATAACTTCACACCGCCTTGTTTGACTTTGATATTACTTTGATATGTATAAATACATGTATAAATACATATCCATTCAGAACCCATGCAGGTGACCTTATCTGAAAATAGTGTCTTTGTAGATATAATCAAGTTAAGATGAGAACATAGTGGATTAAGGTGGGCCTTAAATCCAATATGACTGATGTCTTTATAAGAAGAAGATTATTTAGACACAGACCCACAAGGAGAGCACCATGTAAAGGACAAAGGCAGGGAACAGGGTGATATATCTACAAGTCAAGTGATTTCAAGAATGGCCAGCAACCACCAGAAACTAGAAGGGAAGCATAGAATGGATTCTCTCTCAGAACCTCCAGTAGAAACCAATTTTGTCAGTACTTTAATTTGAAGTTCTAATCTGAATTATGAGAAAATAAATTTCTGTTGTTTTAAGCCACCCAATTTGTAGTAGTTTGTTACAGTGGCCCTAGGAAACTAATAAAACTCCCTTAGTCTTTATGTACATAAGGCTGCAGCTGAAGCTGGAGCTTCAGTTGTAGATCTATTGGAATATGTTTATTTCACAAATTAGAATAGTAAATTAATGGAATCCTTATTTCCTAGTGATAGTGAACGTTTATGTGGATGTAATAAACTTGGGGTCCTTGCTTTTTGTTGCCCTTTTAAGATGTGTCTAGGGTTATTGTGCAAAAAGAAGGATTTTCCAGAGAGTGGGGCCAAAGATAAAAAAGAAAAGATCGGAGAGCTATTTCTAACGAGGAGAAAAATGGCCTAATCAAGACTTCCTACCCCAATATTGAGTCTCCCCCTTATGTTTTCCAGAAGTATTTCAGGATTTCTACGAGCCATTGTCTGCTATAAGCTTCTCACTCTTACCCTTCCCTGAAATAATTACTTATTGTGGATACCATATATATATTCACCATAATATTTTGGTGTACGATAAGGAAGTAACTTCACTTCTTTATTGTATTATTGTTGTTACTGTCATTATTTTAGATGATAAGTTGGCAATTTGAATGTGAGCAGATATAACTTATAACACACTTGAACAGAAAAGATAACTTAAAGTTTCTATTAGCAATTTTGCTTTTTTCTTTTGCCAATAGCAGAGATGTCCCAAGCAGAGATTGTTCCTTTAATCACAGTCCAAAATGAAAAGACACATGGAGCATACATATAGCTGCTGACTAAAAGTAAATGTACTTAAATTACTAAAAGTAATGTTCTATGCCACTGAAGTTTGGGGGCTGTTTGTCACCAAAGCAAATCTGTCTAAAGACAGCCTTTAAAACTAAAAATGTAACAATAGTTACAAAACTAATTTTAATGGCTGGCAGATGATTAAGGGGTGAAATGAAATTTTGTAAATTTCTTCATCTCTCACAGCTTAGATGGAATATATATTGTTGTAATTGAAATATTATGTTAAAAATGGAATATGTGAATACATATTGTTGTAATTGAAACATTACAATAAAAATAAAAAATATGACTACTACCATTTAATATTTTTTTCTTAACCCTCTTTCTTATTTGTAGCCTTAAGTAACATTTATCAGAAGTTCAGTAAATGTGTGTCCATTGTAATGGGACTTTGTGGAAACTTGTATCATGATTTGTAGTCTCTTTCCACATTCATGAATTGGGCTATCCTTGTAATGTGCTTCGGGCAATATAATACAAGGGAAATGACAGTGTATCAGTACTGCATTTAGGCCTCAAGTGGTATTGAATACTTCTATTTTCTGGGATTCATCCTATCACTGTGAGAGCAAGCCAAAGATAGCTTACTGGAAGATGAGAGACAGGGGGATGTTAGAGCCAGCTCTTATTGACTTGGAGGAGTCAATTGTGTGCATCTTTTACCAATTTCACATTCAGTTACATCACATCATCACATTGGTAGACTGAAATTATCAAGGCTGAGCATTGATCTGCCTTTGTGAATCAAATTGTTTTTTCAATTTTATCTCTTCATACCGGGGTCTTAATTCAGTAAATTTTTCAACATTTGAAGTCCCTGAGTTTCTGAAATCTCTTTTTTAACTTTTATTCCTAGTTGCAAACTGGCTACTTTTTTTCTGAGCTTGCCTTTTTTAAGAAAATATTTTTCTTAAAGAAATCACCCCAAACTGAAACACATTACCAATTCCAATCTTTAGATCTAAACATTTCTTAGTTATCCAATCTTCCTTGTAAATTATTCCAAACAATTTTATCAAATATTTTACTAATGCAATCTTCAACTTCTGATAAAAGTTGTCTTTTACAATCTGCTAAATTTACAAGGCAATTCCACCTACTTTATTTTTTAAGGGAACACTCTACTTTTGATACCATGTACTGGGGGTTTGTCTCCACATTATATTCTCTCAAGAATGTAATTTGGTGGGGCCTCTACTGTCTGCAGAGACCTAGGCTGCTGTGGCAGTGAAAGGGGACATGGCAAATCATGCCCGCTTCTTAGAGGTTTCTACTCTAAAAAAACAAACAAAACAAAACAAACAAACAAAAAAACATGACTTCATATAATACCTGGTGTTGCAAAGAATAATACTATCATTTTCCCAGAAAGAGGAAAAGCAAAAATCTGATAGTAACATTAATGATTACCACTGTTACTATTAAAAGAAGAAATAATAGAATATCACATAAACCAGATATAAAGAATGGCATGATTAAAGAAAGACAGACATAGTGGCTATTGCTTATTTTGGAGTATGTTTATATAATCACATGCAGAGTGCAGAGTGCAAGAGTGAATATGAAAAGAGAGCCAGCATTTGGATGACTGCACAGAGATAGTATCGATGACCAGTTAGTCTTAACAAGAGCAGCAGGGATAGAGAAGAGAAACTATAGCAACACCCATATGAGTAACCACATGGGGCAAGAAGAGGAAAAGTAAAAGAGATGTGCCTCAGTTTCATTCCTGGGACAGCTATCTGGCTAGTTTTTGGGAAAGAAGGAGGTGAGCATTAAAATGAATATGAAACTGAAGCTTTAAAGTTGGACAAATTTTTGTCTATAATTGAAATGACCAGAAAGCTGGAAATGTTCACAAGACAGGTACTACTGTGGAATTGAAAGGGAGATTTTAAAACATGGCTGAAGGCAGTATTTGTATACAAATAAAATAGGTATACTCATTTCTTATTATTGGTGGATAGTTATGCTCTAGAAAGTCACCACACATGCTGAAATAGCAAATACAGAACCACTGCTCCTAGGGAAAACGCAGGGTAATATTTCTGAGAACTGATCACAACATCTTTATTAACTGATCAATATATAACCTTGTTTTATGTGTTTCTGCTTAAAGACACCTTCTTTAATATATATTGTTGATTAATTAGCTTTGAACTAATGGCAAATAGCAGTATAACGCTTGCAGCTTATATAACACATGTATTTTCTTTGTAAGACACATTGTAGGCTTTTGCACTTAGGAACACTAGATAGCATTTCCGCATTACATTGGAGACCATTTTAAGAAGCTAAATCAACAACAAAAAGCATAAATACATAAAAACAAAACAAAATAATAAAAAAATGAAGTATGGCACCAAATAATGAGGGATATGACAGGAGGAAGGATGATGAGTTTGAGACTATTCTACTTGTAGGTGAGAAATGTTGAGTGTACCTTGACTCTACGGTTTTGTAACATAGTGCAAAAGTCTAAGACTCTAAGAAGTGTTGTGAGAGCACAGCAAATAAGATACGTCTGTGGTTGGAGTAGGGAGTTCTAGTTTGGAGTTCAAGAAGAACTTTTCAAAGTTCTTTTAAAAAATAATTTTGAATAAATAATAAATGTATACATATATATTTGTATAAATATGTATTTATAATTGTAAAAGATTACAAAGCAGCAGGAACATCAAAAACGAGCTGTCTCTTTTACTCAAGTCCTCCTAACTATTCAGAACTCCTCATTAGATGACAAATAGTGTTATGCAGAGGGAAGGAAGCTAGAAGGACATGGCATTTGAGCAGGGCTTTAATAGGTCGTCTGGATTTGGAGAGATGAAGATGGATTATCAGTGCATTTATAGGGACATTATGAGAAAATCTTGATTGAAAGAAATCATGGGGAGAAATTGCGAGGAGGCTCGAAATAAGAAGAAAATTGCCAATTATAGATTTAGTAAGAAGTTCTAAGTAACATGATCATAATACAATTCTCTTTTGAATCATGAGTTAAATATGCCAAGGAGTAGAAATTCTATCAGTTGATCTCAGAAGTGTATTCTTAATTTCCCTTCACTGTTAAAATTGTTCCTTAATATCCAATGAAAATCTCCACCTATTAATTTTATCCCAAGTGATTTATTTTAGTAGGAAAAGGATTATATAAGACTACAAGAAAACCAAATCAAACCGTAAAAAGAAATTAATAAAATACAACCTTGGTTGAATTTAACCGTTATTTCTGATAGTTTCAAAAGCCTTTGGGGTTTTAAACAAACTCAACTGAAATAGTTCTACAGTCCCATGAAGTAGGGGCAGGCATTATAATCTCTATATTACAGCTGGGAACCTTGAGGCACAAAGCCATTTAAGTGATATGTCCAAGGTCACTGAGCAAGTCACTGGTGAGGCCAAAAATAGAATCCCAATTCTTCAGCTAGTTCTTTGTTCAGAAGACCATATTGGTTCTTTTATTACTCCAAGGATAAAATTCAGCTTTATATCAGAGGATTTTTTTTTCTTACGTGCCAACCAAAAAATCAACATTTAAAAAGATCATTGAATTGATATTAAATCAAATCATATTTCATGTTTGAGATTTTAAAGTTACTCTTAGAAAAATGTTTTTTTGTTGTTTAAGAGGAAAATATCCATACATAGTTTTTCGCTGTTATCATCTTTTTCATAAAACTTTTCTCCCTCCCCTAAATATTTAATGGCTCTATTTAACTACGAATATGTTCTGGTTTCTGCACAAGAAAATGCAAGCCATAGTAATTGGCTTAGCCTTCAGACAGCTGAGTCAGCAAGAAATCAGCCGGCCTATAGAAACCTTTTTATTTTCTATCAGTTTTTCAGAGTTTTAAGCCATTGAAATATATTGAAAAAATCTGGGAGGGAACTAAACCATGCAAATTAACCTTACATCTGCTTTATAGAACTCTCGAACCTCCAGATTTGTAATTCCTTATCTATGGCTGCTCAAACAATTTTCTGGTTCATAATGCTGTCAGTGCCATGGTGGAAAAGGAAAGTGGATTATAGTCTCCAGTACATATTTGTCTAAAAGTGCTTCTATTTTTCCAGTCATGAAAAGAATCTTTTTCCACTCTTATGGGAATCCTTGAGAGCTAGAAATTCTACTTTTTGAGCTTCATATCTATACATATGGATTTTGTGAAAAATGATTTTTATAAAGTTCAAAGTTGTTAAATATTTTAAAAGAAATATATGTTCACATACACTAAAAAGTAGTATAGATATATTTCTCTCTCATTATATGTATATGTATGCCTATGTATAACTCACATGTATATATGTTTACATATATGTAATATATATCATTTTAGAATTATGTGCAATTATAATAATAGATAGCATTTATTAAACAATCACATTGTACCAGGCACTCAGTGAAAGTTTTTATGTATAATTCATTTATCCTCATCACAGCATTATGGAATGATTATTATTATTACTTTGACTTCCTTCACGAGGAAATTGAGACACTAAGAGCATAAGTCAATTGCCCAAAGTTACAGAGCTTTTATGTGAGAAAGCAGGGTTATAAGTACAGGGTTATAAACACATTGTGTGTGAATAGGAATTATTTAAGGACATGTGAGTAAAATAAAAATGTAAAGTCTAGAGGTTTAGTCAAAATTGACTAAATCCATAAATTAAGATCCAGAGAAGAGAAATGTCTTCCATAGTTTGTACAGTCACCCAGCTCCCAAATCTGGAGGATGACTCAGGCAGCACTGCACTACTGCTCTCACAGTTGGCATTATCAAATGATGTCATAAATTGCAAAACAGGTAGGAACTATTTTTTATACAGATACCCATTTTTTTACATTAAAGTTCTATTTTTTAATAACTATCCTCAAGTGGTATTATATTGATAAGATTTCCTGCTAAAAGTTCACTAAAACAAAACAAAACAAAACAAATTCAAAACCTTTTCTGATCTCCCTTTGTTTCTGGATTGATCTCACTTTCCCATTGAAGACTTTGACTTGCTACAGGTTAAAACTTTACTCTCAAACTCAACAGTAAATTTTTCTCCCTCACCTTTCCCACCTGTAGCACAGATTAATCTTACCTTGGGCTAGAGAAAGATAGAGTTAAGGAGAGAAAATTATGGTCTGCCTTTTCCATACTTCCTTTCCTCCTTGTTTTGTGTGTTGAAGCATGAGTAGGAAAAGGGAAACTGTCCAATATTTTACTTCCTTATGCAGGATTGCAGTCTTTTCCTTGCTTGGATATAAATGTTATATTCCCTGTCTATGAGCTCCAACACACCATGATGACAAAGTATTATGTGTAACCCCGTAGGCATTTTTACATTTGTAGGTTTGGCCTCATCTCTTGACTGGCCTTTAGCTGATGAACTTCATACTACATTCCTCTAATGCTTCTGTCCCTTTTGCACCTTCATTTCCCAAATCTGTTGGTATAATGGCAAGACTATATCCCCCAATTGTATTTATCCTTCTAGCTCTGGTGGGACCGTGTAGAGTGCTTCTCCTGTACACTTAGAGAAAGTGTTTCTGCTCCTTCTATGCCTTGCAGCTTACCCATACCCATACATACAGGTAGATGCACATGCGTACGTTCTCTCCCCCCTCTTTCCTTTTCTCTCCTTCCAATTCTCCTTTCGTCTGTTCATTTAGCATAGGAGCATATCAGCAAGTGCTTGTTCTAAGCAGATATATAAACAAAAAATGAAAACTGTTTCCTCTTCTTTAAGACTTTACCAATCTTTAGAAAGGAATCTCATAGAGCCCCCTTCCATGTCTTCAAGGTGGGAAGATTTTCCATGAACAGGGATCTCTCCAAAATGTCAACCACAGTATTATTTTTCCAATATTCATTCTATAGTAATTGGTGGGGATGAGTAGGATTGACATATATTCCTTCTCTAACTGGCACCTTTCAATAATTTCAATTTCTGGTGCCTCCCTTAATTTAGAATGTTAAGTTCTTAAGACAATGTATTGTCAGCTTAAGCCATAATTCTAGAATACGAGAAATCATCAACATTTTGTTTCATTGGATCAAAGATGATTCATGGGAGAGGAAGTAGCTGCAAAGGCCCTTAAGTACCATACTCTTTTGGCATCTTAATAGACTCTGACTTCATTTTTGACATTTAACTGCTGACAGCTTTCACGCCCTACCCATTCTGCCCCATAACTGGCTAAGCTGGTAATAAAGGCTGGCTGCTCCCTCCTTTGGCAAGAGTAGGAAATTGAAACCATGCAAATCCCAGCCCATTCACAGAACACTCACTCAAACCCATCCCCTAACTTCAATAAAAGCCAAACTAGTCTCTTTTCTCTGTTCTCTCCAGGTGCCACTTTTGGATCTGCTTGGGGGACTCCCTTGTATTTAAACACAGCCTTATTATTTTTGTCATAAACCTTTTCATATCCTCTCTCTTTCTGTTTTATTTTTGGTTTTTGGGTTTTGTTTTTGTTTTTTTTGGTTTTTTTTTTTTTTTTTTTTTTGGTAAGAAATCATTTTTTGTTTAGGTATAATTGACATCTAACATCCTATAACTTTCAGCTGTACAACACAGTGATTCAATATTTGTATATATTGTGAAATGATCACAATACATGCTCCCAACTACATTCCTGGCAAGAAAGAGGGCCTGTACCTGAAGCAAGCCAGGGAATAATCTTTATGATGAGCCCTTTGAGTACATACCTTGCAGAAACATAGTAGGCCTTGTGGGAGTTGACTAGTTCCTGATGAAGATGGGCAGCTTGGAGCACTCCCACATGCAGGTGATGAAGTTAAATGGTGAGACCAGTTGTCAAAATTGCTGTAGAGGGGGAGGGTCTGAAGCAGCTGCCAAGCTGCACCCCATCGTGCAATGCACCACCCTGGAATAGGGGATAGGGGTAGCATATTATTGCAGGGACGGTGAGCTGCACCTGGAGATCCGCCTGAAGGACCTGAGGAGGTTCAGTCCATCAAGAAATCCGACCCAGTCATCTTGTACCATAAAACAGTCAGCCAGGAGTTGAACCTGCTCTGTCTGTCCAAGTCTCCGAACCAGCATAGGAGCTGCACGTGAAGGCACTGCCCCTCCCTGACCGTCAGGCGGAGAACATCTAACAAGGCTGAGGTATCCACCCGCCAGGAACTCAAGCAACGCGCTGCTACCTAGCTGAGAAGTACAAATACGTGGCTGAGACCTGCAAGATCTGGTGTTTTCGACCCAACGGCACGGGCGCCAACATCCTCATCGGTATCACCAAGGGCGTGCACTATTCAACAAGATCAGGGACAGCATGGTGGCTGAGATCTAGAAGGCCAAAGGAGACGGCGCTGTGCGAGGAGAACGTGCGTTACGTGCACTTTGCCGTCCACCGTATGTCGCTGCACACTGACGTCATCTAGCGCGCCTCTACCGCGGAGTGCCGAGGGTCTGGCCAAGACAATTGGAGCCCATGTGCCTTGCGGAGATGTGATACCCAGGACAAGTGGTTGGTGGCGTCTCTGGTGTCCTCGACAGGAAGCGGAGCCACATCTTCGAGGAGTCCGAGGTGGCCAGTATCCCCATGTTTGTTATGAAAGCCTTCCTGCTTGTCAGTGAGTCCTTAATCCACTGAAAAAAAGAGCTGAGGTTTAACACAGGCGGCCGGCCAGGCCTTCCCCTCGTGCCTGTGTGACCACTGGCAGATCCTGTCAAGAGACCCGTTTAACAACACTGGCCGCCCCAGTCAGGGGCGCAAAGGCTTGAAGGAAGGCATCCTAATTCTGGACAACTTTCTGGACTAGTTGTAGGGAGGCTTCTAGGAAGTCCACCTCGCCCAGGGCGAGATTCCGTGTAGCACCAGCGTCTGGCTGAAGATGGACCACAGCGAGCCCTCAAATTCTTCTCAGGACACCTCAGCACTATCCATACAGGTGGTGCTCCACCTGACAGATTTCTGGGGCCTGAACTGTGCCATCGCAATGCACAACGTTTACTCTTGATGTCCTTCTCTTTGATACTGATTTCGAGACTTAAGAAGCCACAGAAATGCCTTCTTAGCAGGTACTTATTTGACTGGTAGGGGTAGGGGAGAGGGTGGGGCACTCAACCCTTTTTTTCTTTCTCATTTCTTCAGAGGGAAACTCAAACATCCTGTTTGTTTATTTATTTTTATTTATTTATTTATGTAATGCATCAGGAAGCTTATTTAGGTAAATGGTTAATATGGATTTTCTCATAGGGGAGAGGATCAAACAGGTGCACATTTTCTTTGAACAGAGACTAGAAGGTGGGAACTCTTGTGTGGTGTCACCATGAGCAACTTCAGCTGTATTAGTACCATTGGAATAATAAATTTGATGTAGTGAAGACTATGAGAAAAAAATTTAAAAAACACTTGAATTGAATGTGGCATAATCGGGCTTATACCCAACTAAACCCAAAGTTTAGGTGGTACATGTGTGGGGGTACATCCCACCTCTGTGGGTGAATAAAACAATTGACACTGTAAGGAGGATGGCCAAACAATGACCATCACTATGGGGTCAAGGGTTGGGTGGGGGGGTTCTTCTAATGCTTTTTTTTTTTTTGTAACTGGTTTTGTTTTCTACTGGCAAGCTTTCACTTTGAGCTGCTGAAAAATGGTTTGTGCTTTGAGCTGTGTTGCATTATGCTGCATTTGCTGAACACTCCAACATCTCCCTTACAGATTAAGCTGACCTAAGTTGAAAGTTTCTGATAATTGGCATTTAGGGACAGTACTATGGAATTAGGGGCCTCATTAAAATGGCTATAGTTCATATGTTTTGTCTGGGAACTATTCGTGTGACTTAGGTTGAATCGTTTGTCTTAATTCTAACATAAGTCATAACTGCCTCTAGCTCAAAGGAATAACTTTTATCCTGTCACCATTGATTGCATGTCTCAACCTGGCACTGGCCACCATCATATTGCATGCTTAAGGGAAAGACTGTGGAATGTACAGGCCCATCAGTGGTTGTTCATGTGGAGAAGTAGTCACTATGTAGCATGCTGAAGACCACACTCCTAAAACAGATGACATACTGTAACTTAAAAATGCTTTTGCCTGTGTTGCAAAAAAAAAAAAAAAAAAAAATCCATATAGTCTGGGATATAGGGAATAATAAGGTGAAGCATACTTTTTTCCCCCTGTAGTTTATATTTTGCAACTCCTCTAAGAGTAAAGGGATACCTTACTGAAATTTAGGGGGATCCACGGGATAACTGAAATTTGAGCTTCAGTACTGATAAAAGCCATGAGATGTTTCCAATTGGCACATGTGAGCAGATGTTAATCTAGAACCTTTGTTGTAAAGGCATAAAATTTAATCAGCACTCTTTCAACTATTTGTTGCAGAAATTCTTTTAGTAAATTTTGGATTTCCGGTAAAGTTTGGATTTCAAATTTAGTGAGCTGTGGACCTCTGTTTTGTTTTTCTGTTTGTTTTTTGATGGTTTCTGTATGTAATTTGAGGGAATCTGCTATATCCTGCTCACATGTTTCTTCCTCCAGAGAGTCACAAATCAGTATCATAGGGTTAGGGACCCTTCCACAGCAATATTAACTTTTTTGGGTTTAAGGACCCTCAACTGAGATTGGGTTTGAATAGCCTTAGCTATGTCATGAGAGCACCATAGGTATTATTCCCTATATCCCAGACTATTATAAAATTAAATGATGTCTTTTGCACTCACACTTAGATTTATAAAATGGGCCTCCATCGACCTTACTCCTCAGCTTCCTACATTTTCTGGCTTGAGAAACATGATTGAGCAGTGGCTTGAACAGCGTACTTCTTTTTGCTCCGTATTGTCCATTCAGTGTCACTGACAAGTTCAGAGTGGCAAAAGGGGAAGCACCAAAACAGGCCAGAATGGAAGGACTGACATTGATGAGGTGAAAAAGGATCATGTCTTTAGTGCCTTTAATCATTGTTCAGCACCTCATAAGAGGATCTTGCTTCCTTAGAGTCACAGGTAGAAGTCTGGATTTTGATAAAGCATGGTTATTTGAGGTGACAAGTAGGATTTGCTGTAGAAGGTAGGAAGGGGGAAGATGAGAACTCCCAGGAGTATCAGGGAAGTAAAGGATCCCTTGAATTATCTGTAATTTTTGAATTTTTCTGTAATTCCTAAATGAGGAGCCTTAGGCTATTTTAACCTTTCTCTACTCTGCCTAAAGGCAGAGTGTAGCTTTTAGGGAAGGTTGTGTTTTTGTTCAGATGTCCTGTCTGTGATCAACCTCTCTTTATTCAAAACCATTTGAGACTCAGTTTGATGAATTTAAAGTGAGGAACATTTACTTAAAAAAAAAAAAAAATACGGTGCTAAAAACTAAGTACAAAAGAAATAGCTGCCAGGAGTAAGATTGAGGTAAATTGTCTGCTTGAAGTAAAATAGTACATTTTCATGCAACTGTTTGTTGAATATTTCAAAGTTCTAAAAATTAGGATATTAAATGATCTTTCTTGAGTCACTCTTTTTGATTGAATAGGTAGTAGAGCAAATAAATACATTTTTAACAACATGCTTTTAATTTGACAAAATGATTCTCAAACAGATAATCTTATTAATTTTATTTTTTGTCCTTAATAGAGCATATGGACACGATTTGGTTGTCAGTTACTCAAAGTGTTTAATTAGTGTCTACTATGTTTCTTTGCTAGGAAAAAAAAAAGAGAGATAACGTGAGGGAGAAAAATACTTGACAAAATATAAAAACACAAGCCACTGATTATGATATGTATTGTTAAAATACTTTTAAGCCATTCCAGTTTAACCCAGAGATGCTAGATATACAAAAATAGTGGCCTGTGTACCTATCTTATAGCCATTATATTTTAGTAAAGTTAATGACTTTTTATCTGTCTGATAGATAAGTCTGACAGAGATACATACTATTGATTTCTCCTTTTTGTATCTCTAATGCCAACCTTGTGTCTGCTAAACGATGGGATCAGTAAAGATTTGATAAATTGGTGTTTAGTTATTGTGAGCCAATAAGGAAATAAGCTCCCATAAAATGGAAACACATAGAAATATGTAAAAAAAAAAAAAAAGGAAATTAAAAACAGTATGGGTAGCTTTTTGTTTTAAAAACCATTAAATTTATCGTCTTTGATAAGAGGAATATGATACCTAGATCATCTTTTGTTAGAGAAGCCCCAGTCTCTTCATATAGATGGGATGCCAACTTTGAAGTGGCCTTGAGGGAGAGCTGGTCATAATTTCAGCACAGAGTGTCCTGTGTTTGGGAAATATTTAATCAGAAGATATTGACTCCATCTTCCAAAGAATAATAGGATGTTTTCACGAATGGAAGGATTTGGTAAAATGCTTGAGGACAGGTGGAAAACAGGAAATTACCAATTGACGTCACAATGGGAATAATCTGAAGCTTCATCTTTACCATGGAATTTACATCTTGAGTCCAACTATCATTACAGAAACAGCTTTAAAATATCTGGATTATGTCTTCCCAGGAGTATCTTGTAATTCAAAGTTTATCCTATTTTGTTCTTTGTTGTTATTATTATTTTCAAAAATGCACTGTCATTTTTATCAGTTGTTCCCACTGAACTGCTAAATCAGTGACAATTGCCTCTACTTCATTTCTAAATAAAATTGTCAAAGATCTATCAATTCTCTTTCGGTAGCTGATAGTCACTTGCTATCTTATCTGTTTCTACCCTATTTCAGGATAGCATCAACTATGGCCGGACTAAGATCCTCAGAGTAGTGCTTCTCATAGTTAATTGTGCATCTAAATGATCTGCAGATGTTGGGAAAATGATTTTAATTCAACTGTTCTAGAGTGAGTCCTGAAATTCTTATTTCTCATAAACTTGCAGTTAGTGCTGTGGAGCTTGGGCTACATGTTAAAAAGTAAGGCTTCAGAGATCTTACCAATGCCCCCACCACTGCTACGGATATATCATTCCCAATAAATAAATAAATAAATAAATACATGGAATAAGTGTGCAAAAAATCAAATTCTGATTTTTCTTATATTTTAAAAAATGTATTTTCTCAGAAATTGCAGAATTCAAATTCTAATTCACTCTTACTCTGCCTGTGGAGTAATTCAGCTCATTTTTCACTTCATGTTTTTATTTTTGTAAGAACACCCTGTTTGGTGTTCAATCTTTACCCCTCCCCAAAAAACTTTCCTAAACACTATGTGACCATTATTATATAAATGCATATGAATCAAATGCTAAAGCTAATAAACAAACAAAAAACAGAAAACTTAAACTCTACTTTTTGTTGCAAATAAGTCAGAGTAATAAGTAAAACTGTCAACTGACTCCATCTAACGTGATACTATTTTCTAACTTGAACACTTCTTTTATCTAAGTTAGTCTCCACACTACTTCTGAAAAGATTGAAGACTCACTGCATACTCATTTACTCATTTATATAACAGCAATATACATTGTTTACTCTGTTAGGTTCTATTTTATGCTTTTGAGCTATATTGATGTACAAGACAGATTCAGTTCTTATTCCCATGGGATTCACATCAGTAGGGGAACCAAAGTATTTTTTAAAAATTACACAGGTAAATTATTAATTGTGATTGCTTTTCAGAATTCAGTGAGATTTTAAATGAGTAAAACCTAGTATAATTGGGATTAATGCATGTTTCAGTGAAGTCTTTCCTGAAGAAGAGACATTAAATTAAAACCTGAAGAATGAGCAGGATTTAGGCAGATGAAAGGTAAAGAGTATGTGTGATAGTCTGGGGTTGGGGATAATTTGAGCATGTTTAACAAAGTGAATGCCAGTGTAGCTAAATGACAATGAATATAGTTGAGATGTCTTGAGAAGAGTTCAGAGAGGTAGGTAGCAACTAGATTATACAGGATAATGAAGGTCGTGTATAGAATTTCTTTAATGTAAGCCTTTACTCGTTTTCTCTCTATTAACTGAAATGCTTTGTCTTTGCTCCTCTGTCTGTGCTAAGTCTTCTCATCCTCCAAGTTCCATCACCTGGCACCTAATCATGATGGCTAATATTTATTAAGTCTTTGTCATTTGCCAACCCCAGTAGGAAAATGCTTCACATACAGGACCTATCTATTTCCTAACTTTAGGTTATACACAGTGACTTTATCATCCTCCTTTTCAAGAGGTGATGTGTGGAGAGACTGCATAAATTATCCAGGATTATATATGGCAGATCACATTGCAAAGTCAGACTGTCTGATCTAAAGATTGTTTAACCACTAAGCACTACCGGCTCTTTTAAAAGAAATTTAATTCCATTAACCTCTTATCTAACTCTAGACAATTCAACTGAAACTCGGGGGTTCTTCGTTTTTAAGGTATTTGTTGATATATGTGTCCCTAGTACCACCCACAGCCTGGCATTAATTTCTGTTATGGAGACATTATTAAAAGAATACTCAGATTAACCAACTTTGCCTAGTGTGGAGCGAGGTCCACAGAAGGCATCCAATTAATATTTTGGAGTAAATGCCTCAGTGATCAAATTTCAGATTAATCTGTGGTTTGGCTTTGCTATGACCATCTAGAGGCACAGTCTCCCCGAGTCATTTTAGACTAGGTTGGGACACAAAGAAGGTAGCAAGAGTTTCTTCCAAGTATAGCAAAATCCACAGTGTTGCCCCAAGAACCCTGCTACACCTCCTGTGAAGGAAAAGAGGCCCAAGAATGATTGGCTCTTCATTTCATACAAATATCCAAGAGAGCTCAATTTTCCACCGAGAGAATGTAGTTCACTTAGGAATCAATGGGACTCAGAATTCTAATAACCTGTATCTTTTTCCAGCATGCCCAAATACACAGTATTAATGTATTAATTATATATCCATTTAAGAATTCAGATAATAGTATTATGTCCAAGCTTGCCTGTGTGTGTGTGTGTGTGTGTGTAGTATATATATAATTTATAGTTTATATATAAGATAGTGTCCTACTGGTATATAATATAATTATATATATATATATATATATATATATATATATATATATATATATATATGTTAGGGAAAATGCTATATTTTTATATATATATTAGGGCAAAATTCTCAGTGCCCTAGTTGGGGTACCAGTATTAAGGGAGAATCTATTGTGTATGGTAACCATTTATTAAGTAAAAGAGCTTTTGCAAATTAAAAATAATATTTATGAAAGTAATAGAAATGATTTAACTGTGAGTTAACAATTTCTGGAGACTCTGAATTGAGATTTCTCTTCGATTCTTGAAATGGCTTACAAGCAAGGAAGCTTAATTAACAGAAACACATGGCATAAATTTTCCTATCTACTATCATTGGTATTCTGTGAACATAAGGAGGAAAATCCATAATTTGTTCAAAATCACAGTTTTCTAAACTAAGATGGTGGTAATTCATATAAGGTGAGGAATAATTAAGAGAAGATGTTTTAACATCTATGTCCCAAGAAAACTCTTCCATTAAATAGAAAAGAAATGTCCTGAGAACTAGGTCTATCCATTGACGTATAATTACATTTGGTTGCTTTATTTTTATTATGTATATTTGTGGTTGATAGTCTGGGTCTTTTGAATTTATTTCATCTTTTTTATTAGAATATTTACTTGCTCATTTCTCTCATAGAATTCCCATAATGTAGATTCTTTAAATTTAAACATCAGGGTAATGATATCATAGTCTTCCATGAAGAAAAATAAAAAATAAGCACTGTTTAAGTTGTAAGAACTTGTAAAAAAAAGTTATAAGAATTTGTGATAGCACTATATTAGTAACACATTTTATAAATATGTATATATAGAGCACACTATGGAAAGTTACTGATTTTTTTATTTGTATATATGTATATTTAGAAATGTTTACCACAATAAGTTTAGGTAACATCCATCACCTTACATAGTTGCAATTTTTTTCTTGTGATGAGAACTTTTAAGAGTTATTATCCTTACAATTTTCAATCATACATTATTATTAAGTATGGCCATCATATGTTGTGTGTATATACATTTTATTTTCTTATTTTATTTCATTTTATTTTAATTCCAGTATAGTTAACATATAGTGTTATATTAGTTTCAAGTGTACAATATAGTGATTCAGCAATTTCATGCATCATTCTTCATCAGAAGTGCACTTCTTAATCCCCATCAGCTGTTTCCCCATCGCTCCACCCACCTCCATTCTGATAACCATCAGTTTGTCTATAGTTAAGAGTCTGTTTCTTGGTTTCTCTCTCTCTTTCTCTCTCTTTTCCTTTGCTCATTTGTTTTGTTTCTTAAATTCCACAGACGAGTGAAGTCATATGGTATTTATATAGTATTTGTCTTTGACTTTTTTCACTTAGCATTATACTCTCTATATCTCTCCATGTTGTTGCAAATGGCATAATTTCGTTCTTTTTTATCAGTGAATAATATTCTGTTGTTATTACATACACATGCGCGTACACACACACACACACACACACACACACACACTACTTCTTTATTTTGGGCTGCTTCCATAATTTGGTTATTGTATATAATGCTCTTATACACAATAGGGTGCATATATCCCTTTGAATTAGTGTTTTTGTATTTTGAGGGGTAAAAACCCAGTAGAGTGATTACTGGATCATAGGGTAGTTTTATTTTAAATTTTTGAAGAAACTCTATATTGTTTTCCACAGTGATTGTACCAGTTTGCATTCCCACAAACAGTGCATGAATGTTCCTTTTTCTCCACATCCTTGCTTACACTGTTGTTTCTTGTGTTTTTTATTTTTGTCATTCTGACAGGTGTGAGATGGTATCTCATTGTAGTTTTGATTTGCGTTTCCCTGATGATCAGTGATGGTGAGCATCTTTTCCTATATCTGTTGGCCATCTCGATGTCTTCTTTGGAGAAATGTCCATTCAGGTCTTTTGCCCATTTTTTGGATTATTTGTTTTTTGGGTATTGAGTTGTATAAGTTATGTATTTTGGATATTAACCCTTTATTGGACATGGCATTTGCAAATATCTTCTCTCATTCAGTAGGTTGCCTTTTAGTTTTGTTAATTGTTTCCTTTGCTCTGTAGAAGCTTTTTATTTTGATGTAGTATCAATAGTTTATTTTTGCTTTTGTTTCCCTTGCCTCAGGAGACATGTCTAGAAAAATGTTGTTACGGCCAGTGTCGGAGACATTACTGCCTGTGCTCATCTTTAGGATTTTGATGGTTTCAGGTCTCACATTTAGGTCTTTAACCCATTTTGAGTTTATTTTTGTATATGGTGTAATAAAGTAGTCCAGTCTCATTCTTTTTCGTGTTGCTGTCCAGTTTTCCCAATACCATTTCTTGAAGAAACGTTCGTTTTCCCATTTGATACTCTTTCCTACTTTGACCATATAATCGTGGGTTTATTTCTGGGCTTTCTATTCTGTTCTTTTGATCTATGTGTCTATTTCTGTGCGACTACCATATTCTTTTGATTACTATAGCTTTGTAATATAATGTTAAGTCTGGAATTGTGATGCCTTCAGCTTTGCTTTTCTTTTTCAAAATTGTTTTGGCTATTCAGAGTTTTTTGTGATTCCATTTAAGTTTTAGGATGTTTTTGTTCTAGCTCTCTGAAAAATGCTGTTGTTGTTTTGATAGGGATTGCATTAAATATGTAGATTGCTTTGGGTAATATAGACATTTTAACAATATTTGTTCTTTCAGTCTGTGAGCATGGGTGTCCTTCCACTTCTTTGTGTTCTCTTCAGTTTCTTTCATCAGTGTTTTATAGTTTTCAGAGTACAGGTCTTTCACCTCTTTTTTTTTTTTTTTTTTTGGTTAGGTTTATTCCTAGGTAAGTTATTATCTTTGGTGCAATTGTAAATGGCATTATTTTATTAATTTCTCTTTCTGCTGCTTCATTATTAGTGCATGGAAATGCAACAAATTTCTGCACATTGATTTTGTAGACTGCAGCTTTACTGAACTTTTTTATCAGTTCTGGTAGTTTTTTGGTGGAGTCTTTCAGGTTTTCTTTATGTAGTATCATGTCATCTCCAAATAGTGAAAGTTTTACTTCTTCCTTACCAATTTTGATGTCTTTTATTTCTTTTTGTTGTCTCATTGCTGTGGCTACGACTTCCAGTACTATGTTAAATGACAGTGGTAAGAGTGAACATCCTTGTCTTGTTCCTGACCTTAGGTGGGGAAAGCTCTCAGTTTTTCCCAATTGAGTATAAATTGGGTTTTTTATATATGGCCTTTATTATGTTGAGGTATGTTCCCTCTAAACCTACTTTGTTGAGGGTTTTTATCATAAGTGGTTGTTCTACTTTGTCAAATCCTTCATGTCTCACTACATGATCTTATGGTTCTTGTACTTTATTGTATTGATGTGATATATCACATTGATCAATTTGTAAATATTTGAACCAGCCTTGCATCCTGGGAATAAATCCCACTCGATCATGGTGAATGATTTTTTAAATATGTTTTTGGATTCTGTTTGCTAGTATTTCATTGAAGATTTTTGCATCTATATTCATCAGAGATATTGGCTTGTAGTTCTTTGTGTGTGTGTTTTTATCTGGTTTTGGTATCAGGATGATAGTGGCTTCAAAGAATGTATTGGGAAGTTTCCTTTTTCTATTTTTTGGAATAGTTTCAGAAGAACAGGTTTTAACTGTTCTTTAAAAGTTGGGTAGAATTCACCTGTGAAGCCACCTTTTGTTGGGAGATTTTGATTACTGATTCAGTCTCCTTGCTGGTAATTGGTCCATTAAAAATTTCTATTTCAGCCTGCTTTGGTAGCTTATATGTTTCTAGGAATTCATCCATTTCTTCTAGGTTGTCAAATTTGTGGCATATGGTTTTTCATAATATTCTCTTACAATTGTTTTCATTTATGTGGTGTTGGTTGTTATTTCTCCTATTTGTGATTTTGTTTATTTGAGCCATTTCTTTCTCTCTCTCTCTCAATGAGTCTGGCTAGAAGTTTATCAATTTTGTTGATCAGTTTTGTTCTTTTCTAGTTCCTTTAGGTGTAAGGTTAGGTTGTTTATTTTAGATTTTTCTTGCTTCTTGAGGTAGGCCTGTATTGCTATAAACTTCCCTCTTAGAACTGCTTTTGCTGCATCCCAATTGTTTTGGACCATTGTGTTTTCATTTTCTTTTTTTCCCCATGTACTTTTGGATTCCTTGTTTGATTTCTTGGTTTACCCATTGAATTTTTGGTAGCATGTTATTTAACCTCCATGTATTTGTGGTCTTTCCAGATTTTTTCTTGTGGTTGACTTCTCGTTTCATAATGTTGTGGTCAGAAAAGATGCATGCTATAACTTTCATCTTTTTGAATTTGTTGAGAGTTTTTATGGCCTACTATGTGATCTGTTCTAGAGAATGTTCTGTGTGTACTTGAAAAGAATGTATCTGCTGTTTCAGTATAGAATGTTCTGAGTATATCTGTTAAATCCATCTGATCCAGTGTGTCATTCAAACTCACTATTTCCTTGTTGATTTTCTGTTTGAATGATCTGTCCATTGATGTAAATGGGCTGTTAAAGTACCTCACTATTATTGTATTACTGTCAATTAGTTCCTTTATGTTTGTTATTACTGTTTTATGTATTTGGGTGCTTCCTTGTTGGGTGCATATATATTTACAATTGTTATATCTTCTTATTGAAGTATCTCCTCATTATTATATAGTGTCCTTCTTTGTCTATTTTTACACACTTTATTTTAAAGTCTATTTTGACCAATATAAGTATCGATACTCTGGCTTTCTTTTGACATCTTTTCACATGATAAATGTTTCTCCGTATCCTCACTTTCAATCTGCCTTTGGGTCTTAAATGAGTCTCTTTTAGGCAACATATAAATGGGTCTTGTTTTTTATCCTTTTTGTCACCCTGTGTCTTTTTTTTTTTTTTTTTACATCCTATGTCTTTTGATTAGAGTATTTCATCCATTTACATTCAAAGTAATTATTGATAGATATGTATTTATTGTCATTTTGTTATTTGTTCTGTGGTTGCTTTTGTGGTTTTTCTCTGATTCTTCTCTTTCTCTCTTTCATGGTTTGCTGTTTCTTTAGTGATATACTTGTATTCCTTACTCTTTATTTTTTGCATACCTATTACTAGTTTTTTGATTTGTAGATGCCATTTGGTTTATATATAACATCTTCTGTGTATAGCAGTCTATATTAAGCTGATGGTTGCATAATTTTGAACTCATTTTTACTCTTCTCCATGTTTCAGATATCTGTTATCATATTTCACATCCTTTTATTTTGTGCTTCTCCTGATAGAATTTTACAGATACTTTTTTTTTTTTTTCTTTTGTGCTTCCTATTTCTCTTAGTCTTACTTATGGTTTTTGTTTTTCACTCACAGAGTCGCCCATACCATTTGTTGGAGGGCTGGTTTAGTGGTTATGAATTCTTTTAGTTTTTGTTTGTCTGGAAAACTCTCTCTCTTCTTGTATTCTGAATGATAGCCTTGCCAATTAGAGTGGCCGCAGATTTTTTCCTTTCAGCACTTTGGATATATCATGCCACTTTTTTCTGGGCTGCAAGGGTTTCTGCTGAAATATGGCCTTATGGGGTTTCCTTTATATCTGTCTTCTTTTCTCTTGCAACCTTTAAAATTCTATATCACTTTTATTTGCCACTTTAATTACTGTGTGTCTTGGTGTGGACCTCCTTGCATTGAATTTGTCGGGGGATCTCTGTACCTCGTGAATCTGGATCTCTGTTTCCCTCCCCAGATTTGGGAAGTTTCCAGCAATTACATCTTCAAACACATTTTCTGCCCCCATTTCTCTCTCTTCTTCTGGAATCCCTTTCATGTGGATATTGTTATACTTGATGGAATCACTGAGTTCTCTATGTCTATTCTCATTATGCAGAATTTATTTACCCCTTACCTGGTCAGCTTGATTGCTTTTCATTACTCTATCCTCCAGGTCACTGATACATTCCTCTACTTCCTATATCCTACTATTTATTATTTCTATTGTATTTTTAATTTCATTTATTGAGTTCTTAATCTTTGATATGTCATTTTTTATCTCTTCGTCAGGGGTCCCACTGATGTCCTCCACCCTTTTCTGAAGTCTATTTAGTATCTTTATCATTACTTTGAGTTCTCTATCAGGCATATTACTTATTTCTGTTTTACTTAGATCTCCTGCTATGATTTTGTCCTGTTCTTTCATTTGGATATATTTCTCTGTCTCCTCATTTTGTCCACCTCTCTGTCTGTTTCTCTGTGTTAGGAAAGTCAGCTACATCTTCTGCTCTTGAAAGTAGTGGCTTTATGAAGAGGTCCTGTAGTGCCCTGCAGTTCAGTATCCTCTGTTCACCTGAACCTGGCACTTCAGGGGAGTCTTCCATGTGGGTTGCTTACATCCTTCTATTGTGTCTTCCTCATTTTTCCTTTCGGTCCAGAGCTCTTCACCGATTCTCTGCCTGTTGTGGGCTATGCTTGCTCTCTATGATGTTAGTGAGACCCAGGCAGGCCAGCTCTGAGGGAGCATGACTGAAGAATGTTGGGGGGGGGTGGTGGTAGCAAAATTTGTACTGAGCTGCTAGTCCTATGTGGGATCTCTCATAGGCCAGTGGCCATTGGGGGCACAGCACACTGTGGTGGTGGTGGCGTCTGGGGGTGCTGTGTCGTGCACATGGTGGTTGGGCAAGGTATCTGTGTGGGATTAGCAAAATTTGCACTGAGCCAATAGTTCTAGGCTGGATCCCTCAAGTGTGGTGGCCACAGGGGCACCAAGCACTGAGGTGGTGATTGGGCAGAGTGCACACAGTATTAAAAAAAATTTTCCCTTAGCCCAGAGTGGAGGCCAGCAGACTCAGAGTGGGTGAGTCCTCAGGAGAACTCATGGGTTTGATACTCAGCTGGCAGGTTAGGTAGCAACTGTTTGTGCTATACCACCTCCTGCAGGTGGCTCTGTGTTTATGTTGGGTGGCGGGAGAACAAAGTGGTGCCTGCCAGCTCCTTTGTTCCTGGAGAAGTCCCCCAACACACTCTGAAATCCTTATAAATAGATATCGCTCCCCTTTGCCCTTGGCATTGTGCAAACTGTTGCTTCTGTGTTGCCTATCTGTGGGCTGCTGTCTCTTTAAAGGTAGGAACTCAGCTATCACTTGCCCTCCCAGCTTGCCCAGTGCTGAGTCAGCTGATTTTTAAAGCTCCAGGCTCCAAGTGCCCCTGGTTATACAAACTCCCAGAATTTAGCCCCTCTGGTTTTCAAGGCCAGACATTATGGGGATTCTTTTTCCCCTTGTAGGCTCCCTGGGACTTTCCCCCTCTTAGTGCCTACCGTTCCCTCCCTCCTGCAGGCAGCTTCTGAGCTCCTGACCACTGTTTCTGCCCTTCCTAACCTATCCACTGTGGCTTCTTTATATTTAGTTGAGTTTGTTCTGCCAGTCTTAGGATCACTGTCTGGTTTATTTATTCAGATATGAGTGATACCTAGTTGTAAACATGCGATGAGGTGAGCTTAGGGTCCTCCTACTCTACCATCTTTCCAAGCCTCCTCCTCTATGCATTCTTTCTTGGAAAGTTGCATTTATATATAACTTTTCTATATCTAGCCTGACTTTCTTAAATTTTCTTCTGTCCTCTTTGTGTTGTACTCTTTCCCCTCTATCTAGAGAAACAAGGTCAAGGCATGTTCTCAGATGCCTGTTCATTAACAGCTCTGCGGGTGGTGCTCCTAGAGAGGTCTTATGTGTTGTGTGATGTTCTCACACAAACTATGTTAATTTTTGATCAGTGATTATGAGTTTTAATTGTGTTTAGGTAACTGGAGGTTTGGTAAATAGGCCTCACTTTGAAATGCTAAATTGGAGCAGTGAATCTAAAAACCAAGGAATCCCCCAACTTCTTCTGCTTTATTTTTGCATGTTAATTCCTGAAGAAGAAAAGCTGGTAGGTTGATAAGGTGTTCTTGCAAGGCTGCAAATGTGAATATGACTATGACTCTAAATTTTTTTTAGTAGCATATTTACTGCTGCGCATAATATGTACGTGTGTGTGTTTGTGTGTGTGTGTTTTGTCTTGCAAACTTAATCTGTAGAAAAATAGTCCCAGGAGGATGGAGACAGAGGGATAGGAGTATTCATGTTTTGGTCAAGTTTGCTTAGCTAGTATGATGCGGAATTTGGATTTGAATACTGACTCCTAAGCCACCACCCAAGTAGGACTACTTTGGAAACTCTGGGTCTTCTGTTTCATATAAATATAGGTCCTTGCCATAGAAATAAATATAACTTGTTTCTTTTAACTTAAATATTTTCATTTTGTTTTCAGCATTTAGATTTCTTTGCATTGAGGTTCTTACTGGCTGCTTGGCACTCATTTTATAGTATTTTTATAATTTCTTGTCATTTCTATCACAGGTAACATATACTGTCTGCCTTTGCAGCCAGATTATACAGGACAAAGCACCTCCTTTGCCTCTTTAAACTCTCATTGGAGTCTTCTTTTCCATGCATGCTGGAAGAGGAAAAAACATATTGTTTTTTCTGGAAATAAAATGGTGCTTCTTTCTTTCTTCATTTCTCCCTTATTCCATCTTATTGCCTTTCTTAGGAAGAATTGCTGAGTCCATTGATAAGACATTTTTGTTTTAGTGTCCAATACCCTATTGCTATTTGAGATGGTTTGAAATAGTGACTTAAAGTAGCCAATAAAAATTCTTTACTACAACTTTTTGGTAATTTATCTTTAAATGGTGTATTATTTCTGTCTCTGAAGTTGATATTGACTACATATCAACTGCTAATGCAGTTGGCCATTTAACAATACTGAAGTTAGGGGCACCAATCTCCTGCACAGTCCAATATTCACTTAGAACTTTTGACTATCCAAAAACATAACTGCTAATAGCCTGCTGTTGACTGGAAGCCTTACTGATAACATAAACAGTCAATTAGCACATATTTTATATGTTATATGTATTCTATGCTGTATTTTTACAATAAACTAGAGAAAAGAACATGTTATTAAGCAAATCATGACAAAAAGAAAATACATTTATAGTACTGACTGTATTTACTGAAAAAAAAAATGCATGTATAAGTGGACCTGTGCAGTCCAAACCTGTGTTGTTTAAGGGTCAACTGTACATTATTTGGTGTACTTTTTTAATATGATGTACATGGCCATAGTATAAACATCAGTTTTAAAAGGGCATATAGTGAACAGTAAGTCACCTTCAAAACGCTTTTTCCCGCTCAACCATTGATTTAAGTTATTTTCATAACAGTAATATCTACCCTCTACTGTCCCTTAAAAATATGTCTTCTGCCTCCAAACTAAATTAGGGATTTTTTTCTGTAATGATTGTCTTCAAATAGGTATGTACTTCAGTCAGACTAGAATTCCATCAAATCTCAGCCAAGCTCCTTTGTAAGATCGTTTTTCTTCAAAATCTAATGCACTGAAATTTCCAAAGAGTAATAAAGTATAATCGTATAAACCACTGTTCTCTTGTTTCTATAAGGTAGTCTAGACTGAGAGATATTTGGGTTTATATCTAATTTTAGAGTTGTATTCAGTAGGAAATAACTAAATTAGTTTAAAGGAATGGGTCAGGGGTTAGGACCGGACAAGGTGTTAATTTGTCCACAGATTTTACCAGGCAGGTTGCCAATAATATTAGTCAGAACCGAGAACGCCTTTTTGGGGCTACAATGTAAAATACTTGAGTATATGAATTATGTAAAGATTCTAAAAAGTTTGGCTTCTGATCTCATATTTCCAGTAGTTGAATAAATTTCAGGGAATAATACTGGTCAAAAATTCATGATTTTAGATAGAAGTAGGGCATAAAGGATTCTGTTATTGCACTTGGAAAATTTTAACTGGATGGTAAGACAATAGAATATTCATAAACAGTATATTTCAAGAGCTATCATCCCCCTACAGTGTGTACTTTGTTAAGGTCAGTGTTCTTACTACTTGTATGTTGTTACCCAAGCTTAATGTACTCTGATGGCCCCAGGCTTTTGCTTGGTGTAAGGTGTGGATTGACCTTTAGAAACCACAGCTCTATCCAATGATTTGGATTCTTATAGATCAATTTTAGCTTCTGTTTCTACATAACGTTGAGGTAGCATTTTGAGAGATCCCAGGGCTAGGTGAGGCTTCACATACGATGACAAGGCAGTCTTATTAGGGCACTCTTGTATTGCCCTAAATTAGAAACTTAGGCTGCAAGTGTATGGACCACTATGAAGAAAAAAAATAAAAAACCCTTAAGGAAAATGAGATTCTAGCTTGTAAAAACACTATTGTCAATATTTCTGTGCATAGCTGTTTGTTCTGAAAATAAATGCAAGTCAGTATAGTACGGCCCTGTCATTCACAAGCATGGTAAAGAAATATTGAAGAGGTATAAAAAAGAAAAGACATGGTTCTTTGCCTCAGGTTTTCAAAAATTTGGGTCTTTCTTTGTTCTTGATAGCTCCTTGATTGTATTTGGACACTAAGTTTCTGGCCTTGTTTAAAAAGCAAAAACATAAACAAACAGAAAGTGGGGAAAAGGGCAAAGAAAGAAAAGGAGGGAGGGAGAAAGAAAGGGAAGGAAAGAGAGGAAAGGAAAGGATTGAAAACAACTGAGAGGTGTATTCACTACAGACCTGAAAGTTGATTGTGCTTGCAGAAAAGTACAGGTGATATAATTTACCCCAGTTCACATCTGCTTAATTTTGAGCACAGCATAAAGAATAGAGTTCTCTGATTATTTAGTGATGAACTTAATAAGAAAATACATTGTTTTCTTGCTCAATGAAGTCTTAATAACTTAGGAGAGTGTATTGATAATGTAGAGAAACAGCAAGTCTCATTAAAATCTGTTTTTTATAGAATTATTATATACTTCAAATTAGATGATAGATCATCATCTTCAGTTTTATTTTAAATAAGAATTATATACAACCAAAATATCGGGAAGACTTATTCTCTGAGACCATAGGAAAACCAAGTCAGTATCCCCATAGCTCCATCATATTGATCATTCATTTGACTTAGGGAGAAAGAAGACAAATATGTTAGTGAAAGAGAGACAAATGAGTATATGCCTGGCCAATTCCTGACTCATTTACAAGGGAAGTTAATGTAACTCTTTTACTTACTTATGGGAAATATGATAGATCTGAGTGTATAATTTATGTCTTGTCTTAGACTTTGTGCACTCCACTAATTGTCTCTTCCTTTCTTTTCTACACTTTTTGCTCAGGTATTTGATATGATTACACTTTTTGGAATTTGTTTTTTGTTTTGTTTTAGGATATTACTGTCAATCTTTCACATACATCTAAACAGCGTGCCTATGAAGAAAATCCCATTTTTAGTCTTAATATTTGAAAATTACTTGAGAGGTAATATAAGAAAAAAAATTAAGCATTCACCCACATATGTCACTATAGTTTTAACATTTTACTTAAAATTGCATAATCGAAGCCTATCACTATATTTTGCTGCAAAGTGTTAAAAATAGCAAATTGATTGCTTTAAATGGATTTTTCTTTGTCTTGGAACTTTGGTGCAATAAATAATTTTAAGTAATGTTAATTTGGACTGGAATTGTAAATCACAGTTTTCTAAGTTAAATACATTTTTTAAACTTTAGTTTTAAAATTTCAGGATCCATGAATAATATTCTGAAGTTTCTGGTATTAACACACACACACACACCTCTTGAAACTTTATAGACATCAAAAGTGTGCTTTAAAAATGTAAATGTAAATTAGTTCAAAATATATAGATTGGATTCCTTTGAAATACATTTGTGTTTAAAATTTAATGTGAGTAATACTTAGCTTGAATGTGTCTTGGGTTTTGCCTAGTACAAACATTTGAATTATCTTATTGAACTGAACTTAGTGCTTATAACTGGAAAGAATATGCAAATATAACTCCTTAATCCATTGAAATAAATGCACAGTTAGCACAAATTTCTAAGAAACTCACATGAAATATAATTTTTATTATTGGTGAAGGTTATCTAGACCAGTGCTTCTCAAACTTTATTGTACATATATGATTTGCCTAGAGAATTTGGTAAAAACAGAATATAATTTAGAACATGTGAGATAGGACCTGATATTCTGTATTTCTGAGGAGCTTCCCAGGTATTGATGCCACTGATGTTCCATAAACCATGCTCAGGCTAGCAAGAATAGTTCACAGACCACACTAGAAAGGTATCTTTATTCCTTGGCTTAAAACTTCAAGGAAAATGCATCTTTTGCATGATCTGATATGGAGTATATATTCTAAATCCTTCCTTCTAGACTGCCATTCAGAAAGTTCTAGATATGGCATCCTCTGAAAGGCTAGAAGCAATGTACAGACATGGGGATAGTTAACTTCTTTTATTACCTTGTTTTTGGTCTTGACAAATATAGAGTTAATATGATGATAGGTTTTTAATTTAGGAGGCTGTTGACCAGCATAATTAAAATAGTCATCGGCGTCCCGAGTGGCTCTGTTGGTTAAGCATTTATCTGCCTCAGCTCAGTTCATGATGGGATCGAGCCCTGCATCGGGCTCTCTGCTCAGCAGGGAGTCCTCTTCTCCCTCTCCCCCTTCCCCCACTCATTCTTTCTCTCTCTCTCTTTCTCTCTGAAATAAATAAATAAATAAAATCTTAAATAAAATAAAATAGCTGTCATACATGGACATAGGTTTCAACTTCAACTGACTATATTTAAGCAAGTGTAAACATTAAGAGAGTCATGGTAGTGGTTGCAACCATATTAGAAATAAAATTTAACAGTATCTCAACAGAACTAAACTTGAGAGGGAATATGAGGAATTTGCTTTGACAGAACAGACTTTGAAATGTTGTGTTTGTGGTTTATCACAATCATAATCATTCTTACATCACAATCATTTTAATAGGTGTGTTAAATACGAAGTTATTGTCAAGTATTGTTACATCTTACTAAGATAAACAATTTTTTTTCATTTTCTGCTTTGTCATTTGATTCTTAATGAAGAGACCAAACATAGAGGGATCTTAATACGAAGATTCTTGTTAAGAATATTGAGAATTTTCCTCTATGATACCTAACAAAAAATAATGTGTTCAATAAATTTCACTTAATTATAGTGCTATATTTACATTTTGTCTAAATTAAGCATTTAAGCAATGTATTTTATTTTCTTTTTTCTTTCTTTCTTTCTTTCTTTCTTTCTTTCTTTCTTTTTTTTTTTTTTTTTTTTAAAGATTTTACTTACTTGAGAGAGAGAGCAAGAGAGATCCAGAGAGAAAGAGCACAAGGCAGGGGAGCAAACAGAGGGAGAGGGAGAAGCAGGCTCCCTATTGAGCAGGGAGCTGGACATGGGGCTCAGTCCCAGGATCCTGGGATCATGACCTGAGCCAGGGGCAGATGTTTAACCAACTGAGCCACCCAGGTGCCCCACAATGTATTTTCCTCTAATATGACTGGATTTAAAGAGATCCTGTATATTATATAAATTATGACTAATAAAACTTCTGGTGTATAAGAAATATTTAGCATATGAACATAAATATTGTTAAGACTATAGTTAGGTTTTATTCAAGAATTTGGAAATAAGTGAAGTATAATAATTCTTTGAGATATTAACTGTGACATTAACACAGTAGAGCAAAGCAGGAATATGCAGGTAATTGGAAGGGGAAAGAATACTTACCAGGTCTATGTGACTTAACTGTTACCTGAGTAAATTGTTACTAACAGCTGGTGAAAGAATGAATGGATGTTCATGTGGGGAGTTGATCAGTGACAAAAAGTTAGATAAAGGAGAATAACAGGGACAAGGTTTGACAGGATCTATCCATTTCTCTTGGTTGAAGACTTTGCACACACATATCCTTTTTCCACACTGTCATTCTCACTTCTTTTATGCCTGCCCCTTATGTTAATGAGGCTGTCTTAACTGTGAGATGGATGATGACTCTCCTAGCTTACTATCACTGAACATTTGATACACCTTTTTTTTTTTTTGTTTTGATTCCTTGAGAAACAAGCACATTTTTATCTAGCTTTCCTTTGTAGAGATGATTAAAACAGAAAAATACACAAATCACATGGATTTGAGTATTTCAGGCCTTGTAACAAAATTTATTTTTTATTACAGAATAGCAAGTAGGTATATTACAATGTACTGTGTGGAAATCCCAGATTAGGTGCTAGGGTTTGAATACTTGGATGAGACTGAACACATGAACTGTCTTTGAGTTCCGTCTTCAAATTGGGCAAAATATATAAGAAATGCAATTAAAATTATTTTTTGATAAGAAAGTCATTATGCTAACTCAGTGTACAAACCTGTATTCTATTTTTATAAAAGTAATGGGAAATAGAAGATAATTCTTTGTAGAGTTCAAATTACCATTGCCAGGTTACTTTAATCCCAAGTATAAATACAGAAGAGGAAATTGAGGAAAAAGTAGGAGAAGTCTATAGGTATCTATTAAATATATATATATTTCAATTCTCAAAGAGTAGAGTAACTTTTCCTGCCAGAGCCTTTTAAGGTTTTAGAGTAAGTGGGACAGGCTGGCAGGACATGAAGAATGCATACTGTGTCATACAGCCTTCAAATTCCATATTTGTTTTTTCTTCCTCTCCTCAGAGATGGACTAATAAGTATAAAGAAGACCAGCATAAGGTTTTCTGGACAGAGTGGAAGGACCTCCATTGTTAGTCTTACTATGTTTTATCTTTCAGTTTTCTTGTGATTGGATGGGTGCTTTTGGAGTAGAATAAAAATAAATAAAAAGCAGAAAGCTAGTTTGTAATTGGTTGTATAAATGTTATTAAATTTATTGTCTTCTAAATTTTTGTTTGTTTATTAGATAGATACTATTAAAGGATTATACTATGCCTAGCATTATGCTATGTCCTGGAGACTATAGTCTTCGAAAACTTGTCAGTTTTTGCTTTCATGGAGTTTGCAGTTTAGTGGAGATGGCTAAAGCATATACAGGGGTCATAACTATATGTAAAAAAATGCAAATAGATAAGACTGTGCTCATTGCACAATAGAGGTGAATAATAGGTGGATATTCATTGAAGTCAAGGAAGACTTCCTAAATGACCATTGTGCTGAGATCTAAAGAATGCATACTTTTAAGCAAGAAACAACAGTCATTTAATGGAGTATTTGCAAAGACCATATGATGAGAGTGAACATGGCGTAAATGAGACTCTCAGAAAGCTACTGTGGCTGGAGATGCATGCGTAAAGATAAGAATTGTACAAAATCTGAAAAAGATAACCTGGAATTGACTTTACAAGAAAAACCTCTCCGAACTGGACAATTTTGAAAGAACTGAGCATAATTAATAATTATGCCAGAATTACAGGCAAAAAATAGGAGTTTCCTGGGTAAGCTGAGATAAATTGTCTTTCCATCTATAGGAGATTCCAAGAATGGTCTCTAAAATTGAGATAAACAACTTCTTTTTTAACTGATGGGAATATGAATTGTTTGCAGTCTTTGCTGGTAAAGTACGTGGCATTGTATTTACTGATAACTTTTTGTCTCTCTGAATTGGCATCAGAGCATCAGGGATTTATATCTCCTATTGACTGAAGTTTTATCATAGGCATTCTCTGCCCTTGGAGGGACAGTTGTGAATTGATATAGTCTTAGATGAGCATTTTCTAGTTAATCCCTTTGTGTTTATAGATATCATTGGAAATGCAGTTTGAATACCATGGCTCATGGGGAAATATCTACTATTAAGCATCTGATGTCCTGGTTCTTATTAAAGTAATAAGTGAGTTATCTGTAAAGGCCATTTGGGATCAAATTTAGGGATGTTGCAAGACAGTATTTTAGAAGTATTTTGTTCAATGACATATGAAAGCAGAGACCATGTATTCAGAGGAGAGGGTAAACCAGTTTAGATTTAGACAGGCATTAAACTGTAGGGTTTGGAGAACTTTAAAGAGTAGTTTGTTTTATTCCTTTTATTGTTGTTGTTTTTACATATAGAGAGCTGGTCTCCTTCCCTTTCTGTCAAAAGAAAATTGAGCATATGGTGAAAGTTGTAGAGAATTCTGCTCATAACCTCTGAAAACATTCTGAAAGGGGGTGAACAAAAAAATTGGGGAATGCTCTGATTCCATTTGCCAGTTCATAACAGCTAGCAGACTCTGGTGTGAAAGAAATTGCACTTGTAGTAAGATAGAAGGCATCATTTGATTAAAAGTGGAAAACAAACACCAAAGAGTAATAGCCAAAAGGAGGGTTAAGAACCCATTGCACTCTATCCACAGAACAATTGACTTTCTGCTTTTATACATCAGTCACGTGAGCTTGGTCAATATCTTGTCTGGGGAGAAGGACACACTCTGTGCTGACAAAATCAGGTTTATGTATCTGCAGTTCTGAAGGGCAGACCTTTGACCACAGCAAATTTGCTAAAGTAATGAATGCCATCCCAGAGGGCTCCTGGTAGCCATCTTGCTAGCCTTACACAGGAAACATACCTTCTGTATACGACTGCATTGGTTAAATTCTTATTTAAAATCTATGGGTTCACTTTTGGGAGATGCTATTGATCTGGAGAGATATTGGCACCTTTGAGTGTAAAGTGTGGAATATTACCTTTAACTTTATGCTATATATTATAACTAAATGCAGTTGAATGAAATTAAGAATTGGAATTTCAATGGTAGGTAGGATATCTTAAATACAGACAAAAATGCATAACTAACATTTGGAAGATTCACTGTTTCTCAAAATCTATGAGGGCAGTTATGAGAATTTACTTTGCAGGTTTAAGATTGTTGCAATAATAATAACTATAACTAAACATGTGATAGGAAGTACATAAATGAGACTAAGTAGAAACAAATAAGTGGAATTTGGGATAAAGTAAAAATTTAAAAAACCTGGATTTTAAGAAGTGTACATTTTGTGTAAATATACATATATGTGTATAACATGTATGTAATATTCATGAATACTTTTTGTATTACATTATTGGGAAATCTAAAACTTTGAAAAAGTTTAAAACTTTTAAAAAGATTTGAAAAAGTTTAATACTTTTATATATCTTTAATATCTATATATGTAAATTTATTCAAGGATCAGACCTTCAAGAAAATGATTTTAAGCATGGCTAGTAATGACAATAAGTGAAAAAGGTTTTTGATAAGAAAATATTTGAAATTAGAAAAGAAAGTGTAATAATCATATGTAATACTTATATGTTTTTGTTCCATTTGTTAATCCTAGATGTTCTTTTAAACCCATATTTTGAGGGAAGTCAGGACTCAAATTTTGGGTAAGGAAGCAAAGCAGATAGCATTTGTCTTTCCTCCTTGCAACCTTATAGGTCATCAGCATCTGATCTGATCTTTGAGAAAATTACTGAGAAATATTAATGCCGCCTGAAAACCAATAAGTTTTTCAAGAGAAAACACAGTATAGCATTATATATTCTAGCATGTCAGTCTTGGAGGAAAAAAAAAAAGCCAAGTAGATTCAACATGCAGTTTCTTAAATGTATTATTCGTATGCTAGAATAGTTGAAAGAAAGCTCTCTACCTTGTCTCAAGAACCTTTTGCTTCAAGTTTATCACTATGCTAGGAAAACTGAATATGGAGCAGTCCCTCATGAGAATCATCCTAGGGGGTATTTGAGGATGACATATATCCCAGGGTCAGTTGACTGTAGCAGTTAATAGAGATTTACTGGCAGTAGAGCTCAAGTAGAGGATGATTTTTTTTAAATTAATTTTGTACATAAAAAAAACTGGCAGTAAGTGAACATCAATAACCAAGGTAGCTAGGATGGGCAGCTTTGGGAGAGGACTAGTGGGTCAGTCCTTAGTGGTAGCAAACAACAGTGACAGCAATATAATAACAATAACATCAGCAATACCATTTTTAGAACTATTAGATCTAGCAATGTATAAGCATTTTAATATTCTATTATATAATTCCCACAGGAACATATGAGTTAAGTATTATTTACAGTTTAGAAATAAGAAAAAAAAAGGAAATAAGAAAACAGAGCACTGAATAAACTTAGAGATCTTTCCAAGTCAATGTAATCATAATTTGAGTAAGTAGTAGATCTGGGATTCGAACCCACTGTGTCAGATTCAAAAGGTTTTTCCTGTTTATTTGTTTTACATCGTCGACTCCAGCACCTTAAAAGCCAGAGCATAGTAAGTTTTTATCATTTTATTTTAGGCATACATTTGAACCAAAGTTGATATACTATGTAATGTTTTGATACAAAAAAACCTAAGAATAGGAATTCTCAGACTAACAACTACATCTGAAACACTTATAAAAAATGAGACCATAAAAGGTAACAGAAAAATGCTATGGATGTCAACAAAACAACTAAGAAACTACAGTTTGAGAGAATATTTAATGAGGTATTTTCAGTACTTTCAAGATTCCCTTATCCTTTTCATTAGATTTCAAACTAAAATTAGATTCACACAGTTTAACATTACTGAATAATTATAATGAGAAAATGTCTTTGGACTATTTGTGCTTCCACACCATAATATAAAAATATGGTTTCTTAGGATGGGTAGAGTATTGCAGTATTGAAGAACACAGGCTCTGGATTGTGTTTGCTGGGTTACAAATTAGGGCTTTGCAACACAAGCAAATGAATTTATCTACCCATCAGTTTTTCCTTTTAGTGAATGAAAGGTTAACAACAGTACCTAGCTCAAAGATTGTTTTAAGAATTTAATAGGACAGGTCCTTGCTTCTATAATTGGCCCATAGTAAATGCACAATAAAATTTTTGTAATTGCATTTTAACTTGCTTATACCATAAAGCTCAGACTGCTTACCATGACATACTGTTCCTATATTTATCTCTAGCTACAACATAATCTTCGGGGCACCTGGAAGGCACAGTGGGTTAAGGTCCAGCTCTTGGTTTCTGCTTTGTGATCTCAGGGTCGTGATCTCAGGGTCCTGATCTCAGGGTTGTGAGATGGAGCCCCACCTCTGGTGCACTCAATGTGGAGTCTACTTGAGATTCTTTCTCTCCTCCCTCTGCCCCTCCCGCTAGTGCACGCGCTCTCTCTCTCTCTCTGTCTCTCATTCTAAAAATCAATGTCAATCAATCAGTCTTTAAAAAAAAAAACCTACCATTCTGAGTTGTTTTGCATTTTTATGTTCCCTAGCACCAAATATTCTCTCATGTCTTTTCTATTTGGAATGACCTTTCTTTCTTTTCACTCTACAGACATCTACTCATTCTTTACCAGACTCAGATGCAAATTCATGGTAAAGACTTTTGCACATTGACTATAACTGCTTGAATTTTAATTTCTTCTCCTCTGTGCCCACAATATGGCATTTACCTCAATTATGATAGCTATTTAGAAAAGTAAAATCTTATGTTGAAAAAATAATATGGTAAGGATTTCCTTTTATTTTTATTTTTTTGGTAACAGTAGTTTTAATGCCAGTGATAAAGTCTCCAACCTGTTTTTCGTAGTCCTTTGCAATAGATAAACAAATTTAGATCACCAAAACTGTAGATAGATTGAGGATATAGAGGATGGGATGCATTTTTTCTGAGCTTTATTCAGTTCTAAGATTCACTCTTACGCAAGGCCTACCATATCTAAATTGAAGAGATTCTTTTCCAAAAGTCTCTGAGAAATCTGAAGTATACTTACTAAGTATGTCTTATTTGCATGTTGTCTGTATTCTGTAGAAAGAGTAGAAAGAAAAACTAGCATAAAAGTGAACTTGTCAAGTTGATGTCTCTTAGCAAAATTTTTTAAAGACAAAACTACACTTACAGCCAAATTTTCCATAGTGCACAAGTTCATTTACTGTGTAGATGAAAGCCCACAAAAGAGCTCTGCACCATCTTTTTGTTGTTGTTAAATCCTCTTTGTGGTATTTTATTTTTATAAGAGGTTGTACCATATAAGAAGTAATGTTCTTCTACAAAGTGCAATAAAGTGTAATTTCTGTAGGACACATAAATACTAAAACAGAACCAAAACAAGAGGACACCTTTAATTAGGGTGGTGGTTATACAAATTATTGTGTAGAATTAGAAGCTTCTTATCACACATAAATTGACATAATTTATTATTTATTATTGGCTTTAAAAAAGGCAAATGTGATTTTTTTTTCTGTTTTCTTAGTAAATGAATAGAGAGATAGCAATAAGTACTATAAATAAAAATGAAATTGTAAGTAGCTATTCTAAAAGGTTTTCAAGACTCAAATTGCAAAATGCACTCTTGGGCTGTGTCTGTTTATGGTGGGTCACTACCACATGGAACAGGTGTTTTGTTATAGTACAAACTAACCATTTGACATTGACAATGAAATGTTGAAAATGTTTAGTCTTGTTTCTCCACACCTTATTGTGAACTGAGATACAAGAAGTTGTGCTAATTTGCAGAATTATTCTAATGATGTTGTATTTTGGATACCCAGTTCACCATCTAACTATCATTTTTATTTTTCACCTGGCTGGAAGATCAAGGAAAATTTTAGCACAATTTATGTAGCATTTATCCAGAAGTGTTCTTTAGTTTGTAGAGTCCCATGTCAGTATTGGGAATGTGCACTCATTTACTAATGTATGTAAACCTATTACATAAGGCTTAAAAAATTGTTGAAACTAGGTTAAATTTGGAAGATTTTGAAGTAATTATAATTTTTATCTTTAACACCATATGGCCCTTAGAGTTTCTTATTTCTTCAAGATTTACTATTTCTTCAAGATTTTATGCTTTTGTCCTTAAAGAAAACCAAGTCATTTTGTAATGTCAAAGTCTCTCCTGTTGGGGGAAAAATATGCTATGAATATGCATGTTCTTCAGGCTCATTGCTGCTACTCTTTGACCCTCTCTTCCACTGGCCTACATCATTACAAAAAAAGTTTTGTTCTCTTATGTCTCCATCTCCTATCTTTCTAACATTAGTATTTTATTTCCAGGTAGAAAATATGATTATGACTCCATTGTAGTATATTTTTAAAATTAGATAATATATAACTGGTTTTCACTAACATTTTCTTATGTTTCTTTTATTTTTTGTACAATAATTTTCATTCCTATCCCCATCTCATTTTTTCTCTTCTTAATTACTTTTGTTATTAATGCTGATATCAGATGACAGGTATTAGAAGATGATGAATGTTGGAGTTTTTTTCAGTGTAACATTTTATTAATGCACATATTAATTGGATATTAAGTTATTCAAAATTTGCTGTGAAAATTTTCTACACATAATATTACATGAAGAAAAGCTAATTTTAGATTTTGACACTATGGAAATTTTCAAAATGGCAAGCCTTTATTACTGACTTGAGGAATTTATAATTTTAATGAGTATACTTCCTTTTATATTTACTCTACCATATATAATCTTTGCTTTGTATTTTTATTTTTAAAAACAAACTGTGATATTTATTTTTGGTATGTCAGTTTTGCTTTGTTTTGTTTTCTAGAGAGAGAGAGTGTGAGGGGGGAGAGGGGCAGAGAATCCTAAGCAGGCTCCACACCCAGAGTGGAGCCTGACATGGGGCTTGATCTCATGATGCTGGGATCATGACCTGAGCTGAAACCAAGAGTTGGACAACTGAGCCACCCAGATACCCTAGTTTGTCAGTTTTTATTCATAAACTCTACCATCTCTTCTGGTATTACTTATATCTTTATCTCATAAGTTATGTACTCTTATAGTAAACCAGTGGATTTGAAAGAAGTCAAAAAGCATTTTTTTAATCCACTAGCATTTATGAAGACCATGATTCTCATGTTAAAATTGCTAAATACCATGCTTCCGTAACTGAGATGTCAAAACCTTATTGTTTTCCCATGTGCTCTAATTCACTTTTCTTTAAGTTTTCCTGATTCTATTAAAATGCAATATAAAATGCGACTTTATTAGAATATCTCAGATATTGAGTATGCTTTTGTTTAAGTTAGGTTATGCTAACTTCTCTCTTTATTAACTTATTGTGTATTTGTAAGGCAGGACACAGTTTTAGTTTTCAGTAAAATGTTTAGGGAAATAAACCAGAACTTAAGCAATTAGTGCATATATTAAAATCTTGCATATTAAACTTTCTGATTGGATTATTTTAGCTAGTTTCATAATAGTATTCTCCATGCTTCTTATAAAAATAGTCCTTAAGTTGGTGCTTCTCATTATACAATTAAAGCCATTACAGAGACCAGTCTTTTAAATTTCCTATCTATTAAGATGGAAGAGATATTATTAGATATGGATGAGAGGATGGGAGGTAACGCAGAAAGAGCTATTCAAAAAGTAGAGGTCCATCCCTTTGCAGTATTTACTATTTAAATGAGAAAGTTTGTAATATCAGTCACGAGACACAGTGTTGATTGGCATTACTTATTGCTAAGTATATACTGTGTTAGTCAGAATTGTCTTGATAAAATAAACCAATTCTAAATGTGTTAGTGTAATCCAAGAATTTTATTTCTTTCATCAAATCCATTGTAGATATTTTTGATCAAGTGTATGGTAGGCAACCTTACTCTAGGCAGTGACCTCAGAATCTAGGCTCTTTCTCTCACATAACTTCTCTCTCAGTCCTTCATGTCTAGTAGTTTGAGTAGGAGAACACATGAAGAGAGGGTGAGGGATATTATATGGCATAGCTTGAATGCAGGACAAATCATTTTCACCAGCATTCCTCTGGGCACGAATCGCTTGCTAGGTCTCATCTATAAACATGGGGACTGGGAAAAGTAGTCATTTTGCTTACCCAAGTGGTAAATGGAAAAATTTTGGAAACTACATCCTGAGAGGGGTAATTGGTCTTTGTATCTGGGGACATTTTGCTAAGAAATACCCTCTGAGTACCAAATAGATCCAAATAGATTGAGGTAAACAGTTATTTAAAATAGTTGTTCCTAAGAAACTTGGGCTGTATGCCAATTTATTCTTTCCATTCTCTCTCACATTATTAATGGAGCTGTCCTAACTGCCAACCATCTCAAGATGGCTGCCTACAGGGCTCAGTGTATTTCCTCAAGATGGTGGCACCTGAGAATGTCTATGGAGGCCATGTCTCAGGAGGTGTTATTAGTGAAAGCTGGGCCTTAGGCCCTAGATTCTACTGCTCTGTTCCAGCCATGCAGGTGAGTGGTGAACCACCATGTCACAAACCCAGTACATCAAGGCATCTTACCTTGGCTCAGTGTATATCACTTTGAGAAGACTGAGAAAGTAGACTTCAAGAAAGGCCACTCCACTTAGGCTATTTGATACTCACTCTAGAATGAGCTGATGAAGACCAGGCCTTCAGTTTGGGTATAACACAAATCAGGGAAAGGCAGCAATCACAATGAATGATAGAACTAAGATTCATAGAAGTCTTGGCATAGCTGGAGCACTGGAAAACTCTAACAAGGTGAGATTTAACACAGATTAACCAACTCTTCACACATGCCCTCTACATAGCAGGTGAAGGGTCTTGCCTTAGGTAGCAGATTGTTAAAAAAGACTTAGGAGATTTAGTTCAAAATGTACTGAAGCCATCTCACAGTAACTGTGACAAAAACTTATGAACAGTGTAAATATAAGATGAAGGACAAGGAGTGGGGAGAGAAGTTTATAGTCCTGCCTAATTCTATGGTAGTCAGCCTATCTCTGAAGAATGGAGACAGAAGTTGGAACCACACTGGTGAGCCAAATTTGGAAGACCAGTAATGTTTTTTTCTGAAGAAGAAAGTTACAGGGAACATGAACTGTCTTGAAATATTTGAATGGTTGTGATATGAAAGAGGTATTAATAGACTTGCTTTGGGTGGAAGTTAAAGGAAGGTAGGATTTTGCTAACCTGAAAGTAGAGGTTTAAAGCTTTAAAAGTTTTACAAGTTTAAAACTCTGAGCTTACTCGTGATGAAATAAGCTAGTTCCAGAGGGCATATGCTGCTCATCATTAAGTGTTCAAATAGGATGTAAAGGAAATTCACACATTGAAAGAGGTGTTGGACGAGATGACTTTTAGGACTATGCAGCCCTGAAAGTTCATGATTCTTTGATTCAGATATAACTTACTGGCTCCCTCATTTAAACAAAACTTCTGCTGCTGCTCCATCATTAGGTGACAGGACTAATTTAGTTCAATAAACATTAACTAAAATTTATAGTGTATGACATCTTATACTAGATTTTGGAAATACAGACACAGTCCTTAACTTTTTGGAGCTAAACTTGAGAAACTTACAAGCTGATACATCACTGTAGAGTAGAATAACTAGTGTGATAGCGGGGAGAAAGAAGAATCAGGGAAAGGAAAACAAAAAAGGCTCATCTAGGAAGGAATATTTGACCTGGGTTTATATGGTGAATGAGACCAAATGGCAGGAAACCATGTTTGTATTAGGAACTGAAGATTTAATTTATGGATACACACTGGATACAGTGACATCTAGCCCCATATGCTTCAGCTCTTCTACTTCCATCTCAATTTTGGCTCCTGGATGCTATGGCCCAAAAATATCCTCCAGCACAGTATTCATGAGTTAGGTGTTCTGAAGCAGAGAGGTAGACTCCAATAAGAGAACAGTACTGACTTTCTGCTATTTATTAAGGAAACATCAGATTGACTTTGTCCAGTGGCTCTCAAGCAGTACATTTGACTAGCAGTTGATGAAGACTGTTAAGATCTTTCTCTTGGAGAACACTTTCTTTTCTCAGTATTACCTCAAACTTTCTGGAAAAGAATTTTTTTTTTCTAGTTTTGGTGGTTGAAAGCATTGTAGAACATTGAGGAGGTCTGGGGTTGGTGGTTAGAGATCCTGATTTGGAGCATATCCATTCTACAGGAGTCCTCTTCCACTTCCTCAGTTTTGCATGAGCGTAACTCTCACCTTATTCATAATTCAAAAACAATTACTAGGTGCTATCTTGTTTCTAGGGATAAATAGTAAGGTAAATAGACATAGCCCCTGACTGCTTACAAAGCAAGAGTATAGAAATCTGTGTAGTATAGTAGTGAGTGTATATAAAGAGATTAGTACAATAGGAGTGATAAATGGAGTTATAAGGCAATGGGGAAATGAAGGATTATTTAGTAACTTACTTTCTAACAGTTGGCTAACGATTTGGGGAAAAATGAAATGAGACTCACTTTATAATGTATTCCAAAATAATTCTGATATGGATTAAAGTTGAAATTGTGAAAAGGAAAAGCACACAAATCTCAGAATGGAGAAGGACTGCTAATTATTAAATTGTTAAATAGGTAAAATAATTATAAGAAAATATGGACACACTTGATCACATAAATGTCAACACTGTAAACAAAATTCAAAATGTAAACTGGGAAAGAATGTTTACAATAATATTTGCAAAATAAAAGGGAAGATAAGATAAAGATGAACAACTCTTTATAAATGAGCAGTGATGAAGGAAAATCACAAAATACACAATAATATCCAAAAGTAAAGACTGTCCAATCTCATTAATAATGGAAAATTGGGGAAAAAATTGAGTTTGTCATCTCTTGTATCAATAAGGTCCTTTTGTTTTTACATTAATATTCGTGGATAGTGAATGGAGTTGTCCCAGGGTGGAGGAAACTTGTATTTTTATATTCTTTTGGTGGGAGAAAAATTAATGTATACTTCTTGGTGGGTGTTTGGTAGTATTTATCAAGTCTTTAAAATGTTCAAATTCTTTTTTTTTTTTTTCTTCTACTCTTTTTTTTTTTTTTAATGATTTTTTATTATATTATGTTAGTCACCATACAGTACATCCCCGGTTTCCGATGTAAGGCTCGATGATTCATTAGTTGTGTATAACACCCAGTGCACCATGCAATATGTGCCCTCCTTACTACCCATCACCGGTCTATCCCATTCCCCCACCCCCCTCCCCTCTGAAGTCCTCAGTTTGTTTCTCATAGTCCATAGTCTCTCATGTTTCATTCCCCCTTCTGATTACCCCCCCTTTCTTTATCCCTTTCTTCCCCTACTGATCATTCTAGTTCTTATGTTCCATAGATGAGAGAAATCATATGATAGTTGTCTTTCTCTGCTTGACTTATTTCACTTAGCATTATCTCCTCCAGTGCTGTCCATGTTGTAGCAAATGTTGAGAACTCGTTCTTTCTGATAGCTGAGTAATATTCCATTGTATATATGGACCACAACTTCTTAATCCAGTCATCTGTTGAAGGGCATCTCGGCTCCTTCCACGATTTAGCTATTGTGGACATTGCTGCTATGAACATTGGGGTGCATATGGCCCTTCTCTTCACTACGTCTGTATCTTTGGGGTAAATACCCAGTAGTGCAATGGCTGGATCATAGGGTAGCTCAATTTTTAACTTTTTAAGGGACCTCCACACTGTTTTCCAGAGTGGCTGTACCAACTTGCATTCCCACCAACAATGTAGGAGGGATCCCCTTTCTCCACATCCTCTCCAACAATTGTTGTTTCTTGCCTTGTCTATTTTTGCCATTCTAACTGGCGTAAGGTGGTATCTCAGTGTGGTTTTGATTTGAATTTCCTTGATGGCTAATGATTCTGAACATTTTTTCATGTGTCTGTTAGCCATTTGTATGTCTTCATTGGAAAAGTGTCTGTTCATATCTTCTGCCCATTTTTTGATTTGTTTATTTGTTTCTCGTGTATTGAGTTTGAGAAGTTCTTTGTAGATTTTGGATACCAGTCCTTTATCTGTAGTGTCATTTGCAAATATATTCTCCCATTCCGTGGGCTGCCTCTTAGTTTTTCTGACTGTTTCCTTGGCTGTGCAGAAACTTTTAATCTTGATGAAGTCCCATAAATTCATTTTATCTTTTGTTTCTCTTGCCTTTGGGGATGTGTCATGAAAAAGGTTGCTTTGGCCGATGTCGTAGAGGTTGTTGCCTATGTTCTCCTCTACAATTTTGATAGATTCCTGTCTCACATTGAGGTCTTTCATCCATTTGGAGTTTATTTTTGTGTATGGTGTGAGATAGTGGTCAAGTTTCATTCTTTTGCATGTAGCTGTCCAATTTTCCCAGCACCATTTATTGAAGAGACTGTCTTTTTCCCACCGGATGTTTTTTCCTGCTTTATCAAAGATTAGTTGCCCAACGAGCCGAGGGTCCATTTCTGGGTTCTCTATTCTGTTCCATTGGTCTGTGTGTCTCTTTTTGTGCCAGTACCATGCTGTCTTTGTGATCACAGCTTTGTAGTACAGCTCGAAATCCGGCATTGTGATGCCCCCAGCTTTGTTTTTCCTTTTCAACAGTTCCTTGGAGATTCGGGGCCTTTTCTGTTTCCATACAAATTTAAGGACTGTTTGTTCCAGTTCTTTGAAAAATGTCCTTGGTATTTTGATCGGGATAGCATTGAAAGTGTAGATTGCTCTGGGTAGCATGGACATTTTAACTATGTTAATTCTTCCGATCCATGAGCATGGAATATCTTTCCATCTTTTTATGTCTTCCTCAATGTCTTTCAAGAGTGATTTATAGTTTCTAGAATATAGGTCCTTTACGTCTCTGGTTAAGTTAATTCCAAGGTAACGTATGGTTTTTGGTGCTATTGTAAATGGGATGGATTCCCTAATTTCTCTTTCTTCAGTCTCGTTATTCGTGTATAGAAATGCAACTGATTTCTGAGCATTTATTTTGTATCCTGCCACGTTACTGAATTGCTCTATAACTTCTAATAATTTGGGAGTGGCTTCTTTTGGGTTTTCCATATAGAGTATCATGTCATCTGCGAAGAGAGACATTTTGACTTCTTCTTTGCCAATTTGAATACCTTTGATCCCTTTTTGTCGTCTGATTGCTGTTGCAAGGACTTCTAGTACTATGTTGAATAATAGTGGCGAGAGTGGGCATCCTTGTCGAGTTCCTGATCTTAAGGGAAAGGCTTCCAGCTTTTCTCCATTGAGAATGATATTTGCAGTAGGCTTTTCATAGATGGCTTTTATGAGATTGAGAAATGTACCTTCTATTCCTACACTCTGAAGGGTTTTAATCAGGAAAGGATGCTGTATTTTGTCAAATGCTTTTTCGGCATCGATTGAGAGGATCATATGGTTCCTGAGTCTTTTCTTGTTGATATGATGTATCACGCTGATTGATTTGCGAATATTGAACCACGCTTGCATCCCAGGTATGAATCCCACTTGATCGTGATGGATAATCCTTTTAATGTACTGTTGGATTCTATTAGCAAGTATCTTGTTGAGGATTTTGGCGTCCATATTCATTAGGGAAATCGGTCTGTAATTCTCCTTTTTGAGGGGGTCTTTGCCTGGTTTGGGGATCAAGGTAATATTGGCCTCATAGAATGAGTTTGGTAGCTTTCCTTCTGTTTCTATTTTTTGAAATAGCTTTAGGAGAATAGGTATTATTTCTTCTTTGAATGTTTGGTAGAATTCCCCAGGAAAACCGTCTGGGCCTGGAGTTTTGTTATTTGGAAGGTTGTTTATCACTGACTCAATTTCTTCATAATTAATTGGCCTGTTTAAGGAATCAATTTCTTCCGGTTTCAATCTTGGTAGTTTATAGGTTTCCAGGAAGGATTCCATCTCTTCCAGATTGCTTAGTTTATTGGCATATAGCTGTTGATAAAAATTTCTAATAATCCTTCCAATTTCAATGGTGCTCGTCGTGACCTCTCCTTTTTCATTCATAATTTTAATAATCTGGGTCCTTTCTCTTTTCTTTTGGATAAGTCTTGCCAGTGGTCTGTCAATTTTATTGATTCTCTCAAAGAACCAGCTTCTAGTCCTGTTGATCTGCTCTACTGTACTTCTGGTTTCTGCTTGATTGATTTCAGCTCTAATTTTGGTCAACTGCTTCCTCGTACGTGGATTAGGCCTGTCCCTCTGTTGCTGTTCCAGCTTCTTGAGGTGGGAATATAAAAACTGCATTTTAGATTTTTCTATTCTTTTGAGTGAGGCTTGGATGGCTATGTATTTCCCCCTTAGGACTGCCTTTGCAGTATCCCATAGGTTTTGGACTGTTGTATTTTCATTCTCATTGGTCTCCATAAATTGTTTAATTTGATTTTTGATTTCCTGGTTTATCGAGTCATTCCTGAGCAGGATGGTTCTTAGTCTCCAAGTGTTTGAGTTTCTTCCAAATTTTTCCTTGTGGTTGAGTTCCAATTTCAGAGCGTTGTGGTCTGAGAATATGCAGGGGATAATTTCAATCTTTTGGTATCGGTTGAGACCTGTTTTGTGTCCCAGAACATGGTCTATTCTTGAGAATGTTCCATGGGCATTAGAATAGAATGAGTATTCTTTGGTTCTGGGGTGTAGTGTTCTATATATATCTATGAGGTCCAACTCGTCGAGTATGGCATTCAAAGCCTTTGATTCTTTGGTTAGTTTTTGCCAGGGTGTTCTGTCTATTTCTGATAGTGGAGTGTTGAGGTCCCCTACTATTAATGTATTTTCATTTATATGTCTCTTTATTCTGGATAAGAGTTGGCTTGTGTATCTTGCTGCTCCCCTGTTGGGGGCATATATATTTATAATTGTCATATCCACTTGTTGAATACTTCCCTTAAGAATAATATAGTGCCCTTCTGCATCTCTAACTATAGTCTGTAGTTTAAAATCCAATTTATCTGATATGAGAATTGCTACCCCAGCTTTCTTTTGAGGACCATTTGCGTGAAAGATGGTACTCCATCCCCATACTCTCAGTCTGAATGCATCTTTGGGTTCGAAATGAGTCTCTTGTAGACAGCAAATGGATGGGTCATTTCTTTTTATCCAATCTGCAACCCTGTGGCGTTTTATGGGATGGTTCAAACCATTTACATTAAGACTGATTACTGAAAGATATGATTTTAATGTTGCCATGTTGCCAGTAAAGTCTTTTTTTTGTATTGGCTGTGACTTTCTGTTCTGTATCACTCTTGGGGCCTTTTTACTTTTATAGAACCCCCCGTAATATCTCCTGTAGGGCTGGTTTCGTAGTTACAAAATTGGTTAGTGACTGGCGATTCTGAAATGTCTTTATTTCTCCATCAATTCTGAATGACAGCCTTGCTGGATAAAGGATCCTTGGCTGCATGTTTTTCTCTGAAAGAGCTTTAAATATGCTCCCCCAACCCTTTCTCTCATTCCAGGTCTGTGTAGACAGGTCTGACGTAATTCTGATGCTTTTGCCTTGGTACGTGAGAAATTTCTTTGCCCTGGCCGCTTTCAATACTGTATCCTTGCATCTAATATTTGCAAAATGCACTATGACGTGACGTGGCATAGGTTTGTCGTGGTTGAGCTTGGGAGGGGTCCTCTCTGCCTCTTGGACACGAATGTTTGTTTCCCTTGCTAGATTAGGGAAGTTTTCAGCTACAATTTGTTCAAATATCTCTTCTAGACCTCTGTTTTTCTCCACCCCCTCGGGGATGCCGATGATTCTGACATTGGATCGTTTCATTGAGTCAGTAATCTCCCGTAACCTACATTCGTGGGCGTGGATTTTTTTAAGACCATCTTCTATTTTCATTTTTTCCTCTATTAACCCATCCTCCAATTCACTAACCCTTTCTTCTGCTTCTGCGACCCTGGCTGTCAGAGCCTCTAGTTTTGCCTGCATTTGGCTCATAGAATTTTTAATTTCTGTCAGATTCGCTCTCATTTCTGTCCTTAGGGATTCTATATTCTCAGTAACCTTTTCGTTTATACTTTTTTCAATTCTACTCATCATTTTGACCATCGTTACTCTGAATTCCATTTCTGATAATTTGGTTACATCCATATCCATTATTTCTGTGGCAGAGGCCACAGTCTCACTGTCTTTTCTTTGCTGGGGGGGGCTTCTCCTTCTTGTCATTCTGATGAAGAGAGGTTGCGGGGTTTCCAGAGCCCAAATTATTGACTGGGTCCCAAGCCGTGCCCCTTGTTTTATAGGGATCTTAGGGATGTGGGCTTCTTCTTTAAAGATTTTATTTATTTATTTATGTGGCAGCCAACCAGCGAGAGAGGGAACAGAAGCAGGGGAGTGGGAGAGGAAGAAGCAGGCTCCCAGCGGAGGAGCCCAATGAGGGACTCCTTTCCGGAACGCCGGGATCACGCCCTAAGCCAAAGGCAGGCGCTCAATGACTGCGCCACCCAGGCGCCCGGGTTGTGGGCTTCTTGATTTTTCAGCCTGCCTTCTGTTTTCTGGGGGAGGGGCCTGCCGCGCCGATACTCAGGCAGCCCTGTTTGGGTAGAGTCTCGGCGTCCCCTGCGAGGGGGGATGGGGTTGGGCACTCCCTGAGCCGGTATTTCCAGGCTTTTGTTCTCTGGTGGCTTTCCCTGGCGGTTTGCTTTGCCTCTTCTGAGAGTCAGAGCAGCAGCGGCCGAATCTCAGCCTCTGTCACGGAACAGAAGGATTGCGGCCCGTTCTCTACTAATGTTCTGGCCACTTTAACTCTGTTTCTGTTGGTGCTGCTCAACCCTGCAGCGTCCTGGGATGTGTGCCCCACACCCGGCGTCCCAGCCCTCACTTCCAGGGCCGGCGCGTCTCTGTCCTTTGTGTTTCTAATGCCGCCAGCCGCCCCGAGCGCTACCGGATCTCCCGGTCTCAGTCTGGATCCAGTGAGCGCACCGGGATTCCGGGGTTACGCGAGATGCCTGGTGGCGTGTGCACCCGGCTCACGGTCTCAGTCTGCTGTTTTGCGGGTGCCGACCAGGTCTCAGTCTGCTGATTTGCGGGTGCCGACCACGAGCCACGCCCGCTCTCCCGTGCAAGTGGCTACCGCTTCCCGGCACCCGAACGCGGCGGCTCCCTCCCCCTTCCGTTTATCTTCCGATATCTGTGCACAGTTTCATGGCTCCCCGCTTCGTACCTCAATACTCAGCGCTGGAGATGTTCATTTGTAGAGATCCAGATGCGTCTTCCTGCGTCTCAGGCTGGTTCCGTGGTTGTTTAGGCTGGTCTGGTACCTATCCAGCTCTACTCGGAGGACCGGCTGAAAACGGTGTCTCCTACTCCTCCGCCATCTTAACTCCTCCTTAAAATGTTCAAATTCTTGACTAGTAGTTCCACTTCTTAGAATTTATAGTATTAAAAAGTTGAGATATTCATGAACATCTATTTCCAGATGTTCACTACAGCAAAGTATAGTAACAAAAAAGCTATAAACAATTTAAATATTCAACAATATAAGAATTATATAAATTGTAGTATGTCAAATAATTTCAAAGTTATACTAAAATCATATTCCTAAAAAATCATCTTTGCCTCAGTAGTGAAATGGCTTCTTCATACTTTTATAGTCTCCTTACTCATTGCTCAAAATTCATTGAACTCACTTGTAGCTGGTAGTCCAAATACATGTAATCATTCATTCCTTTGTGCATTTCACAAGGATTTATTGCTGATTTTCTATGCTATTGTGTTATTACTGTGTACAAAGGCATTGTTCTATGACACCAGAGGTACTGCAGTTATAAAAACTTGCAGCTTGCATTTTAGAGGTTAAGACAGGTAAACAAATAATTTCAAGTAGTAATATAGAAAATAAATCATGACTAATAGGCTAGATGGAGTTTGGGGGTGTGTGATCAAGTGTCAAGCTATTGACAGGTTGATAGAGATGAAGACTTAGGAGTGACCATTGAATTTGACAACATGGAAGTCATTTGAGATTTGATGAGATTATTTAGGAGAAAGGTTTGGAAGAAATCTGGACTAGAGAGAATAGGAACTGTGGAAGTGCAGGCAGTAAGGAGAAACAAATATTTGGACAACTTTTGATTAAAAATAATAATAAATAAATCATAGTGGCTAGAGGGGCATTTGGAAAAAGGGGATTTATTTATTTATTTATTTATTTATTTATTTATTTATTTATTTATTTTAATGAGTATAATTAGCATGTTTCTGTCCTACTGGAGTCATTCAAAAGAGAGAGAAAAATTGATGACTCGAAAGAGGGAGATAATCAAGCTTGGCATGTTACCATCTACAATAGCAAGGTCAGAGTTCATTATTTCTGTAAAAGAGGGATCTTTTAAATTTTTCTCATTTTATATTGCAAGCATTCTAAGCAGAGAAACAGAGGCCCAGAGCTTTAATGCTCTGTCTTACCGATCAAGAATTCCCTGTGAGGTAAAGAGCCTCAGCAGCATCAACACCCTTAACTGTCTGGCTCTTACTTTAAAAAAATAACCACATCTACCCCTATTCTTACGTTCCATCATCTTATTTCAGCGGAGTGTTTTTCCTCCTACCCAATGGCAATCCCATTGTTTTGTGGATCTATTCGCAAGGGCTGTTTTTTTCATCCAAAGTAGCACTGATAAGGACACACTGAAGACATATTTCATAACAGAAGAATGGATGAATCTAAGCAAATTTCTTACAATGTATTGTATTTGCTAGAGATAGTAAAATAATGATATCAAAACATAAAGAAAGCATCTGTGTGCACATATACCATTTAAAAAAGTAAAATCTGTGCAAATAATGTATGTTATTAGTTTTGAAATGTTATATTTAATTCTTCAGACAGATTAGCTTTAGAAAACAATGTTAGAAACTGGATGGCTGGGGCACCTGGGTGGCTCAGTCATTAAGCATCTGCCTTCGGCTCAGGGCGTGACCCTGGCGTTCTGGGATCGAGCCCCACATCAGGCTTCTCCACTGGAAGCCTGCTTCTTCCTCTCCCACTCCCCCTGCTTGTGTTCCCTCTCTTGCTGGCTGTCTCTATATCTGTCAAATGAATAAATAAAATCTTAAAAAAAAAAAAAAGGAAAAAAGAAAACTGAATGGCTCAGTCGGTTAAGTGTCTGACTGGGTTTCAGCTCAGGTTATGATTTGAGGGTCTTGGGATTGTCTTCCTCTCCCTCTCCCCCTTCTCTCTCTCTGTCTCTCCAAAAAATAAGTAAATAAATCTAAAAAAAAAAAAGAAAAAAGAAAGAAAGCAATGCTAGATTATAGGAAAATCTTAACAGTTTTCTTCATATGGTACAAATTATAATTAAAAAGGAATCTAATTTGAGAGAGATACTTAGTGAAGTAAATGCTGTTTTCTTCATTATTTGATTCTGATTTTACCCTAAACAGTATTCTATTTCCGTTACAGATTCTGTGTTAATAAAGACTGGAAATAAATATTATCTTGCTGGTCACTTAATTTTATGGAATCTTCCTAGCAGGGAAACACTTTCCTCAATAGGGCTTAAAACCATGCCATTGAACACTCTGAGAGCTCCATGAATACTTTATAATAATTCAAGATGCCACATGTCCAGATCCACAGACATTGATACCTTTTGGCATGCATATCAAAAAGTGGCAATATTGGAAACTTTGGATACTGAATTGAGTCTGGGGATTGTTTGTTTTAAAGAAGAATTGGAGTATCTTGGCATGAAGTGCATAGAACAGCCTAATGAGCATGTGAATAAGGAATTAGAAAATCTGGGTTGTAGATCTAGTTTTGCTTCATTTATTAAGTCTTAAATTTATATATTTGTATCTTCCTGAACATACTAAGAGATTATAAAAGATGCAATAAAATGCTAAAGTAAAACCCAAAGATGCATTTTCAAGCTAAAAATATTCTCCAATATACTAGTGTTAAAATGTTTATGCCATTGTGTAACCTATTAACCTTTGCATATTCAATTCTAAAATCTATAAATGCCATGGACTTGTGAGGATCAAATAAAATAATAAATATGTAACCTCTTTGAAAACTCTAAAGCATTATCCAAATGTAAGGTATTATGCTTATGGTTATATTTTTATTTCAAGTTTTTTTTTAAATTCTAGTTAGTTAACATATATGGTAAAATTGGCTTTAGATGTAGAATTTAATGATTCATCATTTACATGTAATATCCAGTGCTCATCACAACAAGTGTCCTCCTTAATACCCATCACTCATTTAGCTCATCCACTGCCCACCTCCATCCATCAACCCTCAGTTTGTTCTCTGTAGTTAAGAGTCTCTCATGAAGGGGAACCCTCTTACACTGTTGGCGGGAATGCATACTGGTGCAGCCACTCAGGAAAATAAACAGTATGAAGGTTCCTCAAAAAGTTAAAAATAGAACTACCATATGCCCAACAATTGCACTACTAGGTATTTATCCAAAGGATACGAAACTAGTGATTTGAAGGAAACATACACCCCAATGTTTATAGCAGCAATGTCTACAATAGCCAAAATATGGAAAGAGCCCAGCTGTCCATTGACAGATGAATGGATAAATAAGAGATAGAGAGATAGATATAGATAGATATAGATGTGAGATATACATATTTATATGTATATGTGTGTCATGTGATATTACTCGGCCATCAAAAAGAATGAAATCTTGACATTTGCAGTGACATGGATGGAAGTAGAGGGTTTTATGCTAAGCGAAATAAGTCAGAGAAAGACAAGTAGCATATGATTTCACTCATGTGGAATTTAAGAAACAAAACATGAACATAGGGGAAGGGAAGGAAAAATAAAATAAGGTAAAAATAGAGAGGAAGGCAAACCATAACAGACTCTTAACTATAGGGAACAAATTGAGGGTTGCTGGAGGGGAGGTGGGTAAAGAGATGGGGTAACTGGGTGATGGGCATTAAGAAGGGCACTTGATGTTATGCACTGGGTGTTATATGCAACTGATGGATCACTAAATTCTGCCCCTGGAACTAATAATACACTATATGTTAGCTAAATTGAATTTAAATAAATTTTTTTAAAAAGAGTCTCTTATGGTTTGTTTCCTTTTTTTTCCCCCTTCCCCTATGGTCATCTGTTTTATTTCTTAAATTCCACGTGAGTGAAATAAAAAAATTACTAGAACTGATACAGGAATTTAGCAAACTCCAAAGATATAAAGTCAATGTACAGAAATCTGTTGCATTTCTTTTTTTTTTAAGATTTTGTTTATTTATTTGACAAGAGAGTGCGTGAGTTGACCTACACTATATGGTCAACTAATCTTTGAGAAAGCAGGAAAGAATATCCAGTGGAAAAAAGAGTCACTTCAAAAATGGCGTTGGGAAAACTGGACAGCAACATGTGTAAGAATGAAACTGTGTCAGTTTCTTACACCATACACAAAAAATAAACTCAAAATGGATAAAAGACCTAAATGTGAGACAGGATACAATCAAAATCCTAGAGGAACACACAGGCAGCAGCTTCTTTGACCTTGGCTGTAGCAACTTCTTAGTAGGCACATGGCCAGAGACTAGGGAAACAAAAGCAAAAGTGAACTATTGGAACTTTATCAAGATAAAAGACTTCTGCACAGCAAAGGAAACAATCAGTAGAATTAAAAGTCAACCTACAGAATAGGAGAAGATGCTTGCAAATGACATATCCGATAAAGGGTTAATACCCAAAATCTATAAAGAATTTATCAAACTCAACACCCAAAAAAGAAATAATCCAGTTAAATGGGCAGAGGACATGAATGGACATTTTTCCAAAGAAGACATACAAATGGCTAACAGACACATGAGAAGATGCTCAGCATCACTCATCATTGGGGAAAGACGAATCAAAACCACAGTGAGATATCACCTCACACCTGTCAGAATAACTAAAATTAGCAAACCAGGAAACAACAGATGTTGGTGAGGATACGTATCCGTAACTCTTACACTGTTAGTGGGAATGCAAACTGGTGTAGCCACTCTGGAAAATAGTATGGAGGTTCCTCAAAAAGTTAAACATAAAACTACCCTACAACCCAGCAGTTGTATTACTAGATATTTACCCAAAGGATACAAAAGTACTGATTCAAAGGGGCATATGCACCCTGATGCTTAATAGTAGCATTATTAATGTTAGGCAAACTATGGAAAGAGCTGAAATGTTCATCAGCTGATGAGTGGATAAGGAAGAGGTGATATATGTACACAATGGAATATTACTCAGCCATCAAAAGGAATGAAGTCTTGCCATTTGCAGAGACGTGTAGGGAGCTAGAGCATATTATATTAAGTGAAATAAGTAAGAGTCAGACAAATACCATATGCTCATAGTTCTAACTATATTGGTATCATTTTTTATAGTGGCTTAGGGTGAGGGGAACATTTTCATGACAAGCACTAAGCTGACTTTTGTAATGATGGGGATTTGTCTCAGTGATATTTAAGGAGTATCTCTAGTGTGGTGAATAGAGGTGATGTAGAGAAGTTGCAGTCATTTGTCCTTCATCATCATCTGACATTAGGCTAGAAAATCTGGGTTAAGTGCAAAGTAAGCTGGCCTTTAGAAGGTCCATCTATAAGTCTGTGGTCTAAATCAGTGGTATTTCTTAGTACTGTCATAAAGACAACAGGTTTTAGAAACAACCACAAAGAAGATTCTGAAGATATATATATATATAGATTAGATATAGATATAGATATATAGATAGATATAGATAGATATAGATATATAACGAAACAAAAGCGGTTGTTTGAATTAGTACTGTTCACTCTTTTAGGCAAATTTTCTGAAATCTTACCTTATGCTAGAAATAAAATTAAACTTAAAACTGATATGTGTCATCCTGATACCATGTACCACATTTTACCACCAAAGATGAAATGCCTTAATCAGTCCTTCAATGAGTACAATATCGGCCCCAGGGGAATTGTCCTTATCTCCTAGGAATGAATGTTTCCATAAACTGCTTTTAAGAGAGTCCTCTTGAGAGGGCTATTTGAAGTGAGAGATGTGGTGGCATTTGAAGAGCATAAAAGAGAATATAGTGCCTCAATATATAGAACCTTGATTTTATATCAATTTGAGATAGGATTTTTGTTTCTGGGAAGGAGCAACATATTAAGAATTATCTATCATTAATAGTTTAAGTGGCTCACTAGAGCATTCCTAATGGAAGACTACTAGAAATGAGGTTTCTATACTGGGTAGGTTGAAAATCAAAATCCAGAACATACCTGGGAAGGAAAGAGCTCAGAAGATGGAGAGAGGAAAAAAAGCCTTAGCTTTAGGAACAGTGAAGATAAACATTATTGAGTGGGTGATGTATTGTGAGGAAGAAAAACATAAGATAGAATAACTTCTGAAAGAACTTCTGTAAGACTGCCCTTGTAAAGGGACATACAAGGAAAGCTGCATTCTTTGCTTTAGCTATCACTGAGGTAAATCTGATTTATAAAATTATTGCCCCCCAAGCTTTGTCTCTAATAAGCTATATCCCTGATATTTGGCATTTGCCAAATGTATATGATGCCATTCAACCAGTGCCAGCTTGGGTAATCAAACAGATATGAAGGCATTGGTGAAAAATACTTATTGTTTTATTGCCCGGTTCTTACCTTTCCTTACAACAGTCTCACCACTTGAGTCTATAGAAATTTCAGCCCTCAATTCTTCTGATCCTGGAAGAAATGCTTTGTGATAATGCCATAAAATGAGCATTTGACACAGGGAAATCTGCAAATCAACTTTTCACATTAGTTAGTATTACAACAATTTACTACAGGGGTGCCATTTCCAGGGCAAACCATACATAACTATTATTCAATAGCAAAACACAAGAGAAATAAATGCTGAGTCTAGAAAATAGGAGTGCATTTTGTGAATTCTGTGGAGGAAGGCTCCATAGAAAAGAGAATCTAAAAACAGTTTTTCTCTGTAGGAGAGTCACTAGCTACAAGGTACTGCACATCCCAGACACGTACATACTGATAGAATATGGTGTGAAAATCAGCAGTTATGCTGGGGCCCTATATGCTGCTTCAGCAATCCAAACTGCTATATTCTCCCTTTATCCCTGATTTGAAGCAGTAGGTCTTCTCTGAGCATCATTTTTTTCTTTTCATTTGTCTCTTTTAAAATTTCATTTTGCTTCCAGTAAATTCTGTGGGGACAGTAACTGGCAGAAAGCAAAAAGACACAGTGAGAAAAGAAGCTGTGTGCTGGTTTAATTGTGTGCCTCAAAGTCATATTCCAATATTATCATCAGTTCAGTCACAGTCCATCCTGCATTTCAGATGAAATCTAAGAGGATAAACAATTTAAAATAAGTTTTGTGTGCTGTTTGTGGAGAGCAGAGAGATCATTGCATCCATCAAATCCCTGTTTACATCAGTAGAGACTGCCATCATCTTAAGCTAGCAAAAACTGTTCTTGCTCTGTTGCTATTAGTATTCTCAGCTACTTCACGGTCCAAGGCCACAGCAGGAAATCACTTAGACGTCCATCACCCATACTGGTTCTTACAGAATATAATCCCTAACTCACTTTAGCACAAAGAAGTGTCTTTCATTCTGAAGTGCAGGAACTGGTAAAGGGAACACATACAGTTATTGACAGTGTGGCTGATAAACTCTTGATAATTTGGTAAAGGGCTCATGGTGTTATCATTGTTCAATTACAGTTTTTTAAAAGATACGGGTGTTTTGACTGCTTTAAATTCTTGGGTACAGGGAGATTGTTACTGAAGAGTGTGTCAGAAATGGCAAAAGGCCAGAAGTAAATATTCAACATACGTGGGCACAAATGGATTAGAATGCAGAATTCATGGGATGCAAATATGATTATTCTCTCAACTGTTTGTAAAAGGAATAGAGTTCCTTCAAATCACATAGTACGGTTCTAATTTTTACCTGCATGTTGTTATATATGGGTGCACTTTCATTGCTATCACATCTCTGTAGGGATACAAACACAAATTAAAATAAAAACTGGCCCTAGACTAAACAATTTGAGAAACATGCAAATTGCTATTTTAAGAATCATTGACTTTGGGGCTCTTGGGTGGCTCAGTTGGTTAAGCGTCTGACTCTTGATTTTGGCTCAGGTCATGAACTCGGGGTTGTGAGATTGAGCCCCACTCTGCTTGGTGTGGAGTCTACTTAAGATGCTCTCTCTGCCTCTCCCCCTTCTCTCCCTTTCTCTCTTTCTCTCTCAAGTAAATAAATATTTTTTAAAAAAGAATCATTGACTTCATTCTTTAATAATTTTTATTATCGGGTGGGGAGTTAAGATGGCGGAGGAGTAGGGGACCCCTTTTTCAGCCAGTCCCCTGAGTTGAGTTGGATAGGTAACAGACCATCCTGAACATCCACGGAATCAGCATGAGATGCAGGATTTACATCTGGATCTCTACAAATGAACATCTCCAGTGCTGAGTATTGAGGTACGAAGCGGGGAGCCATGAAACTGCGCACAGATATCGGAAGATAAACGGAAGGGGGAGGGAGCTGCTGCGTTCGGGCGCCGGGAAGCAGTAGCCACCTGCATGGGGGAGTGGGCGGACTCACGGACCAGCACCCACGAGAGAGCAGACTGAGACCTTGAGCCAGGGAACACACGCGACCAGACTGAAATGGAACTCCAGTGTGCTCACTGGAACCAGAATGAGACAGGGAGCTCCAGAGCACGCGGGGCGGCTGGCAGCTGGCAGTGTTAGAAACACAAAGGACAGAGACACGCCGGCCCTGGAAGTGAGGGCTGCGATGCCGGGTGTGGGGCACACATCCTGGAACGCTGCAGGGTTGAGCAGCACCAACAGAAACAGAGTTAAAGTGGCCAGAACATCAGTGGAGAACGGTCCGTGATCCCTCTGTTCTGAGACGGAGACTGAGATTTGGCTACTGCTGCTCTGACTCTCAGAAGAGGCAGAGCAAACCGCCAGGGAAAGCCACCAGAGAACAAAAGCCTGGAAATACCACTTCACAGTGTGCCCACCCTCATCCCCCCTCGCAGGGGACACAGATACTCTACCCAAACACGGTTGCCTGAGTATCGGCGCGGCAGGCCCCTCCCTCAGAAGGCAGGCTGAAAAATCAAGAAGCCCACATCCCTAAGATCCCTATAAAAAAGGGGCGCACAGCCTGGGTCCCGGTCAATAATTTGGGCTATGGACAACCCTGCAAACTCTTCTCATCAGAATGACGAGAAGGAGAAATCCTCCCCAGCAAAGAAAAGACAATGAGTCTGTGGCCTCTGCCACAGAACTAATGGATATGGATATAACCAAATTATCAGAAATGGAATTCAGAGTAACAATGGTCAAGATGACGTGTCGACTTGAAAAAAGTATTAACGAAAATGTTAATGAAAATATAGAATCTCTAAGGGCAGAAATGAGAGCGAATCTGGCAGAAATTAAAAATTCTATGACCCAAATGCAGTCAAAACTAGAGGCTCTGATGGCCAGGGTCACTGAGGCAGAAGAACGTATCAGCGAATTGGAGGATGGGTTAGTAGAAGAGAAAGCTAAAATAGAATCTGGACTCAAAAAAATCCATTCGCATGAATGTAGGTCACGGGAGATTACTGACTCAATGAAACATTCCAATGTCAGAATCATCGGCATCCCCGAGGAGGTAGAGAAAAACAGAGGGCTGGAAGAGATATTAGAACAAATTGTAGCTGAAAACTTCCCTAACTCAGCAAAGGAAACAAACATCCGTGTCCAAGAGGCAGAGAGGACCCCTCCCAAGCTCATCCACGACAAACCTACACCACGACATGTCATAGTGCATTTCACAAATATTAGATCGAAGGATACAGTATTGAAAGCGGCCAGGGCAAAGAAATTTCTCACATACCAAGGCAAAGGTATCAGAATTACTTCAGACCTGTCTACACAGACCTGGAATGAAAGGGTTGGGGAGGCATTTTTAAAGCTCTTTCAGAGAAAAACATGCAGACAAGGATCCTTTATCCAGCAAGGCTGTCATTCGGAATGGATGGAAAAATAAAGACCTTCCAGAATCGCCAGTCATTGACCAATTTCGTAACCACGAAACCAGCCCTACAGGAGATATTAAGGGGGGTTCTATAAAAGTAAAAAGGCCCCAAGAGTGATAATGCCCAGAAAGTCACAATCAATAGAAACAAAGACTTTACTGGCAACATGGCATCATTAAAATCATATCTCTCAATAATCAGTCTCAATGTAAATGGCCTAAATGCTCCCATAAAATGTCACAGGATTGCAGATTGGATAGAAAGACATGACCCATCCATTTGCTGTCTACAAGAGACTCATTTTGACCGAAAGATACACTCAGACTGAAAGTAAAGGGATGGAATACCATCTTTCACGCTAATGGACCTCAAAAGAAAGCTGGGGTAGCAATTCTCATATCAGACCGATTGGATTTTAAACTAAAGACTATAGTTAGAGACACAGAAGGGCACTATATTATTCTGAAAGGATGTATCCAACAAGTGGATATGACAATTATAAATATATATGCCCCCAACAGGGGAGCAGCAAAATACACAAGCCAACTCTTAACCAGAATAAAGAGACATATAGATAAAAATATGTTAATAGTAGGCGACCTCAACACTCCACTATCAGAAATAGACAGAGCACCCATGCAGAAAACTGACAAAGAAACAAGGGCTTTGAATGCCATACTCGACGAGTTAGACCTCGTAGATATATATAAAACACTACACCCCAGAACCAAAGAAGACTCATTCTATTCTAATGCCCATGGAACATTCTCAAGAATAGACCATGCTCTGGGTCACAAAACAGGTCTCAACCGATACCAAAAGACTGAAATTATTCCCTGCATATTCTCAGACCACAACGCTTTGAAATTGGAACTCAACCACAAGGAAAAATTTGGAAGAAACTCAAACACTTGGAGACTAAGAACCATCCTGCTCAGGAATGATTCAATAAACCAGGAAATCAAAAATCAATTTAAACTATCTCTGGAGACTAACGAGAATGAAAACACAACGGTCCAAAACCTATGGGATACTGCGAAGGCAGTCCTAAGCGGGAAATACATAGCCATCCAAGCCTCCCTCAAAAGAATAGAAAAATCTAAAATGCAGTTTTTATATTCTCACCACAAGAAGCTGGAACAGCAACAGAGGGACAGGCCTAATCCACGCACGAGGAAGCAGGTGACCAAGATTAGAGCAGAAATCAATGAATTAGAAACCAGGAGTACAGTAGAGCAGATCAACAGAACTAGAAGCTGGTTCTTTGAGAGAATTAATAAAATTGACAGACCACTGGCAAGACTTATGCAAAAGAATACAGAAAGGACCCAAATTAATAAAATTATGAATGAAAAAGGAGAGGTCACAACCAATACCAATGAAATTGGAAGGATTATTAGAAACTTTTATCACCAACTTTATGCCAATAAATTAAGCAATCTGGAAGAGATGGAGGCCTTCCTGGAAACTTATAAACTACCAAGACTGAAACAGGAACAAATTGATTTTTTAAACAGGCCAATTATGAAGAGATTCAAACAGCGATAAACAACCTTCCAAAAACCAGAACTTCAGGCCCGGATGGTTTTCCTGGGGAATTCTACCAAACATTCAAAGAAGAAATAATACCTATTCTCCTAAAACTATTTCAAAAAATAGAAACAGAAGGAAAGCTACCAAACTCATTCTATGAGGCCAATATTACCTTGATGCCCAAACCAGGCAAAGACCCCATCAAAAAGGAGAATTACAGAGTGATTTCCCTAATGAATATGGATGCCGAAATCCTCAACAAGATCCTGGCTAATAGAATCCAACAGTACATTAAAAGGATTATCCATCATGACCAAGAGGGATTCATCCCTGGGATGCAAGTGTGGTTCAACATTCGCAAATCAATCAGTGTCTTAGATGCAAGGGTGGTTCAACATTCGCAATCAATCAGTGTATAGATAAATCCAGAAGGAAAAATTCAAAAATCATATGATCCTCTCAATAGATGCAAAAGAAGCATTTGATAAAATACAGCATCCTTTTCTGATTAAAACCCTTCAGAGCATAGGGATAGAGGGTACATTCCTCAATCTCATAAAAACCATCTATGAAAAGCCTACAGCAAATATTCTCAATGGGGAAAAGCTAAAAGCCTTTCCCTTAAGATCAGGAACACAACAAGGATGCCCACTCTCACTGCTATTATTCAACATAGTACTAGAAATCCTTGCAACAGCAATCAGACAACAAAAAGGGATAAAAGGTATCCAAATTGGCAAAGAAGAAGTCAAACTGTCTCTCTTTGCAGATGACAGGATTCTCTATATGACAAACCCAAAAGACTCCACCCCCAAACTACTAGAAGTTATAGAGCAATTCAGTAATGTGGCGGGATACAAAATCAATGCTCAGAAATCAGTTGCATTTCTATACACAAATAATGAGACTGAAAGAGAAATTAGGGAATCCATCCCATTTACAATAGCACCAAAAATCATACATTACCTTGGAATTAACCAGAGACATAAGGGATCTATATTCTAGAAACTATAAATCACTCTTGAAAGACATTGAAGAAGACACAGAAAGATGGAAAATATTCCATGCTCATGGATCGGAAGAATTAACATACTTAAAATGTCATACTACCCAGAGCAATCTACACTTTCAATACTATTCTGATCAAAACACCAATGACATTTTTCAAAGAACTGCAACAAACAGCCCTTAAATTTGTGTGGAACCAGAAAAGGCCCCCATTCACCAAGGAACTGTTGAAAAGGAAAAAATAAAGCTGGGGGCATCACAATGCCAGATTTCGAGCTGTACTACAAAGCTGTGATCACAAAGACAGCATGGTACTGGCACCAAAACAGACACATAGACCAATGGAACAGAATAGAGAATCCAGAAATGGACCCTCGGTTCTTTAGGCAACTAATCTTTGACAAAGCAGGAAAAAACATCTGGTGGAAAGACAGTCTCTTCAATAAATGGTGCTGGGAAAATTGGACAGCTACATGCAAAAGAATGAAACTTGACAACTCTCTCACACCATACACAAAGATAAACTTCAAATGGATGAAAGACCTGAATGTGAGACAGGAATCCATCAAAATCGTAGAGGAGAGCATAGGCAGCAACCTATATGACATCGGCCAAAGCAACCTTTTTCATGACACATCTCCAAAGGCAAGAGAAACAAAGATAAAATGAAATTGTGGGACTTCATCAAGATAAAAAGCTTTTGCACAGCCAAGGAAACAGTCAAAAAAACTGAGCGGCAGCCCACGGAATGGGAGAATATATTTGCAAAAGATACTACAGATAAAAGACTGGTATCCAAGATCTACAAAGAACTTCTCAAACTCAATACGTGAGAAACAAATAAGCAAATCATAAAATGGGCAGAAGATATGAACAGACACTTTTCCAATGAAGACATACAAATGGCTAACAGACATGTGAAAAAATGTTCAAAATCATTACCCATCAGGGAAATTCAAATCAAACCACACTAAGATACCACCTTACGCCAGTTAGAATGCCAAAAATTGACAAGGCAAGAAATAAGAATTGCTGGGGAGGATGTGGAGAAAGGGGATCCCTCCTACGTTGTTGGTGGGAATGCAAGTTAGTTCAGCCACTCTGGAAAACAGTGTGGAGGTCCCTTAAAAAGTTAAAAATTGAGCTACCCTATGACCCAGCCATTGCACTACTGGGTATTTACCCCAAAGATACAGATGTAGTGAAGAGAAGGGCCATATGCACCCCAATGTTCATAGCAGCATTGTCCACAATAGCTAAATCGTGGAAGGAACCGAGATGCCCTTCAACAGATGTGAAGTTGTGGTCCATATATACAATGGAATATTACTCAGCTATCAGAAAGAACGATTTTTCAACATTTGCTGCAACATGGGCGGCACTGGAGGAGATAATACTAAGTGAAATCAAGCAGAGAAAGACAATTATCATATGATTTCTCTCATCTATGGAACATAACTAAGAAGATCGGTAGGGGAAGAAAGGGATAAAGGGGGGTAATCAGAAGGGGAATGAAGCATGAGAGACTATGGACTCTGAGAAACAAACTGAGGGCTTCAGAGGGGAGGGGGTTGAGGGAATGGGATAAGCTGGTGATGGGTAGTAAGGAGGGCACGTATTGCATGGTGCACTGGGTGTTATACGCAACTAATGAATCATCGAACTTTACATCAGAAACCAGGGATGTACTGTATGGTGACTAACATAATATAATAAAAGACATAAAAAAATAATTTTTATTATCTACTACAGGATAGATGTTATCATTCAAATTTTATGAATTTATTGCTTAGTTTTATATAACAGCTATTTCATGGTAATAATAAAAATAGTGCCTGTGTGATGTGATGAGCACTGGGTGTTATACGCAACTGATGAATTATTGAACACTACATCTGAAACTAATGATGTACTATATGTTTGCTAATTGAATTTCAATAAAAAACATTAAAATTAAAAAATAGTGCCTCATGTTAATAAAAAGTTGAAGATACAAATTACATTCACTCAATCATTTTTATTTTACTGAAGTAGTAATAAAAAGGAATTCAAATTTCTGGTATAAAAATACTATATTTTGAAAGGTTTATTTAAAGTGTTAATAACTCACCTTGAAGTAGACTGTTAATGAATCACATACTTTTAGAATGGTTAGTCTGAGGCTGATTGAATTTCTTCAGATGGCCTTTCTCATCCACCCCAATAGTGAAAGATAAATCCATTTTCTGTATATACTAGAGTTAAGACAAATAATTAAATTTACTGTATTTTTGCAACTAGAATTTGAGGTGTTGATTGTTAATTTGTCCCTTTTGACATCATAATTACCTTAAATATATGCTGCAATATAGGTTGATATATATTCACCCTCTACTCTTTGTCTTTATCAACATTAAGGACAATAAGAGTTATTTTCAAAACCCTGAACAGAATTGATATAAAATGCTTGGTCGATATTTCTTAAATGAATTTACTTTGAACGAATTGTTTTATTACTAATCTCATTATGGCAATTGGTTTAGAATTGACCATATGTGATCATATCTTGGAGAGAAATTATATACATTTTCAACATGGTAAGGACAAATGAGAGTCTTCAATGGAACATGAAATAGAAAAATTCAGCTATTAAGATAATTTTTACATCACCATCTGAAGTATTTGTTTAATACCTCAACTGTTAGCATATGTGTTACTCCAGGCATCTTTTTCTTCCCTCCCAGTTTCTGAGTGGAGATGGAATCTATTTTGATTAAGTAGTTTCCTTTTTAAGGAAACTTTTCTCTGTGTCTGGGCTTTATGACCCTAAATATAAATTTTGATGGCTTTCTGTATGACAGAGCATGTTGTATATTAAAATATGATCCGACTCATCTTCTATAAACTAGATAAATATTGTTCCATTGACATAAGTCACCAGAATATTTTTTTAGAGAACATCAAAGTTATTTATTTATTTATTTTTTTAATAATAATAGTTTTTATTATGTTAGTCACCATACAGTACATCCCTGGTTTTTGATGTAAAGTTCGATGATTCATTAGTTGCGTATAACACCCAGTGCACCATGCAATACGTGCCCTCCTTACTACCCATCACCAGCCTATCCCATTCCCTCAACCCCCTCCCCTCTGAAGCCCTCAGTTTGTTTCTCAGAGTCCATAGTCTCTCATGCTTTATTCCCTCTTCTGATTAGCCCCCCTTCTTCATCCCTTTCTTCTCCTACCAATATTCCTAGTTCTTATGTTCCATAGATGAGAGAATATTTTTGAATAATATGATACTCTAAAGAATATGGGCAGGTGATCAGGTAAGAATAGGATATCTTTGGCAGACAGACACAAAAAATACAAGAAAAATATTGTTCAAACTTGTTGTTATAATGTTATAATACAGGATAGGTTAAATAATCCATGTCCATCAGAAAGTAGAACCAACGGAGTCAATTTAATTTATTGTTTTTCTTATGGTGCATAAACATTTGAGGATATACAAATCATGTCAAAATATTTAGTTTCTGAGGAAGCATTGAGGCTTTCTTGGCATTTGATCATATCACTGAAAGTACTCTAAGAGTAGAAGTTACTTTTATTAGAAGTCCCTGAGATTGCTGTGCTGATCCCAGGAAAATAATTTAGCATTCCATAAACTTTTTAAAAAGTCATAAAGTGCATATGGAAAAGAAAAGCAACGCTTATGGGGGCTCCTGTGTGGCTCAGTCATTGGGCATCTGCCTTTGGCTCAGGGCGTGATCCCATAGTCCTGAGATCCCTGGAATTCCCTGCTCCACTGGGAAGCCTGCTTCTTCCTCTCCCACTCCCCCTGCTTGTGTTCCCTCTCTTGCTGGCTGTCTCTCTTTCTCTCTCTCTGTCAAATAAATGAATAAAATCTTAAAAAAAAAAGTTTAAGCAGCTCATTATTTGTGATGAGATTAATGATATAAAATGGAATTACTATTCTGTACTTGCTCTCTTGGAGTTATATCCCTACAGAAGAAAGGCAGTACTTGTCTATTCTTGGAGCATATTACTTTTCTTAGAATAGTCTTTAGAAAGCCAACAGAAAATATTTCTTAATCACTGAACTTTCTATCTATGTGTACAATTACCAAAAGGAACAAAACTTCATTTCTCAAACCATCATGTATTTTAAGTTGAAATAAATCTGCCACCCAAGAATTATGTGTGACAGTAGCATTTATATGGAAGGATAATAGGGAAATAGAATACATGTGTCAGAAAGAGCTAGGGCATCTCGATATGAGTCAGAATGGAACCTGGATATCGGAGTGATAGACCAAGGAAGAGGTGGCAGAGGTGTTATATGAGTCAGAACAAAGTGAATGGGTGCCTTTGACTCTAAGTATGACAAAAATATTAGGAGAAGTAGATGGTAAAGCATAGTGAAAAAGTCAGGAGGATAATGGACTAGGGTGTTCCTATTAAGAGTAAATTCCAAGTCCTATTCTAAGTCACATTCACCTACTTGCACAGAATTTCTTATCTGTGGGCATGGGCTGACCTAGTAAATAGGATACTCTTTCTCCTCATCCATTCTATTCTAATGTGAAAATAGTATCTTTGTCAAAGTGTCTATGTTCTAAAGCGATAGGTAGTATATAAATTTTTAAACAGATAATAAATATTAATCTGTGTGATGCATTTTATATAACTATCATCTGGGCATTTCAAACATTTTGCAAACAGTTCTTACAAAGCCACTTTAATTAATATTGGTGGCAGGGATGATCAGACTAAACATTTATTGAGGAGCATCAGTGTGAAGCATTTCATAGACATTGATTTGATCTAATAAAGCAGACAAGGCAATAAACATGTGAAATAGGTGACTTACCCAGTAGAGACTTATCTGATACTCTCTCTGTTTTATATTGTTGTGGGTTATGGACCCTTCCAAAGGACCTCAGAATTAAAAAGGAGAAACTGAAATGATTAAATTAAAGTGAATGTTAAAAATAGATTTTAAAGAGGAAATGGATGTACCTGACAGTTTAGGAGGAGGCTTTAAAAAGTCAAAGGAATTGCGTGGAATCAGACCTGAGGGAAACATTAAAAAATGATCAAGATCTTTCTAGAAAGCACTAATAATTCCAGAAGAATGGACAGTTTCTTCCTTTCTCTCTTCTTCTCTCCTGCTCCAAGTTCTTCAAATTTTCAGATTCCCAATGAAGCATGTTGTCTTAGGCTTCAACCCCAAATATCCCTTGAGATAAATATATATACATATTTCTCATCTTAAATGGTAGATTTTCTCCCTCTACAAATATTCAGCTAAAATTCTATCCCATTGACTCTCATTGAATCTTCAGTGGGCAGGAGAGTATGTGATCACCATTCTCTGTAAAAGAGTTATGCCAAGACATGGAAGTCAAAATGAAGACTGTCCTTAGCAGTTGTTGCTCTCCTCTGAAATATTGTGTAGTTTTTAGATTGGGATTATTATTTTCAAAACAATTATTCATGTTTTAAAATTCATATGCACTTTTGCCTACTTTCCCATAAACTGAATTATAAAACTTTGGCAAGAATTTAGGATAGGCAGTCTCAAACTCACCAAAAATCTGCTTTAGAATTTCTGATGAAAGTTAGTTGTTTGAAACACATAAAGAAAACATTTTTGCCAAGGAAATTCTATTATGCATATTGATGTCCTCTAAGAATTATATACAAGAAGTTTCGTTTCTAATGCCACTAAAATAGAGTAAAACTACCATTTAAAGCTTAAACACAATTTAAACATTGGTCTCTATGAAAAATTATTCCCAATTCTTTTCAGCTTGAGATGCCAGCATTAGGAATGGTATTTCCCTTTCTCTCCAATATTTCTCTTCTTGAGATACCCTAGAGAATGGAAGAGTGTCCTTGAACCTCCTGAAATGTAGAGAATGTGATCCACTTCCAGAAATTTTGGAGAAGGAAAAGGGATTTTTGATAGTCCACATGGAAATTTCAATCTCTTACTGGAGTGGCTGTTTACAAAGCATATTTATAAAATGTGCATTTGTAGCCTGGAGATGGATTATCTATATTAAATGTAAGAATCTGATATGCACCTGGAATAGTGGGAAGTTGATCTACATATTCATATGCTTTTTATTTAGGAAGATTTAAGTATTTTTATTTCTTGTCCCCACATTGGTCTTTTTGTTGTTGTTGTTGTTGTTGTTGTTTAAAATTTAATTCTACTATAGTTAACATGCAGTGTGATATTAGTTTTAGGTGTGCAATGTAATGATTCAATAATTCTATGTATTACTGAGTGCTTATCATGACAAGTGTACTTTTAATCCCCTTAACTTATTTCACCTACCCCCCTCCACCTCCTCTCTCATAACCATCAGTTTGTTCTCTATAATTAAGAGGCTTTTTGGTTGGTTGGTTGGTCTTTTTTCTTTGTTTCATTTCTTAAATTCCATATATGAGTGAAAACATATAGAGTTTATCTTTCTGACTTATTTCATTTAGCATTATACTCTCTAGATCCATCCATGTTGTTGCAAATGGCAAGATTTCATTCTTTTTTATGGCAGAATGTTCCATTGTATATATATATATACCACTTCTTTATCCATTTATCTATCAATGGACAGTTCGGCTGCTTCCATAATTTTGCTATTGTAAATAATGCTACAGTAAAAATAGGGATACATATCTCTTTTTGATTTAGTGTTTTCTTATTCTTTGGGTAAATACCTGGTAGTAGAATTACTGGATTATATGGTAATTCTATTTTTTAATTTTCTGAGGAACCTCCGTACTGTTTTCCATAGTGGCTTTACCAGTTTGCATTCCCACCAACAGTGCAAAAGGGTTCCTTTTTTCTCCATATCCTCCCCAACATCTGTTGTTTCTTGTGTTTTTGATTTTAGCTATTCTGACAGGTAGGAGGTGGTATCTCACTGTGGTTTTGATTTGCATTTCCCTGGTGATGAATGAAGAGCATCTTTTCATGTGTCTGTTGGCCATCTGTATGTCTTCTTTGGAGAAGTATCTGTTCATGTCTTCTGCCCATTTTTAAATTGGATTATTTGCTTGTGTGTGTGTGTTGAGTTGTATAAGTTCTCTATATATTTTGGATACTAACCCTTTATCAGCTATGTCATTTGAAGTATTTTTATTTCTTATATTGCTCAGATATGGTAAATTTGGGTACTATATCAATTAACAGTGATTTAGTGAGCTCCTTTTAAATAGGAATCATTGGGTAAATTGGAGAATTAAAGAAACCAAGAAATACTTAAACCTAATTCCTGTCCTAATGGCAAACACTATATGTAAGATTAATGATAAATGATATTTAATTTTTAATGTCAAACAAGATATTAAGTGATATAAACTAGAAATCTTCCAAGTAAGAAAGGATTACTTTTAATTGAGATGACCAGAGTAAGATTCATGGAGAAGGTGAAAGTGTAATTGTTTAAGAAAACATAAAGTGCTATATTTATATATTTTGAATCTAGTTTCAATTTTAAAATGTTAATCAAGAAAAATGAGAAAAAATTATTAAAAAGTAGATGAAGAGAAATCCAAAAGGAATAGAAACGGTTTTTCTTGTTTTCTTTTTTTTTCCTGTTCTGTTGTTCTATGAGTAAAACTTAAGAGAGAAGTATTCTTGGATAATTAAAAATATTCAGAGAAGAATTCTCCAAACTTTACCACAATAATTTAACATTCTGAATATAAAAATATACTGAGTAGATAGAATATGTTGGTGGTGGTTGTTGTTTTGCTGTATCAATTAATGGGATTTTTCAAATAAATTAAAATAGTTATTTAGTTCGTTTCTCTGAAAGTATGTGTGATTGAGCTGGAAACAAAGAATCAAGTTATCCTTCTGATTTATTAGTTATGAAGTAGGCCTTTTTTAGAGAATGTACCTGAAAAACAGAACTGGAAAAACTTAGAATTTCAGGGAAGAAAGTAAATAAACACACACAAAACATGTCATAAGATATGTTATTTAATAACATTTATTATATATTTAATTAAGTTATAAGCTGCTCCATTCAAGTCAAAAGCTACTTTGTTCCAGAAAGGATTAAAAATGACTTACAAACGTGTCTCTAGTATTTACCTGCCTATAATTTTACAATGAAGTTGCATTCCTGTTACTGTCTACATGACAAACACAAGCTCCTTTCTTTTTGTTTTTCTTTTTAAGGATCCAGAAAGGTTTTTTTTTTTTTTAATTGATATTGTTATTGAGATAATTGCAGAGTCACATGTAGTTGTAGGATATCATGCAGAAAGATTCTTGTACACTTTGCTCAGTTTTCCCCAGTGGTAGCAATTTGCAAAACTATAGTATCACAACTAGAATATTGACATTGATTCATTCCACCCATCTTACTCAAAATTTCCCACTTTTATTTTTGCCCTCTGAGTGTGTGTGTGTAAGTTCTATGCAATTTTATACAATTTTGCCACTCCATGTAAGTTGTGTATCAAGATAGTGGGTAGTTTCAATACTTTAACACCCTTTTGTAACCACATCCATCTTCCTGCCGTTCCTTGACTAATCTGTCCTACATTTTTAATATCTGTGATTTCAAAAATATTTTATGAATGAAATTGTACTCTATGTAAACTTTTGAGAATGGCATTTTTCACTCAGCATAATTCTTTGGAGGTTTACCCAACTTGTTGCATATTATCAAGTTTGTTTCTCTATCTTGTTAACTGTATGGATGTACTGTAGTTTAACCATTATCATATTGAAAGACATATGGGTTGATTCCATTTGGGGGATATTACAAGTAAAGCCTTTTGTATACAGGTTTCTGTGTGAATATAAATTCCTTGTGAAATAATTTTCTCAAGGGTACAGTTACTGAGTCCTATGATAGTTGCATGTGTAGTTTTATAAGAAACTGGAAACTATGTCAGATTGACAGTACAATTTTACATTCCCACCAGCAGTGTATGAGTGATCCAATTTCTCTGCATCCTTGCCAGCATTTTGGTGTTGCCAATATTTTTAAATTTAGCCATCTGGTAAGTGTATAGTGGTCTTTCTTTCTTCCTTTCTTTCTTTCTTTCTTTCTATTTTAATTTTAGAAAGTCATTTTACTAAATTCCTCTCTTCAAAAATGTTTCTGTGATACTCTGATTATTATCTGTAGTCACAAGCTGAGTTCTGAATATAGTGAAATGTCTCTATTCTTCCTGTGAACTTACATACATGTTATCACTTACTGGGAATTTTGGTACCTCTCATTATGTTTATAGTTTTGTTACATTTCTGTTTCTTTCAGGAGCTCTCTCATATTTTACTACAGTGATAGCTAAGACAAGGCCTTAAAATGCAATAAGATTTTACAAACCATTTGGAGAAATTAAAATAGATTGCTAATATACTGTAATATAATTTCTATTAGATATAACTGTTTTGAGAGCAACATTGCTAACTTTGGATGGTTTTGTGATGAATTTCTTTCTCCCCAAAATGCCATTTTGGTTTTATTTTATTATTTTATTTTATTTTATTTTTATTTTTTAAGAGAGAGAGAGCATGCACAGAATGGGAGAGGGTGGAGTAGAGGGAGAGGGAAAGAAAGAATCTTAAGCAAGCTCCATGCCCAATGAGGAGTCCTACTCAGGGCTCAGTCTCAGGACCCTGAAATCCTGACCTGAGCTGAAATCAAGAATGGGACATTCAACCAACTGAGCCACACAGGCACCCCCAAAATGCCATTTTGAACAGACCAGCTTCTTTCAATGTGGTACTGCTTATCCAGCATGTCCACTCTACTTGGAGTTCCACTTTTTGCCCACAGATGACTGTTTGGAGTCTGCTCATAATTTCTGTATGAGCAAAACTATCTCAGAGGTACACACACACAAACTTTCCAAGTCCAAGCAGTATTTTCCTGGGGGGGGGGGGTGTTGAAGGGGGCACAAATTAAACCCATAGTTAAGAAAACAAAACGACTTTCCTAGAGAAGCAACAATGGTTATAAAATTCTGCAAAACTCATATACATGTATATTAATAAACAGAGCACTTAGGTTTACATCCTAAGCCATTTATTTAAAGTAGCTTCAGAGTTTTACCTAATGATTGGATTTCTATTAGGATCCATCGAGTTTCAATATTGCAAGTGCTAGTTTAAAACTAAGCTAAAAACAAATTGAAAGTTTCCCTATTTGTGCTACTGCAAAGTATACATTACAAATTCCCTCCAATCATACTTAGACCTAGAGATTCAAAGAGTATTTTTAAGACTGCTTCTTTTTCTCCTAATCTTGATTTAGCTCATCTTAGCATTGGTTAATTCACAGACTTAGTCTCTCCACATACATATAGGGTAACCCTAGGAGTCAAACTTGAGTAGGTTTTATAGCTTTTGTTACCATTAAAGAGATAACATAGATTCTAATCTGAGGAAGCACTCTGATTGGATGGACACTTGAACCACACTGCTGGCCAGGGTGATAAAGCTCCCTGAATATTCAGGCCAGGGTCCAAGATCCATTACCAAGACCCTGAAATCAGGGCTTTAGGCATACGTTATCCACACGGGTACAAAATTGTCAAATCAAGGAACGGCATGTCTCCATAGAATTGGATTCAGGGCAAGTTAAATATCCTGTGCAATTCCATGTACTGTGCAATTTCATGATTTTCCAAAACAAAAGAATGAAGAGGCTCAGTGATTAATTAAAGTCTTTATCTCTGCAAAATGGAAATGCTCTCACTTTAAAATTAAAGTCTTCAATCCCCACACTCCACCTGTTCCACTGAGGATTCAAAGCTTTTATCATTGATATGTGTGGAGAGTTCATGCTCAGAATAGTTTTTCCCTCTCATTTCAATGGCCCCGCAGAAGAAAGATATTTTTCAAGCACGTAGTGTAAGGAGGAGAGTATAGTATTGAGGTGAAATTAATGGAAGAATCCACACAGTCTACCATGGCTTATCTTGGGAGACTTTTACTTTCCCCTATCTGTGTTATCATTCCAGATAATGTTTTAGGAAATGGGAAACATTCTTTTTTCAAAGAAAGAACTTAATGGAAGGCATTTCATGCTTGCAAATTATTGGAAAGTCTGGAAAACAAAAGAAAAGTGACTGCCAGTGGATTAGTAATGTCAAATATATACTAATACCTTAGTTTTAATCCAGAGGAGAAGACACTACTTCTGCTTCTTCATCTGTCACTCATAAAGCTGATGGCTAGTGATTAGGATGCAAAGTGCATCTGCTTCAACTGCCTCAAGATTCTCTTGAGGTTGGAGTCTAGACTTTGGAACATTGTGGGCTGCCCCTAATAGTTACATCTCTGTGACCTTCCTGGCTGGCAGTAACTGCAGCAGGAAGATGATCTGTGGCTTAGCTCATCTGCAACAACTTGAACAAGTGCCTCTCATTGCAGAATGTAATTTCAATCTGTAACTCTAGTTTTGAGGAAGTCTGAGCCTGTAATATGTTGCTTTCTAGATATTACATACTGAAAGGTTGGTAGGAATGGATCCCTAGTGCCAATCAAACATACAGTGTATTTCTGTACATGCATTACGTATGTATATACATAATATACATACACATATACAGTAAATTTCTAAAACTTTTGGAAAAATCATGGGAACAAATGAAATTAATGTAAATATATTCTTCTATTTTTGTGTAAGATTTCAGGACATATAATAGGTTTTATCCTTATGAAATAAAATTTTCAGTCAAGACTATTTGCTATACACTATGTAGGAAATAGTAATTTTAAAAACTCCCCTCTATTCAGTATTGTTGCTTCTGTGAGTATACTTAAAGAAGAAAATGGCATAATGATGCTGGGCATCAATTTATGGCACTATAATTGAGACTGGACTAAAATCACAGCAATTTTTGAATCAGTACTTTAAAAAAAATGGTAGGCTTTCCTTGTAGAATCAATGTATATATTCTGTTCCTCAAGTATTTCTTTCCTTTGGGCTCACACAAGAAGGCATATAAATTACTTTTGAGTTTTTAATTTTTATTCTCTAGTTCAAATACATTCTCTTGATGGGCTTCATCAAGATTTTTCCTTCTTTTTCTACCTTCCTTCCTTCCTTCTTTCCTTCCTTCCTCCACCTTAAGTTTTATTGTTGTTGTTGTTATTGTTCTTCTTCTTATTATTATTATTTCTTTTTAAGAGACTTCAGCAGATCAGAAAATGAGACTATTTTGAAATTGATGGGCTGGCCAGTACTTTTCCTTTATACAAGGAGTCATTCTTGACAGAATATGTACTATTTATACCTGCTTTTGCAGTCTATCCATAAGATTAAGTTTAGGAAGAATAAGAAAAATATTGTTATTTGGTTGGAGAATCAAAGGTTTCAATAATATACAGCAATCAATGTCTTCACTGGCATGCCGGGGTTAAAACTATTTAAAAGGTTTCAACCTAGTTATTCAAGCTGTCTTATCCCCTGTCTAATTCAGTATGACAGTTGAAAGAAACTGTTTTGAAGCTCAGTTATTTGACATTGATATTTATCTTTTATATATTTATTCTCTCAGAAAACTGTATTGGAGAATATTTAAACCAATATGCATAGGATTTTAGATCTAAAATTTCTTATCCATAGTATTTCAGTTGGAATATTCAAGGGGTAATTGCTGGTAACACACAGTTTTCTGGGAGAGTGAATTAAATGCAAGCATAGAAAAGAGAACATAGTGAAAATTCCAGGAAAACATATCAGTATATTAATTAGAATGTGAATTGGTTATTTAAAGGCATTAAATGAACACACTTTAGTCAAACTTATGCAGCAAAAAAGTTTCCAATGAAAACACTAATGGTTTTAATAAAATACATAAAATTTTAAATGCTTTCAATATGTCATAGTAATCATCAGTCTTTTAATAATGATAGCTTTTTTTGTCACCTCAAGTAGAAATACTCTGTGTGATAAGAGATACTGTAAAGGGAATGTCTTGAAACCAGTTTTAACTATTTTTTCTGAGATTAATGCCTTTCAAAGTGATAATACCTTTGATTTACGTGATATCTTTCTAACATGTCAAATGATTTAAAGCTATTAATTCATTTATTTACTCATATGTGGAATATGTTGCAGTCAAGAACATGAGATTACTTCCCCTTGGAAAAAGGAAAAATTTAGGCTCTACTTCATAGTATCCAGCTGTTAGGGTTTGGGTGAGAGATAAGGATGCTGACTAAAAAGTTAATAAAATGAAAAGCAGCTTTTCATACAGGGGATATGAAATTCCCTGGAACCCTTCACTTCCCAAGCTGTTTAATTGTGAGAAAAATTCTCCTGTTTGCAGTGTATTAAATAATTTTTAACCTGAGAAAAATATTTCTAAGCTATAGAAAAGAGCCATTTACACCAGTTTTTTTGTATGTTTGGGTTTTTTGTGGGTTTTTTTGTGGGGTTTTTTTTGTTGTTGTTGTTGTTTTTTGCTTTGCTTTTGTTTTTGTTTTTACATTTTACTTTAAGTCTAGTTTCTCATTCTATCAGACGACTGAGCCACCCAGGTGCCCCCAAAATTATGACTTTTATATTTTCCCAATGAAATGAAAGTCAGATTATAAACTTAGGAATTTTTCTATATTTATTCATAAGTCCAAGGTTTTCCTAGATATTTACCCATTGTACTTAAGCTTCATATTTCATCGCTTTAGGGTAATGAAACTTAAAATCTTAGATAATTCAGGTTCTGTAGCATAATAATTAGTAGTGCCCTTTCACTCTCAGAAATGCTTCATTTTAGGTAATAGATGATATGGCCTCTGCATGTATCAGAATTTTACAAGGTATCAGCTGCCCGTCCCTCCACCTTTATTTTACAAATAAAGAAAATGAGATTCTGATTGGTTTTGTGACTTTACTATGATGCCATAGCTAATTAATGGTAAAAGTACACAGCTTCATAGGACAGGCAAAGTGACACAAACCATCCATGAGTGACAGTTCACCATAGATCTGTGATCTTAGAAATTAACCTAATTATTTAAGCCTAAATCCTGATTATGTGAATTCTGATATCCTCCTTAAAGGGTGCTATGGAAATTAAAAGAGATAGTATTCTTGAAAGGCCTAGAACAATGGATTTAAAATGTTATCAGTGTTAATCCCTCTGTCAGAAGTAAAAGTGGTCTTACCCATTAGCATTTATAGAATAAGAGAACTCTCACAGGTACTTAAACATGGATTAAATTGGGGAGGAATTTTTGGAGTGTCAGTGAAAAGACTATTTGGATTAATCAGAAGATAATTAAAAAAATAGTATAGACAAGTTCATTTTCAAACGAAGAAAGAAAGCTAATGTGAACCTGAAGGACTAACATGATTAGCCTTCAAAGCATAATAAGCCCAGTACACCTAGGAGAAGGGTAAAGACTTACCCTGTCTATATTGCAACTTCTTCTAGCTTCAAGTTCAAGGTAGTAACTAAGACATATTTTATTATAGTAAACTTTGTCAAACATCTCAGAAATGGAAAAAAAAAGAGGATTAAAGTAAGTTTTGTGGATATGGAAACAAATGTTAGGTTAAGCTGTCCAACCATTTGATATTCTTTAGAATGTATGTGTCTAAGGCAATAGCTTTATGTAACATATTGGATACCTTTAATGAAACATAAATCTGTATAGGACCTTTTATTTGAGGAACCATCTGAGTTTTCTTCAGGATGACAGTCTAGCACAATGTGGAGCAAACATGCTCAGCAACTTTGTACAAGCAGATCTTTTGCACAGACATACTGTAAAGTTTATTTATTTATAAATATTGAGTATCCCATGTGATTTTCATAAATTTAAAAAATTAACATTTTTTAAAAATTTCATTACTAAGTTATTTTAAATAGTTTGCTTATTGTGAGGGTGTTTGGATATTTATCCCATAGATCCTTAACCCAGGAACTTTTCCAAGTGTGTTTATATAATTCTTCCTGAGAACTTAACATGGCACTAAATATTTCCTTATGGCATATCATAATGGAAAACAATGACATGTAACATTGAATAAGTTAGGGATATATTTCAGATAGCATTTCTGATAGTCAAATGTAATTTTTTTTTAAGTGCAGTTGTGGCTGAAAATATGATTAAAACATGTATTTGGATGATTTTTAGAAGAGTACCTTAACAGCTTTTGGAAACTTAAGTAAGAGACTTAAACTGGTTTTTAACTGGTAACCTCTAGTATTCTGAGGCAAATTGTAATGAATAATAATGATAACCATGTTAATAATAACTATATTATTTGTCATACTATAAGTTGCTTTTTTAATTATAAAACTGACTCTGACAATTTCATTCTATTTTATACCTCTTAAGTATTTATTGATTTCATACAACTGACTGTATCCCATTTCTCTGTATCTGTTTTAACAAGTACATAAATCAGAAATATGCCCTAACAAAGGCTTGACTCATGGAATATGTGAAAAAGACCACTGTGTTGCACTTGTATATACACTTCTCGCAAATTATTGCAGATTTCTTTTTCTAAATATTCTGCTTATATAGTTTCCTTATTCAGTATCTGTCATGTTTATTGAATATGATGTCTTGAAATTGTATTAGAATAAGCTTTTGGAGGGTAAGAAAGAGATGGAAGTGTTTCTTTTTAACTTCATTTTTGTTACATCATGTGAGGAAATCACTTGGCTCTTGAAGGAGGAAAGTTGTGATAGTGGTCAAAGGAAACATCTACTATTTCTATGCTACTTCTAATTTCAAAAATACCTGACAAAATTCAGGTGTGTCTAAATAACTAGGCAATTTATCTGACCTTTATGATTTTAGCCCTGCAAGGCTGTTTCTGTTATGGGTTGAGTTGTGTTCCTCCAAAAGATGTTGAAGTTCTAATCCCCAGTTCCCAACCCTGAGTTTCTATGAATGTAACCTTATTTGGAAATAAGGCCTTTGCAGATGATCAAGTTCAAAATAGTGAAGAAGTGCTCATATTTTATTAGTATACTGTATTTCTTCTGTACACATTTGAAGTGCAATACCCACCAAGGGAATTTTGCAGAATCAAGTAATAGGTTCTAAGACTTTTGTAAACCATATTTGATACCAGACTACTAAGAAGGATCTAGGATGGAAAATATAGTTTACCAGCATGGAAGCATCAGTCAGTCCTCTTCTTCATGTTTCAGTGGCCTATACTGCTTACTTGCAAGAAGAGGAAATGTGTATCAGATGAGTGCTGGATTGATGTAAGGTAAAAGTCTCATGTTCCCCAGGAGCCAATATCTTTTGTTACAATTTCGTAGACATAGCTTCTATAGTCCTCTCAAGAGATATGCCTATAATCATCATACTCAGGGAAGTCTGAAGCTATGGCTTCTTATCCAGTATTTTTAGATCTGAGTCCAGATGAAATTTGCCAACACAGGTGATTTTTAATCATAATCTTTGTTGCTTAGAAACATAGAGGACATACCACCTTATTAAGTTGCCAGGGGAAGAGAGTTAGAAAATTAACCTAAGGTCAAATACTCATGAAGAAGGATAAAAGGTTTTGTTAATCTATTACCTACAATACATAGTAACACAATATTAGTGGAATTAAGCTACTCTCCAGTAGTATTTTGCACTTGGAGGATGTTGAATACATCAAAGCATTGAGTATTTCACTGTACTCAGCTCAGTTCTTCAGGTTCTAGTATACTTATAGAAAGTGTGAAAACACAGATGCCTTGTAATTTATGCAGAAACCATGATCCACATTAAGTAACTACTTCTTTTGTTGAGATAACCGTTCTCTTTGGTGTTACTCTTCTCAGTCATTACTCCTGTATTGCTAGGACTCTTTGCTGTGGCATACCCTCTAGTCCTTTTATTCCACTATACCCCCTCAAATATTCTTGCTAACTTAATCATAACTCTTTTGTGCTATGATCAGCTTTATCAGGAATTTTTTCCTCTAGGAAATTTACAAAAATAATAACTGTTCTGCTCATAGTCTTGGGGCGTATATTGCTTAATTAATTAGTTGTTTCCAGATTTTAGAAACATATATGAATTTTACCAGGAATCTTAAGTCATCAGCTTCAGGGAATTATTATCATAGGATATTCAGGCAACATATCCAGTATTTAATGGATATTATTTTGGACATGTGTTCATTTCCAGAGCCCTAATATCATTTAATCATGTTCTACTGTCTTCATGTGTGAAGTTGACTCTATTAAATGTTTTATTTTTCTTTTGATTTGTCATCGTGTTATGATGTTAAATAATTTTCTATTTTTTTGTCCTTATATTTGTGAATAATATATGTTTACTTTTTGTGTTTGAAGCTGACTTGAATGTTTTCTCTTTTTTCTTATTGTAATTGAACTTCTTTACCACTGCTCCAGAATCAGAATTTCAAACAAAATGTGACCACATAAACACACATACACACTTACAAAGACCCTTATCAAAAAGCAAAAACACATTTAACTTTGATCTTGATCTTGTGCAAATACGGTTTCCTTAGATCTATACCTTCTAAGAAAAATTTTGTAAATCTTGTTCTTTGGATTTTGAAGAGCACCTGAAAACACACATACATCTGCAAAGAGTGCAACACATTGGATAATTGAAAAGACTTAGAAGACACCATAGAGCATATTAATGCAAGGCTTTTAATAAGGACAAAAATACTATAAAGCAGAAGAAAGAGAGTTCGGACAAGACTTAGGGGCCCCAAAACTTCCAGAAGCATCTCCCTTAAGTCCTTGCTATGAACACAAGGATTTGTTTTGTTTCTAGATTGAATTGCCAAAATTTGTAAAATAATATTGATTTGGGGAGAGCAACTTGAACGTTTCCAGTGGTGTCTTCATAACCCTCTGTTTACATAGTTAAGTCAGGCTAACTGGTTACTCCAGGTGTAAGCTATCAGTAAACCAACTGGGTCTAAGTGCCACAAGGGAGTTTCAGATATGCAATACAACAGGGTAAATTATTAATTAGCCCAATGCCTTTATCTTTGCCAAGAGACAGTGCCAGATTCCCAGGCATTCCCAGAGATAATCACAGAGCTGTGTGAATCCAGTTGAAAATAACTTTATCCTAAATGATAACTATATGTTCATTATTATAGGGTCTTTTTTATAAAAAATAATAAAAAATATCAAAAACTCAAATTTGTATTTTTAGAAATGTTAATATGCTTGTATAATCAGATAGCTTTGGCTATATGAAAAATTATCCCAAGGATTTAATGGTTTAAAATAACAATTATTATTAAGCTCCTGATTCTGCTATTTAACAATTTGGGCTGGGCTCAGCGAGGCTGTTCTTCTAGTCTAGGAAATGTTTATTCATGTGCTTACAGTCAGCTCCTGGGTTTATTGGGTTCTTGTTGCTTTGGAGTGGTTCATTTCTGCTTTACTGGCCTCTCGTGACATGTTTATAGAGTGCCTTGGTAGGGTTCCTAGAGTGAAAATCTGCAAGGTTTTTTGAAGTCTTGTCTTAGAGCTGGTACAGTGTTCTTCATGGCACGTTTTATTGGCCAAAACAAATATCATACGTTATACTTTCCAGAAACAGATACCATGATGGTATTTGGGGTGTAAGTTATTTATTATGAACTAACATCTATAAAGACAAAAGAGAGGAAATAGGATTAGGCCGAAGAAGAAGTTCATCTGCATACAGGTTGAACAGTTTCAGCCAATATGGTAAGCTTGAGTAAGGCTTGTCTGTCAGAGTGTCCTGCATTGGGCCACAGAGACTGGACTCTCATTCTCCTGTCTTTCCCAGGCACTGAAATCAGGAAAAAGAATGACTTTAAGTGACAGTGGCTTTCTCTAACTGAGGCAATATCACCACTGTAGGCTCTCTAATGACTATACCTCATAGCTAGACAGTAAGTCTTCCTTTGTAGGGAAATCTGGGCAGAGCATTTCTGAATCTATTGGAGCAAGTCAGAAGGCCACCCAGATTCAAGGAGAGAAAAAAAAGATTTGGCATCTTAATGCAGGAGCAGGTGATGTCACCTGTGACCATGTTTGCACTTTCATAATATTCAAGGATACCTTGAGCATAATTTGTACTTAATACAAATTTATTGAATGAACTGTTAAAAAGCAAATAAGGACAAAGAAGGTTATCAAGTGGGTACATTCTGTGGTAAGTAGGTATAGTAAGGACATCTACTTTCTTGTTTCTAGACGAAATCATATGATCTCTGCTCTTAGGGATGACTATTGTCAACTGTACATTCAGCATCATAAATAAAATTTTGGGGTTGCTAAGTGGTTTCACTTTATAATTAATGGCCTTATCCTTTTCCCATTATAGGCGGGCTAGGCACTTTGATGCAATTTCACTGTCTAAAATAATATTTGATTTTCAGTCATCTATTAAAATTTGATGTAGCCTGGTCTGCCAAAAAGAAAAACTTGGACAAGAGTCCAAGAGGAATGGGATGTAACCTAAGATATTCACTTAAATTTTGTTATAATTCTGGGCAGAACATTTCTCATCTGTGGCCTCATCAATTGTAAAATAGAGACTCCTAACTACTTTGCCCTCTTTATCTTCCACCCTTTTTTGTAGCACAGACTTTGTGACTTATCTTTTCAAAATATTTTTTTCTTTTGGAACTTATTCCATCTAGCAAATACTTCCTGTTAAGTCCTTAGTTAAAGACTTTATTTATCTACTTTTATTTTATTCCCCATTGATTTTTCACTGGAGTATCTTTCATGAGTCTGCATCTTGGTATCAGCTTCCTTCTCATTTTGCAGAGGTGAACTATCAGATGGCAACTGGTCCATGTATCAGTCTACTTGCTGTATGTTCTCCAAGTCAGCAGAATTAATTGTAGACGAGTAAAGGAAAGCCTGATGTTCTTTTTGAAACAATGGCAGCAATAAAACACTTGAAGGATCTGTTCTTCACAGTAGGTAATTCTTGGTAAGTTGTGGCTTATGGAGAACAGCCCTGACTATGCAGCCTTCAGGGAGATGTTCCCTATTCCTAGTGATGAGTCTCAGCTGTCAACGTGTCAGTCAATCACTTGTCACAAAATCCCCAAACTTCGCACTCTGAATCTAAGCACTATGCCACCAATATCAGTGACTCTGCCCTGGACGTGACAAATACTGATAAGAGAAAGAGATTTTATAGCCATCTAGACAAATTCATTGCTGTAATACCAACATCTAACGTAGAAATCATAGTATAAAATTTATGTGTGTGATAGCACTGTTGCCAACATGTTCTATAGGGAAAAATGTGTCTCACTGGATTGGAAAGAAAAACACAAAATTATGAGTAAACACCCCATCAATAAAGAATGTGCTAGCATAATTAAGAACTATTTGGATATGATATTATTTATAAATACTATTATACTGGAAAAGGTACCAAGCCAAAACTAACAGAGAAGTGTGAGATGAATAACAAAAACAACAAGAACTCAGACTGAATAAATTTGGGCCATTCTCTGAGTTGACTTTCTATTCATGATAATAAATGAAACCTATTGTTAATATTATAAATGAGACTTATATTTAATATGTCCAGCTAAGTCCAAATGTTTTTCTAAATAGATATTAAAAACCACCATCAGTCCTTGGCTGAATTTTCAGTAATTCATCTAAAGGGAAATGTTTCCATGCTATATATATTTTGTCCTAGAGTATTTTTTTTCCTTCTTTGCTTCAGAAGGCAAGAAAGGTTGTTAAAAATAGGTGGGGTTGGAATATACCATATTGACAGAAAATTCATTCAGGAAATTTTTCTTCAGAAAACAAACAGAATTGGAACAAGGTTTGAGAACAATGTGAAGAAATGAATAGAAATGCTTAATGGATTCTGATATCACTGGATGCAGAAGTCCCTACGTCATTGCCTTGTGTCCTTTGTATCAAAGTTCCCTGCCTGTCCTGCCATGTACCATTTCATCAATAAATAAAAAATCACTAAAGGAATTTTTTTTTTTTTTGATCCTTGAAGCTCAGGCCCCTCTCAGTCTTAGTATTAAGCAAATTTCCATATTAACTATGGGGAATATGAAAAGTTATAAAAACAATGACAAGAGATTATCACCTCATGGCTTTCTTCAATGAATACTAAATTCTAGTTGGATTTCTATAACATTGATTAGTTTAGAATGGCAAGGTACAGAAATATCACCTCATGGTTAAGTAGGGATCTCCCGATTCAGTTGAGGCACTCAATATGTTTGCTTTTGTCAAAAGCTTTATGTTATAGGACTTAAATTATTCTGTTATTAACATTTTAAAATTTAGCATTTAGGGGAAACTTCATATATAAGTGCTAGGTAACTCAAGCTACCAAATTTCAAAACTATTTTTGTCCCCAAGTGAGATAATTCTCTATTTTCCATAATCTCTTAAACACTTCACTTGGAAATAGAAGACATATTTCACCAAGTGCCTGTTTAAATTTAAAATTCCACAGCTACAGGATCAAGTAGGCAGTAACTTGGCAAGTGTATTTCTCTAGTCTTTAAGGTAAAGAAGCTAAAATGAAGCATTAAATAGTTAAGATCATTAATTGCATATATACAGAATCCTGCATTTTACGTGGGTTGTAAATCTTTCATTCAGTTAAGTCAGCTGAATTCAGATTTGCTTTTTATTTATGGTCTTTTCTTAGATTCTTGAAATGGATAAAGCAAAATCAAGAGAAGATATTCATCAACACACATTGTTGTGACTTACAAAGATCATGTTACTCCTTCTTATCAGAACTGAGCCACAGTTGACTACTCACTCCCCCTGACATTGAGTCACTGCCATATTCTCCACCCAGCTCCAAAATAAAGTAGCAGATTTTTAAGGGTGGAATAAGAAAGGCACAGGTGGTACCACCTACTGTAAATCCTTTAGTTCTTCTTAGCTCAGTAACAGCTGTTGGTCTTTTCACAGTTTGTTAAAAGCAAAACAAGGCATAGAATGTGGGCTATTGACATTGTGCAACAATACCATTTGTTTGCTCAGATCATGACAACCAATGGCAACTTGAGAAATGTTTCCTTTTCAGGCTTTTGGTAAAAAAAACCTTCAGACCTGACTGCCTACCTTGCTAACAGTGCCCTAGATCTATTGATTAATTCCGGACACATTACAAATTATATAACTACCATGTGTTTTAATCTCACTAATCTGAGAGTGTATATTATATAGTTTAAAGGAATTTTAAGAATTAATGAGCATCTGTTTCATCCTGTCTAGGCATATGCAGAAGAGAGGTGAAAAGAAAAGGGAACAAACTGTTTTGAGGCTTGTGGTAATGTTGCCTTAAATGCCCCCTTTCAGTGAGGATAGGACTTCCCTCTCTCATCTTTTACAAGCTAGGCTTGCACTCATAGAATGTTAGTGAGTACAGCAAGAAGTAAAGTTGTATACCTTTGATTAGAACTGGGCCACTGAAGAAGATTCTTAGATATAGGACTGACCAATTGTTAGAAGAAAAGGAGTCTTACTGGAGTAATTAAAGGGAGGTGACACATTTGGGCTTGATTCAGGCTATCTTCAAGATCCAGTATGGTTCACCTTGACGGATAAATTATGCGATAGGATTCTCTAGGTCACAGCATTAGTCAAGTAAAAAAGTGTGTTTCCATTTGGTTTATTTTGAAACAGGATCTAAGTAAGGCATAAATAGACAATAGAAAGCAATCAGAAAATACCTCCTAGGGAGCAAGGTTTACAAGATTAATATCAGCTTGCCCAGGACAATGAAGTCTGAGGATATCCTGATATCCTGAAAATTTATTCAGAATTAAATCAGCAACTACATAAGGCTGAGGCTGTGTATTAGTAATGATTAAGCCAAGAGTTGATAGGAGTTGGAAAAGACAAAGGTAAATTAAAGAGCAGTGACTCTGTAACACTAAGCATTTATAGGAATAAAGTTCAGCATATTACATAGAAGATAATTGCAAGTCTTCCTGTAGTTCTAGAATCAATTCCAGGAATTTGCATTTTAAAACCCCAAATAATTTCAATATAGAATATCCTTCCCCCAAAATTGCAATTTATAAGCAATTCTTATTGTCTACAAGGGAAATAAGTGAATGCCTAAACAAACATAATAAATGATAAAAAATGGTACATTGCAATAAGAGAGGTATGGGCATGAGGGACAGTGTTAGGCTTGTTTTGAATTCAATTTGACTAAGAGCATTCATCAGGATTAATGTAAAGTGGGAGAGAATATCAGAGAGATGTAAAGTGGTTAGCAGATGTATGCAGGTGGGTCATTTCATATTATACTCACTCTAAATACCTATTCCAGGGGAATAGCTCCTATTAAGGCATAGAGCAGGGGAGGGTGATATCTAAAAGATAACACCTGCAGGTGCCTGGGTGGTTCAGTGGGTTAAGCATCTGCCTTCAGCTCAGGTTATAATCTCAGTGTCCTGGGATGGAGCCCCAAGTTGGGCTCCCTGCTCAGCAGGGAGTCTGCTTCTCCCTCTGCCTGCTCCCCCTGCCCCCCCACCCCCCCGCCCGGCTGCTCGTGCTCTCTCTCTCTCAAATAAATAAAAATAAAAATCTTTTAAAAAATGTACTCCTAATTCTTTCATTTCTAACTCAAATGATTTTCTCTTTCTTTCTTTCTTTCTTTCTTTCTTTCTTTCTTTCTTTCTTTCTTTCTTTCTTTCTTTCTTTCTTCTTTCTTTCATTTTGTCTCTGTAATTATGTCAAACTTTATCCCATAAATACTTTTCAGTAACTTTCCAAGTTATGTTTATTTTGAACATTAAAAGAAAATAAATCCACAAGATTATAAATACTATGTCTGAGTTTCCTCTTTGAACACAACTTTCTTGGACTTTGTCCTTCCTAAAATATAGTGAAGGAAGTTAAATTACAAGGGAGTTAAGAGGAAACATAGTAGTTAGCCTGAAACTATGCTTTGATTTTTCTCACCAACTTGGGACTGCCTGGAGAAGACAATATAAATCATGAAAAATTATAGAAATAATGGAGAGGTGGTATCATTTAACCATACACAACCTATTCTTCAGTACATCCTTACATGATTCTACTTAGCCACAGAATTCTTCCCTTGAAGATCAAAATCAATAAGCTCTGTTTTATGCTCAGTTTTGACTTTAAAGCTCTCTTGATTGAGTGAAAGAACAAAACAATTTATAATACAATTACTTGTATTTGTAAATTTGTAAACTAAAGAATAGATTAATTGTAAATAGTTATGAGTAAAAAGAAAAAAATATACAGTAATTTTCATTTGCCATAAGTTTGTATTATGGAGGTGGAAAACATTTTCAAGAAATAATCTCAAGTATGTTGAGCAACAATAAATTAGAGAAACAAATGTGGAAGAAATGGATCCATGCTCATCTGACAAAATATTTTTATTCTATGAACTTTTTCTCCTTGTTTTTAAAACTGTACTATTTTTATAAGGATGTTGAGATGATTAAATAAGAAAAAATATAAAGCGCTATAGAATCTGTTATTAATATTACAGCATTGAAGTATAAAGATAAAATGTATTTTAGTATAATAATATTAAATTAGTATTATTCTTCCTTATGACTCTGCCTAGATATTCAGTATGGGACATTTAACTATAATTTAATATTTTTCTAAGTCCAAATGAGGTTAGAAAAATAGATTTTAAATCTGACATAAGGAGTCAGTTTTAGTGAGAATGGTTTTCAGTGAGAAATCAAGTAACATGTAATTGTTTTATGGTATGTTTTACAGAAACATAGATTCTGTTGCAACTATTTTGGTCTCTTAAGGGAGTGAAGGTACTATAGGAATCTTTTAATAAGTGAAACTACTAAGAAGCTGAGGTGTCAAACTCATAAAGATAGAACAGAGATTACATATAGGATGTTATACTGTTCTCATTTAAATTAATTCCATTACCATATAATGAGGAAGAACTATAAAATTATATACTAAAATATTTTCCTTTTATTGTCCTCACTTTTATTATATTTAAAGGTAAAAGGTCTTCACAGTTGAGATGTTCTTTATAGTCATATTTATGTCATTTTAATAATTCAGATATTTGGCATTTTGGGGGGTCCCCTTAACAGTTTAACATCTTAATTTCTTTATATGTGATTGAGCTAACCCTGATAAAGTCGATTTTTATTAAACCTAATACTTTTAGCCTAATATATATATTTATATGATATTGATGATATTAAGATCTTTTGTATATTTTGAGTACATTTACTTTGGCTTTGTATTTTGTGTTGCTTTTTTTTTTTTTTTTTTTTTTTTAGCCACTGCTTTTCTCCTGTTAAATCACATTGATTTCTTCTCTTTAGCTCTCCTGTTTGTAATATTTATATGTCAACATCTATGTAATATTTATATGTCAAATACGTAGAATCCTGCATGTTAAAGTGCCAAAAGGTCATTGGATTCCTGTTTAATTAAAACTATGAGTACATAAAGAGTATCTTGTTTCAAATCTACCCAAATTCATCGGGAAAAGAATCTGGGAAAAGATTCTTTGCTTTCTAAACCTTTGCTTTCTAAACCTAACCAAAACAAATCATTTAACAGCAGGTATGTCAGAAACTCAATGTGGAATACTTTTGTTTAATTTGCTTAATTGTATAATTGCATGGTACAGAACTTAAGATGGTGGTGAACCCAGAAAAGCTCCAAATTCTCCATTTGCATTACTATGTCAGTCATTTTACTTAACACTGTCAGTTTGCTCCTTGATCAATTTTCCTCTAGTTTAATACCATTCTTAACTAATATTCTGAATTGTAGCTATTTTGCAGACTTTTTTTTTTTTTTTTTTTTTTTTTTTTAATAAACTATAGCAGGCGCCTGGGTGGCTCAGTCAGTAAGTGTCTGCCTTCAGCTCACGTCATGATCCTGGGATCCTGGGATCCTGGGATGGAGCCCCAGGTTGGGCTCCCTGCTCAATGGGGAGTCTGTTTCTCCCTCTCTCTGTACCCCTCCTCCTGCTTGTGCTCAATCTCTCTCTCTCTCAAATAAACAAATAACATCTTAAAAATATAAATAAATAAACTATATATATATATATATATATATATATATAAAATCAGTTTATTACATACTTACTGAACTGGACCATCGTATTTCTTTTCCATATCCATTTCTTTCCCATTTTTTTTTCTGAAACTTGCTGATGACTAGCACTCTTTCTTTCAGTTTACAAATTTAACTATAAATATTTTTTGCTCTCTTTAATGAGACAGTAAACTGGCTTATTGATTGAGATTTTACCCAAGTGAATTTCTGTGTCACCACATTACTTGCGTACCCTCAAACTTAGAACTTTGAATCACTACTCTGAATTTATGATTCTTACACTAATTTTAATTGCTGTTTGTATATATATATATATATATATGTTAATTCAGGTTGCTGTTAAGAAATATTATATAAATCATTATGTCTACATTTTATATTATGAAAATGATAATAAGGTATCATTTATAGTTATTCAGATAGTGCATGATTAATAAAACAATTTATTCGTATCTTTTATTTCTTATGACCTCATTTTCCCAGTGTTAATTTATTTTTTACCTTTTACTGCAATATATGACAAAATAACAGAAAACCAAACACACAAAATATATATAGCATGAATATTATAAGGCAGACAATATTAGAACATACCACTCAAAGAATACAACTTTGTCAGCCTCCCTAGTTGATAATGTATATGTTCCATTACCATCATAATCCTTTTTCCTCCTACCAAATGTAACCACTATCCTGACTTACAGTAATCATTTTCCTTACCCATAATTGTTGAAGGATATGAGTCAAGTCTTTGATCTGTAGAATTTTCCATAGTGTGAATTTTGCCAATTGCATATTCACTGTGTACTTATTGTTCAATATTTCTCTGGCATTGTATCCCTGCAAAGTATCACATGGATCCAGAGGCTTGATCAAAACCAGATCCAGGGCCGTTGGCCAATGGAAATTTCTTAAACATGGTTCCTATTTTTTGGGGGGGGGGAGGGATCATAAGCCTAGTAGTTTCAATAACTTATTTAATATCTACTATGATAAGATGTTCCACGCCCATCTGAATTTCTTGCCCCAGACTTAGAGACAGTCATTTTTCCAAGAAGTCGTAGTCTCTGGAGTGGGCAGTCATTTTTTAAATGAGTAGTGTGGGTACTCATTGCTACTGGGCTAATCACTGTTTTGTCCTTTGCTGAGGACAGCATTAGGGAATGTGTGTGCGTGCGCATTTGTTTAGTTTGTGTTTAGTCTTTATCTTTATTTCACCACACAAAGAAGCCTGGTTGTCAATAACAGAGGAAGAATTAGAATATTCTATAATTTGCTTATCCTACATTAAACACAAAGCACGCTTGCCTCGTATTTCCTTTCCTTGAATATATCAAATATTTTTATTTATTTTCGTATTGTATGCAAACTTGTCTGTGGAAAGTATGAAGAATGACAGAAACAGTATTATTATAAAGTCAGAAAAAAAAAACTGATGATAATATAATTTTCTTTCTCTTTTAAATCTTTTACTATATTTTCCCAAATACCCAAATAATTTTTCTTTTTTAAAAAATCCAATATATTTATGAGAACATTCTTTGGTGTTGGTCATTCGAATTCAATATTTGCAGGTATAATAATGTCATTTTTATTATGTTTAAAGTATATAATTTTAATATATATGTATTTTTCTTTCATGAAGGTTATTCTATGTGTAACTTTTGTATTCTACCCTCTTACTGTTGTTTTTTCTTGAATTAAAAAAATTAGCATATTTGATCTTATTTGCCTCTCTTAATATTTCTGCCTTTCTTTTGGATCCATTTTATCATTTGTTACTTACATTTTTTTTTAAAGATTTTATTTATTTATTTGACAGAGAGAGACAGCCAGCGAGAGAGGGAACACAAGCAGGGGGAGTGGGAGAGGAAGAAGCAGGCTCCCAGGAGAGGAGCCTGACGTGGGGCTCGTTCCCGGAACTCCGGGATCACGCCCTGAGCCGAAGGCAGACGCCCAACGACTGCGCCACCCAGGCGCCCCTGTTACTTACATTTTTAATATATTTTTAAATTTTTGAAATAATTTCAAACTTATGGAAGATTTAGAAGCACAATACCGAAACATTATTTCTTTTTCCTGAAACTTTGGATAAATGTTTTTTATGGTTCCCACCATCACCATATAATTTACCATGTATTTCCTATACAAAGGACTTTGTACAACACAATCACAATAAACTATCAAAATCAGGAATTTAACATAGATACATTATTACCATCTAATCCTTAGGCACATTCAAGCTTTGCCAATTATCCCTGTCAAGACTTTCTCAGATTTTGCCAGATTTGTAAACTAACAAATTAAGTTCTTGCAGCTTTGTGGATACTAACCATATGCATGTGAACCTTGGGTTGGAGACAAAAGACTTTTATTCAGTACAGCAAGCAAAATGAGCCTCAGATTTGTGTCAAATTCTCTTGCCCCCCAATTCCCATGGAGATGATATGGTATGGTTTAGGAAGTTGCTGCTGATGTGGTAGGATTGTACCACAGATGAAAAACTTTGAGCCTAAGAAACCTTCATATTTTTGTAATGGGCTGAAAGCTTTCCTCCCTCACTTTTGCCCTGGAGAGAGACATTATCCTTTTAATTAGTTATTGCAGTTAGCAAACAAATCTGCTATCTGCTTCACAGAAAAGTACCATCTCTTTCTCCCAGGGCTGTTTGTTATACAAACATTTTTGAAAAGAACACAAAACAAATTCCAGCAATACTTGTGTTCACAAGATCTGCCACAATGTGAAAGACTCACAGAAAATTATCTGCCAACATCCCAACAATGTATTTTATTTGTCGTGTCTCCTTGGTCTCCTTCAGTGGGCAAAGGCTTCTCAGTCATTCTTTGACTTTCATCATCTTAACAGTTTTGAAGAGTATAGGTTCGTTATTTTGTAGTGTCTCTCAATTTGGGTGCTCTGTTCTTTTTTATACATAGATTCGGTTTATGAATTTTTGTTAAGAATATTGTAGAAACAATGCTCTTATCTCCATGTATCCTATTCAGTTTGTCTCATTACTAGGAATGCTAACTTTTATCACTTTATTGAAGTATTATCTACCAGGTTTCTCCATTAAAAATAACTGCTTTTCCCATTTAATTTAGTAAGTATTTCATGAGAGGGTACTTTGTAAATATCCTTTCCTCATCAACATTCACCATGCATTTTATTATCTATTAAGGATTTTTGCCTGAATTCATTATTACTTTGATGGTTAACAAATGGTGATTTTCTCATTCCATTCCATTCTGCATTTATTCATTGTCATTCTAGCTTAGAGTTTTCTCATTTGTATTTTCCTTTATTTCTTTATATTAATATGATTCATGGATTTCTATTTCATTTAGTGGATTGCAATTCATTCCTATCATCATTTATTTTACTTCTCAAATTTTCCAAGATTTGGCAACAGGGAACTACTTAAAGTCAATTTCAGTGGTTTTTGACAGTTTTACAGTACTGACGTTTATAGCAAAGAAGAATTTTTAGAAAGCAAGATATGGACATTAGGGGGGCTGTTATCATTGGGTGTTAATTATCCACAGGCCTCCACAATGGACAAAGATGAGAGATACAATTTGATCATATATTTATTGCTACAGTACATTTATATTTATTTCCACATCTACCCCTATATATGGAAAAAGATGAATTCATACAGATAACTCCAATTCCAATTCTATATCCAAATTTGTTCAGCAGGGAAAGGGAGAGGGCAAAAGGAATGCAAAAGGCAACAAGAAGGGACTCAGTATTTCATTTGAGTTTGAAAATGCTTCCTCATTTTTATCTAATATTTCTCTTAAAATATTAGCTGTGTTGGTTATTGATTCTTATGTTTCTTCTGATTTATTCTTTTCCAGTTTTTAAAAATCTAATTCCTTCTTGAGTTCTCCATCTTATTTCTGAGATTTTCTATTTATGACTTATGTTTTTATAAAATGTGTTTTATTCTTATTCTTTCAGCATATTTTGAAATAATATATTTTTCATTTGTTTTCTGGGTGTGCTTTTCTCAAGTGCTTTCATTGTAGGAGTGTTATTGTGTGCTTTTACCTTTTTTTTTCTCCTAGTGACTTTGAAAAGGATTTGACTTCAATATATTTTTCTGCTCTTATTAATGTAAAATTGGTTTTCCTGGCTTTTTAGAATGAGATGTGATTCAGGTTAATTTTTATAAATTTGTGGAAGTTTCAAGAGTTTACAAAGCTCAGACTGTTCGGGTTCAGTTGCTTTGGATCTTCTATTGTGCTCTCCATTAATGTCCAGTTTTGTTAGGGAGACACTTCTCCCTTTGCAGCTGCTGCTCTCACATTGGACTTTTTTGTCCTCCAGTGATTTCCTCTTGGCTCTTTGGGGTTCTCATTCATATTCTCCAGTTTATCAGATAACCCTTTAATTTCCTCCCCTTCATTCTGGGTAAGTATTGATACCATGTAGGCTTTTTGGTTATTGTTTTTACACATGTATTTGGGGGCTTATGGAGGAACCCTTTTTACCAAGTTTTGCTGCAAATGTTGCTCAATCATTTTCAGGTTTGCTGTCTCATTATATTGTGTGCTTTCATGTGATGAAATGAGATTAAAAAATTATGTCATTGATGTCCCCAACATTTTCCTAGAATCCTCTCTTGATTCTTTTAAACAGTATCTTTCATAATAGCACTAAATTTGAATGCTAATTGTTAATATTATTTTTAGAATTTTGAAGTGTTTCAGACAAAAAAAATCAAACTAAGTATCCTGAGCTTTTTGTTTTTCAAGAAAATTTTTCTCCAAAAAAAAAAAAAAAAAGTAAAAAAAAAAAAAATGGCTTGTTGGCCCCAAAACCTAATTGCTCACACAATAGAATGAAGTTTATTGAAAACTGAATTTGCATTTTATCAAGAAGATAAATGAGAAACACATAATAATTCTATTCTTCAATAACATCTACCATTTATAAATAGTGTTTGCCATTGTAGACATATTAGATAAAGATTTATGCATGGAGAAAATTTACATATATTTTCAAACAGCATTATATTGCACATACAATTTTGAAACCTTCTCATGAATATTTTTCATATCAAATAAGTATACTTCCAATTGACAAATGTAATAACCTGGAATTAATTTTAAATAATATCTACTAATCTGCTTTCTTTATCATTTTGGAGGAGTTGAAATTTGCACATAAAATAGATGGTACATGCTATAAGGTTAAATGTTTAAAAATTTGATAAGTGTAAATACATACACACAGATGAAATACATCATTAGGACCACCTTTATACTGTTTTGAAAGTAGAAACTCTGTCCTGAATGATAGATTTTGCTTGTGAGTTTTAATGAGCTTTATTTTAGAAGGAATATGACTAGATCCAATGAGAAAAAAATTCTGTGGTCTATGTTGTTTGGAGCAGTTGTTCTTGACTTACACAATTTTTATGTGCTCTCTAAATATACTCTGAGTTTTAAACTCCCATATTCAAGCAGGTATTTACAGGTCCTATCACACACACACACACACACACACACACACACACACACACACACACATTATAATTATGTTTTCTCAAAGCACTAAAAAGTATATTCCTTGATAGAATTCAGTAAGTATGCAGAATATCTAATATATCTGGCAACATCCTTAGGGATAAAGATATAACAGTTAGCCAAATAGATAAAAATTGTATGTGGTGTTTATATTATTGTAATAATAAGAAAATGTAAATTATATTGGATGTTAGAAGGCAGTAAATATTTTAGAAATACATGAAGAAGGTAAATGAAGTGTGATAGTGGGGGTTGTTACAATTTTAAATAGGTTAGAGGAAGCCGCACTGAGAAGGTGACTTTTGAGCAAAGGTTTAAAGAAGTTGTGTAGGTGAGTTATGAAGATATTTTGAGAAAAGAGTATCAGTGTGAACAGCAGGGGCAGAGGCTCTGAGCATGCTTAGCATGCTCAAAGAACAGGAAAGAAAGCAGAGTCACAGGAGCTGAGCATAATTGGAAGGCAGGAACAGTAGAAGAGATGCAGTCATAGAGAAAATGAGGGGGAGGGCAGATCATATAGAGTCTTCTAGGCTACTGTAAAGATTAGATTTTACTCTGAGTGAGATGGCAAGCCATTAAAAACTTTTGAGTGGAAGGATGACATGATCAGTTTTAATTTTTAAAAGATCACTCTCACACTTGTGTTGAGAATACAATATAATAAAGAGAAGATGTAAAGGGATAGGACTGTAATAATGGAGTCCAGTTAGTCAGATAAACAGGTAATTCAGGTAAAAGATGGTTTGGTCTCAATGGAGGTGGTGAAAAGGAGTCAGATTCTTTATATATTTTGAAGGTAGAACCAACAAAAGTTGTTGATGGATTGGATGTAGTGGTCATCTGAGTTAGTATCATGGGTATGTGACATGTGCAGTTGCACAGGGCCACAAGCTCAGAAGGACCATATTCGTGGTGCAATACTTTGTTTTTGCTGTTTTGAAACTCTTAATAATTTTATTTTTCAAGTTGTGTTTTGTTAAGTCTGATATAACAATGGATCCTGTGCTTGAGCAGAGGAGATACGTACAGTATGCATGCCTCTTGTCATTCCTTTCCACTCTGTTCATTTATAGCTGGTAAGATTCCCAACAAACACAGAATTCCATTAGACCCAAAACTCAGAGTCATGGGCTTCCATAATACACTAACCTTGTACTCACTCTAAGTCTTGCTGAATTCCTACAGATAATGCATCCGCTGGAGTTGTATGCCCTAGGAGGCCATGCTTTCCTTTCCAACTAGAATTTGCTTTGAATGTGGAGGCAGTGATACGGTGTTCTAAGAAACAAAAATAACCCAGAAGGCTTAGTATATCCTTTCTTACTCGTGTACTTCCCTATATTAGGCAACACTTGTGGTAAAAGTGATGATGACATAGATAGAAAGGGCAAAACAGGACAACCCACATTCCTTTTCCTGTTCAGTAAACTGAAAGTAGAGATAATTGGTAGAATGTGTTCATAACAAAAAGCAAAATAAAAACAGTTGAGTAGTTTTGTATGGTGCTTCCACTATTCTGGTAGAAACAAAGTAGCAAAATAAACAGCATGTGAATATTATGATGGGAATAATACAAGAAAAAGTTAAGATTTACTGGAAAAAAAAACAATATTGCTTATGTGATGTTCTTGATTGGTCAAGAAAGAATAGAATCTAGTTCACAAGTTATAGATTTGGCCTTCGAAAGAAGAATAAATAGTTCTTTTCTAATAACTGGATAAGGCAAGGATCTATCTATATATACCTATACATATAGCTATAGATACATATTTGTAGATATGGTGAAGTGAAGCAGAATTTATTGAATTTCTCTGAGTAATTCTGTTTTCTCAATAAAAATGTTGGCAGGTTCTTCTTCTGAAAGTGAGAATGGGGCGGGGGGGAGGGCACTATTGGTTCTGTAAGGAGAAAAGAATGAAAATTATTTCAGTTCCACTGTCCAGTTCATCAAGAGGTCTTTCCTTAGGCCCTAAAACATTTGTTTCCTAGCACCATCTTCTTTGCTTTTATGTAACTTAACATTTTATTTGTATGTTTAATTTCATCTTTGACCCAAGTCTATTTCTCTCAGTAGACTGTAAACCCTGTGAGGATAAAGATCACAACTTTCTTATCAATAGTTGTGCCTAGCACAGCGTTTTCCATACAGTAGATACTAAATTTACAACTGAATTAAATAATTAGTTAGATACATGTTCTTATTGTGAAACTGCCATTCTGTGTGACCAAAAAATCAGAGGAATCTTAAAACATAATTGGCTCAAACTTCTAAGTCCACTTTCTCCAGGAAATCCAATTCTTTTGCCAGGTATTGTAAAGTCTAGCCACTCTAATGTTCACATCTAGTTTCTGATTCCCCCAAAAGAAACAAATTATGAGGTCTCCATCACCAGAAGTATTTTGTTTTTTTCATTCTACTTCAACACAGATGAGAAATTAAACCCCCATTTATGATGTTTTATTCCTAAAATCAATTGCACACTTCATAAATAGGAAATTATTGGTGTGATGGGCATGATATTTATATAAGGCAATGCAAATAATTATAAATAGATGGAGTACTCTATTAATTCACTGGCCACACTTTCTTTAGAATTTTCTTATAGGTCATTTTTTCTTGAAAGTAAGAGCATCTTACCTAATTATTGGCCTATTTCTTTCCTCTCCTTCCAACTTATCTCTTTGTTATAATCCACCTCCAAATTCCAAACCTGGGCTCTCTTTGTTTCCTTGTAATATTTTTTCAGAGTCTTTCTGAATTTAAACATTGTATTAAAGCATTTTGCCCACATGAAAAAATTTCTAGTGTATTAGAGACTATAGGTTCAGTCTATGAAGTCATTTCAACCTACTATACTAGCATTGTATAGAAAAGCAAATCCTTACACTATTTTGTTAAACTACATCAATTTCTTGTATTCCTATTTATATTTCAAAAACATAGACTGAAAGAAGATAGTAAAATGCCAACAGAATTAACATTTTCTGTTTTCTATACCTGAATATTCAGGTATTCAAATTAATGAGAGATTCATTCTGTATTTCATTTAAACGTGTCATTCACTCAAATGGTTATCCAGAAAGGATTTGATTAGTCATGGGAATCACTCTGCCACAACTTGGATACATGCTCCAATTTAATATGCTACTTTTTTTTTTTTTTTTTTTTTTTTAACTTTAGCATTCTCTTTGTGGAATTGCTGCTACACATTGGAGGAATCTAGTTACTTTTCTCCTGGAGCCAGTGGCTGTGTGCAAGTTCTTTACCTGATACATTATGTGAGTATTGCTTCTCTTTTCCTTGGTGCTGTGTACTTCTTCATTTTATGTCATAAGCTTTGTTATGTTGTTTTTAATTTTCTTTTGGTCATTTAAAAATCTCCAGCTTGGGTTGTTTTTCCAAGTGCCTTAGGAACTCATCATCCTTTCTAATAAAATAGAAGGTAGAGAGGTATTTCTTAAAACCTTTAACCTTTTCTACTAAAAGAAAAGTCAATTTGCATTTAAAACATACTTAATTGATATTTGCCTTGGGTAGGAATACATACATAGGACTCACTTAAAATTTATTGGAACATTTCCTCAGTATCTCTACCCGATACTTCATTGAGGAAACTATAGTCTTTTGTTAACCTCCCTAGACTGGTTTCTGAAAATAATTTTGGAGATTGTTTATAGGTTTATACTGCTAATCTTGAGCTGGTTTGATTTTATTTCTTTTCAACTTTTCCTCCAGTAGAACCTAACATACAAATTTAATGGTGAATGTTGATAATAAGGTTTCAACTATACACAATCTCAAATACATAAAACTCAATAATCTCTTATGTGTTCTGAAAATAATGCCTCAATATTTGAAGAATAATTATTAAAAATAAATTTCTACTTAATCCTAGAAGAAACTAAAATATTTTTATGAATTCAGAAGATAGAGTTTCTTTTCTAAATATGGAAGCATGTTTACCACATGGCTCTATATTAATCATACCACCTGCTGTATTTCCAAGGGAGATTCCATTCAGCCTTTTTAAGTATAGTTCTGTATATAAAGAATAAATGGGCCAGAAAAAAAGATTGGAAAGTAAACAACAGCAGGTTCCATTTGAAATATAATACTTAAAAATTTAGGCATGAAACCTTTAGTGATGTTAATGAGGATATTTTGAACCGAATCTCCTCTGCTTTACTAAATCTACTTTTGTGTGTAAGTGCATAGTCAAAGCTAAAAAATCTGGGCCTTAACTCACTCCATTATGCTAAGATGTTGCAGGAAGAGTGATGTGATAGTAATTCCATGTAATACTGTATCTTCTATTGTTACATGATAAAGTGATTCTTCCAGATGTTGTGTGTATTTATGTGTGTGAGAGAGAGAGAGCAATAAGACCAGTATGAACAGCTACAGAGTGTCTCAAGATAGCATAATGCAGTAAATTACACATGGCAACATTCATTGATGAGACTGTGCTTCTTCATAACTGCCAGAGCTAAACAAATACCTACAACCAGAACTGAAACAGGAAGCTATTCCTTTAACAAGGAGAAAGTACTATTCCCTCAATCAACTCACTTATTTTTAACTTACTGTCCTTTATTTTCTTTTGTCTCTAGTCCCAGTTAATATAATGATCTGATATGGCAGCAAGTATATAATTAATTTTTTTAAACATCTGTGTCTCTTAATGATTTTCTCTCCACCTTTTTTTAAATAATCCACCCTTAAATGATAAGAACGGTTTGGAGAATATGCAGAAATATAAACTGGATTTTTCTGACCGATTGAAGAAGTAGTTCCATGCTTTATGTGAATATCAATTGGGATAGTTATGATAGAATAAGAAAAAGTAGGTATTTTAAGTTAAGTTGTAAAGAGTATGCTTGATCAGCCTTGCCCCTGTCATTTCTTTCCATCATTTTCTTCACCTGTTGAAAGAAGCCCTAGTTTGACCACCAGGGGGCATTGTATGCATGGTGCCCCATTGGTATCTTGAATTTGGCCAAGTGCTCTGCCCAGGAGAGGGAAGGAAATAATTTAACAAAATTTGGTGAATTTGGTGACTGGAACACAAAGAGGATGTGGACATAGTAGAAAGATAACCAGAGGTATTTCATAAGACACTACTGGAAGGAAAGATCGCTAGACTATCCTTGGTTTCTGTTCCAGTTCATAGGCATCCTAAAAAAGAATATACTTTTTCGTGGAGGACTAAGTGAATCTGTGGTTATAAAAACTTAAAAGGCCTAAGGAGCATGCTCTTGTTTCTATAAATGTAACAGTGGCAGTAACAGGCAAATCTTTGGTTTGATTTTGGAATAATTGCAAAATCTATATTGGATTTGTAATAAGTAGAAAAATAAAATCAATAAGGTGCTCAAGTTTGGTGGAGTTGTGGTTTAAAATTATGATTGTATTTATTCTTTCTGAGTTTTGAACAATTGACTATTAAAAGATTAAAATGTTTAATTCAGGGGCGCCTGGGTGGCTCGGTCGTTAAGCGTCTGCCTTCGGCTCAGGGCGTGATTCCGGCGTTCTGGGATCGAGCCCCACATCGGGTTCCTCCGCTGGGAGCCTGCGTCTTCCTCTCCCACTCCCCCTGCTTGTGTTCCCTCTCTCACTGGCTTTCTCTCTCTGTCAAATAAATAAATAAAATCTTAAAAAAAAAAAAAAGTTTAATTCAAGTTTTCATCTTAAATTTTCATGCTAAGATTTTCCATTTATTTAATAATACTTTTTTACACTGTTTTAAATACCATTTCATTAAAATGTCCACAGTACTTATGATTTATTATTTAGCAAAATACCTTCTTAGGTAAAATTTCACAGCTAACAGGAGTACTATATACCACTGAATTCAAGCATATTTGCTATAAATGCTCCAGTGCAATGTAATTCAATAACCTTTGAACACTATTTTTAAACTTCTGAGAACCAGTTGGTTTTGCCATATAGATAAAAAAATAAAAATAAACTACCACATGCAAACGACATAGACAAAATAAAATGTAAAATTACAAGATGGGAAAATGTTTATAGCACATTGTCACAGACATCAATTAGCGGGGATTCTCTATCTGCTATAAAAAGATGACCCGCAAAATACCAGCCACCTTGTAACAAAATGGGACAATGGACAAACACTCAAACAATAAGGAAAAGATATTTCAGTATATGAAGAGATGCCAAAATCTCATTCATTAAAAGAGAAATATAAATTAAAACTACACTGGGATACCATTTTTACCTATAAGATTAGCAAAATTTCAAAATTTTGATAACTCACTCTGTTGGCAACAATGCTTAAAACTGTCAGCTGTCATTCATTGCTGACAGAAAGGTGAATTGGCACAAAGGCAAGTAAGCAGCCTCTATCAAAAAGTACTAATGTACTTTTGACCCAGTGATTCTAATTTTAAGAATTTATTCCATATATTGTATGGAATACACAAGAAATTAAATAAAATTATGTAAAATAAATAAAATTTGGACATTTAAAATTATGTCATCAGGGGATATTTCAGTTTTCATCAAATTCCTATGTGAGTAGTAGACACTTGATGAATATGTAGATGGAAGAAAAAAATAGATGTGTTCATTTCTTCATTTTACAAGTATTGAAGGATTTATTATGTGCTAAGCAGTGGAATAGACATTAGGGATATAATGATGAATCAGACACAAATTTTGCCCTCTAGGATCATAGTGTCTAGGGTTAGGAATGGGGAAGACCCACTTCTTTCTTATCATGTTATTATAATTCATGTGATCAGTGTTAAGATAACAATATGTACAAAGTGTTATGGGATTTGGAAGAATAGTTTTCTGAATTAGACATCTGAATTCAAATGCCCCTTGTATGACAGATTTCTTGAAAACAAAACTTTGTAAAAAGAAGCAGCATCTAGTTGGTTCCTAATATAGTAGTTGGGACACAATTTAATAGAATTCTGTGAATGTTTGTTTTTATCCTCCCAAAATACAAATGCCTACAGAATGACAGATTTAATTTTATCTAAGAGAAACTACTAAACTTTGTAGTTAGTTGTGAAGAAACAAAGCAATAAGAAAGAAAAGCAACACTACAATGACAAAATAAATTCTTTGGTTAACCTGAAAAGAAAAGGTCTCTTAAGGAACCTTAATTTCTTCTTTGTCCAGTCACATAGAAGTGTAAGTACAAAGAATACTACTAAGCCTCTTAAGAAAAAGATGTTCTCAAAGTATATACTGCAAGTCACTGTCAAATTCAGAACTACTCTTTATCCTAAGAATGACTACAATGAAAAATGCTTCAAATTCTTCCTATCACCGGGTGCCTGGGTGGCTAGTCAGTTAAGTGGCTGCCTTCAGCTCAGGTCATGGGGATCAAGCCCTGCATTGGTCTCCTTGCTCAGCAGGGAGCCTGCTTCTCCCTCTCCCTCTGCCTGCTGCTCCCCCTGCTTGTGCATGTGCATGCTCTCTCTCTCTCTCTCTCTCTGTCAAATAAATAAATAAAATCTTAAAAAAAAATTCTTCATTCAGTTTATATTTTTGAGAATTGATTATTGACCAACCAGGTGGATTAGGAAGAGAGTATTCTCACTTTCTTTTTAAATTTCTCTCAAAATTATGAGTGCTATTATGTGTCTGGATAATAAATGTGATAATGGCATTGAGACTATGCCATGATTCTCAGAAAGGGTGAGATAAGTCTTGTTCTCTTGGGCTGCCATTCTCAGTACACTTTATCAGCTGTTAGATAAGCATTACACATAAAGAGGCCGGAGACTTTTATATCATGTTGTCAGCTCTTATGCTCAGCCCACAGAGACCATGAACTTTATCTTATACGGATGAACTAGACCAATGAATACTTTGCCCTTTTGATTTTCATGGGAAACGGCTTCTTAAGAATTCTTTTTCAGGTTAAGCTGTTCTGATTTTTTTCTTTTTTTGAGAATAGATGAGATTCAGTTTGAATGCTCTACTGGTTAAACCCATAGTTGGAACTTATGTCAGTCATTAGAGTTGGCAATGCATGGGAATCAACAGAAGACAACTCTTATCAACTGAATGTTTGTTTCCTCACAAAATTTGTATGTTGAAATCCTAACCCCCAATGTGGTGATACTTGGAGGTGGGACTTTTAGGAGTTGATTAAGTCATGAGGGTGGAGTGCTCTGAATAGGGCTAGTGCTTTTAAAAAAGAGTTCCAGGAGAGCTCCCTTGCCTCCTCTGCCATGTGAGGACACAGCAAGAAGACGCCCGTCTATGAACCAGAAAGCAGGCCCTCACCAGACACCAAATCTGCTGGCACCTTGATCTTGGACTTTCCAGCCTCCAGAAATGTGAGAAATAAATTTCAGTTGTTTATAAGCCTGATACTCTCTTATAGTGGTTCAGATGAACTAAGACATCAGTCTTATAAGAAGAAGCCTGAAGGGTCTGCACATGTCCATTTTTATCAGAGATTTAAATTATGCAGTATGATATATATTAAAATACTAGCAATACGTCCAACACAGTTCATTGTTATGTCTCAATTCTACTGTCAGTACCAACTATCTTATATGGTTATCTCTTTTTCACATTTTGACCTGATTCTGTTCTTTACCAGTTCTGCTTCTCAGTTCTGATGTCTCAGTGACATCTCTACCATTTCTTAATACATGCAGAGTTGCAGTAAACAGTTTTTTTTTTTTTTTTGGAAAAATTACAAGCCAAAAGGAAAATTACATAGTACAATTCTGTGAAAATCTTCAGTTGCAACATAGTGTAGTGAGCTTTTGCTTTTTTTGACCACCCTGTATCCATTCACTCTCTTGGTAACAGAGAGTTATGTGTTTAGTGATATTGGCAGCACTGCTTTGGTTAGCATAAATCAATCAATAATCTTCTACCCTAAAGTATCCTATATTGCCCCAAATATTTTACAATGTATAGTGGGAGTCAGACATGAATGGCTTATGTGCAAATTATGTACCTGTAGGAGTAAAGAAGAAGGAAGCAGTTATTTTAACATGGAAGAATAGAAGAGGTTATTGTTCAGGATTCATTGGAGACCATCTCCCTGTGACTTTGGTATAATGTATGTTGTTGTTGCTTTTTCAATAATGTCCTACTGCTCAGTTTATAACTTGTGGGTTCTGTGGCCAGTCTTCAACATTCTGATGTTCACTCATTCACTTCTTGTGAAGTTGAAAGGCAGTTTATCTAGATCTTGTCCTTGTCATCCTTGGATCAGGAAAACCACAGTTGTCTCACTAATCTTACATGAATACATATAATTGGTGAAATTGGTGGACATCCAGAATCCTCATTGCAGAGTATTCTGGGAAATGCAGTTCTTACCTTTTAGAACTTATGATTCAGGAAGACATACTTAAAGGAGATGGGCATGAAATCTGAGTGCAAGGCAGTCATAACTAACACAGGGAAGTATTTAAAATGTCTATATCTGGTATATTTGACCATGAATTTAACATAGATCTTCAGATTTGAAATCATACTGCTCTGGTGATGGTATACATCTTAGAAGTGAAAGAGAGATTAGAGGGGGAACAGATACTTGATAGAGGAAACCATGTGGTCAGAGTGGTAATGAGCTTCATCTCGCTGTGTATGGTTCATCTTGAATCCTGAGGATTTTTTTTCCTGAAAATGTGTTCTTTCTCTGCACATTTCCAAATAGAATTTTATCTTAATGGTTATTTTATCTGGTTATGCTAATTAGTGCTTTGCAATTTCTTTTACCTGAGCAGTATTTCCATAGGATCTTAATATGTGCTCTGTGAGAAAAAAGGTCTTGTGTTCAAATAAATTTAGGGGATCTTATATTTATCCAAAGGGTTATTTCCTGTTTCAGATTTCTCCACAATTCAGTCTACCTCTGGCTGCTGCTTATCCAGTTATCTAATGGTAAAAAAGTCTAAACTATTTTATAAGGACAGTTTTCTTAGCTCCTTTTATTTTTCTTTCACATTTTGATCAAATTCATCCATTACCAGTATACAAATGACTAGCAAGACTTTAAGACTCCTTTGAATACCTCTGCTAGTTGTAGAATTGCTTCATTTTGGGGGGATGTGTACATGTGTGTGGAAAAACTAAGCACCTAATCGCCTACCTCTGAATCACCTTATTTTATGTACCAAGGTGAGTGCTCCCATATGTGCTTAATAAATTGTTTGTTAGGTATTAAAATTAAGATAAGAAACATCTTTAGGGTATGTCATAGAGTTTTGCTTTCTTGAAAAAATAATTTTTAAGTGTGGGCTATGTAAACATTTTGATAATAAGTAGGTAAAAATAAATTAGACAAAATGACCCCTAAATCACAGTACTATTGGAAGGTATTGTTCCAGCGATTTCTCCATGAACATGCAGTTCCAGCCTTCGGAGCTAAGAACGTAGCTGATAAGCAAACATGCCTTAGAAGCTAGAATAGTATATCCTTCTGGAGAGATTTGGAGATGAAAGCTCTTCTCTCTCCTAACACATTTGCTTGTACTCTAGTAGAGACTCTCTCCCCTTTTCCCCTGAGAGGGAATTGCTTAATGAATAAGATCTCTTTCTCTAGAGGAAGTGATAGGCAGCTATCCAGCTGTCCCATATAAAAAGAATCTGCCCATTTTGTGTTTCCTGTAGTACAACTCCCAGCACACACAGGTAAGCAACTGCTTCTCATCCCTCTGCCTTGTAGGAATTGAGGGAATTGTTGTGGCTGCTGATTTTGCTGAGAGTAATGAATGGTCTGGCTTTCTGGAGCAGGGGTCTTGTGTTCTTCTGTCAGTATATGTACATGAAAGTGTAGCAGGCTAATTTGCTAGCTTATAAGCAGAGTAAAATCTTAGACCCTTCAGAATCTACAGTATCTGAATACTTCAAAGGTGTATTTTGTGCTCATGCTTCATTCTTATTGTAGATGAGCTGTGGTATTCTCTATTGTGTCTTCACTCAAGTAAGCAAGAAAAACATGATGGAGAGCTTATACCAAGGAATGACACTTCATTTCCACTCTCACTTTATTGGTCAAAGTAGGGTGAGGAAGTGCAATAATCAGGAAGGGAAAGAATCAGGAAAATTTGGTGAACAGAACTAATATTTTCCACAGATATTTAATTCACCAACGGGGTTGATCTGTACTCTCACTGAAGACATTTGGGCTAAACAAGATACAGTGTGTTAGGAAAATGTGAGGTCCTTTATTGCTTGATTCAATGTATGTATGTCACAACAGATTGAATTGAAGACCACAGAGGAGGCATTTGGGCTTAGAACATAAGTGAATATAAGTAAGAATGATTATGAAATGATTTTATATAAAGGCAGTGATTTCTCTGTCACAGCGTTTACATGCTCACCCTGAGTTATCAGTGATTCTATATGTAGAATTAGCATGGTTACTAATATTAACATGAATTCTCCTAATCCATAAAGAAGTGAATGTCTTGCTAGTCCAGGTTGAGCTATAGACCCTGACCCCCCTTTTTTTCTCCCTTTATATCCACATCATGTAGTAGAGTCCAGGTTGGTTATGTGTTCAGTTGTGTTCCTCGATTCACTATTGAATGTTGATTTTGTCATTCTGTAAAAAAATTCCATCCAATGGCTGTTTTCCTAGAAAGCTTAGCCCTGTATTCAGTGTATAAGCCTGGATTTAAAATGCTGCTTCTTTTCTTCTCTCTTCTTTTCCTTTCTCTCTTCTTTCTTTCTTTCTTTCTTTCTTTCTTTCTTTCTTTCTTTCTTTCTTTCTTCTTCCTTCCTTCCTTCCTTCCTTCCTTCCTTCCTTCCTTCCTTCCTCCTTCCTTCCTCTCTCTCTCTCTTTCTTTCCCTTTCTTTCTTTCTTTTCTTTTCTTTTCTTTTCTTTTCTTTTCTTTTCTTCTTTTTTCTTTCTTTCTCTCTTTCTTTCTCTTTTTCTTTTCTTCTTCCTTCTTTTCTTTTTCTTTTCTTTTCTCTTTTCTTTTCTTTTCTTTTCTTTTCTTTTCTTTTCTTTTCCTTTCTTTTCCCCCTATAACTACAGATTGTTATTCTGAATGTATCTTCAAGCTTTGGTAACAATGCCCTAAAGCACAGGAATTTTCTACAATAACATAGCCTGGAGAGGATCTATAGCTATAATTTATCAATAAGACAGTCACTGGCAAAGAACCATTCAGAGTTTTTATGGGAAACTTGGTATGTATGTAAAAATTGGATTGGACAAGAATTGAAAGAAATGCTAAGACACAGAGAAATCATGTACATACAGTTCAAATCAACATGCTGTGGTTGAAATTTAAAAAAAAAATTGACTGACGGTTATATTATTTTTCTGAATATAGATTTAAAGGGTATGAAGACATAAATGACCTTTTCAAAGCAATTTGTAAAATTAACTGTGAACTAGCTCTTCTCTTCTCTGCCACGAGAAAGCTCCCTTGCCACACACAAAATTGCAGTGGCTAAAAAGGTTAAATAAAATTAGTAAAATGCTTCAGTTTGAATTTTTAATGATACCATATTCAAAAGCATGAGCTTGGCTCATGATCTTCTCTACCCACCCTTTCTTTTACATCACATTCATGTTCCATTATATGTAACTGAACTCCATCCCTTGAAATATTTTGAAAATTTTCAACTAAACTGTGTAGGCAGATTGCACTTTACCCAAAAGAAATGTTGCAAAATACCAATTATTTGAAAATCTCTTTCAACAAATCTTTCATGGGGCAATATGTTTTTCTATTCCTAGAGAAGACACGTAGAAGTCCTGTCAAATTCCATTTTAATTTCTGATTTGGATGTGTGATTTTTTTGCCTTTTTAAAAAATATGATTTTAAGCATGTTTAAAAGTATAAATAATACTAAGAAATATTCTATTTTCTCCCAAGTGTTAATGAATCACAATTTACTGTCTAAATGATAGATTTATTTTGAAGATAAAATATAATACAGAATAATGGTTGATGAGCAGGCTCTTCACAGTAGTTAATAAGCTCATTAAAGTGTTCAATCTCTTTACTCATTAGAGAAATACAAATTAAAGCTACAATGAGATACCATTATCTTTTCAAATTAGTGCTTTTGTTTTCTTTGGGTAAATACCGAGTAGTGGAATTATCGGATCATATGGTATTTCTATTTTTAATTTTTTTAGGACCTTCCCAGATAACTAAAATTTAAAAAATTGATAATATTAAGTGTTGAAGAGGATGTAGAACAACTGGAACTCTCATTGTCCGCTGTTGAGAAATAAGTTATGACAATGATTTAGGTTGTAGTATGTACAAAGTCTCAATGCAGATGTATCCTATAATGAGGAAATTCACTGCCATATATATATATATATAAATTTAAAAAAAGTGAATATATATTCATCAAAAGATATGACCATGATATTCCTAGGAACACTCTTCAAAACAGCCATAGACTGGAATCAACATAAATATCCATTGACAGTATAATAATTTAGTGAATGAATAAATATATAAATATTAATCTGCAGCAGATTAAAATCCTTTAAAACAATGAACATTAACAAAATACTGCTATCAAACATAGTAAGCATGAATCTTCTAAACATAAATAAACTTCAGTGAAAGATGCCAGACACAATAGAGTACATACTTTATGATGTCATTTAGATAAAGTTCAACAACGGGCAAAACAAACCTGTGGTGAGTAAAGAGAATGGTTGAAATGATCTTGAATTTTGAAAACACTGTTCCATTGTCTTCTGTGTTCCTATATTGCTATTGAAATAGCTGATAAGATGGGACAGATGGGATACCTTCTGATTATTGATATTCTATATCCAGAACTGGGTGATAATAACATAGTTGTGTTCTCTTTATGTAAATTTATTGAGTTGGCTACTTAGGATTTGTGCACTTTTTAAAGGTACATTTTACTTTATATACTAAAAAATTATAACCAAATATAACTGATACAATAAAAACCCAGATTTCTTTCTACCTCCATATAGATACCATTGTGAACTTGGAAATTGAAGTCCATACAGATTTTTATACTCTTGGTATATATTGACAAATAGGTATAGACCTAAAAATAATATGTAGTGCTTTTTGAGTTTCTAAAAACATTTTTATGAGTGCAAGAAACTGTATGTGTAATTTATTAATATTTTATTCAATATATTTTGAAATGTATTCATATACATACATTTACATAATCTTTACTCATTTTAATTACTGTATAATTTTTCCTTGGTAAAATATACCAAAATGTATTTATCTCTTTTCTTTTATAGGTATGTAGGTTGTTTCCAATGTTTCCTTACTTATATGGTATTGCAGTACACATTCTTTTTTTTTTTTTTTTTTTAAAGATTTTATTTATTTATTCAACAGAGATAGAGACAGCCAGCGAGAGAGGGAACACAAGCAGGGTGAGTGGGAGAGGAAGAAGCAGGCTCATAGGGGAAAAGCCTGATGTGGGGCTCAATCCCACAACACCGGGATCACGCCCTGAGCCGAAGGCAGACGCCCAACCGCTGTGCCACCCAGGCGCCCCTGCAGTACACATTCTTGAACATGTGTATCCATGGACTTCCCATTATAAACATCTCAGGGACAGAAATCCTTGATCATAGGCCACTGCATTAAAAATTTTCAGACTTTATAAATGTATCTCCAAAGATATTATTCCAAGTCACATATTTTGAAATATTTAAGTGAGACAGTCCCCCATCCCTAATATTCAGAAGTATATTCTTCACCAGAGGTCCTTTCTCTAAGTAATTTCTGAGGATAAAGAGAATAATTACATAATTTCATTCATCTTGCACTCCTACTTTAAGTTACTTTTCCCATAGTTTTCTTGTCCTTCTCTGCCCTGAAGACCACATCTCCGGAACTACTAACCAATGAACAGCCCTTTCTTAGACCATATTATTCTCCTTTTAGAGCTTTCCCATACTGTGCCTCAAGTCACATTTTCCTGAAGACAATACATTAGGAAATTATTATGAGGAAATTTCTCTCTCTCTGTGTCTCAAATGCATTACATTTCTACAGGCAAACATATTCCAGAAGAGTTGGTGACAGGTATATTTACCGTTTTGGCCCAAGTCCTTATTAAATAATTGCAATGTATTCTGATATGGTTCCCATGGCCTCACCTAATAAATATTTTTTATAGTTACCTTCTTATATAGATACTTAGTTTATGAAAGAATAAAATGAATGAGAGAGGAATCACCTGATATATATATATGTATATATATATATATACATATATATATATATATATATATATATATATACACACATTCCTTTCTAAGCAAACTATCATATTTCTCTGATCACTACAAAAAATGTTTAACCATGGTAGGTAGGCAGAATAATGCCCCCGCACCCCTCCCCACCCCCGAAATGCCCACATTTTAGTCCCTTGAACCTGTGAATTCATTACCTTCTAAGGCAAAGAGCCTTTCCAGTTGGGAGTATATTAAGGATCATGAGATAGTGAGATCATCCTGAATTATCTGGGTGGGCATAACATAATTACAAGGGTGCTTACAAGTGAAAGGAGGAGGTAGAAGAGTCAGAGTCAGAGAAGGAGGTGTGACAAGAGTAATATGATTGCTGAATTAAAGAAGGAAAGGGCCATGAGCCAAGGAAACTGATTTTCCCTTGGAGCCTTCAGAAGAAACAACTCCTGTTAGTATCTTGGTTTTAGGCCAGGGAGACATTTCATAATTCTGGCCTCCAGAAATGTAAGCTAATAAATTTGGGTTGTTTTAAGTCTTCAAACTTGTGGTAATTTGTTACAGTTAGCAATATGAAACCAATAGACTGTGTTTTGCATTTCACTAGGATTCTATGTGTAGATTTATTTTTATATATTTTGCCTAATATTCACATTTTTATTCAATACCAGAACATGTTCAAGTATTACTTCTTTTAATAATGCTTATTGCATTGTCACAATCTGCTTCATATCATATAAATATGCTTTCATTTTGTTTCATGGATTATCTTTTTTTAAAGTTTTGTTATTGTCAAATCCCATATAATTTTTTTAAGTTAATTTTTTACTGGAATGCATCTAGATTTTACTCCAGCTGTTAGAATTTTTCTTTATCTCAAGGATAAATATAAATGGCTATATATATAATTTATATAAATGAATGAATATGATCATATTGTAGGTATTTATGGTCCTTTTAAGGCAGCTTTGTTTTATTTTATTTTGCCATTTTATTTGTCTTGTACTATACCCTGGTAATCCAATGACAACCTAATATTTATCCTTTCATATTTACCTCATACTCATATCATGATATATCTACACAAACACAAACAATCTTGCACAGATGTATAGCCTTTTTATCAATATTTTACATAATTTTCTTGTATGCTCTTTGTTCTGTATACAGCTATTTTCTAATTCCCATAAGCTCTAATAACTGTTGTTCTCATTCAGTGATTAATGCTTGCCTTCATCTGTTCACTCAGGTTCTTGGTCCAGAAGTTTGACTTTCTCAGCACTTTTGGATTTCTTGCCCCATAAAGATACCTAAGATTCAGTCTCTGTGATCATGAGATTGTGTATCTTCCCAACAACCTCCATCCCCAGGAGATTATAATATCCATTTCCATGTAACATTTGGCAGTAGTAATTTTTTTTCAACTGCTTTTTCAATAGAGACCCTTTATAACAGGCTGCGACTTCAATCAAAGATTCCAATTCTAGTCTACCATATCAAGTGGATCACTTTTAGCCATTCTGATCTTGTAGGATCAAACTTCCAGCTGTCACTGTCTGATCCTGGATCCAGAAACCCATAGATTTCCAGATACAATCTTGTTACTCCCTCCAAAATTTTTCCATTTTTTTCCCATCTATGGGGCTATATATCTTCTTCCAGCTAGCCTCAATTTTTAAATTCCTTTTTTTATATTTTATTTATTGCTAAACTATGTTCAAAGCATAAAGTGTGCATGAAAGAATAATTTCTGTTCTGACATGACTGGGAACTTCTGACTTTTTTCTGATAGTTACTTCCCACTTCTTTTGTAGCATTTTAAATCTTCTCTTTGTTTTCATGGCTCTGCAGTTTTATATTTTTGTTCTATGGTGTATGATTTTGTTATTCTTTGAACTGGTTATTCTTTGGACTCTAAATTTTAAGATCTATTTCCTTCAGTTTGGAGGAACATAGCTGTTCTGTTCATTTCTTCCTTTTCTTCCTATCATTTTTCTTGCTCTCTTTCTAAAATTCCTGTTATTTGAAATTTGGATCTTCTTGATAAATACATTTTTCTTATCTTTCATGATCTCACTAGTGTAAGGTGAATGCTCTTTTTGTCGTATACACTTCCTGTTTCATATATAAGGATCTTTTCATTTCTTAATTGAATTAATATTTTTAAAACCTTTAGAACAATGCCTGCTTCAGAATAAGCAACATGTGTTTGTCAAATAAATAAATAAACAAATAAATAAAGTTTGAAAAGTATATTGGCAGGTTTTAAAAAATATCCTCCTTTTTATATGCTCTTTTAGTTTCTTCTCAGTTAATTTTATTGATTTTCATTCCTTTTTTTCTCCTTCCCACCATCCCTCTCTCTTCCCTCACTCCCTCTGTCTCTCTCTCTCTCTTTTTTTAACTTTCCTTTCAAAAGATCCTAAAATACTGGCCGACTTTGACTGTCTAATAATACTGAAGAGTATAAAACTAAAAAAATTATGGAATAAGCAGGATTTATTGACAAGGTAAATTAGTTGTAAGAAAAATTTTACTTGGAGAACTTTCAAATGTCAGTATTTTTACTTTTGTTTTCTTGAGGCTATTTACATTTAGTAAATGTAAATCTTTAATGAAAAAGATTGAGTTCTCTTGTCTGGGTAGAGACAGTGGAGTGTGGAGGCCGGTTTGTGAAAGTCTTGGGCATCATTGTTTAGCATGCACGATGTTGACTGCATACTACATCCTGCTACCATTCCTTACACTAGAACCTAAGTAGAGTGCTATTCTTTTGTTCCAAAATCTTTAGAGGAAGAAAATGTCTATCATTTTCTGGAATTAGAGAATGGTCATTACCTGCATCATCAAGATAGAACCAGTAGCTAGATAATGTATTTTTATTAAATGGCCTTTGAACCAGTACTTTAATTTTAAATACTTAGTGCCATCATCTCCTTTATACTATTTCATGAGCTTTTTTTTTTTTCTTTGTACTTAAGCAGCCCTACAGGTTTTTTTGTTTTGTTTTGTTTAAGTTCAAGTTAGTTAACTTGTAGTGCATTATTAATTTGGGGGTAGAATTTAGTGTTTCATCAGTTACATATAACACCCAGTGCTCATTACATCAAGTGCCCTCCATAATGCCCATCACCCAGTTACCCCATCTCCCCACCCACCTCCCCTCCAGTAACCCTCAGTTTGTTCTCTACAATCAAGAATCTCTTGGGTGGCTCAGTCAGTTACTCTCCCTGCTTGTGCTCTCACTTTCTCTCTGTCTGTCAAATAAATAAATAAAATATTTTAAAAAATTAATAAAGAAATACATAGGTTTTCTAGTCAGTTACCACTCCTCCATTTGCATTTCACTTTAAAAAATGTGTCCTTATTTTATTTCTATTTTATTTTTTCTGCATTCTCTTTGTCCTTTAGGTTTATGTTATTTATCCCCTTACTAAGATTTTAACATGCTTTACTAGGAAGCAAACCTTAAGTTTATGTTCAGTTTGTCAAAAATTTAGATTAATGCTATTGGACCAATAAAAATAATTCTTGTACAGAATTAAAAGAGCTCATGAGGGAACAGGTGAGTATGAACCTGTAGAATTGCAGAGAAGTCATTTTTTGTGTCTGAACAAATATTACTGAAACTTAGGACCTGGACTAAAAGAGCAAGCTTTAGAAGTTAATTTAAAATTCCATGTATAACTAATGAAAAAACTCCAGAGAGATGCACCTAACTCCAGCCACATGTAAATGTTGGTGAAGAGATGGGAGTGTGACATTGAAGACCTTTTCCCTGCGTTGTAGAACAGGAGACACTGGGTTTATCTCTCCCCTGGAGAATTTTATTTACATTCTAAAGGGTTAGAGCAAGAACCTGGGATTTTATCCAAGGAACAGAGGTTTTTTTCACCTCCTTTCAAGAAGAGAAGGGAATAACATGTATACACATTCCCAGATTTAGATTCTTTTTTTCAGCATTCCTTGCCTACAGACTCCATACATTCTTTCTGTATCACCCCAAGGATAAGAAATTGGGGAACACACATTTGATATTTGTTGTAAGGTAAATAATAATCAGCTCTGCCAAGAACCTCATATGGGCATTCAAGATAGCAACAATAAAAATAGGTATTAAGAATTTACATATACATAAAGATTGTGAATGAACAACATATACGGTATAGTGTTTATTTTATACCTGCTATACCTCTAGAGATCCAAAGAAAGGTAAAAATGTAGCAAGAATCTCCTTTTATATTTTTTCCTATATGATACTATCCAATAGGTAACAGAGTGGCCTTAGTGTCTTGCAGGATGAACAACCTGTATTTTTGTACTCCTGGCTTGAGGATCTACCCAAAGATTTTCTCCAAGACTGATTGTAGTCCAAGCTTAATAGAGCTGCCATTCTTCTGTTCTTTGGAGGAATTTTCCAACATGGATTTCCTATAAGGAATGGTAACTCACAAGGGAAAAAAACAAATAATTATGAGATAGCCATATGTTTCTACTACTTTTATGACATTTTCTTTATAGTTTCTCTTAATGGGAGGTGATCTTTTTTTGTTGTGTTTTTTTGGTTTTTTAAGGAGGAAATTCAAGCTGATTTATTTTTATATCCCCCAGAGTTTATGTTCAATAAGTGTGTATTGAATGAAATGACTTAAAAATTTTGTAGAAGTCCCAAACTCTACAGTCCCAAACCTCTATGAATATATATATATATATATGAATACACATATCCATATATATAGAAAGATACATATTGCTAAACTTGTATAATTCATTTAAGATTTCTTATTTGTAAAAATAAATGATATTGCTTTTTATTCAGAATAGAAAAAAAAAAGGTGGCCTGTATTTGCATAGGATTCCACTTTGGTATTTAATTAGAAATTATGGAGGAGTAAGTGAGAGGGAAAATTAAGGGTTTGTGGATTTGTAATGTATTTAAAATCACCAGTGTACTTCTTGTTCTCAGTAAGTTTTAGCTCTCCATTGAAATGCAAACACTAGATTTAATCTTAGGTCTGGTATTTAACCTTTTCCTAAACCCATTGAAATGGTTTTGGTGTATCTCATGGTATTTTATAGTTCCTACTCAGAGGTGGCCTTACACTAGGGACTGCAAAAGGTCATTTGTGTGTGTGTGTGTGTGTGTGTGTGTGTGTGTGTGCACTTAGAAAGAACAAGATGATAATTGTCTTTCTCTGCATAAGAAATAGCAGAAAGATCAGTACGAGAAGGAAGGGAAGAATGAAGGGGTAAACAGAAGAGGGAATGAACCATGAGAGGCTATGGACTCTGGGAAACATACTGAGGGCTTCAGAGGGGAGGGGGGTGGGGGATTGGGATAGGCCGGTGATGGGTATTAAGGAGGGCACATATTGCATGGAGCACTGGGTGTTATACACAAATAATGAATCATAGAATGCTACATCAAAAACTAAGGATGTACTGTATGGTGACTAACATAACGTAATAAAAAATTATTATTAAAAAAAAAGAACAAGATGTATTTTACTTCAATGGAACTGAAACAATGTTCCATAGCATAAGATATGATATTAGAATCTTTATTCATGCCTTATAAAATTTAAACATTTCTTCTAAGGTTGCCTGTAGATCTGTAGTTCTCTATGTATCTGAGTTCATTTGTCCCAGAAGGTAACAACATCATGCCTGGTATAAGTATTCATTGTTTATCACTTTTCAGGGAGTTGTTACAACTAACTCAACTTTGAGTGTGATTTCTCTGCATCTTTGAGGACTAGTGAAAAATTCACTTCTAAGTTATCAGGTTTTCCTCCAGAGTCATTTGGAAGTCCCAGATTGTCACACACTGTCAAAGTACTGATTGGCTACCCTAGTTAATCTGAGAATGCCTGGAGATTCAGTGGTTCTCAGCCTCTTACATAAAACTTGGAGCCAGGGAACACTGGCAAGATCAGACACTTCAGTGCTTAGGGCCCACCCTCCTGAGGCACCACTCACATAACCACTCTGAGGCCTTTACAGCTCTCCAAAGAGCCCATACTAAATGCTTAGCAGGTTCCCTCCCTTCAAGGATCTCTTTCCAGTTTGGAAAATCTTCGTCTCTTCATTCCTGCTCCTCTAAAAAGCACTCCTAATTTTGCTTTTACTCTTTGAAGTTTCTAGCATATTTAGTTTAGTAATTTTAGTTTTTTTACAAATCACAGGAAGAATCATTGACTTGAACCAGCTTCTGATTCTAGGACAGCAGCATTCCGTCAGACAAATAAATGCAAAGTTACAGCTAACTTATTGGAAGAGAGACTCTAAAATATTACATGCAAAGTAACTGAATAAATTATCTTGCCTCATTTATATTCATCAAATTAGTCTTTATTTTGTAGTGTTTAAGTTATTTATTTATTTTACAGATCTCTTATGGAGCAAAGTCACAGAGTTGTCTAATAAAAAAGCACAAACCTTAAATGCTTCCAGACAGAAAAAGAGTTTCTTTTGTTTTTAATATTAAAGTTTGTTGTTGTTTTTTTATTTTGGTGCATAAAAGGGGCACTATTTCATGCCCAGGAGTATTGTATATTTTGAGCAAATACTTTGTGCACTTATCATGTTGCTTCCAGGAACATCAAGGGAGTGGAGAAAACTTATCTGCTCATCTCTAATCCAATTCTCCTTCATTGCTTCCTGTACTTTAACTTCATGAACAGTATTTCTCAAATAAATGATATCTATTCCTCTAAAGGAGAGGCCTGTAATTCCATTTGAAAGCTATAACAACACAAATTTCCTTTCTTTTCACAACTTATGTGATTTAAAATAAAGTAACAACTACACCAGTGAGGGAACTCTTTAGAGCTTTTACTAAAAGTACACCATTAAGTTCTGCATTTAAAACACTGAAAAATCAGTCATGAAAAAATTATGTATTGGACACAAAATATAATAAAATAGTACCATATCATGATTTTTCCATATATATATATATATATATATATATATATATATATGGAATTTCATATATATATATAATTTTTCCATATATATATTCCAATATAATATATTGTCAATAATTTAATTTGGTCTTAATTTTCATCACTTCTTATGATAAAAGCATACATACCTAAATGATAGATCATTTTAAAAATATGTTTTCTAACATATTTAGGAATGTTACTAGCAATAGCTAAAAGAGTATTTGGATTGGAGTCATGTTTCAGATTTATTTCTATTGCTTACTAGCAAAGACATGATTTTGATTATATTTTCCCAACTATTAATTAGTAGTATTTTTCTCTCTCATAGGGAAGGAAGAAGAAGGGGGTTGGGGAAAGGAGTGAGAAATAGAACAAAAGCCAAAATTTGGAAAGCAAATGTACCATGACTCACGAAATAGATAAACTGAACAAACAATGCAACATAACTTGAGTTCAGAAATTTTAACAGCAGCTTGTTAAGGCCATATTTTCCAAGATAACAGCATAAACTGATTTAACTCTAACATTACACAGGTTCTTGTTTCAAGGATGAATTCATCAGCTTTTCTAGCAAATTATCCATTTTTCCAAATATCATTAATTCTGCCAGACTTCCCCTTTGAGACATTCCCAAGACTCTGCAAAGATTGTACTCTGCCTTGAAATTTTAATAAAGCCAACTTTGCTTGATCAACCAGTTTTTTCTGGTGGTCTTAATAAGAAAACTTCAACAGGAAAAAAAACAGGAGTGACAGAAGGACTTTGAGAGTATGGGTTCTTTACAAGACAATATATATTACAGGAGGAAAAATAAAAACAGCAACAGGAACATAGCTATAGGAGTTTGTGTGAATTATAGTCATTTTTAGCCAAATATTAACCTTAAGAATGACCTCTTAAAGAATGCAAAAAAAAAAAAATTTAAAAAGTAACCAAATGGGAGAGAGTGTGAAAAACTAAAGGAGGAAGAAAAACCAAATGTGAAAAACATGCATGAAAATGAAGAGAAAACAAGTTACATCATTTTAAAATAGTGTTGACTAGTTTGTCATTTTTGTTATTGTCTGCTTAGTCAGTTTCTTCAGAGGTGCAAGAAAACTAGTAAACCATAAAGCTATTTGCCCAGCAAAAGAGTAAGTGATTATAATTCAACTGAGATAAATCTCAGTGCCTATAGTTGCATTAATCCAAACTCCAAGAAATAAAGCATCTGATACGATTTTCAGATATCAGACATAAAAGGCATGTGTTTTGGAAATTGTTCAGGTGCAAAAGGTCCAAGACATCTGGAAGGGTGACCTAAAATTAATGATCAATACACAATTCCCTCTTTAGGAAGAACAGATAGGTCTTCTTAGGAAGAACATATAGTCATTTTGATTTAAAAAAAAAAAAACTTTAACAGCTCCAATAAAAGTAGCAGATAGAAGTGAGGTTTTTGCATAAGATATAATAAATAGAGTTATCATTTATTGAGTATATATATATATATATACCAAGCAATGTTCAAGGAACTTTAAATTATACCACATTTAATCCCACATAACATAGGTAGTATTATTGCCATTTTATAGATGAGGGAATTGAGGTGTTGGTAGACTTAAGTATTGCTTATTAATCATGTTACTCTAAATGTAAATTTAAACTTCTTTAATTTACTGCAAGCTACTTCAATGTATGCAAGCCTACAAATGGAAAGTAAGCTTAAGCCCTTCTCAATTATTTTTTTTTTTATTTTTGGCATTAAAATCAGAGCTGGACTAGATTGAAATCAGACAAAGTTATGCTATAATTATTGTAAAACTCTTAATGTGGAAAATGTTATTTAAGGTATTTTTAAGAGAAAATGAAACAAACAGTACATACTTGCATGCAGACTGTCCTGAAGCATTTCATAATCAAAGGCATGATGATACAGCTTGACTTATGTTAATTCTGCTACTACTAGTACTATCACTTCTATTACTACCACATTATCACTACCACTATCAAACCACTATCACTAAAAACAAACAAAAAAAAAACCCCAAAACAAACAAATTATTAGTTAACTAACTTAATTAACTAATTAACCAATTTAGTTAACAAACTTAAAAAACCCGTGTGAGGCTGTGTGCTATGTGGTTTATGTACATTATCACATGATAGTTTTTAATAACTCAAAAAATTGTCATTACTACCATTTTGTCAGAAACAGCTGAAACTCAGAACTTATTAAATTCCTCAGAATATACAGAGGGTGAGAGGTGGTCTTAAAATTAGGAGTCAATTTAATCTTTGTACATATTCCATGCTATTCAGCACTGCTCTTTGCCTATTTATATGTCACTTCACTCTTAGAATTGCATTTTTATATAAAATTTTATATACACTTTACATACAGTTATTCTGAATTTACTGTTTAGAGTAAGAATGAAATGGGCAAGTCAGATGCTAATCTTGTTTTTGTTTTATTTTCATTTTTTACATAAGGAAACTGAAGTTTCATTTTCAATGCAGGCAATACAACAAGAGTCTCTACATGCCTAATTATATTCTAACAAAGATAGAGGCAGAACTAAAACTTCAAAAAGTTTTCTTGGACCACAAAAAATACCTTTGATTTTGCCATCCCTTTTCTCTCTGTGCCTCCAAATTCAATAGTTTATACTATTAATATGTCTACTAAACTATCATATCTTTTTCTCTTCTCTTTGTCTTGTCTTGAATTGTCTTGTCTGTTTTTATATTGTCCTGTCTTGTTCCATCTTATCCTGCATGGTCCTGTCCTGCCTTGTCTTGTTTTGTCTTCTTTTCTTTCATAATTTTCAGTAGTTTTCTATTTGCTAAAGAAAAACGTCTAAATTTCTAAATCTTAAATTGACAAAGGTGTGCTTAAGCTGGTCCCTACCTAATGCTCATACTTTATCCTGCTACATTCTCCCACTCATCCGGTATACTTCAACCATGTCTGTGTTTTTATTGTTCCTATAATATGCTCGGTTCATTTCCAATTTGTGCTCTGTATATTTGCTTTTCTTCTTCCTAGAATGATACCCTTCTAATTTGGCCATTTGAAATGGTAATTATTTTATTATTCTGATGGCCATAAGTCCAAAATAGATCTTATAGGACTAAAATCAAAGTGCTAGAAGGGCTGGTTCCTTCTGGATGCTCCATGGGACTATCTGTCCTTTGGCTCTTCTAACTCCTGGTGGAATCTGGCATTCCTTGACTTGTGGCTACATCACTCCAATCCCTGCTTCTGTATTCACATTGCCTTCTTTTCTGTTGCTCAACCTCCCTCTGTCTCCTTCTTATGAGGACCTCTGTGATTACATTTACGTTCTACCAAGGCAAACCAGGATACTCTTTCCATCTCAATATCTTTAATTTAGTTACATCTTCAAGGTCCCTTTTGTCATAGAAAGTGATTTACAGGACCCAGGATTAGGATTTCAGAGCTGTTATTTAGCCTACAATAAAAGAATAGAAAAAAAAATTCTGAGCTATTTGGACATCTATATTAAAAATAAATTAACAGGAAAATTAGAAGTTTTCAAACTATTCTAACCCATATATGATTACCCATCATGGATATTCTCTAGTTTTTCTTGATGCTAACCTTAAAATTGAACTCAGTGCTTACAGATAAAGAGATAATCAACTCTACAAAACATTAGTGATAAATGTAGATATTTTGAAGATTTTTCATGGATACATAGGAGTGTTTATACTATATAACAAGAAATTTAATGAAAATTTCATTTATATATTTATATTACTCCATAAATTCCTCTTTCTTCCATTCCTCACCAGACCTCATTTCTATCCTTACACTTTCCCAAATCAGTCTTTAATATTGCTTCTGTTTTTTCAAAACATCGTTATATATATTCCAAGTTCTCTCAATTCTAACAGGAGATTCAAGGCTCTCTTGTTCTAATTTCAGAGTAGACTTATTAAAATATTAATTTATGCACAATGCTTCTCTCCATAGATCATGAGGATAAAGGTGGGCTAATCATTTTGCTACAAAAATGTGATTTTTATATCATTAAACAAGGATAAAAAATATTCTTACAAGAATTCAAATTATCTATATTACCTCTGTGGGTTAAAATTGATCATATTGGAGTCTGACTTTTCTTCTAGAGAACTATATCTCAGAAGTAAATTGAGACAAATTTTTACAGAGTTCTAAAGAAATGGATGATAGTTGGCTACTTTTTAAGATTCTCTGGATAAACAGAAAAATATATATATATGCACACATATATATATATATACATTAATGTATGTACATATATACATTATCTCTTTATAAGTACTGAGTTCAGTTTTAAGGTTAGCATCAAGAAAAACTAGAGCATATCCATGATGGTTAATCAAATATGGGTTAGAATAGTTTGAAAACTTCTAATTTACCTGTATATGTATTTTTGGTATATATATATATATATAAAATATATGCAATGTATAGTATATATGTTATTTAACAATATTATATTGTGACATAATTATAATTGTGTTATAATGTTAGACATAATATATATGTAATTATAATTGTTATAATGTTATATATTACATGTATTATATATGCTATAGATGCACACATTATATACATATGTATAATATACACTTATTATTGATACATATGTATATATAGATACTTTTATGAGTAATTGACTCATGCAATTATGGAGGCTGAGAAGTCTAAAGATCTGAAGGCCTAGGATAGTGTATGTATTCTTCCACACTGGGCCCAAAAGCCTGTGAACCAGAAAAGCCAATGATGCAAGTTCCAATGTTAGTGAAACCCTTTAGGCTAAGACCCAAGGAGAACTGATGTTTCAGTTCAAGTTCAAAGGCCAGAAAAGACCAGTGTCCTAGTTCAAAGCATGTAGGCAGGAGTAATTCCCTCTTATTCAAGGGAAGGTCAGCCCTTTTGTTCTATTCAGCATTCAGCAGATTGGATGAGGCTTACCTACATAAGGGAGGGCAATCTGCTTTACTCAGTTTATGGATTCAAATGTCAATCATATCCATAAACATTCTTACAAACATACTTCAAATAATCTATGACCAAATATCTGGGTACCCTCATGGTCCAGTCAAGTTGACACATAAAATCAACCCTCATGGTTGACAAATTCATGCCTAGCCAGGTTATCACACATATATAATGGCAAAATAAGAATAATTCTAGAAATGCAAGGTTATGAAATATCTTACCACATGCCCTTGCTAAAATATTTAAAATAATAAAGTGTCTTCCCTTCAATAAAGTGACAAATAAAAATTTAAAACTCACTTTTTCATGGTTTGAGGAAGATATTCTATCCCCAAATAAATCACCAGTGAAATGAGAAAAACTTATGGATAGCATAATAATGGAAATTAATTCAAGCCCCCCACATTTGCAAAAGACTAAACATGAAGTAAGAAAAAAATAATTTGCACCTACAATTCAAAATTATTAAAATAGACCAGGAGATGGACAGAAAAGATGGTGGCAGAGTAGGAGGAGCCTAGGCTCATCTCATCCCACGAACATAACTAGATGACTATCAGATCATCCTAAATACCCAGAAAACTACCTGAAGATTGACAGAACGAACTCCACAACTAATGAGAAAAGAGGCCACATCAAAGAAGGTAGGAGGTGTGGAGATGTGGTTTAGGGGAGAGAGAGATCACATGGGTACTGTGGAGGGGAAGGAGCTGTGATCATGGAGACGAGTGAGAGAGTAGAGCACATGGGAACATACAGGGAGAACATTTCCACAAAGCTATTGGCTGGGAAAATGAGAGGGGCTGATTTTTGTGAGTTCTTTCAACCAGCAGGGGAGAGAAGGTAGACAACTCAGGGGCAGATGGCTGTGGAAACAGTGATTTGAAGAACACCTGGAGCACAAGGGAGGGGGAAAGAGTGGAGATTATTTGCTCTTCATAGAGCACACTACTGAGAGGCAGCATTCACAGAGAAGCCTCTCCAAAGACAGAAGAGCTTGCTTGTGACATTTCTATCCCCCACCCCTCAGCATAAACACAGAGCCACCTGCAGGGAGCATTTTGGAGCCCACCCTGGCTGCCTAACTTCTTTACATCAAGTCCCACAACCTGTGCTCTGATGCGACTGCCCTTTTTAGTCAGGTTTGCCTCAGTCCAAGAGTGGTGGGCCTCTCCCCCAGAAGACCAGCACAAGTTCCAAGCCCCTGCCCACACCATGTCTCTAAAGCCTAGAATTTTAAAGGTCAGTAGGCTTGGCTTCAGATAGAACCTGGAGGGAACTGTGTTGCTCCTAGAGAGAAGACAGGCAAAAAACCTAGAGGACAATGTGGAAATAGCAATCTGAACAATGCCTGTGACACACAAGGGAGATTATTTGCTCTTCTCAGAGTGCTTCCCTATTAGACAGCATTCATGGAGATGTCTCTCTGGGGGACAAAGGAGCTGCCTGGCAGCATTTCCCTCCTCTGACCCTCAGCACAGAGCCACCTGTAGGAAGCAGCATAGCACCAATACAGGCTGCCTCCCTTATTTACACCATGTCACACATCCCAGCGATCTTGTGCAACTATCCTACTCGGCCAAGCTTACCACAGAGTGGCAGGCCCCTTCCTTAGAAGATCAGCAGAAACCCCTGCCCATACAGCATCTCCTGACCAGAGAATTCTTCAGGGCTTCAGTTCTAGTGGAAGTAGTATCAGGTCTCATTTAACAAGCAGACCAGAGCACACCTTGTTAAAACTCACCACTTTTTACCCAAGAAGCAAGCACTGCTTACTATAGGCAAGGAGAGTCTCTGCAGATGACTGGCCTGAAAGAAAGAACAGCCAAAACAACAGCAGAGCACACACAGCACATACCAGAGATGCTCCCTGAAGTGCCAGGCCCTGGACACTATACGATCTCTTCTCCATAAAGCCATTACTCTCAGGAGCAGGAAACATAGAAGGCAGAGACTTAGACAAAATGCCAAGTAGGAGGAATTCATTTCAAATGAAAGAATAAGACAAGGCCATGGCCAGAAGTCTAAGTAAAACAGATATAAGTAACATGCTTGATGGAGAATTTAAATCTATTCATAAGAACACTCACTGGGCTTCAGAGAAGAATGGAAGACAAAAGGGAAACCCCTACCACAGAGATAAAAAGGTTAAAAATGAATTAGTCAGAAATGAGAAATGCATTAACTAAGATTAGAAACAGGGTTGATGCAGTGAACAGCAGGCAGGAAGACAGAAGAATGTATTAGTGATATAAAAGTGATATTAGTGATAAAATGGAAAAAAAAAACGAAGCTAAACTAAAGAGAGAAAGAAGAAGTTTCCCAGAAAAACAAAAACTAAAGGAATTTCTGAGCACTAAACTAACCCTGAAAGAAATATTAAAGAGGACTCTGAGTGCAAAGACATCAAAAGTGGCAAAGACAAAAAAGGATCAGAGAAAATCTCCAGAAACAATGGCAAAACAAGTAATACAATCACACTAACTGCATTTCTATCAATAATTACTTCGAATGTAAATGGACTAAGTGCTCCAATCAAAAGACATGGGGTTTTGGAATGTATTAAAAAATAAAAATAAAATAAGACCCATCCATATGCTGCCTACCAGAGACTGACTTTAGACTTAGAGACACTTCCAGATTGAAAGTGAGGGGATTGAGAAACATTTGTCATGAAAATAGATGTGAAATTAATAAAATCATGAATGAAAGAGGAGAGATCACAATGAACAGCAAGGAAATACAAACAATTTTAAGAACATATTATAAGCAACAATATGCCAACAAATTAGGCAATCTGGGAGAATTGGATACATTCCTGGACCCTTATAAACTACCAAAACTGAAACAGGAAGAAATAGAAAACCTGAACAAACCCATAACAGCAAGGAAATTTAAGCAATAATAAAAAATCTGCTGACAAACAGAGTCTGGACCAAATGGCTTCCCAAAGGATTCTACCAAACATTCAAAGAATTAATATCTATTCTTCTGAAGCTGTTTCAAAAAATAGAAGTGCAAAGAAATCTTCTAAACTCATTCTGTGAGGCCAGCATTGCCTTGATCCCCAAAACAGACAAAGCACCCATCAAGAAGTAGGATTACAGACCATTATCACTGATGAACATGGATGCAAAAATACCTACCAAGATACTAGCCAATAGGATCTAACAGTACATTAAATGGATTATTCACCACAACCAAGTGGGATTTATTCCTGGGCTGCAAGGGTGGTTCAACATTCACAAATCAATCAGTGTGAGACATCACATTAATAAAAATAAGGACAAGAACCATATGATCATCTCAATTGATGCAGAAAAAGCATTTGAAAAAATACAGCATCCTTTCTTGATTAAAACTCTCCACAGTGTAGGGATAGAGGGAACATACCTCAATATCATAAAAGCCATCTATGAAAAGCCCACAGTGAATACTGTTCTCAATGGGGAAAAACTGAGAGCTTTTCCCCTAATATCAGGAACATGACAGGAACGCCCACTCTCACCACTCTTGTTCAATATGGTACTACTAGAAGTCCTAGCCTCAGCAATCAGACAACAAAAAGAAATAAAAGGCATTCAAATTGGCAAAGAAGGAGTCAAACTCTTACTCTTCATAGATGACGTGCTACTTTATGTGGAAAACCCAAAAGATTCCACCCCCAAATTGCTAGAATTCATACAGGAATTCAGCAATGTGGCAAGATATAAAATCAATGCACAGAAATCAGTTGCATTTCTATAGACTAACAATGAGACAGAAGAAAGAGAAATTAAGGAGTTGATCCCATTTACAATTGCACCAAAAACTGTAAGAAACCGAGAAATAAACCTAACCAAAGAGGTAAAGGATCTGTATTCTTAAAACCACAGAACACTTATAAAAGAAATTGAGGAAGACACAAAGAACTGTAAAAAACATTCCATGCTCATGGATGGGAAAAATAAATATTGTCAAAATGTCTATGCTACATAGATAAATCTATACATTCAATGCAATCCTTACCAAAATACCATCAACACTTTGCACAGAGCTGGAACAAATAATCCTAAAATTTTCACGGAATCAGGAAAGACCCCAAGTAGCAAGAGGAATGTTGAAACAAACAAAATGAACAAACAAAAACAAAGCTGGTGGCATCACAATCCCTGACACTTCAAGCTATGTTACAAAGCTATAATCATCAAGACATATGGTACTGGCACAAAAACAGACACATAGATCAATGGAACAGAATAGAGAACCCAGCAATGGGCCCTCAACTCTATGGTCAACTAATCTTTGACAAAGCAAGAAAGAATATCTAATGGAAAAAAGACAGTCTCTTCAACAAATGGATTTGGGAAAATTGGACAGCCACATGCAGAAGAATGAAACTGCACCATTTTCTTACACTATACACAAAAATGGGCTCAAAATGGATGAAAGACCTAAATGTGAGACAGGAACCCATCAAAATCCTAGAGGAGAACACAGGAAACAACCTTTTTGACCTCAGCCACAGCAGCTTCTTGCTAGACATGTCTCTAAAGGCAAGGGAAACAAAAGCAAAAATGAACTATCGGGACTTCATCAAGATAAAAAGCTTTTCCACAGCAAAGGAAACAGTTGACAAAACCAAAAGCCAAACAACAGCATAGGAGAAGGTCTTTGCAAATGACATATCAGATAAATGTATAGTATCCAAGATCTATAAAGAACTTACCAAACTTAACACCCAAAAACCAAATAATCCAGTCAACAAATGGGAAGAAGGCATGAACAGACACTTCTCCAAGGAAGACATAAAAATGGCCAACAGACACATGAAAAAATGTTCAACATCACTTGGCATCAGGGAAATACAAATCAAAACCACGGTGAGATACCACCATACACCAGTCAGAATGGTTAAAATTAACAAGTCAGGAAACAACAAATGTTGGTGAGGATGCAGAGAAATAGGAACTCTCTCACACTCACTGGTGGGAATGCAAGCTGGGACAGCCACTCTGGAAAACAGTATGGAGATTCCTCAGAATGTTGAAAATAAGGCTACCCTATGATGCAGCAATTGGACTACTGGATATTTACGCCAAATGTACAAATGCAGTGTTCTGAAGGGGCACCTGCACCCCAATGTCCATAGCCTCAATGTCCACAGTAGCCAAACTGTGTAAAGAGCCAAGATGTCCATCAATAGAGGAATATCGGATAGAGAAGATGTGGTGTATATATATGCAATGGAATATTACTCAGCCTTCAGAAAGGGTGAATATTTACCATTTGCATCAATGTGGTTAGAACTGGAGGGTATCACATTGAGTGAAATAAGTCAATCAGAGAAAGACAATTATCATGGTTTCACTCATGTGGAATATAGGAAACAGCACAGAGGATCATAGGGGAAAGGAGGAAAAACTGAATGGGAAGTCATCAAAGGAGAAAAATCATGAAAGACACTTAATTATACGAAACAAACTGAGGTTTGCTAGAGGGGAGGTGGATGGGGGATGGGGTAACTGGTTGATGGGCAGTAAGGAGGGCTGGTGATGTGATGAACACTGGTTGTTATACACAACTGATAAATTGTCGAACACTACATCTGAGACTAATAATGTTCTAGAGGTTGGCTAATTGAATGTAAATAAATGAATAAATAAATAAATAAATAAATAAATAAATAAATAAATAAATAAATACTGTGGTGAGAGTGGACAACACTCTCTTGTTCATGACTCTACAGGAAAAGCTCTCAGTTTTCCCTCATTGACAATGATATTAGCTGTGGGTTTTTCATATATAACCTTTATTATATAAGGTTTATTCCCTCTGAACTTACTTTCTTGAGAGTTTCTATCATAAACGGATGTTATACTTTGTCAAATGACTTTTCTGCATCGATTGCCATGATCATATCATTCTTATCCTTTCTTTTATTAATGTGGTGTACCTGTCATATCAAGGTAATTCTGGCCTCATATAATGAATCTGGAAGTTTTCCTTCATGTTCTCATTTTTGGAATAGTTTGAGAAGAATAGGTATTAACTCTTCTATAAGTTGTTGGTAGAATTCGCCCATGATGCCATCTGACCATGGACTTCTTTATCTCTTCATCAGTCAGTGGACATTTATTTGGGTTCTTTCCATAATATGGCTATTATAGATAATGCTGCTATAAACATCAGGTGCCATATATCCCTTTGAATTAGTATTTTTGTATCCTTTGGTTAAATACCTCGTAGTGCAAATTGCTGGGTCATAGGGTAGTTCTATTTTTAACTTTTTGAAGAGCCTCCATACTGTTTTCCTGAGTGGGTGTACCAGTTTGCATTCCCACCAAGAGTGCACGAAGGTTCCTTTTTCTCCACATCCTCACCAACACCCGTTGTTTCTTGTGTTGTTGATTTTAGCCATTCTGATGATGTGAAGTGATATCTCATTGGAGTTTTGATTTGTATTTCCCTCATGGTGGGTGATGTTGAACATTTTTTATTTGTCTGTTGGCCATCCATATGTCTTCTTTGGAAAAATGTCTATTCATATCTTCTGCCCATATTTTAATGGGATTATTTGTTTTTCAGGTACTGAGTTTTATAAGTTCTTTATGCATTTAGTATACGAATCCTTTATCAGATATGTGATTTGCAAATATCTTCTCCATTCCATACATTATCTTTCATTTTTCTTGATTGTTCCATTATTATGCAAAAGCTTTTTATATTGATGGAGTACTAATAGCTTATTCTTGCTTTTGTTCCCCTTGCCTCAGGAGACATAGCTAGAAAGAAGTCGCCATGGCCGATATCAAAGAGGTTACTATCTGTGTTCTCCTCTAGGATTTTGATTGTGTCATCTTTAATTTCTTTCATCAGTGTTTTACTATTTTCAGAGTACACGTCTTTCAACTCTTTGGTTAGGTTTATCCCTAAGTATTTTATGGTTTTTGGTGCAATTTTAAGTGCGATAGGTACCTTAATTTCATATATGATACATATATATCATGATATACATATTATCAGCCATTATAAAAATGAAATCTTGCCATTTTCAGAGACATGTATGAAGCTAGAGAGGAATTGCTAAGCAAAATAAGTCAGTCAGAGAAAGACAAATACCATATAATTTCATTCATATGTGGAATTTAAGAAACAAAACAAATGAACCTAGGGGAAAAAAGAAAAGACCAAGAACTAGACTCCTAACTATAGAGAAAATCAGATGGTTACCAGAGGGGAGGTGGGTGGGGAGAATAGGTGAAATGGGTTATGGAGATTAAAAAGTGTACTTGTGATGAGCATTAGGTGTTGTATGTAATATTGAATCACTAAATTGTACACCTGAATCTAATATAACATTGTATGTTAACTAGATATTTAAATAAAATCTTTTTAAAAAAGATAGAAGCAAAAGAAAAAATGCATAAATGAATAAAACTAACACTGGTTGAAGAGGAGTAAAATAATGTTGCATTTCTTCTGTTAATTGCCTATGTTATAATGTAGAGCAATTAATCAATAAAAGGTAAATAATCTATTACTGATATAATATATTGAACCATTTTTAAACTTACTAATAGTGACAGTAAGATAACTAGTAGTGAAAAAAAATTGATGTACAATTGAAAATAAACCGAAGAAAAATAGATATGAAATTAAATCAAGACAAAAAATAAAGAAAATCGTAAGAATAAAAAAAGATAACGTAGACTGAGAGCTATAAAATATGTCATCACAAATAAGGTCAAATCTGTTAAAAGTAACTAAAACTGGGTTAGGTAAGTATTTTGTAAAAAAAATAAATCACATATTGGAGAAAAAAACAAGACTACTTTGCTCCAAAAGTCATATTTTGAAACCCCTTAGGAATATAGGAGCTGTGAAAAACATTAAAATATAAATAAAAGAAGGTTACTGTTTTAAAATGAAATAAATTGAATATCGCAGGCAAAGTATTAAAGGGAGAAAGATTGTTTATGCCAATTAAGTAAAAATAAATTAAAATTTCATTATCAAATATTGGTAAACACCTTCTATTTTGTTTTATTTTTTTTCTGTTTGTATAGCTTATATTTTTACTTTGTAAATTTCAAACTGTACTTTCAGCGTACTTTTTTTTCTAATTGACATTTTATTTTATTTTATTTTTTAATGTTTTTTTTTATTATTATGTTAGTCACCATACAGTACATCCCTGGTTTCTGATGTAAAGTTCGATGATTCATTAGTTGTGTATAACACCCAGTGCACCATGCAATACGTGCCCTCCTTACTACCCATCACCAACCTATCCCATTCCCCCATGCCCCTCCCCTCTGAAGCCCTAAGTTTGTTTCTCAGAATCCATAGTCTCTCATGCTTCATTCCCCCTTCTGATTACCCCCCATTCTTTATCCCTTTCTTCCCCTACCGATCTTCCTAGTTCTTATGTTCCATAGATGAGAGAAATCATATGATAATTGTCTTTCTCTGCTTGACTTATTTCACTTAGCATTATCTCCTCCAGTGCCATCCATGTTGCAGCAAATGTTGAAAAATCGTTCTTTCTGATAGCTGAATAATATTCCATTGTATATATGGACCACAACTTCTTAATCCAGTCATCTGTTGAAGGGCATCTTGGTTCCTCCCACGATTTAGCTATTGTGGACAATGCTGCTATGAACATTGGGGTCCATATGGCCCTTTTCACTACGTCTGTATCTTTGGGGTAAATACCCAATAGTGCAATGGCTGGATCATAGGGTAGCTCAATTTTTAACTTTCTAAGGGACCTCCACACTGTTTTCCAGAGTGGCTGAACTAACTTGCATTCCCACCAACAATGTAGGAGGGATCCCCTTTCTCCACATCCTCTCCAGCAATTGTTGTTTCTTGCCTTGTCAATTTTTGCCATTCTAACTGGCGTAAGGTGGTATCTTAGTGTGGTTTGGATTTGAATTTCCCTGATGGCTAATGATTTTGAACATTTTTTCATGCGTCTGTTAGCCATTTGTATGTCTTCATTAGAAAACTATCTGTTCATATCTTCTGCCCATATTATGATTTGTTTATTTGTTTCTCGCATATTGAGTTTGAGAAGTTCTTTGTAGATCTTGGATACCAGTCTTTTATCTGTAGCATCATTTGCAAATATATTCTCCCATTCCGTGGGCTGCCTCTTAGTTTTTTTTACTGTTTCCTTGGCTGTGCAAAAGCTTTTTATCTTGATGTAGTCCCACAAGTTCATTTTCTTTTCCTTCTCTTGCCTTTGGAGATGTGTCATGAAAAAGGTTGCTTTGGCTGATGTCGTATAGGTTGCTGCCTATGTTCTCCTCTACAATTTTGATGGATTCCTGTCTCACATTGAGGTCTTTGATCCATTTGGAGTTTATCTTTGTGTATGGTGTGAGAGAGTTGTCAAGTTTCATTCTTTTGCATGTAGCTGTCCAATTTTCCCAGCAGCGTTTATTGAAGAGACTGTCTTTTTTCCACCGGATGTTTTTTCCTGCCTTATCAAAGATTAGTTGCCCAAAGAGCTGAGGGTCCATTTCTGGGTTCTCTGTTCTGTTCCATTGGTCTATGTGTCTGTTTGTGCCAGTACCATGCTGTCTTTGTGATCACAGCTTTGTGGTACAGCTCGAAGTCCAGCATTGTGATGCCCCCAGCTGTGTTTTTCCTTTTCAACAGTTCCTTGGCGATTCGGGGCCTTTTCTGGTTCCACAGAAATTTAAGGGCTGTTTGTTCCAGTTCTTTGAAAAATGTCATTGGTATTTTGATCGGGATAGCATTGAAAGTGTAGATTGCTCTGGGTAGCATGGACATTTTAACTATGTTAATTCTTCCTATCCATGAGCATGGAATATTTTTCCACCTTTTTGTGTCTTCCTCAATGTCTCTCAAGAGTGATTTATAGTTTCTAGAATATAGATCCCTTATGTCTCTGGTTAAGTTAATTCCACGGTAACTATGCTTTTGGTGCTATTGTAAATGGGATGGATTCCCTAATTTCTCTTTCTTCAGTCTCATTATTCGTGTATAGAAATGCAACTGATTTCTGAGCATTAACTTTGTATTCCGCCACATTATTGAATTGCTCTATAACTTCTAATAGTTTGGGAGTGGATTCTTTTGGGTTTTCCATATAGAGTATCATGTCATCTGCGAAGAGAGACAGTTTGACTTCTTTGCCGATTTGGATACCTTTTATCCCTTTTTGTTGTCTGATTGCTGTTGCAAGGACATCTAGTACTATGTTGAATAATAGTGGCGAGAGTGGGCATCCTTGTCGTGTTCCTGATCTTAAGGGAAAGGCCTCCAGCTTTTCCCCATTGAGAATAATATTCACTGTAGTCTTTTCATAGATGGTTTTTATGAGATTGAGGAATGTACGCTCTATCCCTACACTCTGAAGGGTTTTAATCAGGAAAGGATGCTGTATTTTGTCAAATGCTTTTTCTGCATCTATTGAGAGAATCATATGATTTTTGAATTTTTCTTTCTGGATAAAATCTAAGACACTGTTCGATTTGCGAATGTTGAACCACCCTTGCATCCCAAGGATGAATCCCACTTGGTCATGATGGATAATCCTTTTAATGTACTGTTGGATTCTATTAGCCAGGATCTTGTTGAGGATTTTGGCGTCCATATTCATTAGGGAAATCGGTCTGTAATTCTCCTTTTTGATGGGGTCTTTGCCTGGTTTGGGCATCAAGGTAATATTGGCCTCATAGAATGAGTTTGGTAGCTTTCCTTCTGTTTCTATTTTTTGAAATAGCTTTAGGAGAATAGGTATTATTTCTTCTTTGAATGTTTGGTAGAATTCCCCAGGAAAACCATCCGGGCCTGGAGTTTTGTTTTTTGGAAGGTTGTTTATCACTGACTCAATCTCTTCATAATTAATTGGCCTGTTTAAGAAATCAATTTCTTCCTGTTTCAGTCTTGGTAGTTTATAGGTTTCCAGGAAGGCCTCCATCTCTTCCAGATTGCTTAATTTATTGGCATAAAGCTGCTGATAAAAGTTTCTAATAATCCTTCCAATTTCATTGGTGTTGGTTGTGACCTCTCCTTTTTCATTCATAATTTTATTAAATTGGGTCCTTTCTCTATTCTTTTGCATAAGGTTTGCCAGTGGTCTGTCAATTTTATTAATTCTCTCAAAGAACCAGCTTCTAGTTCTGTTGATCTGCTCTACTGTACTCCTGGTTTCTAATTCATTGATTTCTGCTCTAATCTTGGTCACCTGCTTCCTCGTGCGTGGATTAGGCCTGTCCCTCTGTTGCTGTTCCAGCTTCTTGAGGTGAGAATATAAAAACTGCATTTTAGATTTTTCTATTCTTTTGAGTGAGGCTTGGATGTCTATATATTTCCCCCTTAGGACTGTCTTTGCACTATTCCATAGGTTTTGGACCGTTGTGTTTTCATTCTCATTGGTCTCCATAAATTGTTTAAATTGATTTTTGATTTCCTGGTTTATCAAATCATTCCTGAGCAGTATGGTTCTTAATCTCCAAGTGTTTGAGTTTCTTCCAAATTTTTTCCTTGTAGTTGAGTTCCACTTTCAAAGCGTTGTAGTCTGAGAATATGCAGGGAATAATTTCAGTCTTTTGGTATCAGTTGAGACCTGTTTTGTGACCCAGAGCATGGTCTATTCTTGAGAATGTTCCATGGGCATTAGAATAGAATGAGTATTCTTTGGTTCTGGGGTGTAGTGTTCTATATATATATATCTGTGAGATCCAACTTGTCGAGTATGGCATTCAAAGCCCTTGTTTCTTTGTCAATGTTTTGCATGGGTGTTCTGTCTATTTCTGATAGTGGAGTGTTGAGGTCCCCTACTACTTAACGTATTTTTTTCTATATGTCTCTTTATTCTGGTTAAGAGTTGGCTTGTGTATCTTTCTGTTCCCCTGTTGGGGGCGTATATATTTATAATTGTCATATACACTTGTTGGATACATCCTTTAAGAATAATATAGTGCCCTTCTGTGTCTCTAACTATAGTCTTTAGTTTAAAATCCAATCGGTCTGATATGAGAATTGCTACCCCATCTTTCTTTTGAGGTCCATTGGTGGGAAAGATGGTATTCCATCCCTTTACTTTCAGTCTGAATGTATCTTTAGGTTCAAAACGAGTCTCTTGTAGACAGCAAATGGATGGGCCATGTCTTTCTATCCAATCTGCAACCCTGTGGCATTTTATGGGAGCATTTATGCCATTTACTTTGAGACTGAATATTGAGAGATATGATTTTAATGATGCCATGTTGCCAGTAAAGTCTTTGTTTCTATAGATTGTGATCATCTGTTCTGTATCACCCTTGGGGCCTTTTTACCTTTATAGATCCCCCTTTGATTTTTCCTATAGGGCTGGTTTTGTGGTTTTGAAATTGGTCAATGACTGGCGATTCTGGAAGGTCTTTATTTCTCCATCAATTCTGAATGACAACCTTGCTGGATAAAGGATCCTTGGCTGCATGTTTTTTCTGAAAGAGCTTTAAAAATGCCCCCCCCCCAACCCTTTCTCTCATTCTAGGTCTGTGTAGACAGGTCTGACATAATTCTGATACCTTTGCCTTGGTACGTGAGAAATTTCTTTTCCCTGGCCACTTTCAATACTGAATCCTTGGATCTAATATTTGCAAAATGCACTATGACGTGACGTGGCGTAGGTTTGTCGTGGTTGAGCTTGGGAGGGGTCATCTCTGCCTCTTAGACACGAATGTTTGTTACCCTTGCTAGATTAGGGAAGTTTTCAGCTACAATTTGTTCAAATATCTCTTCTAGACCTTTTTCTCCACCCCCTCGGGGATGCTGATGATTCTGACATTGAAACATTTCATTTAGTCAGTAATCTCCAATAACCTACATTCATGAGCGTGGATTTTTTTAAGTCCAGATTCTATTTTAGTTTTCTCTTCTACTAACCCATCCTCCAATTCACTGATATGTTCTTCTACCTCATTCACCCTGCCCGTCAGACCCTCTAGTTTTGACTGCATATGGCTCATATAATTTTTAACTTCTGCCAGATTTGCTCTCATTTGCACCCTTAGAGATTCTATGTTCTCATTAACATTTTTGTTAATACTTTTTCAAGTGTGTACATCATCTTGACCATTGTTACTCTGAATTCCATTTCTGATAATTTGGTTATATCCATATCCATTAGTTCTGTGGCAGAGGCCACGGACTCATTATCTTTTCTTTGCTGGGGGGGATTTGTCCTTCTCGTCATTCTAATGAGGAGAGGTTGTGGGTTTGTCCAGAGCCCAAATTATTGACTGGGACCCAGGCTGTGCGCCCTTGTTTTATAGGGATCTTAGGGATGTGGGCTTCTTTATTTTTCAGCCTGTCTTCTGGGGGAGGGGCCTGCCACGCTGATAGGCAACCCTGTTTGTGTATAGTATCTGTGTCCCCTGCGAGGTGGGATGAGGGTGGGCACACTGTGAGCCGGTATTTCCAGGCTTTTGTTCTCTGGCAGCTTTCCCTGGCGGTTTGCTCTGTCTCTTCTGAGAGTCAGAGCAGCAGTGGCCAAATCTCATCCTCTGTCTCAGAACAGAGGGATCGCGGACCATTCTCCACTGATGTTCTGTCCACTTTAACTCTGTTTCTGTTGGTGCTGCTCAACCCTGCAGTGTCCCGGGATGTGCGCCCCACACCTGGTGTCCCAGCCTTCACTTCCAGGGCTGGCGCCTCTCTGTCCTTTGTGTTTCTAACACCGCCAGCCGCCAGCCACCCCCTCACGCTCCCAGAGCTCCCGTTCTCAGTCTGGTTCCAGTGAGCACACCAGAGTTCCATTTCAGTCTGGTGGCGCGTGTTCCCCGGCTCACAGTCTCAGTCTGTTCTCTCGCAGGTCCCAGTCCGCAAGTCCGTCTGCTCCCCCGTGCAGGTGGCTGCCGCTTCCCAGCACCTAAATGCGTTGGCTCCCTCCCCTTTCCTTTTATCTTCCGATATCTGTGCGCGGTTTCACAGCTCCCTGCTTTGTACCTCAATACTCAGCACTGGAGATGTTCATTTGTAGAGATCCAGATTTATCTTCCTGCGTCTCATGCTGATTCCGTGGATGTTCAGGCTGATCTGGTACCTATTCAACTCGAGTCAGGGGACCGGCTGAAAAAGGGGTCCTCTACTCCTCTGCCATCTTAACTCCCCTCTCAACACCTTGTATTTTAATGATTGATCAAATTATCTTCATGAAATTAAATTAAATTATTTAAAAACACAATGATCAACACTATATATGAATGGAAATTTATGACTATTATGCATATAGACAAATGTCTTTTCATTAATAAGTAAAAACTTGTGTAAGTTAATTAGGAAAATATTGTTTCAGAAGGAAACAGTAGCAAAAACATAAATAATTACTTCCTAAAAATATTAGTCACAAAACTAGTATAAGAATTCAATATCACCAGTGATCACATAAAATGAAATAAAACGCTGGACACTATTTTTATGTAATTTATATTTGATTGTAAGAAATCAGTAACAGAATTCCAGTATTGGTAATTTTGTTTGGAAAGAGAAACTCCTATTTGTTAAAGGTAGATATAGATATTTATATACTTTTTCTGGAAGGCAAGGTAAAAATGTGAACTATTGATATTTCTCTTTTGGCAATTTATCTTAAAATGTTTACTGTGTTAAAAAATCTGCCATAAGAATGTTTATTATGCATTTTAGATATAAAAGTAAAGGAACAACATAAACGTTTTCATTTGAAAACAGTGTGGTGGTTCCTCAAAAAAGTTAAAAATACAGCTACCCTATGACCCAATATTTGCACTACTGGGTATTTCCCCCAAAGATACAGATGTAGTGAAAAGGGTCATATGCTCCCCAATGTTCATAGAAGCAATGTCCACAGTAGCCACACTGTTAAAGTACCTGAGATGCCCTTCAACAGACAAATGGATAAAGATGTGGTCCATATACACAATGGAATATCATTCAGCCATCAGAAAGGATGATTATCCAACATTTACATCAACATGGATGGAACTGGAGGAGATTATGCTAAGTGAAATAAGTCAAGCAGAGAAAGACAATTATCATATGGTTTCATTTATTTGTGGAACACCAGGAGTAGCAGGGAGGACATTAGGAGAAGGAAGGGAAAAATGAAGGGGGGGGGGAATCAGAGAGAGAGACGAACATGAGACCCTATGGAGTCCAGGAAGCAAACTGAGAGTGTCAGAGGGAAGAGGGGTGGGGGATGTGTTAGCCAGGTGATGGGTATCAGGAGGGCACCTATTGCATGGAGCACTGGGTGTTATACACAGACAATGAATCATGGAACACTACATCAAAAACTAATGATGTATGGTGACTAATGTAACAAAAATAAATAAATAAATAAATAAATAAATAAATAAATAAATAATAAATAAATAAAATAAAAGTGATGCTCTAGGGGTGCCTGAATGGCTCAGTGGATTAAAAGCAGTTAAGCAGCTGCCTTTGGTCATGATCCCAGAGTCCCGGATAGAGCCTGACATAGGACTCCCTGCTCAGCTCCCTCCACCCCTCTCCCTGCTCCTGCTCTCTCTCTCTCTCTCTTCCAAATAAATAAATAAAATCTTCAAAAAATAAAAGTGATACTCTACACTCTATTGACTACAGTGCAGCCATTGAAAAGGAAGAACATATATTGATTTAAATTTAAGTAATGTATTAAGAGAAAAACAGGATGGCTTGGGTGGCTCAGTCAGTTAACCCTCTGCCAACTGCTCAAGTCATGAGCCCAGGGTCTTAGGATTGAGCCCAGTGTCGACCCCCTGCTCGGTGGGGAGTCTGCTTATTCCTCTCTTAAAGTAAAATAAAATCTTTAAAAAAAATAAAGAAAGAATATATAAAAGGCCCTCATGTGTTGTGGGTATAGGATATGGAAGTGTGTGTGTGTAAGTAAAAACATCTGTATCATTTATACCTATTTCTACAAATGGAAATTTTATCACAGTATTAATAGCAGTTGTCTTTGAGAAATGAGATACTAATTTTTTGTTTGTTTTAAATAGCTTTATGTTCTTCTTTTTCTATAGTTTGATACGATGTAGTTAATGAAATGAAAGAAAAGATAAAATAAAAATCTAAACTAATTCACTGAAAGGAAAGTAAATAATGCATATAATTCCTGGGGAAAAAATCATTTGTGATTTATATATTGTATACTTAAATCTGCATTATAATTATTAATCATATTAATTACATATAATTATTGAATATAAATTGTGTATTTAAATATGTAAGAGATCTCATAACTGAAGAGGATTGGGCTTTTAAAATATGTGTAGTATGAAAATTTGACATAAAATATTTAACAAAACTAAAACCCTAACATGATAATCTTTACAGTGTACAACATGAAAATGTTTTGAAATTTATTTGAAATGAAAAATATCCAAATGTATTTAAACTATTTGAAATTTTATACCTGTTAGCACATGTATTAAAGATGCTTATTAAATAGAATATTTGCTTAGATTTATATATTATTTTAAATATTTATTCTTTCTTTACATTTACATAATTTATGACATCACAACATATGATACATAGTATTACATAACGATTTTTTTATGTCACTTTTATATTAAATAATAGTGATGGGTCTTTTCTGTATGCTGTGCTGTTATACCAAACTATACACTCTTCATGGAGAGCATTTAGTTATTCAAGGAAAATAAATTTGAAACTAGCCTACTATTTATTTTGTAAAGGTAGGTAACAGCTTCTTAAAAAATGTTGCCTTATTAAAACCCAAACTTCACAGGGATTTTTTTTTTTAATGGAAAAGGAAAACAATATAACCTTCAATACTTCAGATATTGAAAATAAATATTTAAAATATTCAGCTGTTATAATTTTGCTTAATGAAATGTTGTTCTTAATCCTTGATGGTTAATGAAATCCTCCATTGTATTGAAATTATATCAGAATCAAATAAGTCTTCTGAAAATTAAGCAGCCTTATTTAAGAAAATGTGAAGTGGGGGGCGCCTGGGTGGCACAGCGGTTAAGCATCTGCCTTCGGCTCAAGGCGTGATCCCGGTGTTATGGGATCGAGCCCCACATCAGGCTCTTCCACTATGAGCCTGCTTCTTCCACTCCTGCTCCCCCTGCTTGTGTTCCCTCTCTCGCTGGCTGTCTCTATCTCTGTCAAATAAATAAATAAAATCTTAAAAAAAAAAAAAAAGAAAAAGAAAATGTGAAGTGTTTTCCTTGTAAACATTAGCTTTTTTAAAATAAACTGGATATAAACAGAGAATGGTGGTGCAGGATAAGAGGTCAATAAAGCAAATCCTCAATATCTCAGGGTAAATTTTATGAAAGGGTGAAGCTTTTTGTTTAAAAAAAAAAGTGTGGTTAATATCTAGATTGAATTATGTTGAAAATACAGCTTTCTATATTGTATAAATAATACTTCATTTGTTTACTTTATATTGTTTATTTGCTGGAGTTGCTGTAGGGAATGTGGGAATTTATGAGAATATGTACTACATTGATTTAGACAATTTTTATATTTGGCTGATATAAATAATGCAATTTGTGATACAAAAAGTACCAGAAAATTTAAAGCTAACCTACTTTTTTTTTCTTCCTTCCTCCTTTACATCATGTATATTTCCATCTAAAAGATCTTGAGATTCTGGGTACAAACTATCCCCTTCAACACAAGTTGGAAGAATTGAGATTATCAGTGCCCCATGTCAAAAAAGGTGTACAGAAGAGGTGATGACAGGGGCGCCTGGGTGGCACAGCGGTTAAGCGCCTGCCTTCGGCTCAGGGCGTGATCCCGGTGTTCTGGGATCGAGCCCCACATCAGGCTCCTCCGCTATGAGCCTGCTTCTTCCTCTCCCACTCCTCCTGCTTGTGTTCCCTCTCTCACTGGCTGTCTCTGTCTCTGTCTAATAAATAAATAAAATCTTAAAAAAAAAAAAATTTAAAAAAAAAAAAAAAAAAAAGAAGAGGTGATGACATATATAAAATATTTAGAAGTAATTATTGTTATAAACGTAGGTGTACAGATTAATGTTGATATAAATATAAATATCATTATAAATGTATATAATTCTGCCCACTAAGAAGGCCTAGAATAAGTACTAATGCAATAGTATAGAGTATACACCAAATACACAAATTTGGAATTCTAAATACCATTCATCACTATAAGGTCCCAGGGCTCCTTGGAGAGATGGCTGATTAAATATAAGATAAACCTGGAGCATCCTGTACTCAAAGTTAAGGAAGTTCTCAAATTAAGATGTGGAAATATCTCAAGGATCAGAAGCCATTTGAAGGAGCTTCCACTGGTCAAAACTGGGACAATTTGAGTATCAAAATAAATAATGATAGTCATAGATTATAACCAATTGCATTAAATTAAAATCTGTGTGCCTATACTGATAAAGAGAAATGAAAGAATGTATAAACAAAGAAAAAATAAAGTTCTATCAAACACTGAAATCCCAACTAATACAATACAAGGAAGAAATGAAATTTAAAAATTATCATTTGGCAACCTTCAGAGTAGTAATTAATACAGAAAAAAATTTGTGAATGGATACTAAAACTACTGTTAATATTTGATGAGGAGTAAAATATTACAGAGGCACCTGGCTGGCCAGTCAGTGGACTGTGCAACTCTTGAACTCAGGGTTGTGAGTTCGAGCCCTACAGCAGGCATAGAGATTACTTAAAAAAATAAAATCTTTAAAAAAAAGGGAATAAAATATTACATAGCCTCAAAGTATCTTCCCATAAGATATGTATTCAATAAAATAGGGAAAAAGCAATTTTGCAATGATAAACCCAGTAGATGCCATCTTAATCAAGTGGTCAAAATTAACATCAAGATTGATGGTAGAAATCCAATAAAATTCTATGAGAAAAATACAGCATTACTTCTGTGATATTCTGAACAAAATTTCATAACCTGATTCTGAGCATAAAGAATGTCAGACAAATCCAAATTGAGGGATATTTTATAGAATATTTGAAGGTAAACAAAAGATATGAGCAACTTCAAGATTGAAGGATATTAAAGATACAAGACTACAAAATCTTGACATGATACTGAAGTGGATCATTTTGGCATAAAAGAAATTGCTGAAACTTGAACAAGGTTTATGCATTAGATGATACTAAAGCATCAACCTCAACTGATTCTGATCTCATATAGGGTGGTGCTCTGGTTTGAAGAATATGTGCCCTTAAAATATTCAAGAATAATAAAGTATTATGGCTGCAATTTAGTCTCAAATAGAAGAAAAATATTTGTAGGCTTCTTGAAACTTTGTAGCTATATTATTTTTGTACTAATTACCAATTGAGAATTTTAAATTATCTTTTCATTATCATTAGAGCCCTAATGTTTTCAAGGACAACAGTATATCCAAATAATATATTTAACTGGACTCTTTACACAATTAGGAAGTCAAACGTTATCAATCAAATACTCTGATGTTTGTGGAAATGCAGATTATATGCAGAAAAGCCTTTGTAATAACTCTAAGAGGCAAAACAATGTGTGCTACAGTAAAAGATGAGGATTGAAGACTATGGAATGCTCAATGGATTTAGCAATATCATGGTCATTGGTGGCACTAACAGGAACTATTTTGGTAGAATGTTGAGAATGAAGGCCTATGCACAGTTCCTTTAATAGAGGATGGGAGAACAGAGGTTATAAAAACAAAGTTAGATAGCGCTTTAAAAAAATAATTAAACTGCAATGTGGAAAAAAAAATGAGTGACAGTAAATGGGGAAAGTGACAGCATATTTGTTTTTCAATGAAACTTTTTCAATAAAGATGAGATACTTGAGACATGTTTTTATACTAATGAGAAACATTCAGTAGCAAGGGAAAGTTATGACTTTGGGAAGACAGTAGGACCGTTGGAAAGTAGCTGGTGGCATGACTTAATATGCATTGTATGAGAAAAATTTATACATTAACAGAGTATATCCAAATTTTTTCAGATCGTTTTTCTGCCCTGTATCAAATAATATTTGTACTCAATACATGGCCCATTAATTTGTTTTTAAGTCAATTCCTCTGTATTACTAATATTGTGGATGATATTTTATTTTATATTATTTGTTTATACATTGTAATTTTGCAAAACACTCCTATTAATTCTAATATTTTGTTCTTAGTTTTGTTAGATATTTACATATAAGCTTATATATTCCTTCAAATAATGTGTTTATTATTTCCATTCTAATTCTTAAACCTGTTTCTTTTTCTGTTCCCTAAACATTGGTCAATACCTCTAGAAATGTATTAAGCATTAATGGTCTTTAAATGAAATAATCATGATATTTATAGATATTTTATCTATAGCTTTGAAGTTTTTATGAAAATGCCTTTTATTCCATTTGAAAATCATAAATATTTGTTAAATGATACAGTGTTTATTTCCTCGGGCTATCATAAAATATTACCACAAACCGAGGGACTTAAAACAGCAGAACTTTATTTTCTCTAGTTTTGGAGGCTGGACATCTAAAGTCAAGGTGTTGGCATGGCCATGATTCCTCCAAAACCTATAGGGGAGGATTTTTCCTTACCTCTTAGCTTCTGGTGGTGGTGATCAGTCCTTGACATTCCTTGGTTTATGACTACCTCACTGCATTATTTACTTCTGTCATCACATGGCATTCTCCCTATGTCTCTGTCTTCTCTTCTTATAAGGAAGCCAGTCATATAGCAGTAAGGCCCAACCTACCAGTATAACCTCATCTTAATATGATCACCTCTCCAAGGCCTATTTCCAAATATGGTTACATTCATAGGCTCTGGAGATTAGGACTTCAACATATCATTTGGAAGAATACAATTCAATAGTTACTTTTTTTTCTATCTGTGAGATAATGAAAAAAATCTTCTCTGACTTTGTTGGTATACAAAGGTAGATTTTAAATGGAAAGAAATTAGCATAGAAGAAAAGTCACTTTAATATAAAATGTAAATTCATCAGGAAGATACAAAAGTTATAATTTATCTCATAAAAATAGATGAATTTTTATATTTTGTTTATGCATTTTTCAATCCTTTGGAATTTTTGATGCTTTTTGTCCAGCATATAGTCAATTTTTATTAAAATGTTTACATTTGGGGGTTTTTAGTTTTTATTTTAATTCTAGTTAGTTAATGTACAGTGTTATTTTAGTTTCAGGTGTACAATTTAGTGATTCAACAATTGCATAAATCACCCAGTGTTCATCATGAGAAGTACACTCCTTAATCCCCATCATCTGTTTAAGCCATCCCCCCACGCACCTCCCTTCAGGTAATTATCAATCTGTTCTCTATGATTAAGAGTCTATTTGTTTATTTATCTTTCTTTTTTTCCCCTTTTGCACATTAGTTTTATTTCTTAAATTCCACATCTGAGTGAAATCATATGGTATTTGTCTTTCTCTGACCGACTTATTTCGTTTAGCTTTATAGTCTCTATCTCCATACATGTTGTAAATGGCAAGATTTCATTCTTTATGTTTGAATAATATTCCATTATATATACCACGTCTTCTTTATCCATTCCTCAATTGATGGACACCTGAGCTGCTTCCATAATTTGGCTATTGTAGATAATTCTGCTATTAACACAGGAGTGCATGTGTCCCTCTGTGTTAGTGTTTTTGTATTTTGGGGTAAATAGTAGTGCAATTGTGGAACTTGCATACTGTTTTCCACATGGGCTACAGAAATTTTCATTTCTGCCAACAATGCATGAGTTTTCCTTTTTCTCCACATCCTTACCAACACCTGTTGTTTCTTGTGTTGTTGATTTTAGCCATTTTGACAAAAATATTTGTACTTGAATTATATGTGTATTTAGTACATATTAGATATAGTGATCTCTAGATATTATTTAAGTCAAATGTTCTAATCAGGTTGTTTATCTATATTGTTACGGACTTTTTTTCTCCTGAGTTATTATCTTGTCAGTTATGGAGAGATATTTGTTATAATCTCATTAGGATTGTGGATTTGCCTATTTCCCAATTATCTTTTGAGTTATTTTACTTTTTGTTTCATATTTTTGCATACATGTTTAGAATTGTATAGTCTTGTAGATTGACTCAATAGTATGAAACATTTCTCTGTGTCTCTGATAATGCTTCTTGTCTTAAAGTGTGCCTTGTCTGATACTAGTACTGGAACATCAGCTTTTTTTTGATTAGCCTTTTACAAGGTCCATCTTTTTCCAAAATTTTGTTTTCAAACTTTCTTTATGTTAATATTTAAGGTGTGTCTGTTTTAGGCAATAATTTTTAATACAGTTTTAAATGAAATGCAAATTTTGTCTAGACTGAGGACAAGTAAAGCATCTGAAGATTCATGAGACAAAATAAAACAAAACACATACTGGTTGGAGAGCATGGTTTTATGAGATAAGCATAACTGGATCAATACTTATTCAAATACTATTGGTTCCGGTGACATCGAAACTTGATTTTTTTATTTAAGCAGTGAGGCAGTCAATAATTTAACATAAGATATTATGAATGTCTATCTTATTGTACAAATAAGCAGAGGGAAGAAATTGGTGCCATTGAGAAATTTAGAACTACTGCAGTGGGATAAGGAGTGGTTTTATTTTATTAATGCGCTATTGCTGTGATTATGATCATTTTAATAATGTGAAAGTAGAAGGACAGAAGAAATGACAAATCCATTCTGACAGGGGAAACAGAAAAAGGGATTTTTTTATACATTTTATTTTCCAAAATTTAGTAATTTGGGTAAGATTGATAATTTTGAAGATGGAAAGCAAAATGTATTGAGTTCAGTTTTAGTTTTTACTGACTGTGGGTTCACCAGAATCAAACAAAAAGTGCAGAGCAAGCAAAGTTAAGCTTATTAGACACTTCTATAATAAAGGAGTATAGCACCTTAAATTTAACAGCACCTCAATATTGCCTTAAATCAAGGAAATAAAAGGATATTTACAAGGTTTAGGATGTGGGCTATGGTATTTTAAGGTACTCTTAGATGGGCGAAAAGCTGTTTGAGTTTCGGTATAGTTTATGGCATATTAGCTTTAGATTGGTGGGAATAGAGAAGAGAAGTGTTGAAGCAATTTCAGTGAACAGGCTGTTAGTAGATAAATGTTTAGTTCATTTATAGAAGTTAATGTAACTTACTGTACGTATTATCATTTTAATGCTTCTTCATCTCAGGTGGTTACTTGTTCTCTGGCAAAAAAAAAAAAAAAAAAACAAACAAACAAATGGAAGCAAATATACACATAAAAAAGAAACACAAGCAAAAAAAAAAACCTGAACATAAATTATTTTAGGAGGCAAAATGTCTCTTATTATCAGATCTAACATTTATTCTCAAAATAGCCAAGTGTGTCTTTTGCTGTGGAAAAAAGGTATCCTGGAACAAAGAGAAGCCATGTATACCACAGGAAAGAGACACCTGAATTGGATGCAACATTTAATGGGGAAATAACAAGGGGAAATAGAACTAGGACTGGGGAGTCCTACAATTCTTAACTGTGGATTTAATGTATACTTTATTTTCCTATCTGATTCTCAAGAGTAGACTTAATGATGGGCAGGTTGAATTAAATTATAGGGCTTGATTTTTAAAAGACTGAAGTTCTTACCTCCCCCTACCAATTCTTTTTTTTTTTTTTCCTGTTCATTATCTGGTTTCTACACTACAGTTAGTTCCATAATATAAGATATTGCCCTATTCTAAAATGTGTGATACTTCATGCTTTATTTCTTTAATGTGAAATGTGAATAATTTTTTAAAATCCTTTTCTGATGGAAAAAAATTATTCCATAACCTACTAAGTGGAGTTCAAAAATTTCAGTCACACAAAATACAGTGTATATCACTTCAAGATTAGTGCAGGGCACTTGGGTTTCTCAGCTGGTTGGGTGTCTGCCTTTGGCTCGGGTTGTGATCCCAGAGTCCTGGGATAGAGCCCTGCATTGGGCTCGTTGTTAAGTAGGGAGTCTGCTTCTTCCTCTCTCTGCCTTTTCCCACACTTGTGCTCTCTCTCTAAATAAATAAAATCTTTAAAAAGAAAAAAAAAGTTAGTACAATAAATATTGTTCATTCTTCAAGTAACTATCTTAAAAATGGGGAGATTTATTTATTTGTTTTCATTTGTTAAACCATTAAGAAATAAATCTCTTAATCTCAGAATATCAAAGTTATCAGAGACCACTTTTTCTTCTTCTTTTATTTTTTAAATTTTTTTAAATTTTTATTTTTATGGAGAGAGAGAATCTTAAGCAGGCTCCTCAGCCTGGAGCCTGATACAGGGCTGTATGTCATGACACTGAGATCATGACCAACAGGCTGAGCCACTCAGGCACACCCAGAGACCATCCCCTCTTGACAAGCTCCAGAAGATATCAACATTGGTGAACCTCACCTCTGTTTGGTGATGGGGTCTGGGAAGAGAAAGAAGCAAATCTGATTATATACAAATTAAATTACTGTGGAGTTCTGTTGAGAAAATTTTATCCCCTAGCTTCATAACTTACTGTGAAAGAGCTGCTTAGCCATTCAGTTCTTATATTCTTCATCTATAAAATGCAAATAGTCTGAATGATGCTGAACAATGGAATATTTTCCACTGATGCTTATAGTAAGATCTTAGCTTCCAAACTCTTCCCCCTACATCCTTGCTAAACTCAAATTGACCAACCAGTGGCTACTAAACTGAGTCTTGCTGTCTGTGCATCCTGTTCTAAGATTAACAAAACCTGTTTCCACACAACTTCTGAGATTTTTTTAAATTGAAGATTAATTGACATACAATATTGTGTTAGTTTCAGGTATACAACATAGTGATTCAGTATTTTTATACATTATAAAGTGTCACCACAATAAGTCCAGTTACTATCTGTCACCATACAAATTTGTTGCAATATTGACTATATTCCCTATGCTGTATATTATGTTCCCATATCTTATTTATTTTATAACTATAAGATTGTACCTTTTAATCCTCTTCACCTGTTTTGTCCACCTCACCACCCCTTACCCCTCTGCAACCATCAGTTTGTTCTCTATATCTATGAGTCTCTTTTTTATTTTGTTTTTTTGTTGTTGTTTGTTTGTTTTGTTTTATAGATTTCACATACAAGTGAGATCCTATGGTATTTGTTTTTCTGTCTGACTTATTTCACTTAGCATGATACCCTATGCATTCATGTGCATCCATGTTGTCACAAATGGCAAGATTTTATTCTTTTTTATGACAGAGTAATATTCCCTTGTGTATATTAATTACATCTTCTTTATCCATTCATCTATGAAAGGACATCTAGCTGCTTCCATATCTTGACTATCATATATAATACTATGATGAACATAGGGGTGCATATGTCTTTTCAAATTACTGTTTTTGTTTTCTTTGGATAAATACCTAGAGGTAGAATTGCTGGACTGTATAGTAGTTCTATTTTTAATTTTTTTGAGGATGCGCCATACCATTTTCCATAGTGCTGAAATAATTTACATCCCACCAACAGTGCACAAATGTTCTCTTTTTTCCACATCCTTGCCAACACTTGGCATTTCTTGTCTTTTTGATACTAGGCATTCTGACAGGTATGAGGTGATATCTCATTCTCATTGTGGTTTTGATTTGCATTTCCCTGATGATTAGTAATATTGAGCATCTTTTCATGTGCCTGTTGGTTGTCTGAACTGTCATCTTCAGAAAAATATCCATTCAGGTCCTCTGCACACTTTTTAATCAGTTTTTTTTTTTCATATTGAGTTGCCTGAGTTCTTTATATATTTCAGATATTAATCCCTTATAGGGTATATCATTTGCATATATCTTCTCCCATTCTGTATGTTGCCTTTTCCTTTTCTTGATGGTATCCTTTGTTATGCAAAAGATTTTCAGCTTGATATAGTCCCATTTGTTTATTTTTGCTTTTGTTTTCTTAACTTGAAGATACAGATACAAAATAATTATTGCCAACACTGACATCAAAGAGCTTACTGCCTATTTTCTTCTAGGAGTTTTATGGTTTCAGGTCTTAATAAGTCTTCAATCCATTGTCAATTTATTTTTGTATGTAGTGTAAGAGATTGGTCTAGTTTCATTCTTTTGTGTGTAGCTGTTCAGTCTTTTTTCCATAATATATTCTTTCCTCGTTTGTCATAGATTAATTGACCATATGAGTATAGTTTTATTTCTGGGCTCTTTATTCAGTTCTATTGATCTTTGTGTCTGCTTTATGTGCCAGTACCATACCATTTTGGTTACTATAGCTTTGTAGTGTGGTTTGAAATCCGGCAGCATGATACCTCCATTTTTTTTTTTTCCTGCTTGAAATTTCTTTGGCTATTCAAGGTCTTTCATAGTTCCATACAGATTTTAGGATTATTTTGTCTAGTTCTGTGAAAAACTGTGATTGTTATTTTGATAGAGACTGCATTGGATCTGTAAATTGCTTTGGGTAGTATGGACATTTTAACAATATTAATTCTTCTAATACTTGAGCACAGTATATCCTTCCATTCATTTCCATTATCTTCAGTTTCTTTCATCAGTGTCTTCCAGTTTTCAGAGTAAAGGTCTTTTACCTCATTGGTTAAATTTATTTCAAAATTTTTTTGATGCAATTGTAAATGGATTTGTTTTCTTAATTTCTCATTCTGATAGTTCATTATTAGTGTATAGAAATACAAAAGATTTCTGTATATTGACTTTGTATCCTACAACTTTTCTGAATTCATTTATTAGTTCTAAGTGAATAATTCTGAGAACAAAACTAAACCTTGGCTGACCTTCCCTAGCTTATAAATCTGTATGCTAATTATTCCTTCACAATTTCCATCTTGTGGTGTTCTCACATTGAAAAGTTTTTAATTAAGGCTTAAACTAATTGATTTTGATTTAGTTTTTCTCATCCCATAGATTTAATGCCTGGGACATATTGTTAAGGATAGGACGTGCCAAAAACACTATTTCTCCCTTATTATAGGCCTCTGTGTCTGGAAAGGTGGGTGTGTTCTTCACCTGTCTGGTATTCTACCCTCTTCTGTTAGTATGCTGCTCAAGCCTTTATATCATCACTATTGTCATCATCAACATTGAATGAGAGTCCTTTACTTGTTTTAGTCACTGCTATGACCCATCGAGGTAAGGCAAGAGTGCTAGGATTTGATTAGGGGGAGCTTACTTGTATTTTTCATTTCTCACCACTGGAAGGCAATAGACAGCTGTCAGCTGGAAAGCTTACACCAACCTGGTGCCCTATTTGTATTGGTGCCCACACCCCAATTATGTGAATGCTTCAAGGCATTTCACAAGAAAATTCATAATTAAAATAGTCATTGTGAGGAACTTTTGGTGTAAAAAATATTATTTGAGAGGTATCTGAAGACAAAAATGGTAGAAATCTGATAGGAAGATTGCATAACCAGATCTATCTAAAAGGTAGATCACTTGAGAGAGAGATGATTTTACTTAAATAAGCTGTAATAACTCTTCTGTGTGAGTCAGTTTGTGTGTGTGTGTTCAGGTTTCAAAATGGGCTTTCTGCTTGTAATCATTCTTTCTTGCAAAGGGAAGATAATTAGCTTGTAACAATGATAATTCCACATTTGTCTAAAATAAGCTCCTTAATTTTCCTCTCTGTACGTGTATGTACATGTATTCTTCTTCCATTTTTTCCTTCTCTTTGGATATTTTGAATATAATCTGATTTTTTGTTATTGTTACAATCTAAGAATACATATCTAGATATACATTTAGAAGTTTAATAAAGAAAACAAAATTATTATGCTGTTATGTTTTGCTTAGAATATGGTCTCTGTTTAAAAAAATCTTTAGCTGAACATGTAATAGATACCCTTGTTAGCTAGTTACTAGATGAGAAAAAGAACTCTCTACATTAGAGTATTTCTAAACATGATCTAAAGAATCACTTTAGTTTATGTGTACTCATAAATTATATTAAGAAAGAGTTTGTGTATTATTTCTGATAAGTATAAGAATCTTTGAACAAATTAGCATTATTTAATTATATTGATGTAAAAATTGCTGTCACCTTCTACATCTTATTATGTAAAATTAATGTCAACCTACTTTTCTAGTATATGAACACTAAGATTAAAATCCTTCTTTAATTTTAATAAATTTTCTACATTGAGGAGGAGAAAAGATGGCAGAGGTGTAGGGGACCCCTTTTTCAGCTGGTCCCCTGAATCAAGCTGGATATCTACCAGACCATCCTGAACACCCATGAAATCAGCCTGAGATGCAGGAAGATACATCTGGATCTCTACAAATGAACATTTCCAGTGCTGAGTATTGAGATATGAAGCGGGGAACTGTGAATCCGTGCACAGATATCAGAAGTTAAACAGAAGGGGGAGGGAGCCGCTGCGCTTAGGCACTGGGAAGCAGTAGGCACCTGCACTGGGGAGCCGGCCGGACTTGCTGACCGGCACCCTCCAGAAAGCAGACTGAGACCGTGAGCCTGACAACGCGCAAGCAACCAGACTGAAAACCGGAGCTCCGGAGCACACACTCAAACTAGACTGAAACTGAGACCTTGGGAGCACACGCGCGACCTGACTGAAAGGAGCTCCAGAGCGCTCACTGGAACCACACTGAAACAGGGAGCTCGGGAGCACGTGCAGGAACCAGGGGGCAGCTGGCAGTGTTAGACGCATAAAGGACAGAGATATGCCGGCCCTGGAAGTGAGAGCTGGGAGAGCAGCTTTGGGGCACACAACCTGGGATGCTGCAGGGTTTTTAGCAACACCAACAGAAATAGAGTTAAAGAGGCCAAGACAGCTCAGTGGAGAGCGGACTGCGATCTCTCTGTTCTGAGACAGAGGCTAGGATACGGCCACTGCTGCTCTGACTCTCAGAAGAGTCACAGAAAACTGCCAGGAAAAGCCACCAGAGAACAAAAGCCCGGAAATAGCAGCCCACATTGTGCCCATCCCATCAGGGTGACTCTACCCAAACAGGGTTGCCTGAATATGAGTGCAGCAGGCCCCTCCTCCAGAAGGCAGGCTGCAAAATCAAGAAGCCCACATCCCTAAGGTCCCTATAAAACAAGTGCACACTGCCTGGCTCCTGGTCAATAATTGGGGCTCTGTGAATCCCCACAACCTCTCCTCTTCAGAATGCCGAGGAAGAGAAATGCTCAGCAAAGAAAGGAGACAGAGACTGTGGCCTCTGCCACAGAAATGATGGATATGCATATAACCAAACTGTCAGAAATGGAGTTCAGAGTAACAATGATCAAGATGGTGTGTAGGCTTGAAAAAAATATTAATGAAAATATTAACGAGAATATAGCATCTAAAGAGTGGAAATGAGAGCAAATCTGGCAGAAATTAAAAATGCTATGAATCAATTGCAGTCTAAACTAGATGCTCTGATGGCCAGGGTAAATGAGGCAGAAGAACGAATTAGTGAATTGGAGGATGGGATGGTAGAAGAGAAAGCTAAAACAGAAACTTGGCTCAAAAAAATCCAATCTCAAGAATGTAGGTTACGGGAGATTACTGACTCAATGAAACATTCCAATGCCAGAATCATTGGCATCCCCGAAGGAGTGGAGAAAGAGAGAGGTCTAGAAGAGATATTTGAACAAATTGTAGCTGAGAACGTCCCTAATCTGGCAAAGGAAACAAGCATTCATGTCTAAAAGGCAGAGAGGATCCCTCCCAAAGTCAATGAGAGCAGACCTACACCACGTCACATCATAGTGCCATATGCAAAGATTAGATCTAAGGATACAGTATTGAAAGCTGCCAGGGAGAAGAAATTCCATACGTATAGAGGTAAAAATATCAGAATAACGTCAGACCTGTCTACAGAGACCTGGCAGGTTAGGAAGGGTTGGCAGGGTATTTTCAAAGCTCTATCTGAGAAGAAAATGCAGCCAAGGATCCTTTATCCAGCAAGGCTGTCATTCAGAATTGATGGAGAGATAAGGACCTTCCAGGATCAGCAGAAATTGAAGGAATTCGTAACCACCAAACCAGCTCTACATGAGATATTAAGAGGGGTTCTATAAAAGTAAAAAGACCCCAAGAATGATACAGAGCAGAAATTTACAATCTGTAGAAACAAAGACTTCATAGGCAACATGACATCATTAAAATCATATCTCTCAATAGTCACTCTCAATGTGAATGGCCTAAATGTTCCCATAAAACACCACAGGGTTGCAGATTGGATACAAGGACATGACCCATCCATTTGCTGTCTACAAGAGACTCATTTTGAACCTAAAAATACATACAGACAGAATGTGAAGGGATGGAAAACCATTTTTTCATGCCAGTGGACCTCAAAAGAAAGCTGGGGTAACAATTCTCATATCAGACAGATTAGATTTTAAACCAAAGACTGTAGTTAGAGATACAGAAGGACACTATATTATTCTTAAAGGATGTATCCAACAAGTGGATATGACAATTATAAATATCTATGCCCCCAACAGGGGAGCAGCTAGATACACAAGCCAACTCTTAACCAGAATAAAGAGACATATAGATAATAATACGTTAATAGTAGGGGACCTCAACACTCCACTCTCAGCAATAGACAGATCACCTAAGCAGAAAATCAACAAAGAAACAAGAGCTTCGAACGACATACTGGACCAGATGGACCTCATAGATATATACAGAACACTACACCCCAGAACAACAGAATACTCATTCTTTTCGAATGCACATGGAACTTTCTCCAGAATAGACCATATATATACTGGGTCACAAAACAGGTCTCAACCGATACCAAAAGACTGAGGTCCCTGTATATTCTCAGACTACAATGCTTTGAAACGAACTCAATCACAAGGAAAAATTTGGAAGAAACTCAAACACTTGGAGACTAAGAACCATCCTGCTCAAGAATGATTGGGTAAACCAGAAAATTAAAAATCAATTTAAACGATTTATGGAGCCCAATGAGAATGAAAACACATTAGTCCAAAACATATGGGACACTGCACAGGCAGTCCTAAGGGAAAATATAGCCATCCAAGCCTCACTCAAAAGAATAGAAAAATCTAAAATGCAGTTTTTATATTCTCACCTCAAGAAGCTGGAGCTAAAACAGAAGAACAAGCCTAACCCATGCATGAGAAGGTAGGTGATCAAAATTAGAGCAGAGATCAATGAATTAGAAACCAGGAGCACAGTAGAGCAGATCAAAAGAACTAGAAGCTGGTTCTTTGAAAGAATACATAAGATCCATAAGCCACTGGCAAAACTTATTCGAAAGAATAGAGAAAGGACCCAAATTAATAAAATTACGAATGAAAGGGGAGAGATCACAACCAACACCAATGAAATAGGAAGGATCATTAGAAACTTTTATCAACAACTATATGCCAGTAAATTAAACAGCCTGGAAGAAATGGATGCCTTCCTGGAAACCTATAAACTACCAAGACTGAAACAGGAAGATATTGATTATTTAAACAGATCGATTAATTATAAAGAGATTGAAGCAGTGATCCAAACCTCCCCAAAAACAAGAGTCCAGGGCCTGACAGATTCCCCGGGGAATTCTACCAAATATTCAAAGAAGAAATAGTACTTATTCTCCTGAAGCTGTTTCAAAAAATAGAAACAGAAGGAAAACTATCAAACTCATTCTATGAGGCCAGTATTACCTTGATCCCCAAACCAGGTAAAGACCCCATCAAAAAGGAGAATTACAGACCGATATACCTGATGAATTTGGATGCCAAAATTCTTAACAAGATCCTCGCTAATAGAATCCAACAGCACATTAAAAGGATTATCCATCATGACCAAGTGGGATTCATCCCTGGGATGCAAGGGTGGTTCAACATTCACAAATCGATCAGTGTGATAGATCATATCAACAAGAAAAGAGTCAAGAACCATATGATCATCTCAATTGATGAAGAAAAAACATTTGACAAAATACAGCATCCTTTCCTGATTAAAACTCTTCAGAGTGTAGGGAGAGAGGGTACATTCCTCAATTTCATAAAAGCCACCTATGAAAAGCCTACAGTGAATATCATTCTCAATGGGGAAAAGCTAAAAGCCTTTTCCTTAAGATCAGGAACACAAGGATGCCCAATCTCACCATTATTATTCAATGTACTAGAAGTCCTTGCAACAGCAATCAGACAACAAAAAGGGATAAAAGGTATCCAAATCGGCAAAGAAGTCAAACTGTCTCTCTTTGCAGATGACATGATTCTCTATATGGAAAACCCAAAGGACTCCACCCCCAAACTACTAGAACTTATAGAGCAATTCAGTAATGTGGCGGTATACGAAATCAATGCTCAGAAGTCAGTTGCATTTCTATACACGAACAATGAGACTGAAGAAAGAAATTAGGGAATCCATTCCATTTACAAATAGCACCAAAAACCATACGTTACCTTGGAACTAACTTAACCAGAGACGTAAAGGAACTATTTTCTAGAAACTACAAATCACTCTTGAAAGACATTGAAGAAGACACAAAAAGATGGAAAAATATTCCATGCTCATGGATCAGAAGAATTAACATAGTTAAAAAGTCTATGCTACCCAGAGCAATCTACACTTTCAATGCCATCCCGATCAAAATACCAATGACATTTTTCAAAGAACTGGAACAAACAGCCCTTAAATTTGTGTGGAACCAGAAAAGTCCCCGAATCGCCAATGAATTGCTGAAAAGGAAAACAAAGCTGGGGGCATCACGCTGCCGGATTTCAAGCTGTACTAAAAAGCGGTGATCACAAAGCCGGCATGGTACTGGCACAAAAACAGACACATAGACCAATGGAACAGAATAGAGAACCCAGAAATGGACCCTCGGCTCTTGGGCAACTAATCTTTGACAAAGCAGGAAAAAACATCCAGTGGGAAAAAGTCTCTTCAATAAATGGTGCTGGGAAATTTGGACAGCTATATGCAAAAGAATGAAACTTGACCACTCTCTCACACCATACAGAAGGATAAACTCCAAATGGATGAAAGACCTCGATGTGAGACAGGAATCCATCAAAATCATAGAGGAGGACTAGCCTGCAACCTCTTTGACATCAACTATAGCAACTTTTTTCATGACACATCTCCAAATGCAAGAGAAACAAAAGAAAAAATGACCTTGTGGGACTTCATCAAGATAAAAAGCTTTTGCACAGCCAAGGAAACAGTAAAAAAAAAAAAAACTAAGAGGCAGCCCACAGAATGGGAGAAGATATTTGCAAATGACACTACGGATAAAAGACTAGTATCCAAGATCAACAAAGAACTTCTCAAACTCAATACATGGGAAACATAATCAGATCAAAAAATGGGCAGAAGATATGAAGAGACACTTTTCCAATGAAGACATACAAATGGCTAACAGAAAAATGAAAAAATGTTCAAAATCATTAGCCATCAGGGAAATTCAAATCAAAACCACACTTAGATACCACCTTATGGCAGTTAGGATGGCAAGAATTGACAAGGCAGGAAACAACAAATGTTGGAGAGGATGTGGAGAAAGGGGTTCCCTCTTACACTGTTGGTGGGAATGCAAGTTGGTACAACCACTTTAGAAAACAGTGCGGAGGTCCCTTAAAAAGTTAAAAATTGAGCCTACCCTATGCTCCAGCAATTGCACTACGGGGTTTTTACCCCCAAAGATACAGACATAGTGAAGAGAAGGGCCATATGCACCCCAATGTTCATAGCAGCATTGTCCACAATAGCTAAATTTGGAAGGAGCTGAGATGCCCTTCAACAGATGACTGGATTAAGAAGATGTGGTCCATATATACAATGAACTATTACTCAGCCATCAGAAAGAATGATTATACAACATTTGCAGCAACATGGACAGGACTGGAGGAGATTATGCTAAGTGAAATAAGTCAAGCAGAGAAAGACAATTCTCATATGTTTTCACTCATTTATGGAACATAAGAAATAGGAAGGTAGGTAGGAGAAGGAAGGGAAGAATGAAGGGGGGATAAACAGAAGGGGGAATGAACCATGAGAGCCTGTGGACTCTGGGAAACAAACTGAGGGCTTCAGAGGGGAGAGGGGTGCGGGATTGGGATAGGCTGGTGATGGGTATTAAGGAGGGCACATATTGCATGGTGCACTGGGTGTTATATGCAAATAATGAATCATGAAACATTGCATCAAAAACTAGGGATGTACTTTATGGTGAGTAATATAACAAAATAAAAATTATAAAAAAAAAGAAGCATAGTCAAATTCAAGTATACAAACTGGTACAAAACTGTCTATAAGTTAATTTTTGTTTCTAAATATTAATAATGTCTCAATTGTGGACAATTAGTGGCAATTGTTTATGTATGTTTTATTATTTCATCAAAGGCCCTGGAGATTTGTCAGTGTCTTCCCAGTTTATACCTGATATCTTCCAGGGTAATTATTGACAAAATCAGTATGAGTTAATTGCCTGTTATTCCTCTACAGAGGATTCCTTACTTTTCCATGCTCTTATTGCTGGCTAACAAAATAATAGAAGCAAACTGACTAAAATCTTAAATTAGCATTGATAGAGCAATTTTCACTTTTTCCATCTGCCAAACTTATAACCCTGACAAAATTGTCAAGGTGAGACATAGTAAAAACCAATGCATAAAGATCATTTGAACATTTGCAAATGCATTTTAAACAACTGTCTTCATCCAGTGGATTTGTTTTCTTGGTTGGGACTAGGAAAGATAAGTGGGAAATTAAGGTGACATCTCAAGATCTATTAATGATCCTACTTCTTATGTTTCTCAGCAGAGTAGTCCCATATTTTACATTGCCCAATATCTTAAATGTTGCTGTGTAACTGCTAACTGCTAACTCAAGAGATGATCTCGCCACCATCATTGAAAATCAAAATACCATGTTTTAGTCATCCCTCAAGAATCTTAACATCCAAATGCTTCTCCTTATCTCCTATTCCTAATGCAAATTAAGTAGCCAATAGTTGTTAAACTAAGGTCCCATCTTCCTGTTCCTACATCCTCTGTCATGATTAACATAACTCATTTTCCCCATATTTCCCAAGAATTTGAGCGGTGAACAACTCTCAGTACAATACTAAACTTTAAGTGGCCCTTTTCAATCAGCCCTGTAAAATCTTTCAGCTACTTGCTCCCTGAAAAATACTATTTCTATCTGCTCTCCATTTCACAGCATTCTTAAATGCTTGAGTTAATGACTTTTACTTGTTTCTTTTTCTTCTTTCAATGTAATATTTACCTTACAGAATTGTTGTAAATGTAAAATAGGTATACAAATTATTTAGCAAAGAAGAGGCTTTATAGATGATCTTCCAAAGACAGTAGTAATACTGGTGCTGACAATAATTAAAACATCTGTAGCCTGATTTTCACTGATGGTGATGATGATGGTACCAATGAAGTATAGAAAGGTTAACAGTAAGTAATTAGGTAGCAACTCAGAACAATCACAATGGAAGTGAACTTTTTGAATAGAGATAAAGCCAAAAAGAGGGCAGCATTGCCAACAGCAAATTGAAACATAAAACAGCAGATTACTTTGGAGATTTTAAATTATTATTTTCATTAGTAATATTGTACAGTGTTGTAGATTTCAGGTCATTGTTTCTTTACTGATGCTCCTCCCTAAGTTTCCTGCAGATATTTTTAAGGAGAGTGAATTTTATAGGTTTCTTATTTCCATGCCAAACCTGTGGAAACCAACCAGATCTTTCCTTCCATATAAGCCTCTGACATTAGGTTAGAAATAATAACAAAGCAATTTTTTTTTCCTCATTGCAACAGGGAAAGTCTAAAAATTCGTAGTCTTGTCCCTTGATACCAAGTTTTTGTAGTGTTAAGTAAAGGACTTTCACATTTTTGAGAAAATGTTTAGATTCAGAGAGCGGATTCATTTTTAAAATTCTCAAGGAAAACAGTCTGTGAAACTCCAAACCACTGAGAGGCCAACCTTGCCTTGAGGGCACAGACCCATTAGCACTTGTTCAGGGTCCCATTCTTTTCCCAGGAGAAGATCGAGCTTGGCAAAGAAGAAATCAGTGATCATTAATTCTATGCATTTGTAACAGAAGTTGCTTCTGAACTTCATTCTGAATTCAATCCACCTGAGATCTAGATTTCTTAAGTGAATTGACTTTAGTGTGGTAGCCTGAGTCTTTATAGAACTGTATACCAGTTCAAGTTTTAGAGAGGTTGGATCTGTTCTTAGTGGAGTTATCTCTTGACTTCAAGAGGTAAATGAGGGTTAAAATTTACTAGGGCAAGCAGTTTCTAAAGGATCTTTTGAATTTAACTGAAGATTTACTGGGAAATGTTACCCATATCTCTTTTTATTATAAATTGAACCACATATGTAAGTGGATTGAGTTAATTCAGATTACTCAAATTATTCAGATAAAGTGATTGCAAATTAAACAGTAAGTTTTTTTGTTTGTTTTTAAGTACTAAATTTTGTTTAGGTTTTGTGATGCCAACAAGATTTGTTAGCTTCTCTCTTACATGAACAGAATTAATTAACTTCTTTCTTATAAATGCATACTATGTCTTCATTGAAAGGGTGACTTTTTTTCACCATCTTTGAATGTAGACTGACCTTGGCACCTTGCTGGACCAACAGATTCTGCAGAATGACAGTGTAGCGAGGTCATAAGCAGTTTCACAGCTTTTGCCTGGACCTCTTGGAATGCTTTTTCATTGAAAACTCGTACTAAGAAACAGCCAGCATATTAAAAGTTGGAAAAATTCAGGCCATTTGGAAGAAGAGGTGCCACGTGGAGAGAGAGAGAAAAGTTAAGAGACAACAAGGCACTGGATATGAGTTTAAAAGTCCTCTTTTTTTTTTAAAAAGATTTTATTTATTCATTTGAGAGAGAGAGAAAGGGAGAGACAGAGAAAGCACAAGCAGGGGGAGAGGCAGAGGGAGAGGGAGAAGCAGACTCCCCGCCGAGCTGGGAGCCCAATGCAGGGCTAGATCCCAGGACCCCAAGATCATAACCTGAGCCGAAGGCAGACACTTAACCATCTGAGCCATCCAGGAGCCTCTAAAAAGTTTTCTTTTAAATGAATTCTGCAGCCTCAGCCACAACAGAAACCCAATCCCTGAGCCACAAAATTATGAGCAAAATAAAATTGTTAAATAGAATGACTAAATGTTGGACTGATTTATGAGATTGATAACTGTAGGAGAATTTGGTTATTGGTCTGATTCTATAACAAAAACTAAAACAAGTTGCATTGCTTTGAGATTGTCAGAATTTGTTAGCGCTTTGAGGATGCTTCTGATGATTATTTTGAAGGTGAATGAGGAAACGTTATTGGGGCCTGGAGAAAAGGGGACTTCACAACGTAGCAGAAGAAATTTTAGCAATACTGTCACCTGTGGTAAAGTGGAAAACAAGGTAAATAATAAACCTTTGTTCTGGCTTGGGAAATTTCCAGTTGTCTCTTCTAGGTGTCTGTTTATAAAATAGAGGAGAGAGATAAACTAAAGAAGGAACCATTCCGTTTTTGAGGAGAATTTTAAAAAAAATATACAGAGGACTTGCTTGTTTCAGAAAAATTTCATCTCCATTACCTCACCTCTTAGCTAAAAATTATCAAGGTAAAAAGTCATCTCACAGAAAGAATCAAATTTAGTATGGTCCAAAAGAGTAGGCTTCAGGGTCAATTTTATAAAAGAATGACTCCAAGATCCTGTGTTGATACCTCTGGAAGATTTAAGGTCATCCCTGTTAGGACTTCTTAGAATCTTACAAGAGTATTCTTAGACCCCCTATGCCACAAAAGCATGCCTGTAAGAATCTTAAGGGCATGCCACACTAACCCTTTTAACTAGACAAAAACACTTGTGAGAATCTTAAGGGAAATACTGCATAGCAACTTGACCTTTGAGCCAAGGCAGAGCAAAGCTTGTCTTGAAAATAAATGTGGATATGATTTTCATATAATGGAGTGGATTAAAATCTGATACACTACAAGCTCACAAAGTCTTACACACATTATATCAGCTTAGATGAAAAGGAGCAGAGATAATATAAAATGCAAATAAGTCTTTGCGTAAACTTCTTTACACAGAAAATAGGCTGAAAAGCTTTTTTCATTATAATCATAGTCTATTTCTTATGGAGAAGAAGGACAGAACCAAGAACTCAGAACATGGAACAAAGAGACATGGAAAATTGTCACTGCAACCATAATCAAGAAATCGGAGAAATGGACCAGTGGCTATAAAAGTGGCTATAAAAGATAAACTATATAAAAGGATAAATATCCTCTTTATCATAGAGAGAAAAAGACTAATACACACAGAAACACCAACTAAGTAAGTGAGAAAGCCAACTCAGAAGTGGATCACCTAGCCGTAGTCATGCCAAAGAAACTGTCTAGCTGAGCCTTCTCAGTGTCTGATCTATAAAATTATAAGCAAAGTAAAATAGTTGTTTTAACACACTTAAGATTTGGAGTAATTTATCAATAAATAGATATGTAATTGGAGCTTGCCTTTCTTTACTACATTTAGTATAATTAGTATGATTATGAATTAATCTGGGTTTCTCCCTTGAATCAGTAGAATGTAAGACTTAAATCAGAACTGTAATCCTGAGTCCCCCCCCTCAGAGTTTCACAGAATAAACAAAGTTACTGTATGTTCTCAACAAAGTAGTGTTAAATGAATGAGCTCCTTGAACTTCAGCTTTTGAGAAGACATTCTCAGCATATTTATTGTTTGTTAAGTCTTATCATCCTAAAGATAAGCGCTTTGATAAGTCAATCGGAATTCAGTGCTTACTATGTTCCAGGCACAGTTTTAGTATTTCCTCACAGTAACCCTTGTTGACATTATGATTGTTGAAAGTTAGGTTCCTGGGGATAGGTTAGCAAGAAGGATGTTTATAAGAGACTGCTCTTAAGATCAACATCTCTGAAAGGAAAAAAATTGCAGGAGTGAAGAGAGGGAGATGACTTGACATACATTCACCAGCAGTGTTGGTTCACACCATGGAGAGCACTGGAGTTGATTCATCTAGTCAAAGAGACTATTGTAATTATTTATTATAGTTATTTGTGAATTCCACATTAATCTCACAAGACCAACCAGCATAAACCTTATCAGAAAAGTTGATAAATTCCTAAAAACAAAAATCACAGAACAGTCCCAAAATATTCAAGGGAAAGAATAATTGAATACCAAGATTCATGATTTTAAAATAACTTCTGTATAATATTTTCTAATTTAAAAAGAATTAATAAAATTGCTTGCAATCTGGAAAGCTGCAGCTTATTTGTAATAAGTTTAAAATTATTGTCACTTTCAGTCAATTGTCTCTATGTATTTTTATAAATGAGAAAACAGTATGTAGTTCTGAGTTACCTGGAAATCTCAGGATTGTGCTAATTAATAATTGTGCTAATATTCTCAATCCTAATTTTTAATCATATGGAAATGCATAAAAATTTAGCTCAGCATTTTCAGGCTTTTTATCTTTATTCAGAGAACCTTTAAAAACAGGTATATTTTCAACCTAAAATTTTTTGAATAAGCTGTTTCTTTAATATTTAAAGTGTTGCCAAATTTGTATGTGGCAAGTTTTAGCCCACCTCAATAGAATTCTGTTTCACTACATAATATAAATTTATATGATTAAAAAATAGAACCTATATCAAAGTTTTTTTCTCAAAATATATGGCAAGGAACAGTTATAGAATTTCAGAATTAAAACTTGTAACATTTTTAAACTCTCATCAGTCATTCAATTTGTTTCCTCTCTTTTTGTAGCAATAAATTTCAGTGTATTTTTGTAATATAGTCTTGTTTACAAGCTTTATTTTCAATAATTAAAAGTCTCTAAAACTAAAAAAAAATTACTTCTTTTGATTTCTTGTCCATTGAATTCTTTGAAGATTTCCAACTCATTTTGAAACAAATGTGATCAAATATAGAGGACTCATTTATAAAAAGCTTAATATAATTATAGTCTACTCAAGTTGATTTACAAAATACCTTTTTGCGATTTCGAACCTTTCTAAAATTTAATTGATGCCAGACAGTGAAGTGTGAAAGTGTGTATTGGCATGCTAAAGAAATGATGGTGATGATGATGATGATGATGATGATTAAACATCAGCTTCATTACAAAAAGTTATGTATTTCAGTGACTTGTATATGCAAATTTTGACAATTATAGATTCTGCTTCAATTGCAAAAATATCACTGCTCACTTGGATGCAATTATGAATTATTCATTCACATGACCAATTTCAACAACATTGGCTACGTGGAATTTGTAATTTAGAAAAAAAAAATGTTCTTACCATAATTCTGTGAGTGACCAAAATTTGTTTTGTTAGTGTCAATATTATTACTGATAGTATTACTATATATACAATGAATTTTATTCAATGTACAACTTTTTAACTGAATTTATAGAATGTTGAAACCATGCTCAGTGAACTTCCAAAAGTTTTACTTTTATTTAATTTGTTGGATAAAACATTAAATTATTATTTGAATAATCTTATGTGTTTTTTTCTATTTGAAACATCTATTAATATGAATCTGACACAATTTAAGTTTTGTGAATAACTTCTGTTGCTAATATAACTGATGCAATAGCAATAATTAATATATTTCTTTTTACTTAAAAAAAAACCTGGGAGTCAAAAAGACCAAAATTAATTAATTTGGAAGAATAATTATTCATTAAGAAATAAGTCATAATTTATAGTGATACAGAAATGCATATTCTGTAATTGCATGTGTTAAAATATCATTTTTCATGTTTTTAGGTTTCATACAACATTTCTGTTCATTATAACTTTGTTGAGAAATAGAAATTTAGTTCTTGATTTTTATTTGATATCGTCATAAGTTTTTTAACTATTGACACCTGAAAGCCAAATTAAAAAGTGACATCAAACATAAAATAAACCATTGCAGATTTACACACTCATAAAATTGACTAAATTGCTTTTACAAAAGCATTTGTATTTTTCTCTATTTGTTCTACAGTGGTACTACTCACTTTATTTCCCATATATGTTTCACATATGTCTAACATATAATTTTCTACATTTCCTACTGACTGCACTAACTGATAGCTTGGCAGCTTCCTGCATCTCACAAGCTGTAGGATAGGCCATGGCAGAGTTGGTCTGTACAGGTGGTTTACAAGGACATCATGTTTGAATAATTTTCCTACTACTATATAAGGAGTAGGCTGCTCCTAGCTTATCTATCCCTTAGCATGATATTTTTATCAGCAAGGGCCCTCAGGAAAAGAATGATGAGTTATCTTTGTTCATTTTTCAAATTTAATCACATGTTAAATTCATAACTCTTACTGCACATATATCATATATACTACTAGATGATGCCAGTTGATGACAGGAATAATTAAAGGTCTACTAAAGCAATTCTGGATTATTTTATCTAATTCTTAATACTACTACATTTTTTTTAAACGGAAAATTTGGGATAATTCCTAAGGTGGACAAATGCCCTTCCAGGAAAACAGACATAAACTAGGACTTTACAAGGCAAACAGAAAATCCCATAAGACTATAAAAAACCTGAAGAGTATCTTAACTATTTGTAAAGCTATACTATTGAAGAGAGATGAGATGTAATCAATATATGTTCTCAGAAATTGAACAAAAGGGAAGGGCTAGGAACTATGAAATTAGGTTTTGGTTAAAGGAATGAAATGCATTCTAACAGTTGGAGCTATCCAAACATAAAGTTTAATATGTTGAAAGTTAACATTTTATATTTGTAGAAATATTCAGGTAGAGGACAGATGAACATCTACTATTAATGCTATGGAAAAGATTCCTGATTTGGGTAGGAGTTTGGAAACGGTGCCCTCTGCACAATCTACAGGTTTTTATTACCTACAATGAACAGTAATGTGCATTGGTATCCCACTACAATGCAATTTACTTTACAGTAGATTCAGTAAAAGTTATTCAACTATGGCTTCATGCTAAAAGGTAATGAGGCAATCAAATGAACCTACTCTAATTTCTCCTGCTTATGGAATCACCTTATAGCATGGAAAACCAAGGACAGAAAAAGAGCATGAAGCTCAGTGCAGGAGATGGCAGAATTAGAGAGAAATACTGGTAGTTGAATCATGAAACAGCGAATTGCAATTTTTTTTTTTACTACAAAACGCAATTCCAATTTTGTAACTTTATTCTGATGCCAATATGTAGTCATCATTATCTTTGTCAAAATTATTTATTTAGCACCCACAAGTACATGCCAAGTACTAGGTCCTGAATGAGGAAAGTTTTATATATATATTATATATATATATTAATATATATTATAAAGTTTTATATATATATTACATATTTTTTTTTCTAGGCTCTTCTAGGCTCTCTGCCAGGTGGTACTCTTTGATTTTCAGACGGACCATATGAAAATTTGAGGAGTGTGTGTGCGTGTGTGTGTGTGTGTGTTTGTTTTTTACTTTCCTCAATATAGATACAAGAAAAGATACGTTTTGTTGTTTTAAATTTGGGTTTGTAAAATCTTAGTTAAAAAATGTGGACATTTTGATTGATTCTAAAATATATTAAAGATTCAAAATGATTTAAGTACCATAGGTCTAAAATGTTCTAATATATTTATATTCTTATATATACTAATGGTTATGTACTGAAGGTGTCCTTACAAATTCATTTGTTGAAATCCTAACTCCCAAAAGTGATGGTATTAGGTATAAAGCCTATAAGTGGTGATTAGTTCATGTGGATGTAGTCCTTATGAATGATGAGTGCCTTTATGAAAGACACCCCAGAGAGCTTTCTAGCACCTTCTTGAATGAAGGACACATCCAGAACTTGGCAGTCTATGAACCAGGAATCAGACAACAAATTTCCTGGCTCCTTGATCTTGGACTTTCCAGTCTCTAGAACTATGAGAAATTTCTTGTTTGTAAGCTACCCAGTCTAAGCTAATTTGTTATAGTAGCCCTAATGGTCTGAAGCACTAACATTTTATCTATACCATAGTTATGGTATAGAAATCACTTATTCTTCCAAAAAACTTTAATTCTTCCCCTCCTAAATCATCATGTAGCATATGATATTAGAAATCTTTATATTTATAGATACTAAAATGGCTTTTTTAAAAAGATTTTATTTATGAGAGAGAGAGAGAGAGAGCGCCCCCACAAGTGGGGGAGGGGCAAAGGGAGAGGGAAAAGCAAACTCTCCTCTGATCATGGAACCCAACAGCACAGGGCTTGATCCCAGGACCCTGAGACCGTGACCTGAGCCAATGTCAGATGCTTAATCTACTGAGTCACCCAGGCGCCCCATAAAATATTTCTTGAATAGTTACAGATCTTAGGTTTGTTGACTGTATGTTTAAAAAGCTCATGAAAGTGGCATTTGTATATATAAAAAAATAGTCCTTATGTAAGCAAACATGAAATGATAGTTATTTGGAAGATGAATATATTTAAATAATGGATTAAATGACAACTGCCTTCCTAATTTCTATGGTATATTTTTAGGCCTATTGACATATATTATATCAGTTTAAAATAGTGGCACTGACATGTGAGAAATAAATGGAGAAAATTTTTAAAATAGCCAATTTCCAGACTTCAAAAAAAAATCACTTTAAAGACAGTATACAGAAGTGAAAGATAAAAACTTTAGGAAAACATATTTTCTTCAATTAAAAAAAAAATTGAAAAAAGAAATTACCTGCTAACTGCCAATCTTTTCCTAGACCCTCTTTCTCCTACTATTCTAGGCATTCTACATTAACAAATTGAGTGCGAACCTACTCTTATATATAACTCATCTTTGGTTACATGAGTGTAATTATTATAAATAGGTATCTTCCCACTGTTGCTTCTCTTTGAGAATAGATGATTGTGGCTAAGTATTTAATGATGAGTTCTTAATAAATGGTATAGAAGTGCCTCTCTGGTTATCCATTATACTTTATTCTTGAAAGTTAAAATTTTAAGGCTCTATTTTTATACATTACAAACTTTTGACATTATAGAAAATTGTACCCATTATCAAAATTTCTCAGAAAACTGACCATTTGAGATGAAGTAATTCTAACATATTGTTCATATTCCAGTAGAAGAAACTTTCTTTACCCCTCTCTACAGCTAATTCTGCCATCTGTACAATGAATTCTTTCTTATTCCTTAATGTAAAGGACAACACATCACGAAGTACCTGCCTTACTTTTTTCTATCATTTCTTCTTCCCCTTCAGCACATAACCTGCTTTTAAAAATATATGTCTTAAAAGCATCTCTTCTTTTAATTTCACTTCCTTTGAGATAACCATGTTCACTTTCTCCTTAATTAAGAATCTTCTGGTACTCTGTATCTAGTATTTCTTCTGTCCTCTATACTGCCTTCCGTTTTCTTCTCTCAACTTTCTGCAATCTAATTTTTATTCTTTCAGCTTCACTGACAAAGCTCTTACTAGGGCAACTGGCATCATCTTCTTGTTCAAATTAATGGAGATGATAGCTCTCTGTGTACATCTTATTTTCTTCTTCGAAACTTTTCTTCCATCCATTCTTTAAATTTTGTAGTTAGTTCCTTTATTCCTCCAAACTTATTCCTTTATTTCCCTAAAAACTCGTCCTGGATGATCTCATGTACTTGATTGTCAATTTGCTGAAGGTTACTTATGTAGAAGATGTTGAAACAAGATCTGTCCTATTCTTTTTTTTTTTTTTTTTGCTTAACTTCATATGAATTTCAGTAAATTAAAGGAGAGATAGAATATGTTTTTCTTTTAAAATATTGGAATGTGCCTCTTCAAAACAAGTATGTGGAATACTTTTTCTTGTTCTTCCTTTTTATTACAAGATTCAGGAAAATTAGCTCAGAAATACATAGAAACTTCCTCTTCAACATCCAAATATGCCCAAAGACTTTCAAAGATGTAGATCTTTCTTGAACAACAAATATTATAAGTTATTTAATTAAACATCTTTCTTCTTGAATATTTAATCTTTTGATTTTTAACGTTTTTGAACAACTTAAAAAGTGCCAAACAAAACAAATCTAATTGTATGAAATTTTTAAATAGTTGAAGACAGAAAAGATGCTGCTCTCTCATCTCATGGTTGGTTCTTCTTCTCTTGATGGTTCAGTTCAATCAATAATTTTCCCATGGCACAATTTTTGGTAAGCCACTACATTTGTGGTAATTTATTACACTAGAAATAGAAAACAAATACAGTCTGCAAAAGCTGGATCATATTGAACTATTCTGTTGTGAATGATTTTTGATAGTTGCCTTCATTTTATTTTATTGACCCATCTGATAATCTTGTCCAAAATGGACATTAAGTTTTCCAATCAATGTTTTGTGTAATCCACTTTATTCCCCTGGTGAAAATTGGAACATTTGCTCATCTTCAGTTTTTGTTATCACTTTTTCTTGACCTGGCAATCCATACATGATGACAACAATAATTTGGCCATTTTATATACCTAGTTCAGTACACTGGGGTCTAATTTGTTGAGATAAATAATGTACTTTGATTTAGATTCATTTTATAATCAATATTCTTAAATTGGTTTCCATAAACCAATATTGCTTCAAGTTGTTTTGTTTGTTTGTTTGTTTGTTTGTTTGTTTGTTTTTTCAGGATGACTATCATTCTTAAACAGGAAAAAAAGCAAAATAAGAGTAGAGTCATTCAGCTTCCACCATTTTCCCCTGTCAGCAACACACCACTTGTAATGAGCAATCTGCCATTCTTTCCTTGATATTTTTCTTGTTCTAAATTTAATCAATTACTTGATTTTTCTACTTGAATCTTTTTCCATTATATTAGGCTTTAGTAATTCTTACATTGTTATTAGATGTCTCTTCAGCTCTTTCATTTTATTTTGGAAATATGTGGACTTTTAAATTTTATTTAATTTTTTTCCCCAAATAACAGTTAAACTAGATAGGTTCTTCTGTGTCCATATTGGGTTCTTCCTCTAATGGATTCATTCAAAATTTTATACTCTCAATTTCACATTTAGAACTTCTCTCCCTTAACTTGATAAACTTGTTTGTCACTTCTGGAGACTATATTATTCTCGAAAAGTAAATTTCAAGTGTTATTTTCTGGCTGTCCCAAACAGAATACCATTGCATTGTATTCATGATAGTTTTCTCCTTTGTGTAACAGTATTTATTAAATGTCCTCTGTTATTAGAACACATTAATTATTTAAATAAGATAAATCATAGTAAATTTAGGAAAAGTGATCAGCAAAATACATACAAGAGAAACTTTGAAGACTATGAGTTATCCACCCTGCCTTCTAGAATTAGAAACATATTTCCATTTAAATTTTCCAACAGTGTTCAAAGTTTTCATAGCTTTTATTTATGTGTTTGTCCTTCCCAAATCTAAAAGAAACACTGAAATCCTTTTTTTCCCTTTGGTCATGAAATTATTAATGTTATTTACTGTTGCAAATCTGTGAAAATTTACAGAGCTTTTTTTTTTTTATTCACCTTGTTAGGTGTTTCATGAATATATGTTTGTTCTTCTTGCTGTTGCTGCTATTTTTGATATTACATGAATTTAGCCACTCCTGAGAGCATTCTCAGAAGTTGTTGCAAAAATTTTTTAAGTATAAAAATTATAGAGCAATGCAAGGTGATAATCATGATTTATTTCCACTTCTCTAAGAAAAACTAAAAAATACTGCCATAATTTCAAGGTCGCTCAGCAGTCTTTTCACATATAATAGTATTACCTCTAGTGTTGGAAAAACAAATATGTGATAATTAAGAATATGACTATCATCATATTTTTCAACACTAATGTTATAATAATGTTATATCATTAGATCCTAGTTATTCATAGAAATATATATTTTAAAATATATATCTGTATTTATTTTTCCAGTAACATGAAGCTATTATAGAAATATGTGTTATATTTCCATGTCTCTGTCCAATTTCAGAGACACTGTTACATATTTGGAATATCTTAATCCATAAACAGTGATATTTATAGGCCTAACTATTAACATTGTCTAACTCTCAGTCAGTTGTTTTCTTTCTTCTAACTTACAGGAACTATTTCACATCTCATCATTTCTAGTTGCCCTCTTAAGGAAAACCCAAAGCTTTACCTAATAGCCAAGGTAATATTTATTTCTTTAAGTCTACATTTCTATGTCAGTTTTTATATTCAGCTTATTTCCTCAAAGCATACCATATTTTGGATATCCCATACCCTATATTCAGAAAGATAACCTGTTTCTTGCTAGAATAATTTATAAAAATATCTAATGCAGAGGAGATCTCTATCTTAGAATGCTGTATACATATATTCATGAAACACTATATCTGTTAAAGGAAGAAAATTGTCTGCAGGACCATTTCCTTTTGAGTTCTAAAGAAATGTCTGCAAGTTGAGAGACAACTATATGTTCTTGGGAGGGTTGAGAGCTCCATTATAGACCATGAACTTCTAGAAAGTATGACCCATACATTATTTGTACTGTCAGATCAAAAAAAGTTTGGCACATTAAATATATGTTGGTTAAATTAGCAAATAAATTATTCATTTTAGTTCTGATTTCCTGCTATCCTTTCAATGAGCTTTCTGTGTTTGAATGGCCTCCTTCACACTCTTCACCCTCCCCCCCCCCATATTTTTCCCTTCTTAAAATTGATGAACCTTTGATAAGTGCAAAATTATTTCAATTTGAAATTACAGATAAATCTCAAGATGCAAATTTGACTAAATTGATTTTATATGTAAACGTGCTATATAAATTTAAACATATTTACATTAATCTTTATAGAAATATAATCTAAAGGCAGAAAAGATGGTTGGGGTTTTATACCTTGCAGAGCAATTTCCTCATGGTGATCTATTGAAAGTCAGCTCTTGACACAAGGGTTTCTAAAAATAACAATAAATAAATAATAAGTAAACAAATATTTAGAAAAAAGCAAAAGGTTTTTTCTTTAAAAACACAAAATCAAATTTGAGTATAGCAAAGATCAGAAATCAAGTATACCTATTTCACAATAACTCCTACCTCTATTTAAACTCTTCCTTTATAATAGTTGCATATGTACATATATTTATTCCATAATTATATTATTAACACTGATTTCTAAATTTTGACTTCTATTTTTTCAAATATTTCATCTGATCACTTTGAATATATAAACACCATTAACAGTTTATGTGTGCATCATTATGCTTGACGTTATTTGGAAGAACATAAATAGATATGTCATCTTTTCTAAAAATAATACTATATTAGGCATTCTGGGTCCCAGTAAGATAACATAAGGATCATCCATCAATGCTCTAATTACCTGAAATTTGAACTCTCTCCGAAACTTTTGGCCAGCATTATCTGTTTGGTGCTTTGTTTAATTCAATGAATTAATCTATGGTTTTAAGGGAAGTTAACTATATATAAATGGAAATTGACTACTTTGGAAATTTATGCATGCTTCAGAGTCTATGACTATAATTTCAAAATGAGATGTGTTCATAAATAAGAGATGTAAGTATGTAAGTTTGATGATGGAATAACCTAAAATAAACCTCCATGTATGTCCATATGCATTAGGTTAAGATGACATCAACTCATTTTAACATTCTGGAGTCTAGTCTTGCAAGTTTAATTTATTTCCAGGTTGCACTGGATTCTAACTAAGCACCATTTGTCTGACAACCAAGTGGGAAAAATCAATCCCTTCAAAGTAATGGAGAAGACCATCTTGAAAAAAAAAAAAAAAGCTATGTAATATCTTTATTTCTACCATTTCTACCAGTTGTTGCTCTAAAAGATGTTATTTATAGTGAAATATAATTAGTTCACTTCCAGCGATGAAAATTTAGCTTCCTTATTATCCTGGACACTATGGCTCATCTCCTATTTCATGTGTTGGCTCAATTTTTATGGTAATATCTTTATAATGATCAAAAGAAATGGCTCAGTTAATGGGGTTATCAGTACAATTATAGATCTTGCCAAAATCTTTTGGCACAAAATCAATTGCTATAACTGTCCAATAGCTTTTCATATATATCATAACATATAAAGGAAGTGAGCAACACCTTTAAGATCTAGAATTAAAAGGACTATATAGCATGATTTTACATACAAAACATTAATGTATAATTGTTATCTAAGAAGTTAACTATTTTTTTTCCTATTTACTCATACCCACCTATTTCTTTTCAAGTGAATCAAGGATTAAAGTATGTGAGGATATTTGATATTAAAAACAATCAGATAAATAACATTTACTTAATTCTATTAAATATTAATCAGGGAAATATTTTCTTATTGAATACAAACTGAAAAGAATTACCATATTAACAGATTCTTTTGTTACACATTTTTGAGAAAATAAATAAAAGCTTAGCTCCCTTAGGTTTTATCAAGCATGGGGGGATTGGGAACAGAGTCACAGAGGCTTTCCACTGAAATCATAGGAAGGAATCATTCTTGTTTACGTGATTGATGTTTTAGGATCCAATCAAGAATAAAGTCTTAAGCCTAAGAAAAAAAAAGTGAGAACAAAACCTTTTCAGGAAATGTAGCAAATATTTGTTCACTTTGAACAAATAGGAAAGCAAAATCTTAGAGGAGATATTGATAATAAGTTAGTTATCTTAATTTTATCTTAGATCATTAGGTTTAATCAAGCTAGTTGCAAGAAAGGATGCTTTTTTTTTGTGCTTCCTGCTGATCTACTGAATCCTTGTAATCTTTTTTTATGCCACAACTCAGTTGGAATTCTTGTCTGAAGCCATATTACTAGATGCAGGAAAGGGCTTTTGAGAAAATAGGATAATGTTATTCACATTGAATCTTTGAACTTTTTTTTTTTTTTCAAGAGGGAATTATTGATTGTGTCAGCATCCTTCACAGTGCATTGCAAAGATTCAATGTGGAACAACGATTCATTCTATAAAGGAACACAGGACATGATTGCCCTGCCTCCCACCCTATTAGTACTTTAACATTGGATTTCATTACCCAGCTGTTTTGACATACAAATCATCCCAATTGGTTTCTAACAATATAAACTATATTTTTGTATGCTGCTGTCATATTATTTTATCCTATTACATTCACAAACCTTATCTAGGTATTGAATCTTGTGACCAGATCTCTTGATATAAGGTTAATTAGAAAACAAAAACAAAAAACAGTACCTATCCACGATCTGGTTTAAAACTAGAACTTATTTTAGCTAACATGAGAAACCATTTGTGTGTGTGTGAATATAAACAGCAACAGAGTGCAAAATTGAGGGCACATAAAATCTGCATGCCAGCGGTAGACATTTCTCATGGCTACACTTATCAAGATTTTTTAAAGTGTGGGGTCATACTTTGAGGAAATGATTTAAAAAAAAACCTATTCTGCATTAAAATGTGTATTTGTAATAGCTTGTGTGCTAGAAAATTAATATAGAAAATTAATTAAAACCTATTTCTGGGGGCGCCTGGGTGGCTCAGCGGTTAAGCGTCTGCCTTCGGCTCAGGGCGTGATCCCGGCGTTATGGGATCGAGCCCCACATCGGGCTCCTCTGCTATGAGCCTGCTTCTTCCTCTCCCACTCCCCCTGCTTGTGTTCCCTCTCTCGCTGGCTGTCTCTATCTCTGTTGAATAAATAAATAAAATCTTTAAAAAAAAAAAAAACCTATTTCTGTATCCAAAGTATACTGCTCAATGATGGTAATGAAAATTCATAATAAATTTTAATTGATTTTTCTACAGAGGATTCTGTTTATCTATTAGTTACATGGTTTTAAAATGTAAAAAACCCTTTATATTCCAGAATTTGAATCACTGCTTTTCAAAGGCCCTTTACATATTTCCTCTTTATATAGGACAAAAATTTATTAACTTTCACACGTTTTTGTACTAATTCATAATTTAACATAGTATCATCAATTCCAGTAATGTTTTTACAAAAATACATTATCATATTAATATCCCAGGTAACATAAATAACAAAGTTTAGCAGAAAATTCCCACTTCCTCTCATGGCATATATGAAGTCATGAAAAAAATCAACAGAATTTGTAAACTTTCCCAAAAATTCACTCAAAAATTCAAGATTAAATGATTAGTTTGAATAAAAAGAGTAAAGTTGGAGGTGTTAGTATATGAAGCTTCTTTTAATCATATAACCATGTACTTGGTCTTATGAGATAGAATAAATAATTTCAAGAGATACAACTTCAAGAAATACTTTCACTGCTCTTTTTTGGTTGTATATGTGCTTCTGCTTGCATATGTGAGAAAATGTTAAAGATTTCAGACACTATGAGTCAGATCAGAACATGCTCTTACTAGTAGATAGGACATTCATTCTTGAGACAGCCAACTAAAATATTTTTCAGAAAGTATAAAAGCTTTATTGGGAAATTACTCTCTGTTTCTTTTTTAAAATGTAATTAATTTACTTGTTTTAATATTTATTTTTATTTTAGGACAGTTAATAATATCTAATTTTGCTAAAGTAAAGTAGCATTTTATTTTACTTCGTGTGTGTGATGATGTTCTAAAGTACATGAACTATAGCCAAAACGGTATTCAAAATGACTACTGTCATAAACATATGATTCTGGATCAAGGTTCTATTTATGATAAGGAGATACAGTCTAGTTCATCTAACAACATGCTTAACACAATTTGCTTCTAAGTTTTAACTAGCTCTAGGGCAAATTTATAGATTTTTTTTTTTGTAGTAGGAAAATATACAATTTCTCTTCTAACACTTCCAAAGACAAAAACTATTTCATAAAACTGTCAGATCCTTTTCAAATATTCTAATAATGATTTCTTTCTATATGTGAACCACATAGAATCCTAGCTCATTCTATTGAATCACAGCTTCTACTAAAGTGACACTTCTCACCACATTTTTACATGCACCTTAAAAAACCTTAGTTTTTACTTAACCCAAACTGTTTTCTTCATATATAATATTCTTCTAATCTGTTCTACATGATTCCATAGATTCTTCTATTTTTATTATTAATCTAGAATGTTCATGTGTGGATTGATGTATATCTAACATAAGATTCAGAAGTCAACAAATCCAGGAAGACTCTTCCTATCAGCGTCCTCTACCTGGGTATTCCCTGAGGCAAGGCTTAACACCTGGTGTGAACTGTGTAGTATACATGGATGTACCACAAATGGATTGCAGGTGTGCTGAGCTATTCTTTTTCTCAGCATGCAGATGGAAACTGGTGTGGCCACAGGTCCTGGACTGGTCCAGCTGTAAATTGCCATCTCCCTTCTTTAATGTGCCATAAACATCATCATTTTATGTGTGTGTTATGTGCAAATGTTTTAGATGTAGTGCTATAAATACTTGGTCATATAATTTTCATTGACTTTCATTTATTTTAGTGAATGTTTAAAAACAACTCTTCTTTCTTTTCTGATACATATATTTCATCTCCCTAAAAAAATGTAAAGATCAGGAAGGGTGGAGACTTGTCTTCTGCACTTTTGTATATATGGGAAGATCATGATAATGCTCATTTTAGTTGTTAAATGCAGTTTTATATTTCATGAATGAAGAATTGAATGAAAGAAGATTTGAATAATGGCAGTGAAACAAAACTTTTATACCACTCTTTATATTCACAGAAAACATTGGAAATATCTTAGTTATTTGTATGTTTTTCTAACCTGGTGTCACCTGAGGTTAATAGTACGACTTCAAAAGTTATTCATAACTGAGAAAGGAAAAATATTCTGCAGTTCAGATTTCTATGTGTTTATAGTTCTTTCTTAAGTTGATTTACATAGAGTGAATCCAGTTTAAGATTTTATAATTGGGCATTTTCTTTATTTGGTGTCCTAAAATAGCCACCAAATCATTATCCTACTTTGGTAAAATAAAGAATCAGGATTTCAATTTTCACTTCCTATGTGCAACCCAAACTAATTTACATTCTCAATACCAGATTTATTTTTCAACTTACACATTTTTCAATTTGACTATATACTCCTTTCTTTTTTTGATGGTAAGCAATTTAATCATGTAAAAAGCCTAACTTTGCAGCAACTCTTTTTAATTTTCATTATTTTTGTTATTATTGAATATATTTTCAAAGATGAAAAAGGAGGTCAGTTGTAAGAATTGAACTGTATCAAGTCTTTTGAGATGCATTTAACACCTTTGCTGGAAGTCTCAGTAGAGAGGCATATAATTTGATGGGTATATAAACTGGCATTCTTCCCTTCTCAGCCAGAACTGCAAATAGTTTTTGTCCTACTGGTGTGGTTGCTTCCTTTATTAAGTAAAAGGAAATTAATATCAATTATATTTGAAAGAATAGTTGATGCGTGGCCACTGACAATTTGCAAGTTTCATGATTTCAGGAGACTTTATTTGTTCTATGTAAAAGAATTATAAATATGATGTGAGTAACAATATCTCATACTTGTTCTCTCAAGTCTAAGACAAGAAATGGGAACTGACTATTAATTCTTGGCACAAAGTTATACTCAGCCAAAATATTTACCAAAGGCGAAGCATGACAGTGAGAGAGAAAAAAATCCTAGAAATGATGTAAAGAACTTTAGATATAGAGACTTCAACTCTTCTTAGCTGTTGGGCATCACTTGAAGTAACTGTTAGCCTGTTAGAGTAAAACAAAACAAACAAAAAACAAGTAAAAAATAAATAAAAGTATTATCCTGTGATAGTCATGGGGGTGAGCATATCTCATGAATTGATGTGTTTGATGTTTTATTGATGCTTTTGGTTTATTTATGTCTATTTTTATTTTGAGAGGCTTCTTTTTTTTTTTTCATTAACAGAATGTATCTAATAACCAAATCCAAAGTTGCCTTCCTGTTGCGTAAAAGTGTGCATTACCAGACCTTGCAATATTCACTCCTTGTCAAAGAGTTTCCGGAACAGACAGTGAAAGAAGAAATTGAAATAATTGCCTGTTTGTAAAACCTGATTTTTCTCTCTCTTAATCTTTTCTCACTTCTCCTTCTTTCTAGACTCCCATCCTACATCTATCTGCATTATTATGTTCTCTACACACAACTAGCTATAGTTAGAGGGAAGTAGAAAAGAGAGAATGAAAGGAAAGTGATGTTCCACAAAGTACATAATAGTTGGGGCAAAGTATATGTTTAAAATGGTGGTGGGATGGTGGACTTACTGAATTAAGGTTGTTAAAATGGGCAAGAAACACACATGAGAAAAAATAAGAATTGAGTACAGTTGTTCATGAGGCTTGACTAATTGGATTTTTTTAAGTATGGTCTTTGTTTACACATTAATTAATTCAATAAATTATTTATTCAGTGAATATTTGTTAAGATTAGTTGTATGCCAGAAAGTTTCAAGGTATTGGAGATAGAATGATAAGACAATGATTCCCATAGGAAACTAACATTTTAGTGAGGGCAACTGAAAATACGTAATAAAGTAAACAAATATATAATAATGATAGCTGTGTGCTATTTATTTAAAAGTATTATTACATATCTGAAAATATTAATTCACAAAAGGGCATATTTTAATAAGATACTATTTGCAATATCACCAACAATATTAAATAACTTGGATAATCTAGGAAACTACACAACACTGTTAATAGAAAGGATAATTAAATGGAAAGATAGACCTTGTTCATGCAACAGACTATCATTATTTTAAAGGTGTAAATTTTTCTTCCTTGATTTATGGATAAAATACAATTACAACTAAAATCTAAAAAACAAACAAACAAACAAAAAAAAAACCTAAACAAGCTGATTGCAAAATTCACATGGAAGTACAAATGACCATGGATAGCTAAGTAGCTAAGACTGTCTTCTAGAAGGAAACAAGGAAGAAAGATTTACTTTACTTGATATCCAAATTATAAGAAAGTTATAGAAATTAAGATACACTGCCTGAGGATAGGAGAATAAACAAAAGTAACAGAATAGAGACCCCATAAACAAACTTAAGCATACAGTGATTTATGACCAGCATGACTGTGTATGGTAGTGGGAAATAGAACATCATTTTAATAACCTATTCTGGGGAAATTGAGTAGGTATAGAGGAAAAATGAAATGATCACTATCTTACACTCTACAGAAAAAATAATTTTAGATGGAATGTAAGTCATCCATACACATGATACATCTGTCCATTTATGTCTTAGTAATTATTGTCAAATTATTATTTTCATTTAATAAAATTATATTCTGATTTTTATTTTACTGTTTTTTACTTTCTTAGTGTTAGTTTTGCTCATGTTCTTTGGATTTTTGTTTTCAGGTTTATCAGGAATTAGTTTTTCTCTTTCCATTGTTTTATTAGTTTATTTATTTTTCCTTTGTTTTATTTTACTTTATTTATTTTTTTCCTATAGCCTCTCCCTAGCTTCTGATAACACTAGTAAACAATGAGCTCATTTTTAGGTGCTTTTACATTTCCTGCAGTGGTAAGTATATAATACTGAAGATACAGTCAGCTGAACATGGATTCTTCCAACTCTTACATAGGCATAGGTTATAGGGACAGTTGCCTACCAATTTTTTTGGACTCCTTTATGAACAAAGTTCTACAGCAGGCTCTGCTTAAAAGTGGTAATCCTGCTTCCAGTATCCTGAATAATTAGAAACAGTTTTATTCTGAAGGGAATAAAACTCTTAACTACCTATGTATGAATCCGGAGTCTGACGAATCTATGGCTACTATCTCAGTTACTGCTTTCATTTTCATTCTGAATCTTTGCCACAAAGACATTTATTTTGTGCTTGTTGGCAGCAACATCTTTCTCTCATCCCTCCTTCAGTCCCTCCCTATCTCCTTCCCTCCCTTCCTCTGTGATGTGTGTGTGTGTGTGTGTGTGTGTGTGTGTGTGTATTTTATCTAGCATCATTGCACTATCCATATGTCCAAGCAGTTTCTTTATCAACTAGCATTTACCTCCACAGACTTCTATTAAGCAATGACCTGGATAAAGAAACCATGTCACTGATCATTTAATGTAAAATTACAGGCTCTGAAATGCTCAGGGTGTTGAAATGAAAAATCTAAGTATCTCAGGTATAATAAAAGACACATTATTTTTAGTCTTCCATTAAAAAGCCAGTATTAGTTTGTTCTTGTTTGTTCTATAGTTTAAAATCTCAAGTGCTTTCTGTTGATAATACTGCCTTTTGGATACCTCCAATTTGAATAGTAGTGTATAAATTCTTTCTACAATAGAATTTGACTTGTAATTTATATTGCATAAAAAATATAGACACCTGATTTAATTTAATTTTTTAAGTATTAATTTGCAGATTATGTCAAGAAATAATAAATAATGATTAAAGTGCAGCTTTTCTAAATATTCTGTATAGATCTAATTACCACTTTAAAATGAACTAGGTTATAAATATATTTGGGTAGAAGTGTATTTAATAATAAGCAATATAAAATTTGAACTATGGTCATTTTACTTTATTATTTTCTTTTTAAAATAAAAACTTTAATTTTTTAAATATTTATTATCTTGACAAGTTTTCAATTTTCACATTCATTACATTACTGTAGCAGATAATATGAGCTAAGCTAATATAGTCATTATCTATTTAGGAATTCTAAGAATAGTGTGTGTGCATGCTTTCCTTCCTAGAATCATTTGCCATTTCAGTAGAGCCTTTATTTCATTCTTTATTTTCTAGGACTTCATTATCTATGCTAAGCCTGACATTTTCCAGATTGAAGATACTAAATTTGTCTTTTTTGACCATCTGTGTTAATTCTTGTGCTAAAACCATCACTTATCACTTTGCCCTAATTAAATCCAACTGTACATATCATTCAATGCCCTAATAACTCCTTCTCTGCAATCGTTCCTCCCTCTTTGACAAAACCAAGTTGTATCTAGGCTGACAGTGACTCTAGCTCAGTGTCTCCAAGATAGATGAGCACATGTTGTAAAAAGGAAGCTGCCTTGTAAAGGGCATTTTTACTTATAACCTTGATTGAGCTTTCCCATTTTTATCCACCATAAGGAGTTTTAATTTTGAACTTCCTCTTTTGCATTTCTTTTTTTTTTTTTTAAGATTTTATTTATCTATTCGACAGAGATAGAGACAGCCAGTGAGAGAGGGAACACAAGCAGGGGGAGTGGGAGAGGAAGAAGCAGGCTCATAGCAGAGGAGCCTGATGTGGGGCTCGATCCCGTAATGCCGGGATCACGCCCTGAGCCTAAGGCAACCGCCCAACCGCTGTGCCACCCAGGCGCCCCCCTCTTTTGCATTTCTAATGAAAGCATATAGCTATGATAACTTTCAACTTTGCCTCATTTGCAGTTCGTAATCAGTGCCCTCTTTAGTCATCTTTCACACATTTTACTTTGTAATTGTTGTCTTTTGTATTCCATCTACTTGACTCAAATATCCAAAAGGCAGGATGCCTGGTTTTCAAAAATTTTATATGTAATGGTTTACATGATATTTTTTAAGAAGTGCAACTCACTTGTGCAATGATTATTTTTCATGTTTGCTAAAATTTCCAAATAAATAACTTTATAAGTAATAGTCAATATTATTCTTTCTCCACTACCTCTGATTCCCTCATAGCTTGCCTTTGAACACATGGTTGCTGACTCCCTGCTCTGATGTGTAAAGAATCATTCCTATACCAACATGTAAAATAACTAATCCCACTGACTTTCTTTCAGGTCAAATTGCCTTTCTTTAAGTTAAGCATGTTTTGTTTTGTTTTTTAGAACTGCTCCATTCTTGTTTTATGTTATAAATTTTATTTGTACTTTAACAAAGCAAAATTGTACCTATGTTGAATGTGATTTTATTTGTCCAGTACACCCCACTTTTCTTTTTTAATTAATAGAATTTTTTAAACAGTTTTGGCTTATGGAGACATTGTGTGGAGAGTACAGAGAGTTCCCTTAATGTCACTTCTTCCCAGTCCCATCTCATTTCACCTTTTATTAAAATCTTCTATTAGCATAATACATTGTTACAATTGAAAAGCCAATACTGACACTTTATTAACTAAAAACCATAGATTACATCAGGGTTCTCTCTTTGTATTGTGCATTCTACTGGTTTTGACCCATAAATAATGGCATGTATCCACTATTACTGTATCATATACAGCAGTTCCACTGCCTTAAAAACCCCTTTGTTTTACTCATTCATCCCTTTCTTCCCTCCCCCAGAGCCCTGGAAAACACTGATCTTTTTACTGTCTCCACAATTTTGCCTTCTCCAGAATGGAATATAATTGGAATTATGCAGTAGATAGCCTTTTCAGATTGGCTTCATTCACTTAGCAACATGCATATGAGTTCCTCCATGTCCTTTCATGGCTTTATAACTCATTTCTTTTTTATACTGAATAATGAACCACAGTTTGTTTATCTATGCACCCACTGAAGGACATCTTGCTTCCAGGTTTTGGCAATTATGAATAAAGCTGCTTTAAACATCCATGTGCAGATTTTTATGTGGACATATGTTTTCAGCTCCTTTGAGTAAATACCAAGGAGCATATTTGCTGGATCATATGGTAAAAGTGTGTTTAGTTTTATAAAGAAACTGACAAACTGTCTTCCAAAGTGGCTATACCATATTGCAATCCCAATACCAATGAATGAGAGTTCCTGTTGCTCCACATCCTTGCCAGCATTTAGTGGTGTCAGTGTTCTGATATTGTTCAGATATTGTTCAGTGTTCAGATATTGGCCATTCTAATAGGTGTGAAGTTGTGTACCATTGTTGTCTTAATTTGCATTTCCCTGATGATATATAATATTGAGAACCTTTTCATATGCTTGTTTGCCATCTGTATATTTTCTTTGGTAAGATGTCAAGGTCTGTGGTACATTTTTAAATCAGGTTCTTGTTTTCTTTCTTTTTTTTTTTTAAAGATTTATTTGAGAGAGAGAGAGAGCAGGAGCAGGAGCAGGAGGGAGGGGCAGAGGGAGAAGCAGACTCCCTGCTGAGCAGGGAACCCAGCAAGAGGCTCAAGCTCAAGACCCTGAGATCATAACCTGAGCTGAAGAGAGCCACTTAACCCACTGAGCTACCAGGTGCCCCAGGTTCTTGTTTTCTTACCGTTGAGTTTTAAGAGTTCTTTGTATATTTGGTTAAGAGTCCTTTATCAGATGTGTCTTTTGCAAATATTTTGTCCCAGTGTGTGGCTTGTCTTCTCACTCTCTCTACATTGTCTCTCACAGAGCAGAAGTTTTCAATTTTAATGGCAGCCAACTTACCAGTTACTTCTTTTGTGGATTGTGTCTTTATTGTTGTATATAAAAAGCATTGCTATACCCAAGGTCATCTAAATTTACTCCTATGTTATCTTCTACTAGTTTCATAGTTTTAAATTTTATATTTAGGTTTGTAATCTTTTTGAGTTAATTATTCTGAAGGGTATAAAATCTGTGTCCAGATGTTTTTTCTTTTTTTCTTTACCTTCCCTTATTTTCCTTCTTTCCTTCCCTTTCTTTCTTCCTTCCTTTCTTTTTCTTTCTTTCTTTTTTTCTTTTTTTTTTTTTTTGCATATTCATGTCCTGTTTTTCTACAACCAATTGTTGAAAGGATTGTCTTCGTCCACTGTATTGGCTTTACTCCTGTATCACAGATCAGTTGACTCTATTTATGGTGGTCTGTTTCTGAGCTCTCTATTCATTCCATTGTTTCGTTTGTGTATTCTTTCACCAATATCACATGTCTTAATTACTTTAGCTTTATAGTAAGTCTTCAATTCAGGTAGTGTCAGTCCTCTAACTTTGTTCTCTTCCTTCAATATTTGGTTGGCTTTTCCAGGTCTTTTGCTTCTCCCTATAAACTTTAGAATTAGTTTCTTGATATCCACAAAATAACTTGCTGTGATTTTGTTTGGGATTGCATTGAATCTATAGATCAAATTGGGAAGAACTGACATCTGGATAACATTGAGTCTTTCTATCCAAGAACATGGATGTCTCTACATTTAATTAGTTCTCCTTTGATTTCATCAGAATTTTGTAGTCTTCCTCATACAGATTGTGTACATATTTTTTATATTTATTCTAAGTATTTCATTTGGAGGGATGTTAATGCAAATGGTAATGAGCTTATAATACCAAGTTCCACTTTTTCACTGTTGTCATATAGAAAAGCAATTGACTTGTATATTAACCTTTTATCCTGTAATCTTGCTATAAATGCTCATTAGTTCCTGGAGTTTTTGTTGATTCTTTTGGATTTTCTTTTCTTTCTTTTTTTTTTTTTTTAAGTGTTTTATTTATTTTTTTTAAAGAGATAGAGAGAGACTGAGTGTGGGCAAACATGGTGGGGGAGGGTAGAGAGAGAGGGAGAGATAGAATCCTAAATAGGCTTCACACCCAGCTTGGAGCCCAATGAGGGACTTGACCTGAGCTGAAATCAAGAGTCAGATGCTTAACCAAATGAGCCATCCAGGTGCCCTGACTCTTTTGGATTTTCAGTGTAGGCGATTATATCATCTGTGAACAAAGCCATGAGTTTGTCCTAGGCTATCCTCTAGAAATTTTATAATTTTGCATTTTATATTTAGTTTGGTTATACATTTTGTGTTATAATTTGTAAGATATGTATATGTCTAAATACATTTTTTAAAAATATGGATATCCAACTATTCAAGCTCCATTTGTTGGAATGACTATCCTTTCTCCATTGAATTCTTTCACCAATACCATGCTGTCTTGATTACTGTAGCTTTATAATAAGTTATGTGTTGGGAAGCATCAATGCTCCACCTTTGTTCTTCTTCAATATTGTGTAAGCTATTCTGGATCTTTTCCATATAAACTTGAGAATCAGTTTGTTGATATCTACAAGTTAATTGACCGGGATGTTGTTTGGGATTGTATAGAATCTGTATATCAACTTGGAATGACTAGACATTTTAACAATATTGAGTGTTTCAGACCATGAACATATGTTTTCAGTTATTTAGGTTGTCTGATTCCTTTCCTCAGAGTTTTGTGGATTTGAAAATAGATCCTGAATGTATTTTATTTACCTAAGTATTTCATTTTTCAAATGCTGTTGTAAATGTTACTATGATTTTAAGTTCAAATTCCTACAGTTAATTGCTAGTATATAATAAAGCAATTGACCTTTGAATATGAACCTTGTATCCTGCAACCCTCTATAATCACTATTTCCAAGAGTTTTATTTATTTATTTATATTTGGGGGGATATTCTAGTTGACTTTGTATCATCCAAAAAGACAGTTTTATTTCTTCTTTCTCAGTCTATATACCATTGTTTTCTTTCCCTTGTCTTATTGTACTAGCTAGGTCTTCCAATACCATGTTAATAATAGTGGTAAAATGGGACATCATTACCTTCTTGTCAGTCGTAGGGGAAAAGCATCCATTGTCTCACCATTAAATAGGATGTTAGTTGTAGATTTTATAGATATTCTTTATCAATTTAAAAAAGTTCCTTCTATTTCTAATTGAGAGATTTTTATCAAGTATAGTTGTTGAATTTTGCCCTTTTGCTTCCAAATTATTGACATGATCACATGAATCTTCTTTTCTAATCAGTGATGGGAATTAAATTAATCTTACTTGGCCATGGTGTATAGTGTGTATACATTGTAGGATTAGATTTGCTAATAATTTGTTAAGGATTTTGCTGGGGCGTTTAGGTGGCTCAGTTGTTAAGCATCTGCCTTTGGCTCAGGTCATGATCCCAGGACCCTGGGATCGAGCCCTGGGATTGAGCACTGGGATCGAGCCCTGGGATCGAGGCCCAAATCAGGCTCCCTGCTCAGCTGGGGGCCTGTTTCTCCCTCTCCCATTCCCCCTGCTTGTGTTCCCTCTCTCACTGTATCTCTCTCTGTCTAGTAAATAAATAAAAATCTTTTTAAAAAATTTGTTAAGGATTTTGCAAGTATGTTCATGAGATGTATTGGTCTATAGTTTTTCTTCCTAGCAATCTTTTTATCTGGTTTGAGTATTAGGATAATGCTGGCCTTGTGGAATAAACTCTGAAGTGTTCTTTCTGTAACTATTCTGGAAGAGATTAGAGAGAATTATTATCATTTATTGTTTGAATGTTTGGTGGAGTTCACTGGTAAAACCATCTGGACCTGTATATTTTCTCTTTTGGAATTTTATTACTTACCAATTAAATCACTTTAATACATGTAGCTATATTCAGATAATTTATTTCTTCTGCTTGTTTTGGTATTTTGAGTCTTCTAAGGTATTGGTTTACTTCATCTAATTTATCAAATTTGGAGGCATATTGTGGTTCATAGTAATCTTTATTATTATTTTAAAGTCCACAGGATCAGTAATGATGATCTCCCTATTTCATTTGTAATATTAATCATTTGTATTTTCTCTCGGATTTTCTTTGTTACTATGGCTTGAGGTTTATGAGTTTTATTGATCTTTTAAAAATCAACTTTTAGTTTCATTGATTTTCTCTATTATTTTTCTGTTTTTGACTTCATTTATTTCTACTCTAATTCTTATTATTTCTTTCCCTCTGTTGCATGAGGATTGAATTGCTCTTACTTTTTGTTCCCCAAAGTATTGATTTTAGATCTCTTTTCTTTTCTATCATATGCATTTAATGCTATAGATTTTATTCTAATAACCATTTTCATGGTATCCAACAAATTTTGATAAATTCTATTTTCATTTTTGTTTAGTTCAAAATGTATTTTTAACTTCTATTGAGATTTTTCTTTGACCCATTTCTTATTTAGGAGGGTGTAGTTTAATTCCAAATACTTGGGAATTTTCCTGCTGTCTTATATCATTTTGATTTCTGTTTTAATTGCGTTGTAATCTACACAGTGTTACAAACTCCTGGGCACTTCACTTTCACAGATTTTACTTCCAGTGTTCCCATTAGGTTCTCATGAAGAGCCAAGTGATATCTTTTTGGGTTTCTAGCAGGGAAGATGAAGAAATTTGGAAGCTATTGATCATATTATCTTCCTACAGAGAGCATTTCCTTTGCTTCTTATAGGAAGTTAGTGCAGGGGCAGATTGACTTAGTCTAATCAATACCTGAGCTCATTTGAATCTCTTTTTATTCTTTGTTAGAACTGAACTACTTCTCATTCACCCTTACTCTTACAGTATAGCCCTGGAAGGTTTCACCAAAAACCTTAGGTATTTACCAAGTCTGCTTCTTTTTTCCAGGACAACAAACTCCCAAAGTCTTCACCTATCCTTGAGTCTAAGGAAAGCTTTACCTCAGACTCTCGGTGGCTTAATGACCTCTTTAATTTGGTAAAGTTTCAAAGAAAAGACTGTTACCTAATGCCTTGTTTACTGTGTGAGCTTTTTCTCTACAGGATCTTGAGTCCTCAAATACTTGCTGCTTTTTTAAGCTCCTCTATGTCTTCTCTCACACTTTTTAAATGCTTTATACAGCTTTTCTCTTTGTAGGAAGATTGGTCTGAAAAAAGCTATTAAACCTTTATTAGAAGGGAAAGCTTAAGATAACTCTTAAAAGTTTCCCATATAATTCTTCCCATATACTTTTAACATGCCAGATTTATGAATCACTTGCCTAAGCAAGGGATATGATATTAATACGTACCATATATTATTTTTACTCTAAAAAATGTTTTGATTATAGTCTCTGCTTGGGTTGCTATACCAAAATACCATAGACTATGTGACTTAAGCAACAAATACCTACTTCTCACAATTCTGGAGGCTAGAAGTCCAAAATCAAGATACTGACAGATTCAGTTCCTGGTAAGGACCTTTTTCCTGGCTTGCTTATGGCCATCTTCTCCTGTATGCTCACATGGCCTTTCCTCAGTGTGTGTAGAGAGAGAGAACTCTCCTGTCTCATCCTCCTCTCATAAAGTACTAATTCCCTTATGAGGGCACCACCTTTATGACTTCACTAAACCTAGTTGCCTCCCACAGTACCCACATTCAAATATCATCACTTTGGGGGTTAGGGTTTTAACATGTGAATTTGGAGGAGGGAAACACAAACATTCAGTCCATAACAATGTTCATTTATTTAATCATTTTTAAAATTTTTAACTGAATCCATGTCCTGTGTGAGGTATAATTTATGTTATGGAAGATACAGTGGTTAGCTAGATACGAAGAGCCTTTTGTTGCTGAATTAATCATATAGTGTAGAAGATACACAAATAAAATATGGACTATTTACTGTAATGAGTCTAAAAGTATGAAAGTATACAACAGAAACATTTAACCTTGGCTGGGAAGAAAAAGAACAAAAAATGATGGTTATATTTAATCTGCGGAATGAATAAAATTTAAGAAACAAAATAACAATGGAGTCCCTAGAGGAAATGTTATTTTAACCTGAAAAAAATATTATATGTAGATACTCAAAGGCAAAATTTGTGAAATAAATGAAGTTCATCATGGCTAATATATACTCTCAGTGTAGGGATGATAAATTAGAAATTAATATCTTTTTATATACTATATATATATCCCCTTGCTCTGTCAGCTGAGAGAGCCTAGAAACAAAAATATCCCTGCCCAGATCTCTTTTACTAATATCATTCTAAATAAGTAAATAAATAATTAGGACTTCATGGAGAAATGTTTTAGGACTGGGCAGGAAATATACAAGACAATCATGAAGCATCTTGTAATGACAGAAATTAAGAAAGTGCTCCCAAGGATACCCATGATGATAAGATATGTCAAAGAGACACAAGAGCCAACTGAAAGAGCTCCCAAAAGATAAATGTGGAAATATTTGAGAAAACAAATGAACTAGTATTGCATTATAGCCCTAAATTGAATATTAAGATCCATAATTCCATAAATAAATGAATAGATAAATAAATGGAGGAGAAAAATCAGATAACTTATGCAGATACTCTGTCCACTAGGAGGTGGGTCATACCTCTCCCCTTTGTAAGTATGGCTGTATACAGTGACATCCTTACAAAGAGTGTAGTATGGAAAGTGGGAAGAAATGAGTAACAGTGGAGAAACCTGACAAACACTATCTCAGGCAGGTGATCAAAGTTAACATCAGCAGTGATGAGTCATGGCAATAGTATATAGCCTTGATAATATGTGATAACAATAGCACTTTACCTTTATGATCTTCCTCCAAAAAGCCCATAACCTCAATCTAATCATGTGTAAAATATCAGACAAATACCAATGAGGGACATTCTATAAAACATCTGACCAGTACTCTTCAAAACTGTCAAGGTCATCTAAATCAGGAGAAGTCAGAGAAACCATCACAGAGAAGAGTATGATAACAGAATACGGTGAAGTATCCTTGATGGGATCCTGGAACAGAAAAAAGAATGTTAGGTAAAAACTAAGGAAATCTGAAGACTTTAGTTACTAATAATGTATCAGTATTGGTCTATTAATTGTAACAAATATACCATACTAAAGTGCTAATAATTGTAGAAACTGAGTTTGGATATAAATGGAAATTGTCTGTATTTCTTCACTACTTTTTAGTAATTATAAAAACTATTTTAAAATATGAAGTTTATTAAAAAATAATTCACATTTGATCCCAAGAGCAGTAAATTAGTGATTGGAGGGTCAGGTTTTCAAATATCTGTTACAAGAAATTTGATAAGGTAAACAAGTGAAGATTGTAAATTTTAATTTTATCATAGTACTATTTGTCTGTTTATTTGTTTATTTATTTTCTGTTCTCCCTTTTTCCCCCAGTGAAAATATAATGTCTTGTTGACCGCTAAATCTCTTTCTTGAGCTAGAACACTGCCTAAATTATAATATATCTCTAGTACCTATTGGAATGATAGAGTGGTTGTGAAACTGAGAGAGTGTGATAAGGATCCAGTGTGAAGTAGAGAAAATCTTTGTTGAAGAAAAGTTGGTATTTACAACACATATGTTTACCCTAGTTTGTTGTAACAGAAGTTCACTGGGATTATGGGTTGACTCTTGTGAGAGATAATGACTGTCAACCTTATACCAATATCTTAAATAAATTCCAAGGGCTAGTCATGAAATAAGTAGCTCACACTCAACATAAAGAAAAGAGGATGATATTCTTAAGGTAGCTCATCTCAAAAGGTAGGTTTTTAAAGGAGGATAAAAATCCCTGGATTCATATTGGCCTGCATAATTTTTGTTCACATGTGAATCCATATCTCTGTTGAAAGAAGTGGTGCATTGCACTGTAAGCTGTATAATGGATGCAGAAGAGGAGTCAGGTTTAGTGGAAGTTCTTATATGCCATGCCATAGAAAAAGTATGAGACTTGGCAATAATAATTGACTATTCTATGTGGGAAAAAGTAGGCTAAGTGGTAAGGGATGGTAACATTAATGTTTCTACTCTAACTTGAGTATAAATTCTGGAGGTTCATACAGTAAGAGAAATGATAAGCCTCTGATATTCTAGTTAGTTGTTTTTCTTCTCTTTGGCTTGCTGGTGAGGCAAGACCAAGAATGCTTTTCATCGGTTGTGATCTGCTAGATAGGCCTCTAGAAAAACCAGATACACTTTTATTTGGTTCAAAACAATACTGTTTAGGTTTCAAGACCATACCAACTGAACTTAAACTTTGATGATCTGGGGCGCCTGGGTGGCACAGCGGTTAAGCATCTGCCTTCGGCTCAGGGCGTGATCCCGGCGTTCCGGGATCGAGCCCCACATCAGGCTCCTCCACTATGAGCCTGCTTCTTCCTCTCCCATTCCCCCTGCTTGTGTTCCCTCTCTCGCTGGCTGTCTCTATCTCTGTCAAATAAATAAATAAAATCTTTAAAAAAAAAAAAAACTTTGATGATCTAATTTGGCTTCTAAGTTAAGTGGATATATAAGCTCATGATATAGTTAATAAGAAAATACATATATTTTCTTTTAATGCTAATGTCAACTCTTTAAAAGGAAATGTTATCAAGAGAGAATTGACCCACATTTTAAACTCCCTCCCTCACAAAATAATATGGCAATACTCAAACCCCTGTAAAATAAGAATATTAAAGCTAGATAGTCATGAACATCCCCAAACATTATGAGATTTGGAAAAAATTGGGATTATATACTCATTGCCAGTCAGATAACAGAAACAAAGGAAGGATTTATCTGTAAAAGTTTTTGTTTTTGTTTTTGTTTTTGTTTTGTTTTGTTCTCCTGAATCCAGACAACTGTCACACTTGCAGCAGCAGGTATATGGAATAAAAGTACAAATCATGAGCAGCGAAAAAACAGAAAACCCTTCTATTTTTCTGTTAGTGCCCTGAACAGGTTTATTTTGTAGGAATATGCAACCCCAGTTTAGTTTTGTTTTATTTTGTTTTAATGTATGACATGCTAACTAAAAAAAAAGATTTATTACCTCAGTCTTCTAAGACAAGGGGACAGAAGGGAGAGTAAAACAGTTAAATACTGGTCATCACAACAAATACAAAGAAAACTAAACAAGATTGCTCAGCAGGGCTGGCATCATTATAATATACTTGGTGGAATTTTCATTTCTCAAGAGGTCTTAGAACAAGCATTCATAAGGATCAAAAAACAAGAAATGAAATCAAGACAGAAAAGGAAACAGTATATAAAAACAAACCTCAACACATCTCTTTCATTTCAAGGGACGGCAACTAGTATCTTCAATAGACTTTGTTATCCATGAAAACGATAAATATGGCCCTTCCCGTAGTCCATTGCATAAGCCTACAGCTAAGAGTCCTGTGATCAAGCAAAAAACAACTTTATAGACAGTATAATCTTTATCCCTTCTAATTGAGAATTCTACCTTATCTCTAAAATATGCAATACCAGGGGAAAAAATCTTGTCCTCTTTCAAAATTGGAAGAAAAAGAAAGAAGGAAGGAGGAAAACTCCAGATAGATGTATAAAAATATTTATTTGGAAAAGATAAGAATAGTAGTCACCTGTAAAGGTGGATTTACTTTATCATCAGGAACTAAACTTGCAAAAATTTATAAACCATATTTTATTGAAACTTGGAAAAACTAAGTTTATGAGAGGGAGAAACTCTCCAAAATTGCAAAAGGCTACATTCCAAAGTAAAATTTTGAATAGAAAATTATGCAGTTTATTTATTAAAGCAGATAACTGTTTGAGAAATTTAGTCAAGTAGTTCAGGAATGTTTTTAGCCTTCTGAGGAAAATTAAATGATGATAACTGAGCCAATAACTAGTTTATATGAAAGAGAGAAGAGATCTAATATATGTTTAATTAGAAGGACAGATAAGAATAGTTAAAAAGAAGAAAAAATAAAAGTAGATGAAATATTCAAATTAGTATTGAATTTAAAAATAAAACTAGAATTTAAATTAGAATTAGAATTTTCAAATTTGAATTACATTCAAATTAGACATAGATTTCAAATTAGAATATTCTAAGGAGCATTTCAAATCACTTTATTTTTTTTTAATTAGTTAATCACTTGCATTACATTTGAGTTTATGGTTCAATTAGTTATTGGTCAATAGCTTAAGCTTGCTGCATTGTTCATAGAATATTCATTGATGACATGTCATATTTCTAATTTCTTGCAGTTATGAATAAGCACTTTGTGGGTATCTATAATCAGCTTTCTGTTACATTACAAGAAACTGAATCCAGTGGGTTTGGCCAAGGCCCATCGTAAAACGTTAAAGTTAAGATGCTCAGTTTCAGTTATGCTATCAGAAACAAATTCAGTTATAAGAAAAATCAACATATGTATGATATTTTATAGCACCATAAGTTTTCACTCATGTAGGGTAAAGACATAAGTGAGTAGAGAATAAGTTCCAACATCTAAGTTTGAAGAACTCCAATAGTTAGTTAGCCTGTCACTGAGGATGTTTCTCAGGAAATATTTCATGAGTATTTATTTTCTGCCAGACATATCCTAGCACTGAGGATTATAGCACTAAGCAAGAAAACAATTATTATCCTCAAGAAATGTTTTAGTTAAAGATAAAAAGAGATTGGGCTGGAGTAATAAGAGAAAAATCCAGAGAATGTGACATTGTTTAAGAGAAAAATTGCCAAATCAATCTATGCCATGAAAGTTCAAATACGGTGAAGAAATAGATGTCTATTAGTTTAAGTAAGATGACCACTTTATCAAATGATCTGAATAACTTTATTTCATAACTCTATGCCATGTATAAGTCTGTGGTGTTCTGGGGGGCTAATTTTTACTTATCTTCTGAATAAAATTAGAGCAAGATTTATGAATTTTCTGATAACTCTTATGAAAGAAAAAGTCCTTCTGTAATTTTTAGTTTAAAAAACTGCCTTAGTTCAGTAATTAGTATATCTAGTCCAATGTATTAAATAAACAAAAACCCTCCAATTTCATTTTAATTATTGATTTTCTCTTCTATAGCTAGACCCTATATTGGACAGACAAACTCTAATGATAAATTCAAGGGATGTTGTCAGCTTTTTTGTTGTTGTTGTTCCTTTTTTTCTTTTTTTCTTTTCTTTTTTTTTTTTTTTTTTGTATATTTGTGCCAAGAATTGTTTCTCCTCCCTCAATATTCACCATGCTGTCTTAGCTTCTTTGGAGAATAAAAAGAAAAAAAAATAGCAAATCTAAAATTATAGTTGATTTTCTTTAACATAACTGTCAGTAACTGATAATAGAGACACAAAGAATAAATCAGTTAGGGATAGATATTTTGAATGATATGATTAAAAATACTGGCATAAATGATACATTGATCATTATAAGTGCATAATATATATTCTTTTCAACTGTTCATGGATTAATTATCAAAACAATCATATTATTGGCCCTAGAGCCAAAGTGATCAAAATATCAGTTGATGAAAATAATACAGAATGTTTTTTTATCAAAGTAGATTTTGCTATAAAATCCAACAATAAAATCAAAGGGTCCACCTGTCTAAATATTATAGTTCTAATTAATAATACATATTACACTGTATAAACAGTATACTTCTAAATAACCCATGGGATGAGTCAAAGAAGAAATTATTGTGAAAATTTAAACATATATAGAACCGAATAATAATAAAAATATGACCTATTAAAACTTTCGAAATGTAGCTAAAGCAGTTATTACAGAATTTTTATAGTTTTAAATGTTTTGTAGTATGGTTTAATGTGCTTTATGATTTTAATACTATAGTTTTAAATTTTTACAGTTCTTAATTTTCATATTAGTAAAGAATATAGATGTTGATAAAGGTGTAAGACACCCAGTTATATTTTTTAAAGTGACAGTTATAAAAATACAAACAATCAGGTAGATAACTACCAAATAATTAGAGAAAAACAAACAAAAAGAATTAAAGAAAACCAGAGCATTACAGCAACATTTCAGAAAACAGAAAGAATATAGTGAATACATTGAAAACCTAAATAATAAATGATATGAAAGAATTAACATGAGCTTTACCACTCATTAGCAATACTCACTTTTGTCTAATTTTAAAATATTTAAGGTGACACAAAAAGGAGTCAATTATCAAATTCCACTTCTGACTAGACTATAGTCCTTCCCCCTGCTTTATGAAAATCCAATCTTTGGTTATATTCTTTATCTCTGTTCTCCTGGTAACATAAGATAGTATGTGTCAAAAATATAATAATATATTAATATATATTAATATAGGATTGCCTATAATATAAATAATTCCTTATTGGTAAGTCACATGTAGAATGGGAGGATTTATAAATAAAATATAAATACTGAGATGTCATGCACTCTATTCTTATAACCAGCATATCACTTGTAAAGACACTGAAAGCTCGGCCTGTGAAATTATTAGCAAAGATATTGGCTCCATGGAACATGAAGACTTTACTGACATTTAAGTTAGGTCAACCCTTGCACTTGTGTGATGGGTAGTACCTCTCCTTATACCTATGTGGACATCTGCATTTGAGCTGGTTTAAGGACTCTTGCTGTTGAGTGGGATCTCCTGACATCATCCTACTAGAATGCTATTTTTCCTGCTAATATCCTTCAAAGTAAAGTGGTTTACAGTGTGGCTTATGGTGGAGTTATGAGTCTGAATGCTTAAGAAAAACAGAAAGAATCTGTGTGCATGTTGCTGATGAAGAAACGTGTGACAGATCAGTCCTCCTAATAACTAGGAAAGCTGGGTAATTAAAACTACACATTCTTTAGGGCAGGGATCATAGAACTACTAAAGCCATTATTATAATTGGGATGAAAATTCTGGAAAGGTGAGGAAAACTGGGAGATAAAGAGATATTCAAAAGCTGAATATTTCTCTGAAGCATTTGCTGATTTGGAGGCCAGAACAAGACACCAAAAATCTGGGTTTTATTCAGGCAGAGGTTAGCTCCTGGAAGACAGATAAACAATCAATGTATTGTTGATGGTATTTTAGAATGGAGGGGAAAAAATAGTGATGTGATGGTCTTCAGACACACAACAAATTTCTCAAGACACTTGAAAAATTATGAATGTGAGTAAGTAGAAGGCTAAACATAGTACATATGTATAAACCCGATACTATATAAATTAAAAGAAAACCATACCTTGGCATATCAAAGTCAAACAATTGTTCTACAAAAACAAAGATAAATCTTAAAAGAAGCCAAACAACAACAAAAAGATGCATTCCTATTAAAGAAGGGACAATTGGATTTATAGCTGATTCTTAACAGAAGTTACGGAAATCACTGTAAATGGAATGCCTTCTTCAAAGAGCTGAAATTGTCTTTTGACAATGAAGGTATTTTTAGACCAGAAGAAATGATGGAATTTACCATTAACATTCATGTACTAAAAGAAATACTAAATAAAATTTTTAAGCAAAGAATGATTGATTCTATAAGGAAGCTCTTATCTCTAAGAAGGTATGACAGTAAGTATGGCTGTAAATATAATAAAAATTTACCATTAAAATAAAATAACAATAACATGTGAGAGTTAAAGTATATATAGAATTAAAACCCATAAGAGGTCAGGCTCCCTGCTCACCGGGAAGCCTGCTTCTCCCTCTCCTGCTCCCCCTGCTTGTGTTCCCTCTCTCACTGTCTGTCTGTCTGTCTCTCTCTCTCTCTCTCTGTCAAATAAATAAATAAAATCTTAAAAAAAAAAAAAAACCCATAAGAGGGAAGAAAAAAGTTAAGAATGGATATATAAGTTTAAAATGTTCTAAGTTTCTAGAATGGTGAAAATGACCATTTGTATTTAGTAATTCAAGGGTACAATTTGTTATCTTTAAGGTAACCATTGAAAAAAATAGCAAAAGGATGAAAATACATAATTTAAAAGAGAAGAAATTAAATAATGAAAAAATGCACAATTAATCATTTAAAAAGTCAAGAACTCAGAAAAGCAGTAATATAATAGCTGTAGGTCAAATTGAGTACAAACAGTGAGATTGTGAAGATGAATCCAGTTATATCAATAATCCCATAAACTGTAAATTAAACAAATATTTATTAGAGGACTAAGATTTTCATACTAAATACTCCTACTTTTCTTTCTCCCCTAATAATAATATTAATGATTTAAAAAGAAAAAACAGAACTCTAATCTGTCTAGGAGATGCCTTATATCATAATGTGAGTAATGGTAACATGAGTATATGCATATTTAAAATTTGTCAAGCTATGACTTATTTTTTGTGGATTGACAAGAATGATGTTATTATACCTCAATACACTTTTAATGCAATGAATTACAGATACCCAAGACAATACTGAAAAAATTTGAAATTGAAGTATTTATACAAGATATCAAGCAAGAATAATTACAAGTCTGTAGTACTTGAGTAGTGTAATAATAAGTCAAGGATAGAGAAATGTGTAAACCCAAACTACAAGACTTTTTAAAAGAACATATTTAATTTATATTAAAAATAAAACAAGAATGAAAAACAAGAAAACAAAAAATGTAGGGTTGTGAAGAAGAGATTGGGGGGGGTTTCTGTATTACTGTTAAAATTATTCTTTTGTTGTGGATTATGCCTAGTTATATATAATATACAGTAATTTCACTAGTTTTCAATTTGTAATGTTTATGCTTTTCTACATGCATTTATGTTAAATGTCAATAAAATATTTATCAAAAAAGTATATGATAATCTTATAAAGACACACTACACAATTGATAAGGAAATTTGGAAATTTTTTCAAATATATATTTTCACATATATTTCTGGCAAATTTTCAAATGGAAATCAAGGGTAACAATATTAATATCAAATTAAAATTAAAGAAAAATCATGAAATGGTTTAAAAGTCTTGTGGGTTTTGGGAAGCTCCTCTCAGATCCCCTCTTTACTGCCAACCCATCTTTCTCACAATTCCTATGAGTATCATTTTCTAACTTCTCACTTATGGGTTCATCATTGAAAATTGCCCTCAACTGCACAGAACTTCTTTGCTCAATTATGTCCATTCTCAGAGGTAGCTCATTGTCACTGACTGGCTAACTGAGGTATATAAATGCCTAACTCCCTTGTCTCAATATGGGACAACTCTGAGTGGGCACCCTAGGTCCAGAGCTCCTTCAGGATCAGCTGAGGCCTCAACTACAATTGTGTTGTGAGTTCATGTCAATCTTGACTATATCCTGACATTCTCACTTTCATACTGGCATATCATTGAGAACACTCCCCTATAAACATTCTGTACAGAATTGTTCATCTCATATCTGCTTCAAGGAACCCATGCTAAAACAAAGAGTGAACCCATGCTAAGACAAAGAGTGACTACATGATTTTTGAGTGTAAATAAATAGGATCTCAATACTCCACAAGAATCTGAACCAATTGAAAAAGACAATCAGGTGATGGATATAAGAATATCTGCTTTATTACTGATGAGCTTTATTGGAAGATGTGACTTACAGGTACAACAAAAATAGGCACTCTGGATTACACTGATTTACTCTTAGCCCCCTCTTTCCCAAACTCACAGTCATATCCAGTGTAGGAAATCTGCAGACATTCCACAAACAAGGCTTGTGATTGTAAAATGTTGTCATAAGGGCAAAGACCATAAAATAAACCTCTATGAAGACAAGCTGACTTCTAGGGAGGAAAGAGAGGAAGAGACAGCTGCTCATGCCAAGTTCCTTGATCCAAACACACTAATGAAGTATCATACCCACTACAGGGAAGACAGAGTAAAGGAGAAAGAGAAGATTGGGGTGTTTCCCTCAAGGGAAATATGTTTTCTTCCCTAACATTGTTGATAAGAGGTATAAGCAACAATGATGTGCTAATTTGAGAGGGGGGATAGTGGTGGAGTACTATGGCATCGAGGTATATTTGTTCATTTATTCATGCACTTCTTCAAGCAAAAGTGTTAATGTCTTCTATATGTCAGACACTTTAAACTATTGGTATTTCTAGAACTTAAGTGTAAGTCTTACTAGAATGAAAGCTACACGAAGGCTAATAAATTGACTAGTTCTTTTCCTGCGAGATGCTCAATAAATGCTGAATTAATAATTAATAACTTTAAGGGAAAATAATCTTTAAAAATATAATTTTAATGAGAATTTAAAAACATTTTTTCAACTTTTACCAGAGGAAGTAAACAAAATTACATACGTAATTAATGGAGGCATCATAAAATGTGTCTCATAATTTTCTATTTAGAAATTAATTTTTTGTTGAAAATAGAACATTTATGAACACTCATTTCCCAGATAGAAAAGCAGATTTCTCTCTAATTAAAAAGTACCAATGATATTCCACATTTTCTCATTAAAATAGTGAGTTTCTTAAAACAGAGAACTTTGTGAAAAGAAACCAAAAATAGATGTCCAAAATATATACACACACATTCCAGAGATACATAAAAATGTGATATTTTTAAAAAGTAAATGATGGACCTAAAAAATTCATTCTCCTCAAAATATCTTTAAAGACAAAAAAGAAGTTTGTTTATATGCTCTACTTTAGAATATATTAACTAAAGCACTTCATCAATATTTATATGATACAATCAAAGCTGTAGTCAGGGGAAAACTTAAGATTATGTATTTGAACTTAATAAACAATAATATTATGAGAAATAAACTTATTTTTCAAGTCAACAAAATAGAAAATGAAAAAAAAATGGAGAAAGATAATTGCAAAAGTCCTAGGGAAGGGTTATAGGAGAAAAAATGACATCATAGTAGAAAGAAACATTATAAATGAGGAATAAATGCAAGAATTTAAGAAATTGATCATAATACTTAAGGCAAATCAGGAAAAACAGTGTTTATACCCTAAGAATGAGAGTGAGACTTTATCAGCATATAATTAGGAAAAGTTACAAAACACAAAGGAATAGTAATATATATACACACATATATATATATGTAATTAATGATGACATGTCTTAAAATTTCCATTCAAACAATTAACATACAACCTTCCAAAGTTGATTCAAGAAACAGTATGTGTTGTCTTATATCAATTAATAACAATGGAGACATTGATAAAGGTGGCAAAGACTCTCCCAATGGAATATACCTTCTTTATATTGATTAACATGTGAATAAATTCAAATTTGAAAGGCCTAAACAGGACTGAGTGATTTAAAATTTTCCAGAGTCCAGGGATAAAAGGAATATATTTGCTACTTATAGTAAATTAGTAGCTTCATGATCCCAAAACCTGAAAAAAGAGAATCCTAAAAGGAATCACATGCCACTCTCACCTTGTAATATAAATGTGAATTCTTCAATAAAATGTCAGGATTAAAATATTCAAATAAATTTAAAAAATATTAAAAAATAATATAACTCAGCACGTAGATTTATAATGTGTAAACAAGGATAATTTAACATTAAAATATTTCATATCAGATATCAGTAATGATCTTGATTTTTAATATCCTGTAGAAAAGGGCCCAGTGACTATAAGGAAAGTAGACTAACAAAACTCTAACATGTCTTAGAAGTCGTAATGCAGTTTAGTTTGATTTGGAGATCAAATAAGAAATAAGCCTCTCAGAATATTATGGTCATTTAGACATTACACAGTATCATTCAATTAAAATTTTACTAGTTCTGAACCCAAATAGATGTTTTTTAATGTGGAAGTTCATTTATAGAAAAAATTTACATAAGTTAGTGGTTGAGGCTCACAACTAGAATTTTCAGACAGCCCTTGCTATCTTTAATAATTCCAATGTTATCTTCCAACTGACTACATTCTTCAAGGTTGTAAATTATTTCTGTATTTTCTTACCCATGTATTTCTTAGTCTTCATCTTTACTTATCTTATGTTTTGATATGATTGATCTTATATATTTATTTTTCTTAACATTTATTGTTTAGTGACTATAAAATGTTAATATTTTTATAATAGACAATTTGAAAAATTACATAAAAAAGAAATTTTATATTTTACTTTTCCTTTCGTCTACTGTGTTGAGTCTATGTGTCTACTCCAGGCTTTCAATCGAGACTACAAAGAAACCATAACCTACTTATAAGGACTATACCCTCCGAGTACAGTTTTCATACTACAAGGAAAGTCAAAATTAAGTAGTCTATACCTAAGAAAGCATGAAAGTAAACCTTAATACAATCAAGTTATTTAGTAGTTTAAAAGGAATAAAATATATTGAGCCCCACATGTGTTATCATCATTAGACTTATCAGAAAAGACTTTCAAATAACTTAATTAATATAATATATTCAATAAATAATGGAAAACATAGAGAAAATTAATGAAAAGATGACTTTTGAAAGGGAATTGAAATATGTAAGAAGGAATCAAATGGAGATGCATAATAGATGATATATAATTTTGTCCAAACAGAGCAAATTATGTAGTTCTAGATATATCTGTGAACTTACACAAATTATTTCTGCTTCTTGAAAGTAAACATTTTAATTTGGATTATAAATATTATCTTGTGTCAATCATGACCTTTTCTCCTTATTTTCCTGCCACTTATGTATGTAACTTGGTTTAAAATTGCAAATAAATAGAACAAGGATACATGGCTAATATAAATTACAAAAATAAAAATAAATGTATCTTTAATGTTGACATTATCTGCACGAATTTTAGGGCTTCAAAATCTTATTCATAAAAATGAGAATTGATAGTCTTTTGATCATTATGAAAATCTGATTATTATTAATTTTTTTAACAAAACAGTTTGATCAAACAGAAATAATGAAAAAAAGTAGGGTTCAGAGTGTCTTCTAATTGCATTATAGTTGCTGGGTAAAACATTGTCATAATTAATATTATAATCACAAATTTAATTACTAGACAAAAATTTTTTAACCCTAGTAAGTTCACTTAGCCAATTCCAGATGGGTGAAATATTTATGTAAAAGAAGCATTATCCAATTTCTACCATCAAATAGATATATATTAAAATCTTTTATGGCAAAGTGGCTTTTTATTGGTTGTACACTGTTTTAGTCAACCATGTACTCTATCGCAACAATAGTATTTTCAAAAACAATGGGCATGGTGTATTCTGGTTTATTTTTGTTTGTTTGTTTGTTTTTGTTGAGTTTATAAAGATTTAAAGTAACAAAGAGATTGGGTCACATTTTCACATTTTAACTAGTAATCATGGAGTTTCTGCTTGGGTGTGAGAGTTTCTACCACAGGAAGAATCCTCAATAGATTGAGAGCTGAGGTACTGTACTCAAGACAGGCAATCCACATTCAGAAGACACATTAATCCCAGTAAGAACATTTTGTTATGCTCTCCAGTACAAAGACAATAGATGCAATCAACTTGGCACCAAGTGGCTGGTTGGTTTTCTTGATGATTGAAGCCCAACTTTAAATCTATACCTAAAATATTGTGTTGGTGTATACATGGTAAAAATATACTTGAAGTAAATTCATGGGAATGAGCCCTGACAAAATTTTGGTTGGAAGCTGCCTAAAATTAGCCACAATAGGATGAGGGAAGACAAAACAAAGAAACAAAAACCAGGAAAACCTGAGGCAATATAGGCTTCAGGTATGTAGAAAACAGCTACTCAGTGGTATCATGATAAACTCTCTCTTGAAATTTATTTATCTTAAGTCTGGTACTAGCAGTCATTTCCATACATTACTGTTTCCAGAAAAAGTTGAAAGACTATCTCTGCATTATTTCATTCTTTTATGTTGTTGTTGTTTTTCTTTCTTTTTTTTTTTTTAATTTTTTTATTGAAAAATCATTGACAGTGCTGCCTGGGTGGCTCAGATGGTTGAGCATCTGCCTTCAGTTAAGGTCATGATCTCCAGGTCCTGAGATTGAGCCCTGCGTAAAACTCCAAGCACACTGGGGAGTATGTGTCTGCCTCTCCCCCTGCTTGTGCTCTCTCTGTCTCTGTCTCTCTCTCTCCCAAATGAATAAGTAAAATCTTTAAAAAAGAAAAAAAAAGAAAAATCATTGACATACAATATATTAGTTTCAAGTATACAATATGATTCCCTATTTGTACATATTACAAAATGTTCACAATAATAAGTCTAGTTAACATTGTCACCATATGTAGTTACAAAAAATTTTTTCTTGTGATGAGAACTTTTAAAATCTACTCTCTTAGCAACTTTCAAATATACAATATATTGTTATTAAATATAATCACTGTTTTTTGTTTTATTTCCTTTTCTTGTTATTTATTTTAATTTATTTAAATTCAATTAATTAATGTATAATGTATTATTAGTTTCAGAGGTAGAGTTCAGTGATTCATCAGTCTTATGTAACACCCAATACTCATTATATCCTGCGCCATCCTTAATGTCCATCACCTATCATCCCATTCCCCTCTGCCCTCCCCTCCAGCAACCCTCAGTTTATTTCCTATGATTAAGAGTCTCCTATGCTTTGTCTCCCTCTCTGATTTCACCTTGTTTTATTTTTCACTCTCTTCCCCTATGCTCCTCTATTTTGTTTCTTAAATTACACATATGAGTGAAATCATATAATAATTGTCTTTCTCTGATTGACTTATTTCACTTAGCATAATACCCTCTTGTTCCATCCATGTCGTTGCAAGTGACAAGATTTAATTTTTTTGATGGCTGAGGAATATTCCACTGTATATATGAACCACATCGTCTTTATCCATTCATGTGTCAATGGACATATGGGCTCTTTCCATACTTTGGCTATTGTGGACATTGCTTCTATGAACATTGGGGGGGCAGGTGCCCCTTCGGATCACTAATTTGTATCTTTGGGAGAAATACCTAGTAGTGCAACTGCTGGGTCATAGGGTAGTTCTATTTTTAACTTTTTGAGGAACTTCCATACTGTTCTCCAGAGTGGCTCTCCCAGCTTGCATTCCTACCAACAAGTGTGAGAGAGTTCCCTTTTCTCTGCATCCTCACCAAGATTTGTTGTTTCCTGACTTGTTAATTTTAGCCATTCTGACTGGTGTAAGGTGGTATCTCACCATGGTTTTGATTTGTATTTCCCTGATACCAAGTGATGTTGAGCATTTTTTCATGTGTCTGTTGGCCATTTGTATGTCTTCCCTGGAGAAGTGCCTGTTCATGTCTTCTGCCCATTTCTTGACTAGATTTTTTTTAAAGATTTTATTTATTTATTTGACAGAGACAGAGAGACACAGCAAGGGAGGGAACACAAGCAGGGGGAGTGGGAGAGGAAGAAGCAGGCTCCCAGCAGAGCAGGGAGCCCGATGCAGGGCTCGATCCCAGGATGCTGGGATCATGATCTGAGCCGAAGGTAGACGCTTAATGACTGAGCCACCCAGGCGCCCCTTCATTCCTTGACTAGATTATTTGGTTTTTGGGTGTTGAGTTTGGTAAGTTCTTTATAGATCTTGGATACTATCCATTTATCTGATATGTCATTTGCAAATATCTTCTCCCATGCTGTTCTTTGTCTTTTGGTTTTGTCGACTGTTTCCTTTGCTGTGGAAAAGCTTTTTATCTTGATGAAGTCCCAATAGTTCATTTTTGCTTTTGTTTCCCTTGCCTTTAGAGACATGTCTAGCAAGAACTTGCTGTGGCCGAGGTCAAAGAGGTTACTTCCTGTGTTTTCCTCTAGGATTTTGATGGGTTCCTGTCTCACATTTAGGTCTTTCATCCATTTTGAGCCCATTTTTGTGTATAGTGTAAGAAAATGGTGCAGTTTCATTCTTCTGCATGTGGCTGTCCAATTTTCCCAAACCGAGTTGTTGAAGAGACTGTCTTTTTTCCATTAGATATTCTTTCTTGCTTTGTCAAAGATTAGTTAACCATAGAGTTGAGGGCCCATTGCTGGGTTCTCTATTCTGTTCCATTGATCTATGTGTCTGTTTTTGTGCCAGTACCATATGTCTTGATGAGTACAACTTTGTAATATAGCTTGAAGTCTGGAATTGTGATGCCATCAGCTTTGGTTTTCTTTTTCAATGTTCCTTTGGCTATTTGGGGTCTTTTCTGATTATATACAAATTTTACAATTATTTGTTCCAGCTCTGTGAAAACAGTTGATGGTATTTTGATAGGGATTGCATTGAATGTATACATTGCTCTGGATAGCATAGACATTTTAACAATATTTTTTCCTCCAATCCATGAGCAAGGAACGTTTTTTCCATTTCTTTGTGTTTATCTCAATTTCTTTCCTGAGTATTCTATAGTTTCCAGAGTACAGATCCTTTGCCTCTTTGGTTGGATGTTTTCCTAGGTTTCTTATGGGTTTTGGTGCAATTGTAAATGGGATTTATTCCTTAATTTCTCTTTCTACTGTCTCATTGTTAGTGTATAGAAATGCAACCGATTTGTGTGCATTGATTTTATATCCTGCCATGTTGCTGACTTGCTGTATGAGTTCTAGAAATTCTGAGGTGGAGTTTTTTTGGTTATCTACATAGAGCATCAGGTCACCTGTGAAGAGTGAGAGCTTGACACTTCTTTGCTGATCCAGATGCCTTTCTTTCTTTCTTTCTTCTTTTCTTTTTTTCTTTCTTTCTTTCTTTTTTTTTTTTTTTTTTTTTTTTTTTTTTTTTTTTTTTTTTTGTCTGAGGCTAGGACTTCTAGTACCATGTTGAACAAAAGTGCTGAGGTTGGACATTCCTGTTGTGCTCCTGACCTTAGGGGAAAAGCTCTCAGTTTTTCCCCATTGAGAATGATATCCACTGTGGGCTTTTTACAGACAGCTCTTATGATATCGAGGTATGTTCCCTCTATCCCTACACTGTGGAGAGTTTTAATCAAGAAAGGATGCTATATTTTGTCAAATGCTTTCTCTGCATCGATTGAGATGATCATATGGTTCTTGTCCTGTCTTTTATTAATGTAGCTTATCACATCCTTTGATTTGTGAATGTTGAACCACCCTTGCAGCCCAGGAATAATCCCACTTAGTCATGGTGAATAATTCTTTTAATGCATTGTTGGATCGTATTGGCTAGTATCTTGGTGAGTTTTTTTGCATCCATGTTAATCAGGGATATTGGTATGTAATTCTCCTTTTTGATGAGGGCTTTGATTTTGGGGATCAAGACAATGCTGGCCTTATAGAACAAGTTTGGAAGTTTTCTTTCCATTTCTACTTTTTGAGACAGATTCAAAGAATAGGTATTAATTCTTCTTTAAATGTTTGGTAGAACCCTTTGGGAAGCCATCCAGCCCTGGACTCTTATTTGTTGGGAATTTTATTTTTAAAATTTTATTTATTTATTTATTTGAGGGAGAGAGAAAGAGCACACAAGTGGGGGGTGAGGCAGGGCAGAGGGAGAGGGTGAAGCAGTCTCCCTGCTGAGCAGGGAGCACAATGCAGGGCTCAAGCCCAGGACCCTGAGATTATGACCTGAGCTGAAGCAAACAATTAGCAACTGAGCCACCCAGGTGTCCCATATTGGGAGATTTTTTATTACTGCTTCAGTTCCCTTGCTGGTTATGTGTCTGTTCAGGTTTTCAATCTTCCTCTTTCAGTTTTGGTAGTTTATACATTTCTAGGAATGCATCCATTTCTTCCAGATTGCCTAATTTGTTGGCATGTAGTTGCTCATAATATGTTCTTATAATAGTTCTTATAATAGTATCTCTTTGGTTTTGGTTGTGAGCTCTCCTCTTCATTCATGATTTTATTTATTTGGGTCCTTTACCTTTTCTTTATGATAAGTCTGGCCAGGGGTTTATCAATCTTATTAATTCTTTCAAAGAAATAGCTCTTAGATTCGTTGGTCTATTCTACTGTTCTTTTGGTTTCTATTTCATTGATGTCTGCTCTAATCTTTATTAATTCTCTTCTCCTGCTGGGTTTAGGATTTTTTGGTGTTCTTTCTCCAGCTCCTTTAGGTGTAAGGTTAGGTT